>NC_058375.1:219134439-219743439 GCF_018350175.1 Felis catus
CCCCAGTCTGTCTCTCCTCCATTCTGGCACAGCCCCGGGTTTCGAGGAGGATGTCTGAGGCTTTGGAGCCGCTCTCCACACCAGACTCATCCCGCAGTCTCTGTCAGCTCACCCCAGCCCACCATCCCTTGTGACCCGGATGCAGCAGGTGCATACTTTAGGGGCTATTGTAGGCCCCCAGCTGCAGCCATACTATGAGGATGTGAGTTCAGACCTGACGGGTCTCAGCAGGTGGAAGCTGGAGGGGAACCCTTAGCTTAGACCCCAGGAAACACCTGCGGGAATTGTAAGAGGCGCGAGGGTGAGTCCTGACACCCGAGAGGTCCAGTCCCCGCAGAACAGACCCCAGAAAAGTGTGGGGGCTCTGGAGGGAGGTGGGTGCCAGCCCAGAGCCATCAGACCCAAGTTGCTGGGATCCAAGAATGGGATTCCTTCCCCACTTAGACTCAGACACGCTCTGGAGTCACCACTCCCTGGCCCCTCAGCTCTGGGCCAGCTCAGGAGATCCTGCCCGAAAACTCCCAAGTCCTGGCCCGGAAGAGCCAGAGGGCAAGGTGGGCCTGACTTAGCCATAGAGGGCACGTGGCCCCGCACATCTTCCTGGACGTCCGACACTTGGCTCCCACGCGGCGGTGGTCAGAGTGAGACACCCGTGGACGTGAGGGGCCTTCGAGGGAGCTGGTGGACCTGGCTGTCCAGTGCCAACTGCCCAGAGGCCCCCAGTGCCTTCCCAGAGTCTAGACATCCAGACCGAAGATGGGGCGATGACACAAGATAGGAGATATTAAAAAACAAAGTCCATTTTTCAAGAATAGTTTTCGCTTTGCGGAACAATTCCA
The DNA here is from genome assembly GCF_018350175.1 of Felis catus. Classification (NCBI taxonomy): domain Eukaryota; kingdom Metazoa; phylum Chordata; class Mammalia; order Carnivora; family Felidae; genus Felis; species Felis catus. The sequence goes on from NC_058375.1 coordinate 219,135,279, forward strand.
AAGACGGTGCGGAGTTCCCATGTGCCCCCGCACGGGCGGAGACAGTCCCATCTCCCGTGTTCCTGCCCCAGAGGCCCTGGTGTGTGCGCTCCAGCAGAAGGCAGGCCTGTCCAGGGCTGGCCTGGGTGCTAGTCTGCGGGTGAGGGGGCCTTTGGTGGCCATTGTGGTAACATTCAGATGTCGCATCCTTAAAAGCACCTGCGAGGTTTGTGCAGCCCCCCAGGCCTGGAGCAGGGCTGTGTGTGTCCCAGGTGGGGGCTGCTGTGTCTCCTCCTGGAAGGGGGGGTGAAGGGCCGAGAAGCACACGGGGTGCACCGGCGGGGACCCAGGGGCACCCCCACACCCGGGGAGCCGCTTTGGTGTTTCTGAGGCACTGAGCTGTCCCGGGGGCTGTCCTGGGCTGGGGGACAGAGTCCGTCAGCTTTGATGGAGACCGTTCCTGCCATCCGCTCCTGTCGTGTGGCTCTGTCTGCCTGGGACGAACTTCCCCGGGTGGGGAGCCTCCAGTGCGCGGGCTCCTTGGGCTGCGCCACAGCCCCCGAAACCCGGCGGCTGGGATGGAGTGTGTGCCACGCGGCCGGTCGGCACGGGTTCACTAATGGGTGAACCTGCCCACGGCGTTCTTCTCCAGAAGGGGCCCCATCGGAGGCCGAGTGGTGACCCCCCAAAACGTCCCCATCCTTGTCCCCGCACCTGAGAATGTTGCCCGAGACGGAAGGGGGACTTTGCAGGTGCCTCAGGTGAGGGGCGGAGGCGGGAGTCTCTCCTGGTTTTCCACGAAGGCACAGTCAAGTCACAGGGTCCTCGTAAGAGAGGTGAGGAGGTCTGAGGGGAGGGGGACAAAGCCGCGTGACAGTGGAGGCAGGGGAGAAAAAAAGAGGCTGTGATGTGGGACGCGAGCCAAGGAACGCGGCAGCCTCCAGCCCCGGGCCTTGCTTTGCCCCGTAAAGCTCGGTTCAAGTTTCTGACCTCTGAACCGTCAGGGCATCGGCGTGGGCTGTTGTGCCACAAAGTCTGCGGTGATTTGTGACAGCAGCAGCGGCGTGAAGTGACAACGGGCCCTGTCGAACCTGTAAGATGGATTTAAATTTTTTTTTAATTAGCAATTATTTCACACATAACTTCATACCACTATTGATGCAACGCTTTGCACCTACGAAGGAACGCGAAAGAGCGCAAGGCGGCTACTTCCAAGGTGTTTAGTACGCGGCAGGCCGTGTGAACCAGCAAACGCTGCCAACCACCCTGGGTGCGGGTGCCGGCCTCCCCATGCTGTAGGTGTGGAAACCGAGGCGCAGAGAGGTTGTGTGTCCTGCTGAAGGACACACAGCCCGTTCCGCTACTCGCCACACGGGCCAAGTGGCAGACCTTGGCCCGCGTGGTGCAGGCGGCTCCTTCCCTGTCGGATGAGCCCCCCGCGCATTTGCTTGTGAGCAGACGGCCCCGGGAGGAGGGTGGGAAAGGGGACTCTGAGGAGGGGAGAGCCACCCAGAAGGACCCGGCCTGCCCCAGGACAGTGTGATGTGACGGTGGCTCTGGGGGGCTTTCACGCGGACGGGAGATGTCGGTAAGGTTACACTCGTGCATAGTAACATGGCTTCGAAGGCTGACACCATCGGCGAGCGGGAGGATTCGGTTTGAGGAGGAGCGCGATGGGGCGCGCAGTGTGGCCGCAGCATCCACACTTGATGGCGGGGCGGCCTCGGGAGCCCGTTGGCGCATCTGCCCTGGGGATGCCGTGCCCGCTCACGCGTCCGTGCCCCCTGTGCGCAGCGGCACACAGAAAGAGCAAGGAGAATGACGGGACGCGGTACAAATACTGCATCTCCAACGGCCCCACGTTCGGGGACAGGGCTGGGCGCCGGGGGACGCCCCCCCGTGGATGGGGTCTGGGGTCTGGGCCCGCAGCAGGTCGTTGGGCCTGGCGGGGGCCCCCAGTCCCTGGCTCCGTCCTGCCCGTCTCTGGCCATGGTGACAGCCGGCCCGGCCCCACGGGCACTGGGGGGGAGCACGGCCTGAAAAGCATCGAGGGAGGACCCTCGGAACACCTCAGGTTTTTGCAACTGTGCTTTTAAGGCCCCTGGGAGTCTGCATTTGATCCTGTTCGTGGCTGGCGGGCGCCCCTCCGAAGGCTTCACCCCTGCCCCCTGCCTCTCGCACCAGCCCACAGGCACGGAATTCGGTTTCTGTGCAGCCGTCAGGCCCGTCAACAGATGTGTTTGGGGAACAGAGCGAGAGGAGAGGCCGAGGGACGGAGAGGGGGGGGGGGGGGGAGGGAGGTGGGGGGGGAGGGGAGGGAGGGAGGCCGAAGGACGAGCCTCAGCCTTTAAAGGTGATTCCAATTCTAACAGCTAACCGCTCTCATTTGCTGTGTTTCCAGCGCTTCGTCTGGGAGCACTTTGCAGCACGGCTAATTGCGTGTCTCCTCTGTTGTGAGCCATCAGGGGCCAAGGTTCCCTGCTTTTGTTGTGGTCACAGGGGATTTCTTCCCAAAGCTCTCACAGCCGGACCTTTCCCGGGGACAGAGGACACGTCCTTTGATCACGAGATGCGTTCTGTACGTTTGTTTGTTCTACTGTCGTGGACGGAGACCGGGGGTCCCCGCGCCTCTCCCGGGGCTGAGGGGCTGAGGGACTGAGGGGCTGAGCGGCTGAGCCCTCCTCTGCCCTGCGTGCCACACTCACGCACACACACACACGACGCATGCACACTGCACACGACCCGCTGCACGGGCTCCATCCGGAGTCCTTTGCTCTCTGCCCCAGGGCTTCTGTGCCTCTCTGTGCTTTGTGTTTATCGAGAAGTTTTTGGCTCCTCGTCACGCATCTTGATCGTCTCTCGTGACTTCCTTCTCCAGCTCTCACGGCTCCGGCTCCAGCCAGAATGTGCATTTTCCCGGGTCTGAGCTACGGGCTTCTTTTTCCATTGGGAAGCCCTTCTTCCCCAGCCCAACTGCTGCTTGCTTCTGGGGCGGGGGAGGGGTCTCAGACGCTGAGACCTGCTCGGCCTCCGCTCCCCAGCTCCCTCTCTCCATGCCTGGCACCTCTTCCCTCCCCCACGCTCCCCCCACAGCTCACTGCCAGGGTGTTCTGTTTGTGGCTGGGTTTCACTTTGTATTTCACACATAAGATGTTCTGGTTGAGAACTACTAACGCTCCGACACGTGGGGTCCCGTGTTGCCCCAAACCCATGTTGTCACACCCCCCACAGCTGGTACCTCAGACCCCCAAACAGCCCGCGTGCGATCCCAGTGATGTCTGGGCAAAGGGGGCGCGTGAGGGTCAGTGTGGTGGCTGAGGAGAGCAAACTCCAAAGCCGGGGCATCTCTGACGCTGCCCACACAGCTGACCTCCGCAGGGTTGCCCTCGATGAGCTATGAGGGTGCTCCCCAAAGGGCTCGTATGAGATAGGACCTTCGTACTTCACGGAACTCACGCATTCTAGCATCCGTGGTGTTTGCATCGAACTATTGGCCTGCGGCTCGAAGCACGATTCTAGGAAGGAAGGTATTTCTACTTTTGGACACACACCCGGCCTCGTCCATAGCGTGTCCAAGCACAGCCTGCAGAGGACGCACATCGGTCCCACTCGGCAGCAAATCCTCCGGGAACCCAGCTATCGAGGGCGCCCGTGGAGGGCCTACGCGACACGGCGTGGCCGGCTGGCGACGGGACATTCGCGTTAGCAGACACGCTTGTTGTGCTGAGTCTGAATTTTTAAAATCCCGATTCCCGCGCAGTCCACTGGTGTGTACAAACCACACTGGAGTGGGCGTGCCGACTTTATTTCCCCTCTGATAGTCCTTCTTCTGGAACAGGAATGGCCTGTTCTGGGAGGCGCGCCGTTGAGTCTTGGTCGTTTGGGAGGGCAGACGTTTGGGATTTTGTCCGTTGGCTTTTCTTTTTCTTTGATGTGGAGCGAACTACAAAAATACAACAAAGAAAGAAACGTATTCTTAACTGAGACACCTCCCATCTCAAACTTTAAAGATCATTCTAGAACCGGAAAACAAAAATTGCTTAACTCTTATAATAGATGCATTTGAAGTAAATTAAAAAAAAAAAAACAAAAACTGAATCCAAGCCTCTTTTCTCTGCAAGCTGAGGAAAACCATCTGCTTCATCAGACTTGTTCTGGAATGTTGTGAAGCTGAGTCAAGCCCCTGGTGCAGCCCCAAGCCACGCACCCGACTGCAGCAAAAGAAACACGGGATACGAGCTGCTCACGAGTTGCCAAAGCTGCCTTCCCCCGTGCAGGGGGCAGTGCTCCCCTGGCAGGAATAAGGTCTCACTGCCTCAGTCAAGCAGGGAGGGAGCAAGGGCTCTGTTGGGTTGTTCCCAGGCCACCAGAGGACACGACTGTGACTCGCTGTGGAAGGCACAGCGTTTCGCTGGTGCCTGGTCACTTTGTGCCCGGGGCCGTGGGCCACAGCAACAGTTCGGCAGCAGGAGAGGACGTGATGGGGCGTCCCCTGACTCTCAGCCTTGCCCCCAAGGTCCCTCCGTGTCAAATAGTGACCGCCCCTCCGCATCTGTCTGATCCTGACCAAGTGGCAGTCGTGTGCTGAGCAGAAATCATCTTTTTATTATTTAATGTTTGTAAATGTTGATTTATTTTTGAGACAGAGAGAGACAGAGCGTGAATGGGGGAGGGGCAGAGAGAGAGGGAGACGCGGAATCCGAAGCAGGCTCCGGGCTCCGAGCTGTCGGCACAGAGCCCGATGCGGGGCTCGAACTCACAAACCTTGAGATCATGACCCGAGCCAAAGTCAGACGCTCAACCGACTGAGCACCCAAGCGCCCCCGAGAGGAAATCATCCTAATTAAATCAATGCCCGCTCCTGTGGCACTCACTGTCTGGTGGAACCTTAACACGCATGGTGGTGGTTTGCGTTCTTAAAGGGGACGCTTTCCTCAACTAGATTAAACCCCAGTGAATTTCTTAAAAAAGTCGATTTTGAACGAAGTACAGACTCACTGATTGTAGACTCTGTGCAGAAGCAGGAGCCCGTGGACCCGCGTCCCAGCTTCCCCTCTGGCACCTGCACCTCTGTAGCACGTGGTGCAAGCCAGGGCTCGGGAAGGGGGCTGCAGGCAAGGGGCGGGGTTGCAGGCGAGGGGTGAAAGGTCAGGCGTGTGTGTGACAAGTGCAGGGACATATTTTGCCGTCACTTCCCGTGAGTCCTTCTTGTCACAGCTTTTCTTTCCTCCTGCCTCCAAATGTTGTCTCAAACCACCGGTGTTCAAGCCCACCACTCCCCGCCGCCCCTCGGCGTCTGGGGGTGTGGGGCAGGCCTCGGGGGCCCGGGGAGAGAGGCACTGTGCTTTCTTTCCCGGCCAATGCCTGTGGCTCCCATTCCGGCCGGACTGACTGACCGCTGCTGTCCCCTGGCCCCCGGCCTGCCCTCTGGGCTTCTCCTCACGACAGGCTTTTCCACCTGCACTGTCCTGCTCTGACCGTCCCAGGGCCCGGCCGTCGCACCCTGCTTGCCCTCGGAGGCAGGCCATCCCTCGGGCGCCTCAGACTACGCACTAAGCCACGTTAGTGCTTCCCCCGGCCAGCCCCTGGGCAGGTGACCCTTCCTCCTCGCGGGCACCCCGAGGGCTGCCGGACCCCACGGCTTCCCAGGCCCCTCTCCGGAACGGCCCCGCTGCTCCGGTCCAGGGCCTTGCCAAGAATCTGCCTGTGCAGGCTCTCGGCAACGCGTCTCAGCCGCCTCCGCACCCCTCAGGGACCTCTCACGACTCAGCCGGGCCCCCAAGCCGTGGGGCGAGTCCGGAGGCTCACACGACCCCCAGAGCAGAAACCCCTTCCCAGGCCTCGGCCCAACTGTGACGCGCTCCCCTGGGCCTCCGTGGCGGGGGGTCTCCCTGGACACGGGCGAGCTTGGCCTTCTCGGGCTGCTGGTGCCCAGAAGAGAGGAAGGCTGTTCCACGGGGCAGGGCCCCGCGTCCCCGCATCTCCCGGTCAGAGCAACTCCACCTGTCCACCATTGTCCCAGGGGCGCCCACGGCCCCGGCGGCCTCTTCCGCCCCCCTGGCGCCCACACTCCTGCCCTGCCGGCTTCGGCCTGGGACCGCCGTTCCTTCCCTGCCTTCCACTCACATCCGACCTGCCGCCCGTCACAAGGATACCCCGCTGATGCTACTTCTGTGTCCGCAGAACGTGCCTCTACCCGTCTTTTCAGGCCGCTTGGTGCTTGTTGGAGACGGATGTGAGTTTTCATCCAACGAGCACCTCGCCTGCTGATTCAGACATTTCCCATTTTAATTATCCCAGAGTCTCTGTCCTCCTGGTGTCTGTTGTTTGCTTTGGCTTTTCTCCTCCTTCTTTGCTGCTTCCTTGTCTCTCTCTGTGGCACATGTCCTTGCTGTTACTACCCCCTGGGTCACACAGTAGCCTTTCTATTTGTGCTTCTGCCGATGGCCAGCCACCTGTCCTGACCTGGTCACCTCCACAGAACGGTTGCCTCTGCTCCTGCGTGGGCTGGGGGCCGGGGCGGCCCGTGCGGGCTCGACACCCACCCCTAAGACCTGGATTGGAGGCCTGGCGAGCACCCCAAGTGAATTTCTAGAGGTCTAGAGGTCTAGAGACCTCTGCCCAGCGTCTCAAATCTCCCAGGACTTTCTCCTGGGGGCCCTGTGGCCACAGTGGGTCAGCGGCTGACCCCGGGCCTGAGACTCAGAGCTGGAGGCGGCATTTCCCGTCCATCTCATGGAACATGCTGGTCACAACAGGTGTGAGAAATGCCAAAGGCACCCGGGGCCCAGTCAGAGCTCTGTGTGTCAGAAAACCCAGGGAGTGAGGAGGCAGACATGGCCAGGACAGTCTCCATCTTGTCCACGATGTGGCGGCCATTTAATTGGTCCTGGGCCCTCAGATGGCTCACATGTGGTGGTCAGCATGGCCCTCCAGGCCTCCACTTCCTGGGCACAGACCCCTGCTTTTGCTTCTGCTACTGTAGTTCCTCCAAGCACCCGGCCCTTGGCCGTCACCTGGGCATTGATGAGCCCCTCTGGACCTGCTCTCGTAGCCGTGACCCCGTATCAGTCCTCCAGGGGTGGGGCTTCTGTGTGTGCCCCCCACCCTGGGCGCTGGGGTGAGGCTCAGAGGTCTTGTCCTCTCTCGATGGCCTTGAGCCCCCCACACGCTCAACAATGTCGGCAGGTGAGGTTCACATTGGCCTTGCTATGGGCCGAATGACTGTGTCCCCCAAACTCATGTATTGAAACCCTAATGTCCACTGCCATGGGATTAGGAGGTGGAGCCCCCGTGAATGGGATTAGGGCCCTTAGAAAAGTGGCTTCAGAGAGCTCCCTGCCCCCTTCCACTGTGTGAGGACACAGAGGAAAGACGACCATCTCTGAACTAGGAGGCGGGTCCTCACCGGACTCTGAACTTGCTGGTGTCTTGATCTTGGGCTTCCAGCATCCAGAAGCATGAGGAATGAAGGTCCGTTCTTTGTAGCATCCGGTCTGTGATGCTTTGGGTCAGGAGCCCAAGCAGACTCACCTCCGCTCACGGCAGCTCCTACAGAAGAGACAATCAGGAAGCTTCTCCTTCCTCGGGGTTCTGCACCTGGACGGCCGCGACGGGCCCAGGAGTGCGTTTTTCTCAACGTAGGCCCACGCACGAGCTGGCGATGAGGGGGTCACTCAGATGAGGAGGGGGCCTGCCTGCGGGCACGTGATGGCTCCTTCCCAGTGCAGGGCAGAGCTCGAGGTGTGGGTGTGTCCGTGGGCAGGCGCTTCCTGTCCAGCTAGTGACCACATTCAAAACATTTCCTTTCTTCCTATGCCGGTTGCGCTTGGGCAACACTAAGGACGAGCGTCAGCAAATCCCGTAAGCCCATAGTGAGAGCCCCGGCTAGGGTGACCTCCAGCAAAAATAACCGATGATGCTAGTGTGAGTGGGTCCTGAACACCCGGTTCAACAGACGCCGATGTCCTGAGCGGGCTTAGCTGCCCAGCTCTCAACAGCGTACTTACTCCAATACATTTCATCGGACGGTCTGACTCTTCCAGGGAGATTTTCAATCAACAAGGACCACAGAGTGCGACGTCAGAGCTCCTAGACGTGCAGGACCGGAGAGGGACAGGGCTGTGCGTGCTCCTGGCCAGTCCAAGGGCGGCCTTATGTGCAATGCCAGTTTGTAAACCAGCAGAGGAGGGGAGAAGAGGAGAAGTCAGAGCCCCGCCTGCGAACATTCACCACCCCGGGCGTGGGGGCCGTTCGTCTGCGGGGGCTGCGTCTGCTGTCTGGTGTGGCGGCTGCCAGCCCGGTCACCCAGCCACGGCACAGAACGTGACGGGTGCAAGACTGGCTCCGGCACAGGCACAGGGGCGGAAGACAAGCCGTCGGGGAGTGGAAAAGACCTTTGTTCGCCAATAGCGCTCCTCTGGCCAGCATGACGTCGCTGGTACCCGGTATCTCTGCCTGTCTCTCCCCTTAGAAACGGTAAGTCCTCTCTGGACATGGGGACCGCGGACCTGGTCCAGGGAGGGAGCCGGCCCTGGGGCAGTGGTGAGGCCGGGAGAGCCTGCAGAGGACCCCGCCTCCCTGAACTCCCGCCCTCCTCCGCTCAGCCCGTGGCTCTGTCTCATGCCAGACACATGTAGCGTGTATATGCACATATATCCACACACAGACACGCACAGTGCACACCTGCAACAGGCGTGTGTGTGCACACAGTAGACCCCCATGCATACATGCATACATACGTGTGGACACATGGAACATGTCTGCGTGCATGCAGATTTGCACGGCAGATGCCCTCAGACCCCTCGCGGGTTCCTGCGCCCCTCCCTCGGCGTCTGGGATGCCCCTCCTCGGAGGGGCCCCGAACTGCTGGAGCCAGAGTGCCTGGGGGTCCACGACAGCCCCACCGTGGCCGTGGCTGGATGTTCAGGCCCTGGAATTGCAGCGCTCTTGTCCCAGGAGAGACCGGCTGTCACTGAAAGCGTGAGCATGGGTATTTGTGCCCCCCAGCTCCCACAGGGTCAGCGGGGGGCCCTGCCGGAACCCCGACTTCTCTCTTCCCGCTCCTGCTTCCGCTGGTTTCTCCCGCGAGTGCTTCTAGTGAGTCCCTGACGGGAATCCTGCCTCCAGGCTGCATCTGGGGATGGTGACCCAAGGGCAGCCCTCTGGACAGAGCCTCCCAGTGGCCACATGCCTCTTCCATCAGGTTGGGCGCCCCTCCTGGACCGCACCCTCCCACGAGCTCCGCTGGCCTCCGGTGCCCACAGTCACGGCACCGCACCTGCGGCCACCCACACCTCCCACCCTGCCCAGCTGAGCCCCACCACCGCCTCCCTTTAACTTTGGACAAACCTCCTGGTACTTTGTTACTTGAATGTGTCCCAGAGGGAAACAAATAGTTCAGGTTCTATCACCGTCTGTAACTCTGTTCATACCGGGCCTTAAGCGAGGCGTATGCACCTCCATCGGGCCGTCCTGGGGCAGCCAGGCGGAGTGAGCTGTGGTGCAGGGTCGTGGGGACTGACGTCCGACCTCTGCTCTGCTGTTGTCACCACGTGGCCCCGCTCCCCTCACCTGGACCCTTTACTGCTCCAAGCCTGTGCGAACGCCCACGTACCTCTGCACACGGGCAACGGTGACCCTCGTGCTTGGCCATCATGTGCCCCGTGTCCATCCCCGTGCTCCCCTCCAGAATGACATCAATCACGTGGGCTCGTGGACCCTGGAGGAAGATGGAACCGGAAGGAAGGGGGACTTGGCAGAGAGCTCCAAGGGCGGCGGAAGCAGGGTGCTAAGTGATTCACACTCACCAACAGTTAAGCATAAATAAGGTGCCGCTGAGCTCTGATGTGGGGCTGGGGACGCCTGGGGGCCGACTGTGGCCAGCAGGAAGGGCCAGGGAGAGTTACATGCACGGGCCCCCCGTGTATTTCCTTCAAAGCCTGGCTTCAATCGGATCCCGTTCCCATAAAAACAAAAGAGATTCACAATGACGTGAATCTTTCACAAAGTGCAAAAGAATCTTCAAGAGACCTGCATGAAAACCGCTCGGGGAGAAGAGGGAGCAAAGTTCCCAGGAAGAAAGCCGCTGGGGAGACTCGTGTGTCCCCGGCTGCAGGGTTGGGGGCCTGGTGCTCACTGGGACTGAGGACGTCACAAGTGCATGGAGTCCGTGCACCATCCCCGAGACGGGGTCCTCCAGCCCGACTCTTTCCGGGGACCCAGACCCGCTGACCAGCCACCTGCTGGTGACTCTCCCCAAGTCCCCTTCTGAGCTGGCCGCTCACGCCCAGCGCATCATCTTCTCTGACACAACCTCTCCTCCCCCGCCCTCTGCTCCATTCGTGGCCCACGAGGCCCTTCACACCGCGCATCCCGGGGACATTCCCATGTGCCGCTGCTCTCCGGTCACACCACGCCTCCTTCTTCATCACCTCACCCAGCACGGGGTCTCCGGAGCCTCGTGAGTCACCTCCCAGCCTCCAGAGTCCTCCCTCCACATGACCATTAAGGCAACATCCGGCGATCTCATTCTCCTGAAGTGAGCAGCTTCCTGTTGCTGGCGGGACAGAGGCCACATGTGCGGCTACGCTTCAAGACCTCCAGGGTCTGGCCCGGACCTGCATCTCAGCCACCCGGGGCAAGTTGGGGGGACTCGGCCGGAGCGTCCCGGGCCATCTGCTGGCTCTGGGACAACGCGGCCAGCTGGGAAGGGCAGGGGCGGTTCTGAGGCGCTGTTGGGACTGGCTGGTTCTGAGGCCGCGGAGGGAACTCAGTGCGGTCACCGTGGCTGATGCTCGAGCTGGGGAGGGTCCCAGGCTTCAGGGGAGGCTGGCGGGACCCTCGTCTCCAGACCCGGTTCAGGCCCGGCACCTTCCGGGTTCCATCTTCCAGAACCCATCCCCGCTTCTGTCCTCACAACATCGTCCTCCGCACAGCAGACCTCTCTGCCCGGCAGCTGGAGCTTTCCTTCCGAAGTGCACCTCCGGGAAGGTCATCTCATCTCAGGGCTTTTCTCATTGCTTTTGATTCCCAACCTCTTTGAAAAGCTTCAGATCCTCAGACAGCTTGAAAGAATGACACCCAACAGCCTCGTACCCCTTCCCGCATTTGGTAATTAACATTTCTGTCAAATCTCCTTCCTTCTCTCCCTTGCCTCTACTTTCTGTCCCTGTCTCTATCTCTGTCTCTATTTCTCTGTGTTTGTCTCTCTGTCCTATCTCATATCTCTGTCTCTGTCTCTGACTCTCTCTCTCGGTCTCTCTCCCCACGTCCATCCCCGCATCTGCAGGTGTGGGAGCACACAGTCCCGAGCGGGCCTCTCCTGCTTCCTGGGCGCAGGCTGGCACCCACTGAGCACAGGGTGCCATGTAATGGATGTGATGGAGGACGTGTCCCACATCCTGGCCGTTTCCAACTCAGTCTGAGCCGCGCCTTCAGCTGACGGTTCCACCACTCAGGCCGGCAGCTTCTGGTGGCGCAGCACGTGGTGGGCCCAGGGCACCCATGACCTCACACCTCCTTTGCTGTAAAACGGGTTTCTGGTCCCAGGCGAGGTTACACAGGATCCCACGTCAATGGAGCACGTGCTCCCTAAGCCCAGAAAGTGCGATGCTGGCGGGCCCCCGTGGGCGACAGTGGGATAATGTGACATTCCACAGAACAAGCAGATGATCCGGTCACCGTGGCTGCGTGATGACGGAGGGTGAGGGAGATGCCCAGCCACGGGGCAAGACCTGCCATGAGGCCGTTTTCCATTTGTGTGGATGGGCACTGTTCCTGATTCTGCTTTCCGACGGACATGGGAAAGGAGTGGGCGCCAGGTCAAAGGCTGGGTTCTGCCCACCGCCAGCCGTGTTCCTCCACCTTGGCAACGAAACTGTTCTGACCCAGCAGCTGCATTTGGGGCCCGAGCTCCGCTGGTCTCTGGTCCACTGCCACCCTCCGGGGCGTGTTGGCTTGTGTAGGGAGATTCGCCCAGATTGGCAACTCCAGTGGCGATATGGTGAGGGCCACACTCTTGATCTTTTAGGTATTTAGCGGTGGTGCTACCTTCTGTCCGTGCCCCTGGGATCCAGTACTAATTTCGATGGACGGTCTTGGCTGGGGGAGGAGGGAATGTTTCAGAGGTCTCTACTGACTTTCCCTATGCTGGGAGAGCTGTTATCCATTGGCCAATGGACCAGGGTGGGTTTCTGACCATTACCAGGTGTGTCCAGTGCAAGGATGTCAGGACAAGAGAAGAGACTTTTAGGGGGGGTTTGGACCCTCTGATCCATCCTGGGGCCGGGACTACCTTTAGCATTTCGTGGCCCTCATGTACTCCTCCCCAAGAGGTGAGCATGCTTCAGGACCCAGGTGGCAATGGCACTCCTGTTCCGCGCCCATCGATCTAGCGAGCATTTGGTCGTTCCTCTTCCCTGTCTTGCTTGGGTGGTGCCCGCACCTGTGTTCCTGCTTTCCTCACTGCTCTCGGACACTTGCTCTGCAATGCCATCTCCCACCATTGCCCCGGGCTGCCCTGGGCTTGTCAGAGAGGCCAATGCCCCTCTCGTCACTGCTGGCTGACTTGCTTTGGCAAGTGGACCTTCCGCCCGAGCACAGTCACCCAGTGGACTGTGGAGCCTCACACAGAAGACTTCCTCGGGCGTGCCCATTTCTCTGGGTCCTTTTATCCTTTCTTCTACCCCCTGCTACGGGAGCTCTGGGCTTCTCCTTCATTTAGTGTGGGCCACGGCTCTCTCCACACGGGCAGCGTGACAGCATGCTAGAACCACCCCCTGGCCTCGCCAGGGTGCTTGCTTCCAGATCACGGAGAATGCTCCATATGAGCAAACCATTCCTTGGCCGACTCATGCTCCGTGCCCTGGTCAGCATCCTCCAGACCCAATCTGCATGTCCCCCGGCTGACGCTGCTGGTTCGAAGAGGCTACACTCTGCACCCTCTTCGGGACACGGTCCCTTCCTTCTCCCAGAGGCCCAGCTCATTCCTGGTGGGGCAGTGTTGTGGCTCGTCCCCGGTCTGGTGGCCGGGAAGGAGCCAGGCTAAAATACACAATGGCCTGAGACCAACAGTTTGAATTTAAATTCAGTACGTAGGGGTCTTAGTCAACCTTACTCATCTTGCGTCTGTGCCTTTTTTCATGCTGAAAGTTCTAGTTCCTCCCAACACCATGCCTTTGTTTCATCTTAGAATCGATACAGAGGCTGTGGGAGCTGTACCGACAGTGCCAGCAGTAATCGAACGATGAAGGAGACTTTCGGAATTTGCCGCCATTTTTGTCCTTGGGCAGGTGCTAAGCACGCGTTCCCGCGTCTGCTTCCCATCTCCCAGGAGGATTTCGGAGGTTGCCTCATGTAGGTTTAGCACACTTTTTGTTACGCTCTCCTAAATATTTTGTCTTTTCGATTATTGTTGTAATCTCTTGCGTTGTAGTTTCTGACTGTTGTCCGCAGGTAAGAAGCATTGTTACTTTTGCCCGAGACATCAATGAACTCATTTATAATTTCTACTTGTTCTATTACGGATTCTCTTGAATTTTCCAAAAAGACCCTCCTCATGTACAAATAGAGGTGGCTTTATGTCCTCTTTTCTGATTCTCAAGTTCACGTGTGTGCACAGCCGTGCTGTCGAGGACACACTTCCGTCCTCTCTGACCCTAGAGAAGATGCACCCTGTGTCCGTCCATGAGGCAGATTGCTGGATTTGGGGGCTGATGATACATACTTCACTGGTGAACATTAATATCATATTTCATTAAAATAATTAGAAAGGTTTTTTTTTCTTTTTTGTGTGTCAGAACCTTTTTAGTAACACTGGAATTATCTGGCTTTTTGAGTCTGTGGTGGGATTTCCTATGAGGCTGTCTGGGTGGGCCCTGTGCTCTTGGGGGTGTAGCTCGTTGATAATGTTTTATAGTTCATCTAGGAAGAGGTCTAGGGAAACTCTCTATCTCTACAGGTGTCAATTTTGATAAATTGTATTTTCCTGGGAAGTCGTCACTACTCTGAGGTTTTCAGATTTATTTACATATAGTTTTGCAAAGTGGTTTCTTGTTTTTAAGAATTCTTTTATTTCAATGGCTATCACCCTTTCATTTCTTGTTTTGTGTGTTTGTGTTTTCCTCCTTTTATGATTAGTTTGGCTTGTGGTTTGCTGTTTTTTCAAATAACAGGCATCTTAATTTACTTATTAGTTCCATTATTTTTATTTTTCCAACTGATTAATTTTGGCTTTTATCTTTATTTTTTTCTTTCTGCTTTCTCTTAAATTACTTTCTTTTCCCTTTTCTGGTGGATTGGGTGGACTATTTCCTTTTACTTTTCATCTTCTAGTGATTTAAGCATAAACTATAAACTTTCTTCTGGTTACTGCTTAAATTTTATCCTGTTGATTTCACTGTGGCTTTTCCATTATCAGTGTTCTTTTAAGAAATTCTACAATTTAGGTTTGTTTTTAGCCCTTGACCCTAGAGTTTTTAATTGGCAGGTTTTTCTAATTGTCTGCTGGGAAGGACGTTTTGTTATTAATTTTGAGTTTTGTTTCATTATGGACAGAAAATATTGTTTGCATTAATTCTATTTTCTGGGATTTCCTGAGCTTTGCTTTGTGGCCTGAAAGTGGCTTTCCAAGAATGTTTTGAGGGCACATGCTGTTTTTGCCATAAGATCAAGGATTTATGGACACCTTATTGGGTCTATCATTTAGGTTTTTTGTTTCCTTTTTAATCTGCTGGTGTTCACTTAGCCCATCTTTAGCTGTGAGCAGGACGCTGATGCCTCTGATTATTATTAGCCTGTCTTTCTTCTTGCCTCTTCTGCAGTTACTGTTGGGAGTGTTTCCACATCCCCTGGAACGTAGGAATTATTTCATCTCCATTCCCAATGATAGCTTTTTAGCACTAGAGACGGTCATTCTTGTCTCACTTGGTGCTGTTTTGCCTGAATTCTACTTTGTCATGTATCAAGAGCACAAACCCTGCTTTCTCTCTATTTGTAGGTTTTCTTTTATTATTGCCTTTCCTAAATCACGTTCTGTTGGGCACGTCGTTTACCCATAGCATGGAGTCAGGCTTGGCTTTTTAAGTTACTCTTAAGGTATTTTCCTTCTAATCCGTGAGTTTTGCCCTGTTAACGTACTGTTCTGACCGAGCTCAGAACTCTCTGGCTCTGGCATATTATTTAATGTATATTTACCATGTACAATATAGTTTAGCTGCTTGAACTCTTTTATCATGTTGTCCGTTTTATTTTTTATCTTTTTGCTCTTAGTTTAGTATATAGGAAGGTTTGTATTTTTATATAATTCTGTAGATATTTAAATATTTATATTCATACAACATTTGCATTTATACATTACATCCCTTCATATAATGTTGTTGGTCCTCCCCTCTTTTGTTTATTTTGGCTTCTGCCACTTGGTTTGCAAGTCTGAGTTACATCTTTTGACCCCCACCCATTACCACTCATTACCTATAAGCCGATCGCTGAGCCTATTCTATTTTTCTCTTTCTCCTCCCAGTTTCCCCCTTTGTCACATCATATTAACCTTGACATACTGCTTTTTGTTGTCGATAGCTTTAATTCCATAGGGTGTCCATACGTCTGGGAATCAAGAGAATATACCTACATTTTTACAGATTGAGGATGTTCTTGAAAACATCATATACATTTTTCTGTGTTTCCGGACACTACAGAAATCCTGTGCAATTTAGTACATTCCGTGCTTGCTAAAGTTCTGGCACATCTTCTCTCTTTCCTCCCTCTGGAAGCTGAGTCACACTGTGGGTCTTGCGATCAAGAGCTTTTCTCTCTATTCCTCCTTTTGCCTCTCTGTGAGTCCATCTGGATATTTTCTTCTGCTCTTAGGGTCTCTAATTCTCTCTTCAGCTGTGTCTAACCTTCCATTAAATTCATCCACTGTGTACCTGTGTTGGGTTTTATCACTTTCATAATTTCCATTCTTAAAAACATCAAGTTCTTTGAAAAACATTTCTGTCTTGTCTTTTACTCACTTACACATATTGGTGATAATTATTTTAAAGTCTGTGTCTCATAATGCCTTCATCTGAATCCCTTTGGGTCCATTGGTTTCCCTTGGTTTGATCTTTTCTTTTCTCTTCCTTCTTGTCGTCTCATAAGCCTGGTTATTGGTTTTTAACTGAGTGCCAGATACGGTGTTTGAAAAGCTGTGGAGGTAACTGAGCTATGGAATGACAGTGCTGTTTCTCCAGAGGGGATTTACATTTGTTTCTGAAAGCTGGTTAGAAGCATTCATAATCCCAGATGACCTTAACTGATCGGGATTTGAGAGGAAGCTGGGTGCTGTCCTTGGCAGAATTATTTATTTCTGGTTCACTCATATATCTATAATCCTCAGATATTCCCCAAACTCTCTCCTTGGCAGACTCGTTCTCCTCTTATCCCTGTGACTCGAAAGCACTGCTCAGCCTCTGGAATAGATATATGGCCCTAGGGAAAATCTGGGCTTTCTGACTTACTTTCTTTTCCTGGAGCTTTGCCTTATGTTTCTTCGTGTTATTAGCTGTCTGATGTCTTCCAACAGATTTTTTTTTTTTTTGGGTCTGGCTTTTCTAGTTTTTTTTTTTTTTTTTTCCCTCAGCTGAAAGGTTGGCAGGAATTACCTATTCTATCATTCCTGGAAGAGGAATTTGGAGATAACTTTCATACTATTTGGTATTTTCCAAGTTTTTTTTTTTTACAACAAACTTTTATTTATTTTATGATTATAAACAATTAAGGAATTAAACTTACCAGATAGATGTGGAAGAGGATATCAAGGGACTGTGGATGAGGATCCACATCTCGTTGAAGAGATAAAGCTGTTGACATAGGGGGCCGGTTAGCCCCCACTCTATGAGCCTCTCTACCCATTAGTTTTGCAGGAAGAAAACAGAACAACTAGGACTACAAACAATGAAGGAATGTATACTTGGATGCTCTGTCCACCAGATGTCTGTGCTGCAGACCTAACAAACATATATCAGGAACCCCAAGACTTTCTGAAAATCAGTCCTGGGTTGGTAAACAGGAAAGTTCCAATATGGACAGTGGAGTCGCCCAAATTGTTTTCAAAAATAAGCATGTTGAGTATTTCTTTCCATGTATTTGAGCATTTTCCTCCTTTTTGTTTAACTTACTTTAGCCTCTTTAGTTTTTGGATCACTGGAGAGACCCGTATAAGTTTACAACGTTAATAGCATATAATGTTGTGATATTTTGCAACTTGAAGCCAAGTTAAACATATGGCCATTTTAATGTTATTTTGTTGAAAACCTTTTTTTGGAATGCCTTTTATTCCCTCTTAGGCAGAACTAATTATAGATGGGTTTTTAGCTTGCCTGTGAAGCACGTGATTTGGTGTGTTGGAGCAAGAGAGAAGGGGCCAAATCTCTCCTACGGGAACAGACAAATCCTTTGTTCTCCTGGAATTCTTTTATATTAACTATTGCTCTAGTGATACTAGTCAATTTTGGGGGCTTCCAAATATCTTACTTCTAACACATGTCTATCCCAACAGGACTTAATCTGCATAATTAAATGTATAAAATTAAACTGACAATCTCAAATTTTATGTTTGCCATCAATTTCAGTTTTAATCGAGATGGAATCATACAACCACTGGTAGCACATGCCCTGCCGTCTGCCTTCTGTCCGCCTGGGTCACCCGTGACCTCTGCAACAAGTCATTGGCAACCCTGCTGTGTGTTTATTCTCCTGGGTCCCCTGAAGGCTACAGACTTTGAGTAGAGTGTGGTTCTTGCAATACAGCTAGATGGATAGGATCATATGGAGGTGGTAAGCCCCGTGCTTATGGGACACTTGATGTAGGTAACTAGCTGTCCTGAACTTCGTCCAGAACAGTGTCCACACCAGTGAGTTATGTAGGAAGTTAAATAAGATAAAACATGGTAATAAATCTAGTTCATTGTTTGCCTCATGAAAGACATATATATATATATATATATATATATATACACACACACACATATACACACACACACACACATATATATCTGTATATATGTACTTATATATATGATTCAGAAGTTAGTGTATTATTTTATTATTGATAAGCACTTTTGAGTAAATACTAGTTTCATTATCTCTCTTTTCCACTGAAGATTGCTAGCCTTGTTGATTTTAGCTTTATTGACATATAATTGACAGTCAGTTTCAGGGGGGCAGCATGTGATGTATGTACGTAAGTATTGTGCTGTGATCACCACAGTATGTTTACTTAACATCCATCACCTCACATAGTTATGATTTTTCTCTTGCAGTGAAAACTTTTCAAATCTATTTTCCAACATACAATATATGCAACTTTCAAATATACAATATATACAGTCACCATGCTGTACATTACACGCCCAAGACTTATTTATCTTGTAGCTGGAAGTTTGTATCTTTTGACCACCTTCACCCATTTTGCCCATCGTCCCCCCCTTACCCCTGAAAACCACCGATGTGTCCTCTGGGTCTACGAGTTTGTGGTTTGGTTTTTTTTTTTTTTTTTTGGTTCCACATAGAAGTGAGATCATATGGTATTTATCTCTGATGCATTTCACTTAGCATCGTGCCCTCAAGGTCCATTCAGATGGCAGGATTTTCTTCATTTTTCAGGCTGAATAATAGTCCACTGTATACATAAAGCACATCTTCTCCACCCATTCATCACTGATGGACGCTGGGCTGTTCCCACGTCTGGGCTATTGTGATTAATGCTGCTGTGGGTCACAGCTGTGGTCTTGTGCACTGTCTTTGTCCCCATGGGAGAAGTGGGGACAGAGCGGCAGGTGAAGAAACAGCAGCACAAGGTTTCTGGGATGAGAAGCAGCCCCAAAGGGGGGGGCTGGGTGGTAGAAGGAGGGCCCCCCAAAGAATCGTGGGGACCATGCAAAGCTCTCCATGTCAATGGCTGTGAGGCATTTTGCCTGTGATACAGTGGCAACGTGTCTTTCTGGAACACAAACCTACTATCTTTCCAAGGTCTTTGTCCCCTCCCTTCCCTCATGACTGCCTGAACCATCTTTTTAAAAAAATTTTAGCGTTTATTTATTTTTGAGAGAAACAGAGTGTGGGTAGGGGAGGGGCAGAGAGAGAGGAAGACACAGAATGTGAATGAAGCAGGCTCCAGGCTCTGAGCTGTCAGCACAGAGCCCGATGTGGGGCTCGAACTCATGAACTGAGAGATCATGACCTGCGCCGCAGTCGGACACTCAACCCACTGGGTCACCAGGTGCCCCTTAACCATCTCTGTCTTCAGTGCACTCCTGTGCACAGCTGGCCGGGCCTCGAGGGAGGAGGGTTGGACAAGGCAGGCACAGCCCTGCACTCAGGGGGGCCGACCTCAGTGGAGAGAATGGCATTTGGAGCTGTGTTTTCAGGGCAGGGTGAGAATGGCTGGGGAGGGGGCTTGGGGGTGATCAGAGCACAGGCTGACCCCTCACTGGGTCCCTGGAGGGGTGGAGCTGGTGCTGGATGGGAAGGATGGGTGGGTGGGCACGGAGAGGGGGAAGGATTCCGAGCAGAAAATCCAGTGCATGCAGAGGGCCCGAGACTCTTCAGAGCAGGAGAAGAGCAAAGTTCTTCATGGTTACGCTCAAGAATCAATGTCCTTGGTCTTGAGAAGGGTCAAGAATGTTTTGGGAGGGAAGCCCAAAGAAAACATTATCCCCAAGGTATTTTTAAAAATCCGGCTGGGGGAGCAGTTTCTGTATCTTCTGTATCTAAACATGTCAGATGAGATCATTTAAAAGCAAATTCAGCATCGCACACCCAGCACTCGTTCTGAGTCCCCAACACACGCACGCGGACAGTTTTCCCAGTAGCCTCAACATTGAAAAGTTGCTACTCCCAAGCAACGTTTCCCTTGAAAACTGACTTGTACTCCTTTCTCCATGCAGATAGGTCTCCATCTCAGACTTTGGGACGCTCCTGGTTCTGAAAAAGCAGAAACAGTAAGGCTTTCGGGCCCGTAGGTCGATTCTAAAGGGCCAAGCTGTGTGGGTTTCGCTTAATCGGGCTAAAGATTGGGTAAAATGGGGCAAGGGCTGAAACTATCAAAACTTAATGTGCAAGAAGGTTGAATTTTCTAAGGGAGCAGTTTTCTCCCTTTCTGTCTGGTGCTAAGCAAAGAGGCATCTTCTGTTTGATGTGAGCCTGGGCGGCCCGCCTCCGTCCTCCAGGGGTCCATGTGTGTGTCTGAGTGAAAGCAGAGGCGCAGGGCTTTGGCAGGAGGCCCACGGCGGGCAGACAGGGGCACAAAGGGGGTGGTTTACTCAACCTCACCCTCACACGCCCGGACGAGCCCAGCCTGCATCCCGAAGACGGCAGTTATGTGTCGCAGATGTCAAATTGCTGCACATTTCCAAACACGTGGAATCTAAATCCCTTTAGGAAGGAGGCTCTTTCTTAGACACCATTACCAACCTAAGTGGCAGACATGATTCACACGTCCAGAGCAGGCTGGGCTGGAAAGGGAAGGAATTCTGGGAAGGCTACCCGAGTTTGGGTCTGAAAATGTAGGGAGGTGTTGGGCAAGATCAGCTGGTGGCGTGGCCTCAGTCTCTTCAACAAAAGTGAGAGGGATGAGCCACACAAGGCCATCCCGGCTGGAGGAGGTCTCAGAAGAGAATAGGGTCTCTTCGAATTCTGTGACAGCCAGCCTCTGCGGCCACTTGGCAAATGTTTCCAAGTATAAAGCAAACGGGAATACTTCCAAGTTACCAGTCAGTGTGTGCCCTGCCCCAGTCAATAGAACTGACAAAGTGTGAAAAATCCAGTGAACACAGAAGTCTCTGGAAATGGCTGCCGATAAAGGCCATGGTAGCGCAGGGTGGCATTGAGTAGCTCAGCCCTAGAAGATACATTCTCTTCCCTCTGCCATGCAGCATCACATCCCAGTGGAGAAAAGGGGGTGAAGTACTAATGACCCACTGCTCTGTCCCAACTGTGGGTTCCAAGCAGAGGCGACCGAAAGAGTAGGTGAGTCACTACCCGCCTCGTTCGCATTTATCCTTTCCTCCGACTTCAGCTTGAGGAGACAGCAGCTCCTACCACCCAGCCTGGTGGTGCACAGGGACAGGAGAACCAGTAGGTGGCATCTCCTCCTGCTCAGAGGACGATGGGCTCACCTGGGAGGCAGGAGGGGAAGCATGGGAGAGGGCATAAGGCCAGCAAGGGGTGTAGGACTGGCTGCCCTACATCTGTACCAACCAGCTGACAAACAAAAGACCCAGAACAAGATGCAGGAGCACATTTACAGACCTTGATGGTACAGCACATGTTCCCATCTCGGTCTCTTAGAACCAGGTAACGCCTCTCGGCTATCAGAACTGAACAGGGCCATGCACTGCAACCTTTGTGCATGAAAACAACTGTAAAACAGTTCTCGGGGAGGCAAAGAGGCAGATAGGACACCAGTAAACCTCATTCTTGAGAGTTATGTCAAACCTACAGTAGGCTACCAGAAGATAAATCAAGATTAAGAAATCCCACACTGGGGCACCTGGGTGGCTCAGTTGGTTAAGCACGTGACTTCAGCTCAGGTCATGATCTCGTGGTTCATGAGTTCAAGCCCCACGTCAGGCTCTGTGCTGACAGCTCAGAGCCTGGATCCCATTTCGGATTCTGTGTCTCCTTCTCTCTCTGTTTGTCCCCCGCTCGCACTCTGTCTTGTTGTCTCTCTCTGAAAAATAAATAAATAAGTAAATAAATAAAAAGGAAATCCCACATGGAAAGTCCTGATATGGGATGAGAGGTAGGTATTGATCATTAAGAACTAGAGATGAACAAAAGAGAAAAGAAGCAACTATGATTACAAAATTGAAAAACATTGAAAAATCAACTAATGTAATCCATCACATCAGCGGTTTATGAAAGAAGAATCACATGACCATTATCAGTAGATGCAGCAGAAGCTTTGGACAAAATCCAACACCCACTCGTGATAAAATTCGCAGTAAACTAGGAACAGAGGGAACTTCCTCAACTTGATAAAGAACATCTACAAAAACCTATAGCTACTGCCGTACTTAATGGTGAGAAACACAAAGTTTTCCCACTAAAACTGGGGACAAGGCAAGGACCTCCCCTCTCACAACTCCTTTTCAATGTTGTGGTAGATTCTGAGCTAATCCAATAAGACCAAACACCAAAACCAAAACAAAAGGAATAAATGGTACATAGCCTTGTTCCTGTGGAGAGGAAATAAAACTATCTTCGTTCACAGATGATTGTTCATGTGGAAAATCCAAAAGAATTAATGAAAACCTCCCAGAGCTAAGTGCTTATAGCAACGTTGCAGGAGGCAAATTAATACAGAAAAGTCAACTGCTTTCCTATATACCAACAATGAACAAGTGAAATATGAAATTAAAAACACAATATCACTTACATTAGCACCCCCCCGATGGAATCCTGAGGCTTACATCTAACAAAACATGTATGAAATCTATATGAGAAAAACCACAAAACTGATTAATGAATTCAAAGACCTGAAGAAATGGAGGGAGTTTTCATGTTGATGGATATGGAAAACTCAATATTATCAAGGCATCAGTTCTCCCCAAATTGGTCTATAGATTCAGTGCGATCAAAATCCCAGTGCATTATTTCCTGGATATTGAAAAACTAATCTTAAAGTTTACACAGAGAGGCAAGAGACCCACAATAACTAAGACAGTATTGTTGGAGAAGAACAAGTTTGGAGAACTGACATTACCTCACTTCAAGACTTACCGTAAAGCTACAGTAATCAGGACAGTGCGGTGTTGGCAAAAGAACAGCCAAATAGACCAATGGAGCATAATAAAGAGGCCAGAAGCAGAACCCCATAAATAGAGTCAGCTGATCTTTGACAAAGGAGCAAAGGCAACATGACGGAGCCGATAGTCTTTTCAACAAACGGCATTGGGACAACTGGACGTTCATGTGCAAAAACATCAGTTAGACACAGACCTTATGCCCCTCACAATAATGAACTCAAAATGGACCACACACCTATCATTTAAATGTGAAACCCAAAAATATAAAAGTACTAGAAGATAAGACAGTAGAAAACCCACGTGACCTTGGGTATGGAGATGACTGTTTAGACACAACAACAAAGACATAATCCATGAAAGAAATAATTGACAAGCTGGATTTCATTACAATAAAAGACGTCTGCTTTCCAAAAGATGATGTCAAGAGAATGAGAAGACAAACCACATCCTGGAAGAAAATATTTGCAAAGGGCACACCTGATAAAGGACTACTGTCCTCTTGAAACTCGACAACAACGAAATAAACAACCTGATTAAAAACTGGACCAACGACCTTAACAGACATCTTGCCAAAGACGCACAGATGACAAATAAACATACGAAAAGATGTTCACATCAGGAAATGCAAACGAAAACAGTGCGTTACCTCTACACGCCTGTTCTAATGGCCCAAATCCGCAACAGTGACACCGTCGGCTGTGGCTGAGGGTGTGGAGCATCAGGGACTCTCACTCACTGCTGCTGGGAATGCAAAAGAGAGCAGCCACTTTGGAGGACTGTTCCATGTCTTAGAAAACTAAGTAGACTCTCACCATATGATGCATAAATTGCACTGCATGGTGTTTACCCAAAGGAGCTGAAAACCTGTGTTCACACAAAAACCTGCCCATGGGTGTTTATGGCTCTGTACATGGTGGCTGAAACCTGGAAGCGACCAAGATGTCCTTCAGGAGGTGAATGGAGAAGTGGATGGTCATGCACCCAGACAATGGACTAAGAGGAAATGAGCTAACAAGCCATGGAAAGACATAGAGGAATCTGAAGGGCATATTACTAAGTGATAGATTACTAAGTGATAAGATGGAAATCTGAAAAGACTACATACTGTAGGACATTCTGGAAAAGGCAAAATCATGCAGACAATAAAAAAATGAGTCCAGGGAGAGGAAAGGGAGGGACGAATTGATGGTGCACAGAGGATATTAGGGCAGTGATAAGATTCTGTATGATACTGGAATGACAGACACATGTCACTATACATTTATTTTTCCTGATTGGGGTTTGCTGTTGTTTTGATCTATGGATTTATAATTTATGTTTGTAATTTGTAACAAATTTGGAAAAAATTCAGACATTATTTTTCCTCCCCTCTCCTTTCCTTCTGATGCTCACATGCTAGATGGATCAACATTGGACTCAAGTTTCTGAGGCTCCATTCATTTGCTTTGGTCTTTTTATCCCGGGGACTTGAATTGGGTAGTTTCTGTGGTAATGTATTCAGGTTAATTAATCCAATTTCTGAAATGCTGACTCTACTGATAATCCCCTTAAGTAAAAACTTCCTCTTGGATGTTGTATTTTTTGTAGCTATAAATTTTATTTTATTTATTTTTATTTCATTGATCTCTCTTCTCATATTTTCCTTTAGATCCCCAAGCAGCATGGCCATACCTGGGGTAACTACTCAAAAAGCCCTTCTCTTCTAATTCCATAATCTCTATCATTTTCCTATTTCTACTGACTTATTTTTCTCCTGGATGCAGATGGCCTATCTCCACTTCTTAACGTGTTCAGTAATTTTTGGTCAGTGCTGGACATCGTGTATATGTTGTTGAGTGCTGGATTGTGTTCTCTCCCTTTAAAGAATGAAGGTTGTTTTGTCAGGCATTTGAGTTGCTTGTGAATCCTCCAAATCATTTTGAGGCTTGTTTATAACCGTTTTTTAGGGCATATCTCAATGAGCCTTTACTCCTCACTTGTTCTATCCACTTTTGCTGGTCAGAACTCATATATTCCCAACCCTGCATGAGTTCTGGGGACTGTTCTGCTTATATTTCCCCAGAACTTCTGCCTACATCATGGAGCTTCACTGTACATGTAAGCAGCTTAGCGTGGACCAAGAAGCCTACAGGGCACCTTTGAGATTTGTGGCTCTTTCTCTGTGTAGCTCCTTTCTCTCTGGATCTCTGCCTTGCAGATTCTACTCCCTCAGCCTTCTGGAACTTTGGTGTCTCACCCCTCAAAGAAGCAGGTCTTCCGGGCTGTGCACTACAGTTCAGAACATGCCTCCAGATACAAATGTAGAATAATCATAAGGCTCACTGCTCACATTTATTCCCCTTCTCTCAGAGATTACAGCTCTGAGCCCAATGTCTTTTTTAAGAAAGTGTTCTTGTTTTTATATGTTTGTCCAGTTTTCTACCTGGAGGAGAAGTCGTTTTCTAGTTACTACATCGCAGCCAGAAGGGAAAGCCCCTCACAAGATCTTGAAGCTCATGCTGAGATTTTGGAAGAAAACAATAATGGATTAGAACTTTTTACAAATTGTTTATAGTTGAAAATATCTCTTATTTACTGCTATCCCTACTTTAAACATATTTTTTTGAGTGAAGACTTTATTTTTTTTTTATTTGAGAGAGAGAGAGAGGGGGTGGGAGACAGAGAGAGTGAGTGGGAGAGGAGCAGAGGGAGGGAGAGAGAGAGAGCACAGGGGAGAGGCAGAGGGAGTGAGAGAGAGAATCGCAAGCAGGCTCCATGCTTGGTGCAGAAGCTGACAGGTGGGGGGGGGGGGAGGCTGGATCCCATGACCCTGGGATCATGACCTGAGCTGAAACCAAGAGTTGGACACTCAACCAACTGAGCCACCCAGGCGCCCCTACTCCCATCCCTACTTTATTTATTTATTTAAAAAAAATTTTTTTTCAACGTTTTTAATTTATTTTTGGGACAGAGAGAGACAGAGCATGAACGGGGGAGGGGCAGAGAGAGAGGGAGACACAGAATCGGAAACAGGCTCCAGGCTCTGAGCCATCAGCCCAGAGCCCGGCGCGGGGCTCGAACTCACGGACCGCGAGATCGTGACCTGGCTGAAGTCGGACGCTTAACCGACTGCGCCACCCAGGCGCCCCCTCCCAACCCTACTTTAGAGTGTGGCTTGAAACTATCCATCCTTTTGTGTATAAAATAATTCCTTATAAAATAATTCTTACCTGGTTCCTATCTTTCTGGGGTCTTGGTTCTGAATACACAGCGGGACAAACCCAGTTACTGTATTTACATAATCATCGAAGTGGCCCAGCTACATACAATAAATATTAATTTTTCTTGGCAGAGTGGGATGAAACCAAAAGGAGAAAACATATTTACTAGTTAGCACTGAGCTTTCAAAAAACAAACCCCGTTATTGAGGTTTATGGATCTTGATGTAAAAACTGGGGTTGGTGCTACTAAAGGGAAATATTTTCAAAAGGAAAGAAATGTTTAAGAATCACTAAGACTTCGTCCCTAAATAAATATTGGATGCTAGGGATTGGAGAGAGCAAAGCCTAGGCTGCCTGGCACATTTTTGGCTGTTTCTAAGGCGTGTTCTTGGGGGTGCACACGGGAAGAGTGGCAGGTTTGAGAGGAAGACAAACGGGCTGTTTTTCGGCCGCACTAAATTCGAGGAGCCCTTCTGACATTCAGGTGGAGATAGTCAACAACTGCTCTGTGGAAGCAATTCGGAGGATGGGATGGGGGGCGGAGAGAGGGATCTACAGCATAGTCACAGCTGGCATGTTCATGAGTGCATTTGGGGGTGGGGGGAGCAGAGCAGAAGGGAGATTTCGGGGAGATGCAGAAGTGTGTGTTTTAGTGGTTTATTTTCTTTTTAAGACAAGCATGTGAGGCATGTTTATATACTGTGGCTAAACACCACATACCCAGGGGGTGGGAGGGGTGGAGATTCAGAAGAGAGACGAGACCACGAAGCAGGGCTTCCAATGAGAGGTGTAGTAAAATCCAGAGAGCTAGCTAAGTGTGGGTTTCTGCTTAGACAAGAGGGCAGACCCTTCTGTGGGGCTGCACCACAGGGCCCTTGCACATCCCATGCAGACAGTGGAGGGAGGGCTCACCGCTGTCTGATCCGAGTCTTGGCAGGACGCCTGTGATCCTTCCGGGATGATGGCAAGGCAGGTGGTCTTGGAGGAGCTGCTCTCGAGGCCATTCTTACCCCCCTCCCTGTCTTTCAGGAAGGAGGCTCCCCGTCTTGTGAGAGGGCGCCCAGGACAGTGTCTCGCCTGCTTTCCTGTTCTGGTGGAACCGGGACTCCCCCCCGAAGTCCCCCTTAGGGCACAGGCTGCAGCTCTAAAGCCACTTAGGTGTATTTTAGGATCGGCTCTCCCGCGACCGAGCAACCTTGACGCGTGACTGTCACCTGGTCCCTCCAGTTTGGTGTCATCCCACGAGCCTGGGATGTGGGAAGCTAACACCAAGAGGGTCTTGCCTCTGCTGTTTTGTGTAAGTAATAAACCATCCAGAACCATCTCCTCACTGGTCGAAACAATGCAACTGTGGCTTCCACCAACCTGTGACCAAGCGGTCACCGCTGCTTAGGGACAGCTGTCCCGCTTAGCAGAAAGTAGTGTGTGGAGGCAGGGATGTTCTCGGTGGGGAGAGACAGAGCGGCCGGAAGCACGCGTGCCTGAGAAATGGGGAGGATTTTCCGGGGCTGGAGGTGGAGAGAGGCCTTAGGAGAGGAGGCAAGTTAGCGTGGAAACCGTGAGCCACAGGACTGGCCCGTGCTGCGTGGCATCAGGCAGTGTGGTGTCCGTGTCCTGAGGTCCTGTGTCCCTCGCCCAATCACAGAGGTCCTGCGGGAGGCAACATGATGACCGTCCCACAAGGGGACATCCCATGTCCCTCACAGTCCCAGGTTGGGTCCTGCGCATCGTAGGCAGGATGTGGGATTCTGGGGGCTTCTCAGTCCAGGGGGGTTACCTGGCCCAGTCCCACAGCCCCCGGCCTGACGCAGCCCCATCTTTGTGCAAACAAGGACACGCAGGCCCCGAGCAGGGAAGGGACACCCCACAAACCACATGGGTGGTTAGCGACAGGATCGATACCGACCCCCGGTTTCTGATCCTTCGACCAGCGCCCCTCTATCCTCCCCACGTTTGTTGGGAAATTATCCCACGTGGGTGGGGGGAAACACAGGGCAGAGCGAGGCGTGCACGCAGCAAGGAGGGGTGGGGCTCTCCCCAGGCGGGGCGCTGACCGGCTTTCCTTCACTTAACAAACGTCTGTCCAGCGCCTCTGTGTCTGCAGGACAGTAGGCACAAAGGGCTTGGCAGGGAGGGGAGGACTGGTTTGCTCTCGTGCAGCATAAATTCTAGCCGGGGAGAGAGACCCCCCAGTAATTCACCACAGTTTTGAACATAATAATACTTAGGCTCATTGGTGGGCGTGTATACAGCTGGTATTTAATCCTAAGGAGAGCAGCATGCTGTTTGATTCTCATGACAACGTCCGGTTTACAGGTGACCTGCCAAGATGTCACAGTTGGGGACAGACAAGAACCACAGTTCCTGGCCGGCTCTGGGGGACCCCGAAACCCAGGCCCCGGGCCCACCTGACACGGCTCTGTGTCATTTCTGCACCTGCCCCACTGTCACTTTCTGTCTCCCTCTGTGTGCAAACCCGCTGTCCTCACCCTCCCTTTTCTCACGGGGCTCAAGGCCACAGAGGGAGGGCCGCCCCGTCGGGTGGCCCACGTCCCCCCGAGTGACACAGAATGGCATGGGGGCACCTGACGGTGTACAGAGAGCAAGGGCCGTCTTTCTACAGAGGCCACGCCACCCGGAGCAGCGGGCCTGGGGACACTCGGTCAGGAGAGCCGCTCATCGCTCCTGTCCCTTCTTTGGCAAATTTTCCTGCCAAGGGTCTAGTTGGAAAGTCTATGTCAGATTGCTCACAAGTGCAGGATATTTCTAGAACACAGAGCACAGATACAGAGTGAAATTCCTCCCTGGAGGGCACCCAGGGGAACTTTTGAGTTTACTGAACTCTCAGAAGGGGGAGATCATGTCACTTCAGGAGAGAAAACACCACCAGGCAGGGACATCCCTGGACCCGAGGTGGTGGTCACTTAGAGATCACTGTCCCGGGGCACCTGGGGGGCTCAGGTCATGATCTCATGGTCTGCGGATCGAGCCCCACGTCAGGCTCAGCGTTGAGCGTGGATCTTGCTTAAGATTCTCTCTCTCCCTCTCTCCCCCTTCCTCTGCCCCCGCTCCCCCGTGCTCACACACTTGCTCCCTCTCTCAAATTAAAGAAAACAACCATTGCCCCATTCCTCTCATTTAGGAAGGAGATGCTTGCTTATAACTGGGGCTGTTTTGACCTGCTCGTAAGTGGGTCAAGGAGTTTGAGTTGTGACCCACGAGCCCAGGATAATTTCTAGGAAGCAGAACATTTGGAGCACTGCATTCCTGTCAAGCGAAACCTCTCCCTGGCGCCCTGCGGTATTAACATGTCACCCCAAGCTGCAGGCTCCTGGATGATGCAGATGTCAGTCCTCAGTGAGGTGACCGGGTCGCTAGTCAGACACGCTTGGGTCAAATTCCAATCGTTCTGATTGCTCTCCAAACATGGTTTACCTTTTGTTTTTAAGTTTATTTCTTTATTTTTGAGAGAGAGAGAGAGAGAGAGAGAGAGGGCAGGGGAGGAGCAGAGAGAGAGGGAGAGAGAGAGAATCCCAAGCAGGCTCCATGCTGACAGCATAGGGCCCGATCCAAGGCTTGACTTCATGAACCTGTGAGATCACGACCTGAGCCAAAACCAAGAGCCGGACGCTTAACTGACTGAGGGCCCGGGGGCCCCAAACACGACTCATCTTACCATCACGAGTGTGTCGACGAGAAGGGGGGACAGCAAACTCACTGCTTCACTTACCGTGACTCATGTGTCCTTTGTTCCAGAACCTGGGCCCTGTTTCATTTTGGCTTTCCACCTGGAAGAACTTCCTTCCGCGTCCTAGTGCCGTGTGGTCATCAAACCCATTTCTCCGGGGCTTTCGTGCTGTTCAAGCCAGTCTACATGTCCTGCCTCGGGAGGGTTGGCCGCTCGGGGCTCCTGGTGCAAAGCAAGGGCCGTCTGACCTTCATGGGAAGCA
The DNA here is from genome assembly GCF_018350175.1 of Felis catus. NCBI lineage: Eukaryota > Metazoa > Chordata > Mammalia > Carnivora > Felidae > Felis > Felis catus. The sequence continues at coordinate 219,165,198 of NC_058375.1, forward strand.
TGACTTAGCACCGAAGTCATGCCTTCAACAGCAGGGTTTCCTTGGAGGACGATGGCCTGAGGACCGGCGCTCAGCAGAGGAGAGGCGGGACGGAAAACAGGGGGAGACCCGGCGAGGCCACGGGGCCAGCCGGATGCGGGCGCTGTCTCCCAGGTACTGAGGAAGCCCGGGGGACAGGAGATGTCACCTGGCCTCCGCACGGCCCATCAGACAGGACAGAGCGTGCAGTTCAAGTCCAGACTCTGTTGCTAAGCAGCCAGGGGACCCTGGGCAAGTGGCCTCCCCGCTGTGCCTGGCTTTCCCCGTCCCTCATGCGAGTCTTCCTCATCCACGTGGGGAAGGTCAAACGGCACGACCTGCGTGAGGTGCTGAGCACGGGGCCCGATCAGGCCGCCAGGATGCGCTCCGTTTCCCTTTCATGAGCACCTACTGTGTGCCCGACCTGGGAGCCGCCACACGGAGCCCACCGTCCACGCCGGTGGTTCCGTCAGGCTGTTCTGCCTCCGGGAGGCCATTCCGGCTCGAGGGGAAGGGCGCTGCTGGCATCCAGCCGGGACGGGCAACAGTGTTGCCAAACACCCCACGGTGCTGGCACAGGCCCCCACACCGAGAATCCGCTGGCCCCAAACGCCAGTGGTGCTGAGGAGGAGAAATCCTGGTTGACTAAAGAGGCACAGGTAGCGGGACTGTTGAAATTCAGGGTCAGGAGGGTGTGAGGAACGGGGGGGGGGGGCAGGGGGCGGAGGGACCCTCCCTCGTTCACTGTGAGGCTTAGTTATGGGGTGAACTTAGCGTGGTGCCCACAAGGCCCCCAGGCCCCACCCATTAGTCAGGGGCTCCCGGAAGGGTCTGCTCCCAGCTTAGCTCGACCCAGGACTCCCACCCTCCCCACCCACAGCATCGCCATCCGAGGGAAGGCCACTTAAAGTGCGGGGGCCGCCGTGGACCAGACACCACGCTCCACACCTTGTCTCCACTGAGCCGCATAAACCCGCACGAGCCCCTCAGCCCCGCGAGAAACATCCTAATTTCAACCTCCTTTTGAGAGCTACTTAGTGGCCTGCCCACGCCTTTCTGGCCCCGAAGCCTGTGGCTTAACCACGATACCCTGAGCGTCTCACTGTCCACGAGGGCTGCCAGAGCCATGGGTCAAAGGGCGCCCAAACTGGTGGAAGGATCTGGGAGCCCTGAGTCCTGGGAAGGGTTCCTTCCTCTCTCAGTAAAGATCTCAGACAGGAGGCCTGGTGGAGGGTCTTGAGGGCGGGGACGGGGTGGGGTGGGGGGTTCGGGGAGTGGGGCGTGGGCTGAGCACAGCCTGGTTTTCCCTGCGTTGCAGCTCTTGGCGCACAATCCCAAGCAGGTAGGAGCCAGGCCTCCCCGGACCCAGAGGCTCTGAGGGTGGCCCCCCAGAGGCAGCACCAGTAGCACCTGGGACCTGTTAAAGATGCAGAATCCAGGGCCCCACCCCAGACTCACCGGATCAGAAAGCCTGGGGTGGAGCTCAGCGGCCTGTGTTGCCACAAGGGTGGGAACGGCTCCCCGGAAGACGAGACCCGAGACCCGGAAGACGAGACCCGAGACCCGGGGTCAGGTGGCTCCGGCTGCGCTCACAGCCTTGGCCAAATGCAGGAGGGTCCCCGGGAGCCGGCTCAGCGCGCCCCTCCCAGCCCATTGGTAAGTTCACCTGGAACTCGGTGAAGCCTCCGCGCTCCCTCCAAGACACAGCTGTTTCTTAAGATGAGCCACGTGGCACTTGTGACCGGGCTCCTATTGGAGGAACGAACGTTCAAGAAGTTGGCCACGTGTCTCTGAGAAAAAAGCAGGAAAAAGTGAGTCAGTGGCGGCAGGAAGCACTTAGAAGGGACTGCGGGGGGCCGAGCGCAGAGGGGCTGGAGAGGGGGGCGCGGCGGGAAACACCGCAGAGACGGGCGCGCAGCTCCGAACGGCAGGGATGGGAAACGTGCGTTCCACCTCCAGCCGGCAGGCACGCACATGCACGCACGCACGGGCACACACACGCAGCACACATACGCGCACACGCACACCAACGCACGCACACACAGGCGCATGTGCACACATGATCGCGCGTGCGCACACATGCTCACTCGTGCAGATGTGCACGCACATGCACGCACGCTCACACATGGACACGCACACGCACAAGGCTGGCGGTACTACGTATCTTGAGGCTGGCATCAGTGACAGCTCGTTCATTCATTTGTACACATTGGTTGAGCTGAATGAATGAACTTGGGATTTCTGCGCTTACTGAGCATAACTTATGCCTCTATCTTTCTACGAACAGTGACAAGAATAAGTATGTTATGCTTTCCAGGTCTGCACGTTTGCCAAAAAAAAAACCAAAAAACAAAAAACAAAAAACAGCTGAGAAGCGGATCTTTGATGAACCGGCAAGGACACAGCAGACTCGCAGGGGCCCCCGCAGGTACCACGGGAAGCGGGGAGCGCCAGCTGTGACCTTCGGAAGCCCGGCAGGAAGACCTCGCAACCAACCGGCAGCCGCTGCGTCTGCAGGGTAGGGGCGAAAGGGATGCGGCCGCGGGGTCTGCCGTGAGGCAATGACGGCCCAGCCCTGACTTGGAGACAGTCGCAGAAAGATGCCATCACTTCTTCCGGGGGATACAGGCGGGAAACCCCAGGCCGAGCCCACCGCGCCTTTGGGGAAAGACAGGGAACTGGGCTTCTCTTCGTAGCGGGGGCATTAGAGCAGCGCCTGGGGGTGGGGGTTTGTGGCATTAACCCGAAGTTATGGGGGACTGGATGAGATCGGTGGAAATGCCCATCCCAAGCCGGGGAGCAGCCCACTGCCCTCTCAGAAAGTCCATAACCTCCCGATAAAGTTTGTCTTTCTCCCGCTTCTTGCTTACACTTAAAAAAACAAAAAACAAAAAACAACAGCCCTAATAGACGTGAGTTTTAGAACAGTTAAGACTTAGAGCAAAATTGTTGGGGCGCCTGGGTGGCGCAGTCGGTTAAGCGTCCGACTTCAGCCAGGTCACGATCTCGCGGTCCGGGAGTTCGAGCCCCGCGTCGGGCTCTGGGCTGATGGCTCGGAGCCTGGAGCCTGTTTCCGATTCTGTGTCTCCCTCTCTCTCTGCCCCTCCCCCGTTCGTGCTCTGTCTCTCTCTGTCCCCAAAAATAAATAAACGTTGAAAAAAAAAATTAAAAAAAAATTAAAAAAAAGAAGACTTAGAGAAAAATTGAACTCCTAGTACAGAATTCCATACACCTCCAGGCAGTTTTCCCTGCTTAACTCTTACACTACTGCAATTGGTGACAATTCGTAACAATTCGTACAGTTCGTAACAATTCGTAACAATTTGTTACAATTCATGAGCCAATATTGACACAATGGTTTTTTTTATGTCTTTATTTTTTAATTTTTGATACATTGTTGTCAACTAAAGTTTATACGCTCTCTTTGGGTTTTCTTCTTTGCCCGGATCTCCTTTTTCTGTTCCAGGACCTCTTCCAGGGTACCTCACTGTGTGCAGTTATCATGTCTCTAGGTTCAGTAGTCTTGGCCGTGACGATTTCCGACTTTCCTTGTCTGGGATTTTGAGGAGTACCGGTCAGGTGTATTGCAGTCTGCTTCTCCAGGGGAATTTGTCTGATGCTTTTCCCTATGAATAGATTGGGATTATGAAAAAAAGTGCCATTTTCATCAAGAGTGCATGCTACCAACATGATTTAAAGAAACTTTTGTAAATGTTTATTTATCTTTGAGAGATAGAGAGGGAGACAGAGATAGAGTGTGAGGGGGGTGGGGCAGAGACAGGGAGACACAGAATCTGAGGGTCAGCACAGAGCCCCACGTAGGGCTCGGACTCACAAACCGTGAGATCGTGACCTGAGCCGAAGTCGGACACTTGACCCACTGAGCCACCCAGGCGCCCTGCTACTAACACGATTCCTGACCAGTGACGGCGACCCTGCTCACCAGCCAGTAGCCTTTTGTCAGTTTCTCCCCTGCGAAGTTTCTCCTTTTCCCCCTTTTCTGACTGTCCTGCCTGGAAGGAATCTCCACGCACAGCGCGCACTTCAGGAGCAAGGAGTTCTGCTCCCTCCTTCAGAGTGGGGTATCTGCAAACGGTATTTGAATTCTGCACTCACTGGGGATTTGCCTCTTCTTACACATTGATTTATTTGGTACCGAGGTATGACTGACATACAGCATTATATGAGCTTTGGTGTCTGACACAATGCTTGATGTGGCTACATTGCTGAATGGCCACCATGAGTCTCCTTAATATCTGTCACTGTACGTAGTTACAGAACTTACAGAACTTCCAAGATTTACTCTTAGCAACTTTCACATATACCCTAAGTATCATTAACTCAAGTCACTGCGACATGCATTTGTCTCTTCTTACTCAATTATAAGTTTTAACAGTCATTTATATCATTATGGATTCATGGATATTTATTTTATACTTTGGGTTATAACCCAATTCAACTTTAATTTTTTGCTCACATTGTTTCTGCTTTGGCTACTGGGGACACTTTGGCCTTCCTTCCTCCCTCCCTCCCTCCCTCCTTCCTCCCTCCCTTCCCTCCCTCCCCCCTTCCTCCCTCCCTCCCTTCCCTCCCTCCCCCCTTCCTCCCTCCCTTCCCTCCCTCCCCCCTTCCCTCCCTCCCCCCTTCCCTCCCTCCCCCCTTCCCTCCCCCCTTCCCCCCTTCCCTCCCCCCTTCCTTCCTTCCCTCCCTCCCCCCTTCCTTCCTTCCCTCCCTCCCCCCTTCCTTCCTTCCCTCCCTCCCCCCTTCCTTCCTTCCCTCCCTCCCCCCTTCCTTCCTTCCCTCCCTCCCCCCTTCCTTCCTTCCCTCCTCCCTTCTTTCCTTCTCTCCTTCCTTCCCTCCTCCTTTCTTTCCTTCCCTCCTTCCCTCCCTCCTTCCTTCCTCCTTCCTTCCTCCCTCCCTTCCTTCTTCCTTCCTTCCTTCATTCGTTCCTTCCTTCCCTCCCCCCTTCCCTCCTCCCTCCTTCCCTCCCTTCCCTCCTCCCTTCTTTCCTTCTCTCCTTCCTTCCCTCCTTCCCTCCCTTCCCTCCTCCTTTCTTTCCTTCCCTCCTTCCCTCCCTCCTTCCTTCCTCCCTCCCCCTCCTCCTCTTCCTCATCCTCCCCTCCCTCCCCCATCTCTCGCTCTCTCTTTCACTTCCTTACTTCCTGCTCAAGACTCACCCTGTACACCCCCCACCCAGTCCTAGGGTCTCTAAGGAGCTGGTCCCTTTCATTGCAGAGTGAGATTGAAAATCACGACCTGGGTGCTTGGTGTTCTTGTTGCCCGAGTCCCTCCGGCCCTCTTAGTGGCCATGGCAAGGAGACATAAGTGCATATGGTGACCCAACTGCACACGCGTCCATACACGTTTCTCTGTGGAGCCATCTGTGTCCGCGGAAGGTTAAACGCGAGTTCGAGATGTCTCTGAGCGCAATCCAGTAGCTCGTGGGGCCCCGGAGCCTCCTTCCCTTGCTGACCTGAAGTGTCAACTCTACAGTGAGGACCCGGCTCCCACTGCCCGCCAGTCTCTACCCGGCCATTCCGTCCCAGCACACACACACACACGGCAGCGGCACAACCGTTGGCGAGTCCCTCCCACGGGGACGAGCTTTGTGGAGCGCTGCGGTTCCTCTCGCCTTCCGTCTTACAGACTCCACTCGCGCCCAGCCTTACCTAGGTCACATTTTCCACCCACCCCTTCATCTACTTGTCGTAGCTTCGATTCTCTCATCTGTGAAAATGAACAAGGGGAGGCTCATTCCGAAGGGCACCTGGAGGCTGGGACCGGGAGCTCTCACACCCTGCCACTCAGTGTCCGTTGCAGACCCAACAGGAAGAGACTCATCTTGTGGGTGGATGCTCCTCTACCGCTCTCCTCCGCAAGGGCCCAGCCGATGAGCACGGTCGCAGCCCAGCCAATGGGAGACAGTCAAAGCCCAGCCAATGAGCAACAGTCACAGCTCAGCCAGTGAGAGACTGTTACAGTCCAGCCAATGAGAGACAGTCACTGCCCATTCATGAGAGACACTTGCAGCCCAGCCAATGAGAGACAGCCCAGCCCAGCCAATGAGAGACAGTCACAACCCAGCCAATGGGAGACAGTCAAAGCCCAGCCAATGAGCAACAGTCACAGCTCAGCCAATGGGAGACAGTCAGAGCCCAGCCAGTGAGAGACAGCCCAGCCCAGCCAATGAGCGACTGTCCCGGCCCAGCCAATGAGAGATAGCCCAGCCCAGCCAATGAGAGACAGTCACTGCCCATTCAATGAGAGACACTTGCAGCTCAGCCAATGAGAGACAGTCACAGCTCAGCCAATGAGAGATAGTCAAAGACCAGTCAATGAGCAACAGACCAGCCCAGCCAAAGAGAGACAGTCACAACCCAGCCAATGAGAGACAGCCCAGCCCAGCCAATGAGAGACTGTTACAGCCCCAATGAAAGTCAGTCACAGCCCAGCCAATGAGCAACAGTCACAGCCCAGCCAGGAAGAGACAGTCACAGCCCAGCCAGTGAGAGACTGTTACAGTCCAGCCAATGAGAGACAGTCACTGCCCATTCAATGAGAGACACTTGCAGCCCAGCCAATGAGAGACAGCCCAGCCCAGCCAATGAGCGACAGTCCCGGCCCAGCCAATGAGAGATAGCCCAGCCCAGCCAATGAGAGACAGTCACTGCCCATTCAATGAGAGACACTTGCAGCCCAGCCAATGAGAGACAGTCACAGCTCAGCCAATGAGAGATAGTCAAAGCCCAGTCAATGAGCAATAGCCCAGCCCAGCCAAAGAGAGTCACAACCCAGCCAATGAGAGACAGCCCAGCCCAGCCAATGAGAGACTGTTACAGCCCCAATGAAAGTCAGTCACAGCCCAGCCAATGGAGACAGTTGCAGCCTAGTTAATGAGAGATAGCACGGCACAGCCAATGAGAGACAGTCATGGCCCAGCCAATGAAAGACAGTCACTGCCCATTTAATGAGAGACACTTGCAGCCCAGCCAATGAGAGACTGTTACAGCCCCAATTAGAGACTGCCTCAGCCCAGCCAAAGAGAGACAGTCACTGCCCAGCCAATGAGAGACAGCCACAACCCAGCCAATGAGAGACAGCCCAGCCCAGCCAACGAGAGACAGTCACAGCCCAGCCAATGAGAGACAGTCACAGCCCAGCCAATGAGACAGTCACAGCCCCAATTAGAGACTGCCTCAGCCCAGCCAAAGAGAGAGAGTCACAACCCAGTCAATGAGAGACAGCCCAGCCCAGCCAATGAGAGACTATTACAGCCCCGATGAGAGACAGTCACGGCCCAGCCAATGAGAGACACTTGCAGCCCAGCCAATGAGAGACTGTTACAGCCCAGCCAATGAGAGATAGTCACAGCCCCAATTAGAGACTGCCTAAGCCCAGCCAAAGAGAGAGAGTCACTGCCCAGCCAGTGAGAGATGGTTACAGTCCAGCCAATGAGAGACAGCCCAGCCCAGCCAGTGAGCGACAGTCGCAGCCCAGCCAATGAGAGACAGTCACTGCCCAGCCACTGAGAGATGGTTACAGTCCAGCCAATGAGAGACAGCCCAGCCCAGCCAATGAGAGACAGTCACAGCCCAGCTCATGAGAAGCCACTATACTTAGAATGCCCAGTCCAATTCTGATGGACTGTTAACTTACAGTAGCCTTCCCACCCCCTGCCTTTCCTTTCCTCTATAAAGGAGCCTCCTCTCCTTTGCTCTTGGGACTTGCCTAGGGTTTTGCCATAGCTTGCTTGTCCTGAGTTGTCATTCTCTGCTATTCCCAAATAAGACCATATTTTTTTGCTGGCGAAATAACTGGCAGTTTTATTTTTAAGGTTAGTGTAACAAGTCTGCATTTTGGGTGATGGGATTCCCCCAAGCTCCCAAATAATAAAAAAATATTTTTACATACACTGAAATTCACTCTGCGTTGTGAAGTTTGATAGATTTTGGAAAATGCAGAATGTCATGTATCTGCATTCCAGCATCATGCAAAAACAGCTTCCCTGCCCTAAAAATCACTTGAATTTCATTTACCCATCCCCGTCCTGCCTCCTTCCAAACTCCCGGCAACCACTGATCTTTTTATTGTACGGAGCTTAGTCTTTTCCAGAATGTCATAGGGTTGGAATTACACAGTAAGTAGCCTTTCCAGATTGGCTTTTTTCATCTGGAAATAGCCATTTAAAGTTCCTCCTTGTCTTTTCATGGCTTGATAGCTCATTTCTTTTGATTGCTGAGTAATATCCCATTATATGGATGTACCAGTTCGTTCATCTATTCACCTATTGAAGAACATCGTGGTTGCTTCCAGTTTTTGGCAATTATAAATAAAGTTGCTATAAATATCCATCTAAAGTTTGTGTGTGTGGACATAAGTTTTCAGTTCCGTTGGCAAATACCAAGGAGTGTGATTGTTGGATCATATGGTAAGACTATGTTTAGCATTGTAAGAAACTGGCAAACTATCTTCTGAAATGGCTGCACCATTTTGCTTTCCTGCTGATAATGAATGGCATCTTCATCGCATTTGGAATTGTTAGATTTTTGGATTTGAGCCATTCTGACAGGCGTGTGGTGGTATCTCATTGCTGTTTTAATTTATAATTCCCTAATGACAAATGATGTGAGCGTCTTTTTATATACTAATTTACCATCTGTACATATTATTTCATGAGGTGTCTGTTTAGATCTTTTGTCCATCCTTAAAGTGAGTTTTTTTATTTTTGAGTTTTAAGAGTTTTTTCTTTTAAGAGTGCTCAGCTACAAGTTATTTATCAGATATGTGTTTTGCAAGCATTTTTCTCCCAATCTGTAATTCTTCTTTTAATTCTATTAACAGTGTCTTCAGCAAAGCAGAAGTTTTTAAATTTTGATAAAGCCAAACATACATTTTTCTATCATGGCTTGTGATTTTGGTGTTATAGCTAAAAACTCATCACCAAACCCAAGTCACCCAGATTTTTCTTCTAGGATAATAAAAAAATTGTAGTTTTGAATTTTATGTAAAGCTCTGATTCATCTTGAGTTAATTTTTGTGAAATGCGGTAGGTCTCTCTCTCTCTCTCTCTCTCTCTTTTTCCCTTTCTCTAGCTCTATCCCTCTCATCTATATCTAATGCATTTGCACATAGACATCCAACTGTTCCAGAACTATTTGTTGAAAGAAATATTCTTTCTCCATTGAACTGCCTTTGCATCTTTGTCAAGGATCAGTGGACTATATTTGTGTGGGTCTTTTCCTCGCTCTCTGTTCCAGTGATTTATTTGTGTATTCTTTCACAAACACCACACAGCCTTGGTTACTATAGCTTCATAGTAAATATTGAGCATGGGCAATGTCAGTCCTCCAGATTTGTTCCTCTTCTTCAGTATTGTGTTGGCTGTTCTGGATCTTTCCATATATACTTTAGAATCAGTCTGTTAATATCCACAAAATAACTTGCTGGGGATTTGACTGGGATTTCATTGAATCTATGGATCAGATTGGTAAGAACTGACATCTTAACAATATTAAGTCTCCCAATCCATGAACATGGAATATCTGTCCATTGATTTCTTTTATTTGAGTTTTGTAGTTTCTCCCATATAGGTCTTGTACATGTTTTGTGACATTTGTATTTAAGTATTTCACTTTTGCGCAAATGTAAATGGTAACTTATGTTACATCAATTTCAAATTCCACTTGTTCACTGTTGTATATAACAAAGCAAATGACTTTTGCATATTAACCTTGTATCCTGTGACCTTACCACAACCACTCTCAGAAGGCTTCTGTTGATGGTGGTGGTGGTGGTTCTTTGGGACACTTTACATAGATAGTCATGGCACCCATAATATCATGGATAACGTTATTTCTTCTTTCCCAATGTGAATACGATGTATTTCTATTTCTTGTCTTATTGCACTAGCTAGGACCAACAATACAATTTTGAATGGAGTGGTTGAGGGAGACATCCTTGTCTTATTCCCAGTCTTTGCTTTGTGGTAAAACATCCAGTTTCTCACCATCAAGTATAGTTACACACACACACACACACACACACACACACACACAGCATTAGCTGTTGGATTTTTACTGAAGTTCTTTGTCAAGTTGAGGGAATTGCCTTCTATTTCTAGTTTACTAAGAGCTTTTATCATGAATGGGTGTTGGTTTTGTCTAAAGTTCTTTCCGAAACAATATGACCTTATGATCATTCAAACCTTGTTCATGTGGGGTATTACTTGAACTGATTTTTGAATATTGAACCATCTTGCATACATGGAGTAAATTCTACGTCATTGTGATGTATAATTCCCTTTAGACATTGTTGAATTTGATTTGCTAATATTTTGTTAAGGATTTTTGCATCTATGCTTAAGAAATATTCTTCTGCAATTTTTCTTCCTTTTAATTCTTTTTCAGCTTTTGGTATGAGGGTAATATTGACCTCACAGAATGAATTGAAACTGTTCCCTCTGCTTCTGTTTTCTGGGAGAGTTTGCAGAAAATTGGCAATATTTCTTCCTTAAATGTTTGGTAGAATCCACCAGTGAAATCATCTGGGTCTGGTGCTGTGTTTTGTAAGATTATTAGTGACTGATTAATTTTCTTTAGTAGTTACAGGTCTATTCATACTGTCTATTTATTCTTGTGTGAATTTTGGTAATTTTCAAGGCAGTGGTGCATTTCATCCTGGTATCAGGTTTGTGGGTAGAGTTGCTCATAATAATTCTTTATCCTTTTAATGTGCATGAGACCAGTAGAGATGGCCCTTTTTTCGTGTCTGATGTTGGCGACCGGTGTCTTCTTTCCTTTGTTTTTGACAGCCTGGCTGAGGGCTTGTCAAAGTTATCAGTCTTTCCAAAGAATAAGATTTTGGTTTTGTTGATTTTTCTCTATTGATGTTCTGCTTTCAATTTCATTGATTTCTGCTCTAATTGTTACAAGCTCCTTTCTTCTGATTGCTTTGGACTTAGAGACAAGACGTCTAGTTATTGTACTTCTCTGAACTCCTCAAGGTGCCCTTTCTCATTGTGTATCTTTTCATGGTTTTCCTAGAGCACATGACCTGAGCTGCATGGATTCATATGAAGCAGCCGATGTGTGGGCAGCTTTCTGGAGTCCCTGTGAAAATAGCAACAATGTGATAGCTTTTGGAAGAACAGGCCTCCTTCCCGATTTCTGTTGCTAATCCTTGTCATCGGAATTGAAAAATCGGAAGCACAGCAGAACACTGTGTGTGCCTCTAAGATACTCCTTTTCATCAAGCAGGGTTTTCACAGGACCCCTTCCATCAGAGCGAGACCTCTCAGGATGCGGATCCTGCTGGAGTAAGCATCCCACAGCACATCTCCATCTCACAGCCATCCAGAGGAGGAGGGGGGCCCCAGGCTGCAAGCGGCAGGACCTGCTCCTGGCCTCGTCCCCTGCAGAACAGACCTGCTCAAGTATCACTTGGCAGTCAGGGGCAACTGAAAATTGGACCCCTTGTTTTGCAATCCCTGACGTTTTGTTGGAGATTAACTGAGGTGTCGGTTTCTTGGTGATAGCAGGGGTGATTTGGAGGACAGCTGAGACCCATGAAAGGAACCATTGTTCAAAATCTGAGTGAGTAACAATCACCATTGTCCTTCTCTGCAGACCCATCTTTTCTTAAATACACAAGGTTGCCTGGACTCCTGTGGGGACTTTGAGAACCGATCAGGCCACGTTGGGCAGTGTGCATTGGGGTGGGGGATCCACATTTGCTGTCTCGTCAGTGGATCCCAGTTAAGCCAAATGTTAAGAGTCGTTCTGGAGATGAAGGCCTGAGACTCAGGCATTCGTGCTTCAGCCCCTTTTGGTCTGATTAGACCCAGACTCTTGTAGCCAAATTACATATTTGTACATTATAATTTCTTTTTAACTTGGATTCCAAGAGGGCTCTTCCTCTCACCTAGATTTCTGTCTTCTCAAAAGCAACCAAGTCTGCATTAACTTTTCCTCGAAGTAAAAGTCAGATCATGTTGGGGGCCTGGGGCAAGTGTTCAAATAGATGCTCTTGTGTCACCGTTTATGAAATGAGACAAATGAACGACTAAGTATAATAGGTCCCATTCTCCCACTATTGTCTCACCTTGACAATTATGTCTTCTTGGTAACATGGAAGTCCGGGTCGGCCTCTTGCCCTGCCTACCCCAGTCCTTCTCTTCCACCCTGAGGGCCTCGAGCACATGTGTGTGGACACCACAGCCCCATCTACCAGAATGGCAAAAAGTAGAAAAGGAAAAAAAAAACCCAACAGCACAAAGTGTTGTCAAGGATGTGAAGCGGCTGAAACACTCACACACAGCTGGTAGGAATGCAAAATGGCGGAGCTGCTTTGGAAATGAGTGGCAAGGTCTAACAAAGTTAAATGCACACTTGCCCTAGGACCTAGCAATCCACGCCTAGATGTTTACCCAAGGAAAATAAAAGTTCACAAGCACACAAAAACCTGAATGTGAGTATACATGACAGCTTTTATCATGAGAGCCAAAAACTAGATACAACCCAAATGTCCTTCAACTCCTGAATGGGGAAACAAACTATGGTACATCCACACAATGGAATACTACTCAGCACTAAAAAGGAACAGACCACTGACACGTGCAAAAACGTGCGTATATCTCCAATGCACTATGCGCGGTGAAAGCAGCCAGACCTGGAGGCTATACGTTGTGTAATTCCATTTATGTGACATTCTGGAAGTGGCAGAATTATGGGAGCAGAGAACAAACTAGTGTTTAGCAGCAGTGAACAGCATTAGTTAGCAGTTTTCTGGGTGATGGAACTGTCGTTGCATCTTGACGGCGGTTGTGGCTGTGTGACTACGCATTTGTCAAAACCCACGGAATTGTGCGCCACAACGAGCGAATTAACTGTATGTTAATTAAAAATATCAAAATATGTATCTAAAAGAAAACTCAGTCATGGCGTCAAAAGGATTAGAAACACATAGGAGTTAATAAATTGTGTGGCACCATAGAGCACAACCCCAGGCCTTCCTCCAGAGCTCTTTCCATCTCCCAGTAGGTCCAAGGTCATTGTCCTTCTATCTTGTGGAGCCAAGATGCAGAGGCTGGGTGGGTTCAAGGCCACCCAATGGGCTCCAGGTAGACTTGGGGTGGGACCCTGGGTCTCCCTGTTTCCAACTCAGTGCTCTACTTGGACCACATTTGGAAAAGCTTCATTGATGACAGAGCAGATGTCTTTCCTGGGTTGTGTGGAGAACAGGCTGAATGGGCACTATCTTTTGCTGGTGAACCCAGAAGAGGAAGCTGGGAGAGATCCGAGCACTTGTGAACCAAATCGTCTCTGTGAGCCCCCCAAACTCTGGTTAAATCACTCTGATGAATAAAATAGGAAAGAGTTATTTTTTCCCCTGTGGGAAGGGAAATGAAAGTCTTCCTCTGTGTTCCTTTATGCCAGTGTGCTGCCATATTCCATCCACGGACACAGAACAAATGCAGTGACATCAGGGTTGAACTTCCATAAAGATGGCGTCTTTCCTCCACAGAGATAAGACTCCGGCATACCTGCCGGCTCCTGCGTGCCAGGCCGTACAGAGAACCCACGGCTCCCATGTCTCTTGGCCAAGGAGAGTTACACTGACTTCTCTCAAGTTTACAACCACGTCGACGTTATGGTCTCTGTGACCTGGTGTCCAGTTTTCAGCAGTCGATGAGCCCTCTAGGAGCAGAGCGGGCTTTGAGCGAGTGCAGAGTGCAGACACCTGTGTGGGGCATGTTGCTCTCACAGCAGCAACTGTCTTCACCCCCCATCAGTAGGGGTCCTGCCTGTGTAGTCAGAGCTCCACCTGCCTCACTCCCTACCTGGGGACCCACAGGCAGCTTGACCCAACATGCCTATAACTGAGCTCCCTTCCCATCTGGTCTCTAAATTGGAGCCCTCCAGCTTCTCCGTCTCCATGAGTGTTAGCCTCCGTGGATCCTGTCCTCTGCACCTCTTCCATCTCATCAGTCGCCAATGTGTCCCCGCCCAGGTGGGCTTTAATGGCCCTCTTGCTCTGTCTGCTCTCATCACTGCTCCACAGAGCTGAACGAACAGTGGTTGTTGCCATGTTACCAAGGAGGGGACCAAGACAAGAAGTATTCAGGATCATTTGGTGGGCAGGTTGGGGGCAGAGTTGAGAATACTGGTCTCATTGCCCCATCCCTTTCTTTTAAGGCACATTGGTCACCATCACCTCTCCTCCAGGCCTTTGGGAAGGCCACTGAACTGCTCCTTGGAAATCCACTCGCACTCCCTCTGCTCTGTGGTCCACGCCCAGAGAAGGTTCATCCGACCTCCTCTGGCAATAACCCACAGAGCTTTAAGTTGCTCTTGGGGTAAATCTAAAATCCTAACTGATGTGACTGTTTGCCTACACACTCAGCATCTATCTTTCTCTTACTCTCCACTTGTTCCAGTCCTCAGAGCCCTTGCATACGCTGCTTCTTCTCCATGGATTGCCTTTCCTACCCTACTCTGTAGAATGAGCCCAGACTTGTCCATTCTGTAGGTCACCCTTGTGTTCTCATATCAGCACCCTACCAGATGAGGCCAGGACAATCTCTTACTGCTTCCTTAACCTCTGTTTTTCTCCTTTGGGGCTTGATTCCACACCCAATATGTTCTTTAATGCTGATCTTCCTCTAGATTATAAGCTCAATGTGGGCAGGGATGGTGTCTTCTATCACTGAAACCCCAGTTTCTACAAACTCAATGCTTAGCAAATATTTGCTGAGTGGATGAACTAATGAGTCCATGGAGAATCCCAGATCTTAGAGGCCCCCATGACCCCTAAACTTTATAGGTAAAGGTCCCCCCAAGTCCTGGTGACAGAGCCCTAAAGAAACCTCCTCATCCCCTGACCCCTAGCTTCCCAAGTACCTTTCTGCCTTTCTCTCCCCTCTGCTGTCTCTCCAAAGACAGAATTCTGCCTGGCCAGGAAGGGCTGCAGCCTCGAGGGGTGGAAGTGGAAAGAATGGAGCCTCCAGCCATCACACTGTATACCATACTCTATGCTAGGTACTATACTAGACACTGGGTTCCCAGGAGCCCAGAGGGTGGAAATGTATAGTCACAACCCTGGACTCCACACAAAACAGAAGAAGGGCAGGGTGGAAAATGAATTCAAGGGAGAATAATGGAACTGCAAAGAAGTCCAGAGACTTCCAGAGACGGTCCCCCATGGGGAGACCCTGGTGTCCACTGTGGGCCTGAAGAGTGCCTGACGAGGCACTGTGGACCTCGTCAGTTGTGGATCAACACCGACTCATCCACTCTGGGCTGTGGCTCTTCTGGCTGGCTGCTCAACTGAGCCAGGCTGAGAACAGTGAGGCCACAGAACAGAGCAAAATTAGCCAGCTTCAAAACTGTATCACCAACCTGGGCTCTACCAATTGGTACAAACAGATGACCACACACAGACAGAATGGCTAAAGCAGCCCCCGGGCCAGCCCAGGTTCCAGGTGGGAGGAACTGTTTTACATCCTGACTGGAAGAGGGACAAGGTCAACGGCCAAGAGCCTCTGCAGTGGGGGACAGCACCATGGGCATCTTCAGAAAAATGCAATCTGCCACCTTGCTCATGGCAAACGAGACCCGACAAGCCATGTGTCTGGACCCTTTGGAGAAAGCTGAGAAGCCAACAGCTGCCCAGGAGGGGACAAGCCAGGCCCACTCTCCCAGCCAGGCTGGAAACTGCTGTGGTACAGCGGAAAGGTCTGGGGTCAGAGACCAGCGGAGAGTTGTGACAATTGCCAGCCACTGACTCTCTCGGGGCCTCAGATTCTCGTCTGAAGCTGAAGAGAGGGGCACCTGGAGACCCCTCCGGGGACACGCAGTGAGTCCCAATTGCTCATGCAGACACAGCCACCAACTCTGAACAGCCGCCTGAGGGGTCTTCCAAGCACTAAGTTGAGGGAGGGTTGAAGAAGGTTGTGGAGTACTTCCCACACTCTTGCTAATGACCGAGAAAAGGCCCACCTTCAAAGCCTTGGGGTGGGGGGAGCGGGAGAGGCAAGCCAAGGTGAGGGGCCCTGGGGGGCGGACGCTGGGCCCACGCAGTTGGGCTAATGTGCAAAGCAGAAGAGTGGGCCGGGCTGCGTGCTCTTAGGTGTTAATGATTTCCTCAACTGCCGTGGGGGGAACAGAGGAGCTCGAAGGCTGGCCTCACAGATAAATGGCTTGGTGTGGTGTTAAGTCCTGTATTTAACAGGCTGATTAATGGGCTGGAGGAGAGTGACTCCGGCTAATGACATGTGCAGGTGGCAGCTGGCGGGTTAGGGGCCGCTAACCCAACAATGGACACCAAGAAATAAAATAACAAGCAGGCAGGAAAGTCCCGCACGTGGAAGTCCCCTCTCCAGTCTGGACACGAGGAAACCACTCATCCTTGACTCGTTCGAGGGGGCTCATGAGTGCTCATGGCATGTGTGCTTCCTGGGGGACAGGCACGGTATGGTGTGGCCAGGTAGCGTCCCGGACTTCCAGAACATCACACACCGGTGAGCTCTGAGCTGAAACCAGGGGGAAACAAACAAATAAAGCTGCCTCGTAATTACAAAGGCTTTTCTCAAAGACATCCAAGAATTTCAGAGACCAGCACAACCCATGGGGAGGAAAGACTTTCACGCTCCTGTCCACACGTGTCCCGAAGGTCTAGACTATGGTGGGAGCCTCTTCCTCATCCCCAGCAGACCCTTCCTGGGCTCTCAGTCCAACGCCTTCTGGGGCCCCGGGCCCCGACCTCAGGGCCTCTTGGACCTTCCAAGCCTACGCTCACAGCCCAGTTGGCCACCACAGGCCGTTGTCACTTTTCTTCTGCACTTTCGGGACCCCTGTCCTCCTCCCCACTGTCCCCACCTACTGGGGGCTCCAGCTTCCTCCCTCAACAAGGAAATGGCCTCCCTGCCTCCAGAAACTTCCCTGGGCACAGTGTTGCTCAGCCCTGCTCAGCAACAGCACCTGTGGCTCCCTGACCCCAGGCCTCTGAGTCTTAACCACGTGGCATTGCCTGCCCTGTGCCCTTCTGCACAGACCCTGAGCTCACTGGCTTCTCAGGTGCTGGGACCATCCACAGGGTGAAGGGTTCTCACCCTGCTGTCTGCGGTCACCTCCACCATGGGGTCACCTCCACCCATAGACCTCCGATTACGAGCCCCAGCCTTCTTCAGGATTCTGTTCAAGTGAACCCTCCCTCGGACATGTCTGAGGCTCACAGCTGAAATCCTGGCTCAGAGCAGGTTAAGTGAGGGACAGAGATGCCAGCAAGAGCTCTGGGACAGAGGGCCCTGGAGTCAGGGAGGAACCAGAGCCAACAGCACCAAGCTAGGTCTCCCTGATCCCATAGATTCAATCGAGAAGCTCGCTTGGCCGTGGGATTCGGCTCTGCAGTGGTCTTTCTGAGGGGAGGAAGGAGGATGGGTGCTTACGACATCCTGGATGAACTAAGACAGTGACCACAACCCTTTCCACATCCCAGGTCTGGTCCAGCGGCGTTCCATGTCCTCATGATGAGCTGGCATCACGGGGACCGTAGGTGACCTGTGAGGCCAGGTGGCTGGCACAGGGTCTCTGCTCAGAAACATCACCCCAGAGTTAGGGGGCATGAAGTGCTCTGGAGGAACCAGCGGGCCATGCCCTGTCACTGGGGAGTGGCTAACACCATTGCCCCATCCAGCCCCGTGAAACTGCCCCTCCCCTCGCTCTCCAAGCCTCCCCCCTCCAAAGGCTGCACAGGCTCTTCCGAAGTTTCCTACAAAGCACACACTCCCCTCCCTACTGGGGTATGTGGCTGTGCTGTCCCGCCTGTGTCCTTGCTGGCCTGAAACCCCAGTCTGTCCTCCCACCTGTGCCCCAGACCGTAGGCCAGTGATTCCTTTAAATGCAGGGCGGGTCCTATCCTGCCCCCCACCCCTTCCCCAGTGCCCCTGGGACGACAGGATGGCCACCTCGCCCACTGCCCACCCCCTTTCAGCTCTGCTGTCAGCCAGACTGAATTCCTGCAACTTCCTCCCACATGGTGCTGGCCCAGCATGTAGGCTCTGATAGCACACCCACCATGGCGCCACTCCCACCCCAGCCTCAGACCTCTGCTTGGCTATCCCTCCCTCCAGCCCTTCCCTCCCTCTTGGGCTCTTCCCTCCCTCCCAGAGGTGGGTGAAGCTGTGCCTGCTTGTCCCCTGACGGCTCCAGGAACTGGCTGCAGCACTCACCAGGAGGTGTGACCTACGTAGCCATGTGTCCCCCACTGGACTCCGAGCTCCCAAGGGCAAGCTGTGCCTGTCTTTGAGGGAATCTGCAAACAGGGCCTGGAGGTGGCTTGTGCCCTGCCTGCCTCCAGGGTGAGGGCCTAGTCTGGGGACCCCTGGGTGCTCCCTCCTGCCAGCTTTCCTGGTGTGATTCCATGTTACACACCTGCCATGTAGGTGCCGCGCTCGGAGCCGTGATGTGCGCCGATGGCAAAGGCCTCCCTGGGCCCAGCAAACGCGAGGGTGTCGGTCATATGACCGGGCCACCCTGCTTGATGTCCACAGAGTGCTCTGAGCTTGCCACCTCTCTGAGCGCTCCTCCAAGGCCATGCTCTGAGGGGCCGGGGGACGTCTCCCCCGGGTCCTGCGTTGCTCGGTCTGTGGGACGAGGCAGGTCGTAACCCAACGTGTGAAGTTGTCCATCTTTGGGGGTGTCTCTGAGCCAGACCCCATCCCAGTCCTGCCTCTTCACACTCTGTCGCTCTGTGCCTCAGTCTCTCCTTCTGCAGATAGAGTTGGTAATCCAGGGTCTGCCCCTCACAGTAGTAGTTCCAGGATTACCAGACATGGACCCAAGGCCGGCCAAGGCAGAATGGCCGCGGGTGGGAGCATGGACCAGGTAGCCCTGGGAGGTCTGGAGTTCGGTGACCTTGTCCCCAGGGGGATAACCTGGGTTCTTATGAGAATACCCTGCGATGATGCCCCCGTCCCTGTTCATGAACTCTCCAAGCGTGACTGTCATTCTTTTCACCTTTTAAATATATACCTCTTCCCTGGATTCTCTTCAGGTTAATCTTATAAAATGATGTTGCAAACAAAGTCAAAAGGGCCAACGACCCAGCACAGGAAGCACAGAGCATCACGCCTAGCAGTCTTCCTGGAGGGCAGTGCTGGCTCCACGCGATGGCAGGGCCCGGTGCGCTGTCGCAGACCTCCGCCAGGCCGCCGCTTTGGTTTACATGCGGACATCTGCCGCGCCCTGTAAAGCAGCCACGTTGCCAGTCACCAAGACGTCACTCCGTAAATCTGCACGACAGCTCGGTGAGCTGGGAGGGGCTGGCAGCTTTATGAGGTGACATCTCTGTGATGAATGGGGCTGGGAGCTGTACAGGAGGGAGGTGGTGGGGGGGGAACGAGAGAGCAACCGTGCAGGCGAGGGCATGCACTCACACGCACACGCACACATACACGCACACGTGTGCACGCACACACACAGAAGATGCCAGGCTTTGCCTGAGGATGCCAGGGACACTGAGTGCATTTCTTTTCACAGCTTACTTCATGGCTGGAGCTGCCCCACGCTGCAATATAAAATCAAACAACGGGAAAACACGTTGATGTAGACGTTTGCCTGGTGAAGATTAGAGGCCCACGGGGTATGGTTTCTTCCTCCATCTTGGCATTTTATTTCAGATATTTGGACCTTGAATGGATGCATTTGGAAAAAAGATCTATCAGCTACTGTCCATAACAGGAAGGCAGAGAAAAATGGTAGGTGGGGACATTTATTGAGCACCTACTGTGTACCAGAGCCCCCACTGTCCCACCATTGTCTACGCTTGTCCTCTTGTGTGCTACTTACAGCCCCTCTTTGAAAGGGGGCAGGTGGGGGAAAATGAGGTTTCATTAAGTGTCCCAACTGATATAAAAGGACAGTGGCAGGGCTGGGGGCCAAACCACGGTTACCGATGCCAGCACTGTGCTTGGTCTAACACATCCACCGCATGTAACATGTGTTTATTCAACTGACAGTGAAATATGGCTGCATGCCCAACAAATCCCTTCAAAACTTAATCAGTGTTTACTAAGGATATGAATTATGTACAAAACTGTGCGACTCTTCAAAATCCTTCCCCTGCCAATTTGTAATTTTACTTGGAGGTGCTGTTGATTTATGGTATCGACTTGGCTTCAGTTTTTATAGCTTCCAGCCTTGAAACCCAGAAACTTCTGGTTCGGGAGACTCCTCGAGCCCCAACCCAAGGCTGTGCCTCCAAGGTGCTCATCAGATGCTTGTTAATCAAAGGGGAGGAAATGAAGACATAAGTGAGTAAGAAGATATTGTTTAAGCCTGTGCTTAGACAGGTGGGCGCATGCTTGTCAAACCAAAGGTCATGTAGAAGTGAATTAATTCATGAAGTCAAGGACCACCACCGACCATCGGGGCTAATGTGGTCTGTGGGGCTCTGTGGCACTCAGCACCCCAGAAGCTGGGGCTCACCTATTTGCTCACAGGGGGGTGGCCATTCTCTGACAGCCTGATATTTGGACACCACTGCCTGCAAAAGAGGAGGTGCTGGGAGAAGAAGAGGCTGTGGCAGCAGAGATGGAGAAGAATGAGGACAGACAGACAGGAGGAAAGCTCGATGTGATGCTGGCTCCAACTGTATGCGAGGGGTGAGGACAGGTCGGGCAACTCCCAGGTTTCCAGCTTGGTTAATGAGGCGAATAAATGGGGGCAGTCTCTCTTGACAAAGAGGACAAATGAGGAAAGAGAAACCAAAGAAAGAAATATTCAGAATTGAAACATGGTCTGCAGCTCCAGTCTCTGCCTAGGAGGGAGGCTTAAAAATGCTGAAACACGGAAGCACTGACTCTTCTGTTTCCTGCCACATCTGGAGAGATCCCCACCATAGAATGCCCGATATGCAGGATAAAGCATAAAAAGAAAACAGCTTTTTGTATGCATGCCTGGGTTCGTGGAGACAAAGAGGATATTGTCAGAGCTTGAAACAAGTGTAGAACTGGAGTGGACCAGTTGCTGAAGATTGTCCTTTCCTGGGGATATCTGCCCATCCCTGGTGGCTCATGGCCTGGATTCAATAAGGCACTTGCCTAGGGCCAGAGCACACACCAGGGGGATTCAGCCAGGCTGGAAGTCAGATCAGAAAATCTCAAAGTCAGAACCCCTAAAGAGTGCTACTTCAATAGGCAAATCTTGGTGGAAAAACAAAACAATGTGCCCTGCTGAAGAGATGGTCCTACTCTGGGTGGATCTAAGTAGAGGAAAAGTATTCTCCAAGAACTTCTAATTTAAAGCCTATACTCACAAGAGTTTGGGTGGAGTTCACACTATGACACTCCTGGTGTGGGGAAAAAGAGCTAAAAATTTAAAGAAGTCTCAAGTGGGGGCACCTGGGCGGCTCAGTCTGTTAAGTGTCCTGACTGCAGCTCAGGTCATGATCTTGTGATTCGTGAGTTCGAGCCCCATGTTGGGCTCTGTGCTGACAGCTCAGAGCCTGGAGCCTGCTTCGGGATTTTGTGTCTCCCTCTCTCTCTACCCTTCCCCCATTCACACTCTGTCTCTCTGTGTCTCTCACAATTGAATAAACATTAAAAAAAAGTCTCTGGTAGGTCAATTCCCTGGGCACCTAGAAAATGCAAATTTGGGGGAATGAACTTTAACCCCAGGCCTCAACAGGTAAAATCCTATGGAGCATGAATTTATTCTCAAATGGCACAATTCACACAAAGAAACTAGCCACCATGAGGAAGAGTCAGCAGAAATGACAAATTGCAGAATGTGATCCACAAAGATTGAAGATGTTGCAATTATCAGATGCTAGACCATAAAATACATTTATTTTATCTGTTTCAAGAAGTAAAAGAAAATGTTGAAAGCACTATGGGAAAAATTATCAACACAATAAACAAGTTGATGCAAAATAAAACCAATTAAACTAGTAAATATGCTAATTAAAACTGAAATCTGGGGTGCCTGGGTGGCTCAGTCAGTTAAGCATCCAACTTTGGCTCAGTTCATGATCTCATGGTCTGTGAGTTCAAGCCCCACATCGGGCTCTGTGCTGACAGCTAGGAGCCTGGAGCCTGCTTTGGATTCTGTGTCTCCCTCTCTCTCTCTACCCCTCCCCCATTCGTGCTCTATCTCTCTCTCAAAAATAAATAAACATAAAAAAATAAATAAAAAAAACTGAAATCACAAGCTCAATAGATAGGGTAGACAACAGATTAGATACTGCTGAAGAGAGACTAAGTGAATTAGAAGATCGATCTGAAAAGTTTCCATAGAATGCAAAATCTGAAAGAGGTGAAAATTATGAAAGAGAAAGAGAGGATGAAGACAATGGAGGAAGGGCCACATTGGAGAGATAATTGCTGAGAGTTTCCCACAACTGGTGAAGGGCTCTGATACTCAGGTTAAGAAACTCTAATGATAATCAAGCACAGTAAATAAAAAGAAAACCACTCTAGCAGCATCATAGTGAATTGAGGGACACCAGAGACAAAGAGGGCATCTAAAGATGGAGAGAGAAAACAGATCACCTCAAGAGCAACAGTGTTTGCTCCTCACTTGTTGAAATGTTGACATTTTCAACAACAAAAGAAGCCAGAAGAAGCACTTTCAGAATATTTAAAGACAATAATCCCCAATCTAAAATCCTGTATCCTTGGAACACCTGGGTGTCTCAGTTGGTTTAGCATCTGACTCTTGATCTCAGCTCAGGTCTTGACCTCAGGGTCATGAGTCCATGCCCACATGGGACTTCATGCTGGGCATGAAACCTACCTAAAAAAAAAATCTGTGCCTACAGTATCTTCCAAGAATGAGTTGTGCTAAAGGTTCCTTAGACTGACAAAAATGGAGAGAATTCACAACTATTAGACTTTTTTGAGGGTAATTCTAAAGGAAGTGCTTCAGGAAGGAAGAGAGCTCAAGAAGGTCTGAGATTCACCAAAGGATGGTAAGTATATGGGTGAGCCTGAACACTGACCATAAAAACAACAACAACAACAACAACAACAACAACAACAATAACAACAACAACAATAATAATGTGTAGGCTGTGGGGTGAAAGAAACACCGAATAGCAGTGTATTAATGAAACCAACAGCATTCACATTGGGAAGGGAATGATCAGAGTTAAAACATTTTAGAGTCCTTTTTTAAGAAAGAAAGGTAAAGATTTTTGTCTTAAGCTATATTAATATTAGACCATATAAAAGCTAAAGCAAAGATATTTAGTAGAAATAAAGAGGGTCAATAAATATTGATAAACTGTTCAGTTTAGCAGGGAAATATAATAATTTTAGTCTTGTGTAGCCTAATAATGTAGCTTTAAGATGTATAAAATAAAAATTGGAAGAACTAAGAGAAATAGACAAGAATCACCAACTTAACGTACTACTCCTAGTAATCAGAAGGTGAAAAAGAGAGCTCTCAGAAAGGGTAGACAAGATTGAACCAATGTAATTAAAGGAGTAGGCCCAGCAGGGCTACAGAAAACATCACACCCAACAACCAGAGAGTGCTTGCTCTTCCAAGAATGCGTGGGACATTTCCAAACATTGACCACATATTAAGGCCAAAGCAAGTCTCAACCAAGTTCAGAGAATTCCTATCACGTGGACGGTGTGGTTTAGCCATACTGCAATTGAGTTGTAAATCAATCACAAAAAGACACGTGTGTGTGACCGTGTCACAAATTCTAGCCCAGACTTGCTGATAGACTGACTCAGCCCCGTTGAGGACATCGGCTTCCTCTATCACCTCTCCTGATAGACTAGAGACAGCCTTTGTCTCCAGTCTAGAATGGTTGTTCTCCAGACCTCTTATTATTTCAGACCCCGTCCTCATTGTCATCTTGCTGAGAGAGGTCTTCTCCATGTCATACATCTGTTCAAGCATCTATCAAAGTTTCTGGTGTTAAAAAATCCTCCCAGGTAATCTTCTTGTTCTTTTATGGCTTGCAGGCAGGTCTCCCTGGGCACAAGTGTTCGATGTTTAAGCCACCCCCAAAACCTGGGGGCAGGTCAACCCACTCCACTGTTTCCCTGCACGTGCCCTAGGCTGGAAGGTTCAGCAGCCTGTCCCAAGGCATTCATGAAGTGCATCTCTAAGAGGAATCCCTCACGGGCTTCTGCCACGCAGCCCCTCAGGAAGCCACCGTATCCCATCTCCATCCCTGGCCTTGAGGCAAGATGACTCTGTGGCAAGCCTTCCTGCTCCCAAACTACACAGTTTGTAAGCAGATTCAGTAGAGACACGTGGAGTTAAATTCTGCCTGACAGCACAGCGCATGACTGCAATGACCCAGCCTGCAACATCTGTGGAAACAAAAGAAAAAGTTGCCACATCGTCTGCCATGGTTATAGACCACATCTTCCCCATCTATGGGAGGGAAGGAGAGGGCTCATGTACGCCCATAACACATCCCCTTGTTCCACTGCACTCTGATTTATTTACTGGTTGCATTTCAAATATATAAGCACTGATATATTCTGATGTGTATTCGGAAAATAGGATTCTCCACAGAAGCAGAACCAATAGGATATACAGATACATTAGAGATTTACTATGGGAATTGGTATTCTGTGATCACACAGTCCGGGCAGACCCATGATATGCTGTCTACAGGCTAGAGAACAAGAAAACGGGTGGTGTGGTCCAGTCCAAGTGCAAAGGCCTGAGCACTGGCGGGGAGCAGAGTGGGGTGGGGTGCTGGTGTGGGTCCCAGCATTGGAAGGCTGGACCGGGAGCTCCCATGCGCTCCCATGTCTGTGGCAGGGAGGTCCCATCTTGTTCTATGTGGGCCCTCAGTGGATTGGATGATGTCCGCCCACACTGATGAGGGCAGATCTTCTTTACTTGGTCTACCGAATCAAGTATTAATCTCTTCCAGAAACACCCTCACAGACCCACCCGGAAAGAGTGTTGTGTCTGCTCTCTGGGCTTCCCTTAGCCCAGCTGATGCAGAAGATTAACTGTCACATGCTGGCATATTCTTCTATCATTTCCTAAGGGCCTGTCGATTCCTGGCTCAGGATGATGAAGATGGGGAAACGGGGCTCTTTTCCTTGAGTTTATGAAGAACTCAAACTCACAGAACAGAGGGTTGGGGGAGACAGATATGGGGGGACCGGTCCGTACTGAGAAGTGCTGTCCCAGGGGCCTGGTGGCAGAAGCCACGGAAGCACAGACTGGATCGGCATCACATGGCGTGCGTGTGTGTGCGTGCGTGTGCACACACACTGCTAGACTTCGCGGCCACGGTGACATTCGTGGCAGGTCCTGCAGTCGTGATGTCCTAGCAGCGACATCAGTGTTGATCAAGCTGGGGTCTGTGGCAGTTTCTCTTGGAGGCTTGAGAAACTGCCTTCATATTCTGAATCAACCGATGGCCAACTTCCAAACGACGGAGCCACGTGATTTCTGCACCAACTTTGCATCGTGGTCCTGGTGGAGGGACTGGTTTTTTAATGGCCCAAGATAAAGAGAAAAAACAAAGGCGGCCTGTGAATGAACAATGCATTTGCACCAGTTGGGGGGGGGCAGAGGATTCCAGGGTTCAGCGGGCACGGTTGAGAGAAACAGCTTTCCGCGAGGCACATGGACACGCGGGTGTGCAGACTCACAGGAACGGTCACGCCACTTGGCACCACATCGTCTTTGGAAGAGGCAGGTGGCCTCAGCCCAATAACCATCCATTCATTAAGCAGATACTCTAGGTGGGACCTCAATGGTTGTTAATTTATTCATTCTCATTAGGCATGTTTCTTTTCCTTTTCGGTCACATGAGAGCCATTATTAAGAACCAACACTTCGGTGTGTGTTATGCGTATTCGTGTGGCATCGTCACACAAACAATTAATTAGCTGTCACATGGTGGCTTATTTATGGATGCTGGACATCTGTAAAAATTGCTTTTCCTTAAAGGAATCTGTATATTATACAAGTTTGAGAAACACTGGTCATTTTCTTTTTCTTGTAAAAAATAATTGCTTCTCTATACCATAACACTAATATATCATCACATTTTGCTTATGT
Source organism: Felis catus (assembly GCF_018350175.1). Lineage (NCBI taxonomy): Eukaryota > Metazoa > Chordata > Mammalia > Carnivora > Felidae > Felis > Felis catus. The sequence goes on from NC_058375.1 coordinate 219,191,264, forward strand.
CTTTTCAATGTTTCAAACTCTGCTTTTGATTATCAAAGAAGCCGGGCAGTTCTCTCCTCAGACCCACACTGTGAAATAAAGAACATGACATTCCATTACATTAGGGCTTCGTAAATGTTGCAGCACAGTTTCTTAAAAAGATGATGAAAACTGAAAACATCAATGAGTTTTTATCAGAGAAATTTCCCCCACCTTCAGAAAAGACTGGAACTAATTTGTGGAGTCCTGAAAGAAGTCATGGGGACGGTGCTGGCCGAGTTCTTTCTCACATAGCAACACTCAACCCCTTCCAGGCGACTTTTCTCTTAGCTCTCCTAATGACAGAGGTGGTCCCGGGGTCCCCGTGGCGTGTCCCACTGAGGACAAGCTGCCAAGCTGACAGGGGTTGGGGGGGCGTGATGGCCCGTGTTGGTGGGTTTACCCGCCAGCTTGCCCTGTAGATCGAGTGGGTTTCACTTCAAGTCATTACAGCTTTTCAAAAGGAGATTGTGTCCCTTTGAAATTCTCTTACAGAAGAAATTCCATATCTGCTTTTTATTATACTATTGCATTAACTGTTGTATTAGGATAAAAAGAAACATATTCGGTTCTTTAAACAATAGAAAAGGGAAATGGTCCTCTTACCAGCCTTTTCTTTTTGGGGAATTCAAATGCATGCACATCCTGAAAGGCATTTTCATTCTTTGTGGGGAGACTTGAGGGCCAATTAATATTAGCCCCTTGGAAATAGCATGAGTCTCCCTTCCCATGCTTTAGAAACCACCCACAATGTTTTGGTTTTATCTTAATAAACACAGAGATGCCATTTAAGAAGTTCAGGATCCAGCTGGACAGAAGCAAAGTGTTGAGGTAGCTCTGTGTAGAATTATCTGGAAGGAGAGAATAAGTAGCCCCAGGGGGGCCCGCTCATCTGGGCTGTGACAGTCTGACCCGGAACTGCAGAACCTTCTGGTGTCACCATGCCTCCTCCAGTTACCAGTGGGCCTGGATGGCCGTGATAGGCGTGTGGGGTGGGCGGTGTGGAAGCATCGTTCTGTTTGGGCTTCGGGGTAAGAAGTTCTTACTAAGTCAATCCTGAATTTCCTGAGTGTGGGCTGAAGCCGTCAGCATAGGGTCTGGATTACTGTGACAAGAATAACCAAAACCCTTTTGAATTGGAAAGCTAGTTTTGAATGGGAAGCTCAGAGAATGGCTGAAGAATATTATTCTTAAGTCACTGTTTTACTGGCAAAACACACTCTCTCTTGCTTTTCGGTTTGCAGGTTTGTGTGTTCCATGTCTTCTAATCACGGCTTTGTTGTCTTTATAGTTTCTAGAAATGTTTGTATGAACATCCGAGTCACAAGCTAAGCCATTATCAATGTATTCTCTTGCCTAGTATATTGTTTATGACAGAAATATGCAAAATGCTAGTCCTATCTTACGTTTGAGAAATTCCATCAGCATCATTATCACAAGAAGCATTAGCATCTCAGGCCCATTCTTGGAATAGCCCCTGGCTGGAGTCCTCACATGGGACTGAAGTGTACTGAGGAGGGAAGTCTCATTCTCGACCAGTTGAGCTGGGGACATTTGCCAGGCGATGACCCTCACTTAATCCATAGGTTACAATCCATGTGTCAGTTGACTTCGTTATTGTCCCTGCCTGCTTTCATATCAGAGAGCATGAAAGGAACACTTTCTACGACATGTGACCGTCCCAAGTGACAGCAGCACCGATGCTGTCTTCATGCAGGTCTCCCCCACCCTCGTTCTCATCTTCCGTGGACCATGGTTAGTGTCTCTCCAACCAATATGATTTGCCTCTCTTGTTTATTATGCCGACTAACACCAGCCAAGTAATCTACTGGAAAATCAGCAACATCTTTAGACTTTTATGACAGCAGTAGCTACGCTTGATCCAATTTGCAGGAGAGGACATAAAACAAAGAACTGAAAAGTACAGTATCTGAAATAAACATTTCACTGGCTGTGCTTAATGGCGGACTGGAGTTGGCAGAATAAAGGTTGGTGAACTTCAAGTTGGGTAAATAGGAAAGATTCTCTCTGAGCAGTGAAGAGAAAAAACAAAAGAATGAGCGGAGCTCAGTGACGTAACAATTCTGTTTCCAGGGCGTGCCCGCTGTCTTCCTTTCTTTCATGCACGCTTCAGTGCCTGCTTCTCTTTCTTCCACTGGCCGCGAGTTCCATGATAAGACTGGGTCTCACCTGCTTTTGCAACCCCAACACCATGCACAGCACACGGCAGACATTCAACCCTCTGTAAATACACAGTAAAGGAATGGATGGGTATCGTTTGCAGAATGACTTATACGTGGGAAGCAATCCAAACTCCCCAACATAGGGAAGTGGTTGAATGATGTGCGCCTGAATGATGGAACAGATCACAAACACTGAAAGTTTATTTTTGAAGAATATTTAAGGACATGAGAAAATTCTCCTGATACGGTATTAAACAAAGATAGGAAGATACACATCTTTATATGCAAATGACCTTGCTTTTCCTTACAAATTGTGTCTTTTCATTCATTCATTCAACAGACACTTACTTGTGAACATTATTGCTAAGCATCACCTGTTCTAGGGGCTAACTGCGTGTCTGTGTGTGTGTCTCTGTGTATGTGTGCATGTGGTTATGTGTATATGCACATGTACGTGTGTGCATGTATGCATGCACACACATGTTCACGAATGTGTAATATGTGTATATGCATGTGTGGGTGTGTGCACATGGGTATACGTGTGTGCATGCATGCATGCGTGTATGCACGTGTCTGTGTATGTGCACGCCCGCATGGAACTTGTATTCAAGACAGGGTAAACAGACAGAAAACACAATAAATAAATTGTGTATTTTAACTAGGTGGCAAGTTCTATGAGTAAAACACGACAGGGAAGGGATGTGAGCAATTACTTACAGGAGCATCTTTTCAATAGGATTATCAGGAGAATCATGCAAATGTTGAACAAAGACTTGAAGGAGGCGGGAGACCAAACCATATGGATAACTGAGAGGAGACATGGCAGGAAAACCAGGAAGCTCAAGGGCTCTGAGTCAAGAGACTGGTGTGTCCGAACACCCGCAAGGAGGCTGGTGTGGCACAGCCGAGAATGAGGCGAGGAGGCCCCGAGGGTCCAGCATGTGTAGGACCAGGTGGGTCATAGGGAGGACTTCGGTTTTACTCTCAAATAAGACAGTTCAGAACAGAGAAGTGACATGAGCTGACTTGAGTTTTGAAGGAATCATTCTGGCTATTCAGGGGGCTAGGCCCAGAGTATCTGTGTGCGTGCGTGTGCGTGTGTATGTGTGTGCACACTCACACCTGCCGTGTGACTCTGGGCAAAGCCTGAGACACTGCACTCAAGAGGAAGTCTCAGTTTGCTGTCTCTGAAATGAGTCTTGGAGTTTAGAGGGTTGTTCTGAGGAAAGAATTTGAGCAAGCCCGCTGTGAATTGGGAAACAGTATAAATCTTACGAGGTCCCAGATAATAGTTTCCTAGGCAGTTGGAACAGAGCTCTACTGATATTTCTTGAAATAATATTGTGAAATTTTCAGTTCCTTTTCTGAGATTAAGACCAGGTAGTAGGGGAGAGGGAAGTTGGGGGTGGTTCCAAATGACCCCCTCTTAGTAGGACTCAGGCCCCTGTCCTATATGGGAAATGGTTCAAGAACTTGCTGGAATCGCTCCTCGTGTGCCCACCCTGGGCCTCTGCAGCAGGTGGCGTGGGAGCATTATGGAATCTCGTGGACCTTGTGTGCGGTGGGCACTTGGCATGTTGTTTTCCAAAGCTGTAGCCTGGTTTCCAGGGGGAGAAGAATAAGGAAAAATTTCACTGCACCTGTGTGGTCCTGATGGCTTGTTAATTGCATGGCATTTCTTGGTCTATGGCAAGTTGTATCAATTCAATTATCATCCCGTGGCATTAAGAATATCAAGTGATTCTTTTCCACCCCTCCCTCCCCGCCAAACACTCAATCTGTGAACATCTTCATGAAGCTCCTCCTGAGATTAAACTGATCAGGAGGTTACAGGTGACTTCAATTCGACTCTTGATTGAAGGTTGACTGAGCCTTTTCACTTGTCCTCTGCCGTGCCCTGGGGTCCCTGCCAGAAAAGTGGGGATCAGGTGTCCTGGATACATCTGAGTGCACAGCATCACAGGAAACACCTCCTACTGAGCAGCCCCTAGCTCTACGAGCCTGTGTGCCTCATGGTTTTCTGGGTGGTTCTGCCAGAGGCAGTCTTGCTGTGTGTGCCCAGCAACAGAGCCCCCCAACAAGGTAGACACTTTACTCAGTCAGGGGGATGCTCTTAGCGGTCCTTAAGTGACACGTTGTGGATAATCCTACCCATGATTTTGAGCAAGACCTCTTATTTGATTTTGATTTCTGGGGCCGGATGAATTTGCAGCCTCCCTGCCCACACAGTGGCCACATCAGTAGAACGTTTTTCCCTTTGGCTGCCCTTCTGGGGTGGGTCCACTGGCCCCCTGCTCTGCACATCTCTGTCTTCCACATCCCCTGAAGGCAGGTTGTGTTCTCAGACTTGGGTGCTCAGGTTTTGCTGCTAGGAGTTATGCTGACGAGGACCTTTCCCCGTGGGCTCTCTGCAGGATGGCAAGCCAAGCCACGGAAGCCTGCTGCCTCGGTCCCTCCCACGGTGCAGAAGACAGCAGTCGACATCAGGGAGGGGGGGCCAGGGCTCCTGGTCCACTGCCTCCAATGAACTGAGATGTTCGTTCCAACATTCCATATGAAACACGGCCTCTAAGAACGACTGTCTGCTTGGTGACAGCCTATGTGGCCTAACTCTTTGTCTCAGGCTGTGACCCCAGATCAGACATAGATGAATGTCTATGTCAAGTGTCAGAAGGATGTCGTCTGGAACACGAGTGGTGAGTGTGTAGGGATTTCAGGACTGATCGTGGTTCCTATATTGGTTCATAAATGTCAGCCAAAGTCACGATTGTAGACACTGCTCTATACAGAATTTTAACCACTCTGACTTCACAATGGAAACAATTTAAGTGCTATTTCAAAATATTATCCCATGGAGGGGTATTAATTGTATTCAATGAAAGTACAAATCAGTGCATTTTATATGTTATAAGAGAACAATTGTAAGTCATTAACTTGAAGGCTATGAAAAATATCTAGTATTTATCTTTGATTTTTTTATGGCCTTCATAAATATAATTCTAAAAGGTCTGTACAATTGAAACAACATTCACAGTATCTATTTTGGTGTGGATGGTCTGGAGGTTTAGTTCTTTGAATTCCATCAGTTCTAATGGTTCCAAAATCTTTTAATATGAATTACACCCATCTACTGGAAATGCCTGAGAGAAGGCATTGCGACATGTGAATTGTGCACAGACAAAACTTCTAATTATAGGAGAAGCATCTGGTGGCTATTCGTCTGAAACGCTCTCTCTGGGCCAGACGAGGTCATAATTAACTCCTTAAATTTCTTGGATCACAAAAGGAGAGAAAGAAAGAAGAGGCCGGGAGAAAGCCCGGGTTTGGAGGCTTTGGGGTCTCCTAAGAAGTGAGACGGCAGGTTGCTTTAGGAGAAGCAACGATGTGCTTAATGGACTACCCAGGTTTGTGAGCAGGGAGCCGTATCTCGAAAAGTACGGCAGAGGGCTTGACTCTGAGGACTATTCCGCTTTCCAAGATCCCAGCTGCCTGTGCCCATGGGTTTTTGAATAAAATGGTTTTCAGAGCCACAAAATTGGGACCTGCTGTCTCCTCCCAGCCAGACAACACTAAATGACTGCTTGCCGTCGGTGTGCGTGGAGACTGAAGGAATGCGTCACCTTCTCTGAGCGCTCACCGGATGACTTCAATTATTACCAAAAGCAACAGAATGAAGCCATCTCGTCCTGGCTCCGTGTTGCCAACCTCTTCCTCTGTTTCACCCCCAAACCTCTCCGTGGTGCAGACCTGACGAGCTCCCCGTCCTGGAGGAAACGGGGTTGAGGAAAGGCAAGAAGCGGGGTCTGTGACCAAGCGGCTGCTGTCAGCTTGTCACCAGGCTGGCTGGGGTGTGACCCTGGCTGTGGCTCGGCGGGGGCGGCCGGGAAGGTGGATGAAGCACACCCCCTCGCTGGTGTGTTTGCTCAGCTTCTTCCCCCTTCCGTGTCCTTCCCTGGTCCATCCTGCTATCCTGGATGCCCTCATTTCCAGGAGCTCACAGTGCCCGCCTTCTCTCGTGTGTGTTTCATTTCCGTTTCGGAAACACACCATCACTGATGGTTTTAAATTTGAGCTTCCCCGTGGCTCTCCCGAGAGGCAGACAATGAAGCGTTCACCGGGCAAAGGTTGGGAAGATGAATTCAGGCCCTCACCTCCCGGGCCGTGCGGAGCTCTTGGGGGAGTAGAGTCTGCACTCACCCTCCGTGTGCGGGGCTCACGTGCTCAGGGTCTCAGCATTTTGCCGGGGGCTCGTCTGCTCCTGAGTCCCTGCACATTTGTGTGATGCCGTGCTGGGCTTGTGGGTGAATATGACCGGCCTGGGTTTCTGACGACCGACTCCTCTCCTGGCGGGGACCCGGAGCCCGAGGCCGCAGAGAGGGGGGAGCTGAGTTGGGGAGGGGCAGGTATGGCAAGTTGTCTAAACGCTGGAGCCGGGGTCCCTCATGTACAAAATGAGGGTAATCCTGACTTCGTGGGATTGCTGTGGGCATCAAAGGTGCCGATGCATGCCCGCCCCTGGCCCTGGGCCCGGCGTATGGCACCTGCTGTCTGCCCATGGCACACTGGGTAATTAGTACTCAGGGTATCTGCTCATAAGAGATGCACTTCCTATGCTCTGCTGTGTGTGCATGATTTCACTACAGGAGGGGATGACACCACATGGTCTCCTAGTTGCGACTTCTGCACGCTCCTGGTTGCAGAGCCTCGACCCTGGCCCCACGCCTCCAGAGCAGGAATGAGGAGGAGTCTCCGGGCTCGGGGTGCCCAGCAGGGTCCCCGAGCCCCTTGCTCAACTCTCCTGCCTCAGCACCACCTGACCTGCAGACCGCGTCCGACCCCAACGTGCCCGTGGCCCTTTGGGGCTCAGGCCCCTGCGGGCATCTCAGGTGGGGGCTGTCTCCCTTCCTGCACCTGTGCCCAAGGTGGGAGGTGGGGAGGCGTGGTGGGGATCCTCCTGCTGCTGCCGGATTCTGCTCCCACCACGCCCGCCTGCAGAAGGAGCTCACCCTCCTCCCTGGACCTCCTCCCGATGCCCTTCTGCTGTCACCCACACTGTTTCCTCCCCTAGCTTCATACTCCAGCTCCTGGGTCTCTGCTCTCGCCAGAGAGCCTTCTCTCTTAATTCTCGTATTTTCGATACCACTTCTCTCCTGCCTGAGACTCGGCCTCCCTGTTGTGTGGACTGACATCGTCTTGGGCAAATCTGCCACGGTGACCATTCAGTGCTCTGAAGCCTTCCTGGGCACAGCCTCCCCCAGCCCCCTTTCTTTCTTTTCTTGTTTAGCCACACTCCTAAGTGCCCCCTTGGGGCAGAACATCCTTGATCGGCTCTCCAGATCTGACTAGGACCCACTTGTTCCCGTGTGGGGGCTGGGTGGGCTGTGGGAGGTGGGGTTGTGGAGATCCACTTGTCTTGTGGCCCCCCGAGACACGCTTCCATCCGTAAATCCCCCAAATAAGCCATTTCTTGTCAAGCTGGGCTTGTAGGCCTCTTTCTTGGGCTCCTGCTGCCTTTGGGGGCCGTTCTGCACAGACCCCTCCCTTTCATGGGACACCTTTCCCCAGCCTCCTGTCCCCCAGTGATGCCACCTCACCTGGATTCTCATGACCATTAGCCAACCTGGTCATTCTCATTCTAGCAGCCCTGCCGGGTCTCAGCTGCAAGCACCCTGGATGCCACCCCGCCTGCTGCTTCCAGCTCACTCTGTCGGGCACTGGCTTTAGTGCCGCGGCCTGACTTCCATCCCTCCTACACTGTTCCTGGGTCCTTGCCCTCCCACGTCCTCGCTGCCACCCTCCCCAGCCTCGATGTCACAGCCCGTCTCCATTATCCCTGCCTTGGTCACCTCTCTTGCCTTCACACCTGTCACTGTCCTCACTCACAAAACCAACTGCGGTCACCCCTCACCCGGTCCAGCTACAGAGATGTGTGTGCAGGGAAACCCAAGACAGGCTGACCAGCCCATGTACAGTCATCCCCACTGATGCCCTGGGGCTGCCCAGCAGGCTCTTCCATTCCAGTGCTCCTCCCTACCCCTGAGCGAGGACTCATACATCACTACCTCCCTGGTTTCTCCGACATCACTACACCTTCCAGCCCCCATTCTCTCCACCAGCAGAGTCCAGACAGCCCGGAAGCTCCAGGAGTCCTATGTATGAAGCCCCTTTCTGGCCTCCACACACTATTGCCAGGAATGAGGAGGGGGCCTCTCTGTGCTTCACTCCCTTTCACCATCAGCTTGTGATTGTCTGTCTAAGCCCCTAGAAGGTAAGCTCAAACGAGGGCAAGGACTTTTTCATTTTTTCTCCAGTTCTTAGATCGGTGCTTGGCAGGAGTACGTAGCCGTGTATTTATGCAGTGGGTCTGAATGTCCGCTCTCCACCGATGACTTTGCTTCTCCTTTCCTGAGAACATGGAAGAAATCCGATGAGAACTTCCACATCCCCCCGCCTCGACCACCATGTGACTGTACCTGACTTCTCTCCTTCTGTGTTGAACACGATTCCGTCTTATCTGCTTTGTTGGCCGATTGGCTGTAAATCCACATTGTTATTTTAGGGTTTATAGTATATACTGTACCTTTATGTACTGTTCTACCACTTGTCACATTTGGTAGGAGGACCGTATGGCAGTAGGCTTCTGTTTCTTCTTTCCCAGACTTGGTGCTCTGATTGTCCTGCATTTCACATCTACCTTTATTATAAACCCACAATTCAGTCTCAGTGTTTTTAAAGACATGAAGATAATAAGAAAGTAATATCTTATATATACCCACCAATTTTGATACTCTATTCCTTTTTGGCAGATATTTATCTCCATCTGGTATCATTTTCTTTCTGCCTGGAGGAAACATCATTATTTTGTGTAGTTCAGGTCTCCTGATGAATTCTTTCAGCATTTATACATCTACAGAAATTTTTATTTCCCTTTTGTCTTTGAGAGATACTTTTGCTGGGTATAGAATTCTTTTTTTTTTAATGTTTATTTATTTTTGAGAGAGACAGAGAGAGAGAGAGAGAGAGAGAGAGAGAGAGAGAGAAAGTAGCAGGGGACGGGCATAGAGAGGTGGAGATATAGAATCCGTAGCAGGCTTCAGGCTCTGAGCTGTCAGCACAGAGCCTGAGCTGTGAGATCATGACCTGAGCCAAAGTTGGACGTTTAACTGACTGAACCACCCACACGCCTCATGCATGGTATAGAATTCTATGTTGAGAGTGTTTCTTCCAGTACTCTATGTTATATAATTATATATTGTTCCTCTCTCCTCTGGCTTGCGTTCTTTTCTTTCTTCCTCTGTATGCAACATGTCTTCTTTTTCCAGCTGAGTTTGACTTCCACTTTTCACTAGGTTTATGCAGCTTACTGTTGCTTCATGTTTTTAGGGCTTGCAGTTCATGGAGTTTCTTGGATCTGTGGGTTTTTAGTTGTCATCAAATTTGGAAAATTTTGGCTATTATGTCTTCAGATGCTTTTTCTCTTCCCCTTTCTCACTCTTCTCTTTTGGAGGCCTTCATTAAGTGTTTATTGGACTGCTTGAAGTTTTCTCCCAGCCCACTGATGCTCTGTTCATGTTTTCAGTCTTCTATCCCTGGTACATGTTGGGTAGTTTCTACTGCTGTGTCTTCACGTTTCACCGATCTTTCCTTCTGCAATATCTGATCTGTCCTTTGTCCCAGTTATTATTCATCTCCAATATTGAAGTTTTTTTTTTCAACGTTTATTTATTTTTTTTGGGACAGAGAGAGACAGAGCATGAACGGGGGAGGGGCAGAGAGAGAGGGAGACACAGAATCGGAAACAGGCTCCAGGCTCTGAGCCATCAGCCCAGAGCCTGACACGGGGCTCGAACTCACAGACCGCGAGATCATGACCTGGCTGAAGTCGGATGCTTAACCGACTGTGCCACCCAGGCACCCCACCAATATTGCAGTTTTTATATCTAGAAGTTCAATTTTATCGTTTTTATACTTCCCTTGTTTCTACTTCTGTGTCCAGTCTTTCCTGTAGCTTCATGAATATATGGATTATAGTTACAACAACTTTTCATGTCCTTGCCTACTAATTATACAATCTGGGTAATTTCTAATTCAGTTTTGATTGACTTTTCTTCTTTTTGTGGCTTGTGTTTTCTTTGCATGTGTGCTGGTCTTTGATTGGATGCCACATGTGGTGAATTGTACCTTGTTGTGTATTCTGGTAAACATTACTGAGCTTTGTTCTGACACACATTTAAATTATATGTAAGCAGTTTGTCACATCTGAGCTTTGTTTTTAAGCTTTGTTAGGCAGGACCATGTCAACGTTGAGTCTGGGCTAATTTTGCACTGCTACCAAGGCAAACCCCTTCTGAGAACTCGTCCTGGTTCTTTATGAATTTTAAGGTTTTTCCACTGACTGGTCATAATAGGAATGATTCCTGGCTCTTTCCAAGCCCCATGTATTATTTGCTCTAAACTTTGCAGATGGGTTTTCCTGTCTTCAGGAAGCTTCCTCACATGCATGCACTAAACGGTACTCAGCTCAAGACTCAGAGGGAAAGCCCATCACAGATCTCTGGAGCTCTCTCTCCTTCCCCTCTCCCTCTGTCTCCCTCATCTTCCCTTTCCCCTTCTCCTTTTCTTTCTCCCTCCCTCTTCCTCTCCCTCTCCCTCTCCTTCTCCCTCTCCCTATCTTTCTCCCTCTCCTTCTCCCTCTCCCTCTCCTTCTACCTCCCCCTTTCCCCTTCCATTCTCCCTTTACCTGTCCTTCTCATCTCTCTCCCCCTCCCCCTTTCTCACTCTCTCTCCCCCTCCATCTCCCCATTCTTCTCCCTGCCTCCCTCCCTCCCTCCCTCCCTCCCTCTCTCTGAGCTCTTTCCTCTACAGTTTTATGTCTTGCACACTCTAGCCATTTTGGACTTCCCAGACATCCAGTACCATCTTCTCAACTCAGACAGACACTTGGACTCCCTCTCCTCACACTATGGTCTATAAATCCTCTCTGGGTCATAAACTGGGCAACTGTGGGACTTCCCTCATTTATTTACCATCTCTCAGGGGTCACTATCTTTCTTTGACTGATATTTAATGTCTTAAAAGCTATTTTTTTTAATGTACTTTATCTGGGATATTAGCTGTTTCAGACAGGAAATGAATCTAGTCCCTATTAACCCATCTTGGCTGGAAGCAGAAGTCTGACCTACTGTTATAATTTCTATGGATTTAACCTTGAATAATTTGCTACCAAAACCCCCCAAGAACCATAAAAAGATAAGATAATTTATAAAAAGTTATGGAAGTGAGCATTTCAGATTATAAATTGAGTCGATTTAAGTAGTAACACTATAGTAATTAGAGGGTATTTATTGTGATCCGAATAAGTGGAATTTCTTATAGTGAATGATGCTTAATATATAAACACAGGCTATAAATATAATTTGGGATTAGGAAAATCTGGCATACTTTTTTTAATTTAGGGTAAAACTGGTTCGGAAAACTAAATTATAAGTCAATATGTAGTCCACCTTCATAAATATTTTTTGTTCAAATATTAATATTTATAAAAAATTGGTTAGCAATTTAACCAAAATGGGTAACATAAAGATACCACAATTTTTTTAGTTTATTTATTGATTTTGAAAGAGAGAGTGAGAGTGGGGGAGGGGCAGAGAGAGAGGGAGAGAGAATCCCAAGTCGGCTCCGTACTGTCAGTGCAGAGCCCGACTCAGGGCTCAAACTCATTAACCGCAAGATCATAATCTGAGCTGAAATCAAGAGTTGGATGCTTAATGGACTGAGGCACCCAGGTACCTCAAGACATCACATTAAAATTTTTTTTTAATGTTTTTATTTTATTTTATTTTTGAGAGAGATATATATAGAGAGAGCATTAACAGGGGAGGGGCAGAGAGAGAGGGAGACACAGAATCTCAAGCAGTCTCTAGGCTCCAAGCTGTTAGCACTGACCCCGACGTGGGGCTCGAACCCATGAGTCGTGAGATCATGACCTGAGCTGAAGTCGGACACTCAACCAACTGAGCCACCCAGTTGCCCCAAAACATCACACTTTTTAAAGCACTTTGATCATATATACAAAATACCCTTAAAACTCAAGAATAAGAAAAAAAGAAACTGATTTAAAAATGAGTCCTTTGATGGCAAAAAGCATATGAAAAGGTATTCCACATCGTACATCATCAGGGAATGCAAACTGGAACAATGAGATGCCACTACACATCTATTAGGATGGTCAAAATCCGGAACAGTGACACCATCAAATGTTGGAGAGAAAATGGAGTGACAGGAACTCTCACTTAGTGCTGGAGGGAATGCAAAATGGTGCGGCCACTTGGGAAGACAGCTTGGTGGTTTCTTACAAAACTTAACACACTCTTACCATACGCAAGCAATCATGCTTCTTGGTATTTACCCAAACGAGCTGAAAGCTTATGTCCACACCAAAACTTGCACACATTTACAGCAGCTCCATTTATCAAGGCCAAAACTTGGAAGCAATCAAGATGTCTTTTAGGTGAATGGATAAATCAGCTGTGGTCCATCCAGACAATATTATTCAATACTAAGAAGAAATGAGCTAGCAAATGAAAAGACATGGAGGAAACATGAATCTATATTACTAAGTGAAAGAAGCCAATCTGAAAAGTCAACATACACTAGGATTCCAACTGTAGGAGCTTCTGGAAAAGGAAGAACTATGGAGACAGTAAAAGGTCAGAGGTCGCCAGGGGTTAGGGGGTTGGGGCGGGTGATGAACAGGTAAAGCACAGAGGATTTTTAGGGCAGGGGTAGCATAATGACAGACGTATATCGTCACACATTTGTCCAAACCTATAGAATGTACAACACGAAGAGTCATCTCTGATGTAAACTATGAAATTCTGGGATAATGGCGTGTCAGTGTGGGTTCATCAGTTGTGTGTCCATAATGGGGGAGGCCGTGGAGGGGCAGGGACATTTCTGTATCTTCCTCTCAATTTTATTGTCAACCTAAAATGGTTCTAAAAAACAAGGTTTTAAAAAAAAGAACTGAGAAAAAAATGTTCATATGAATTACGTAATATTAATAATGTTACAGAGTGATGGTATGATGGAGAGGTTAAAAAAAAATCAAGGGGCGCCTGGGTGGCGCAGTCGGTGAAGCGTCCGACTTCAGCCAGGTCACGATCTCGCGGTCCGGGAGTTCGAGCCCCGCGTCGGGCTCTGGGCTGATGGCTCGGAGCCTGGAGCCTGTTTCCGAGTCTGTGTCTCCCTCTCTCTCTGCCCCTCCCCCGTTCATGCTCTGTCTCTCTCTGTCCCAAAAATAAATAAAAACGTTGAAAAAAAAATTAAAAAAAAAATCAAGGCAATGATAAAATGGTGTAGCCACTAAGGAAAACAGTCTGGCAGGTTCCCAAAAAACTAAAAATGGAGATACCAGAGGGTCCGGCAATTCCGCCACTGGGGAAGTTCTCCAAAGAACTTAGGGCCGCGTCTCTGAGAGCTGTTTGCACACCGTGTTCACAGCAGCCAAAATGTGGAAGCAGCACAAGTGTCTGCCAGCAGATGAGCAGGTAAGTAAAAGGTGTCACAGACGCATGGCGGACTATTATCCAGCCTCAAAAGAGGGGATGTTCTGACTCCTGCTCCAACATGGATGAGCCTGGAGGACCTTGTGCGGATGAAACAAGCCAGTCTCGAAAGGACAGCTACTGTGTGACTCCGCTTACGTGAGGTCCCTAGAGCAGTCACATTCACAGGGACAGGGAGCAGAGGAGTGGGTGCCAGGCACTGGGGAAGGGGCTGGGGAGTCAGTGTTTCATGGCGACAGAGTTTCCGTTTGGGAAGACGAGACCGTCTGAATGGGTGGTGGTGACAGATACGCAACAATGTGAATGTATTTAATGCCACGGAACTGGGTGACATGGTCAGGGTGGTAAGTTTTACGTGTATTTTACCACAATCAGACATTTCTTAAAGACAACACGATTAAAAAAGAAGACAATGATTTGCTGCTCTGTCCCTGAGTCCGTTGCCAAGCTCATGGGCGAAGCATGGTCCTCGCCCCTTTTGCAAACCCCCTCGGGGCCAGGCTCCTCATGGCTCCCGACGCATCTCTGCTTTTCCCCCCGCAGGGATGCATACGAGGGATGTTCTGCTCCCTGGGAACTGAGGAACGTGGCCCTGGACACCCAGCTCCGAGGGACGTTTCCCTCAGCCTGGCCTCCGTTGTCCCTCCAGGCACTCCCTTGGACTGGGGACGGCTGAGCTGTGATAAAGCATGGCTCCTGCAGGCAGCAGCGAGGCCGAGGCCCCTGCGCCTTCCTGGGAAAGGCTGCCCTGAGCTTGGAACAAAACGAGCGTGCGTGGGCTGGTGGCCTCGCAGCGTGACGGCCACGTGGGCCAGTGGGCAGCCGCGGTGGAAGCGTGGCTCCACCCCAGTACAGATCTCGGGGAGGGGGAGACACCCCCAGGTGTTGGTGAACTGAGGTTCCATCTGAGTCCACGAGGAGAAGGTGGTGCCAAGGGAAGGCGCACGCATGGGGTCCGGGAGGGAAGACGGTCGGTGAGAAGCACAGTTTCCTCCGGGCGCTTTCAGCCCTGCTCAGAGGCTGAGTGCCAGGGTCTCCCCTGTGAAGGGCTGTTGGCCCACAGGGGAGCCAGGCCAGGGGCCACGTTGGGTGGGGGAGGGAACGGCCGGTGGAGCAGAGGGGGTCATCTTGGTGTCTCTTGGCTTGCGGACATTGTCACCCCGCCTCTGCCTCCGTGTCCTCGTGGCCTCATCCCTGTGGGCTGTGTGTCCAAATTTCCCGTCTTGTAGGGACACTAGCCACATCGGACTGGGGCCCGCCCTAGTTTAGTGTGACCTTCCAGTAACTAAACTAATGGCATCCTCAACGATCTTCCAAATAAGGTCGTAGTCTGAGGTAGTAAGGACTAGGGCCGCACGGTATGAATTTGGGGGACGCAATTCAACCCATTACAGGCTGTGCTTCTGCCCAGTGGCAAGTTTCTCTGGTGCTTTCTTCTTTCCCACCGCAGCTGCCCCCCTCCCACGGAGCAGCCCAGGGAGGCTACAGGTACCAGGCCAGGGGCTGGTGTCCAGGGCACGGAGATGTGACCGTGGCCTCCACCTGCTGGACCAGTTCTCCCTGAGGAGCTGCTGCAGGATGCTGGGGCCTCCGGGTCTCCTCCTGTCACCTAATCTCTTTAAAGATGCTTTAATTGTAGACCTCGTCTGCCCCACGATTTCCCTAAGACGTTGCTCTCTTCCGAGTGAGTGAAGATGACACCAGGGATCTCACGCCTCCCTCCGGTGGGGGGGGGGGCACAGAGCTGGTTGTCCCCCGTGTGTACGTGATGCTTTTCATCCTGCTTCTTTGCACACCAGCCTGAGTGCTCCGACAGGGTCGCTGCTTTCTCGTGAAACACAGAGCCCCTGATCACTTCATTAGCGCTCATTAAGGAGCAAGTGGAATTTGACCTCTGGCCTTGGACTCCGCCCACCCCGGCTATCATGCCAAGTTCTAATTTCAGCCTCGGAAACTGCTAACAACTTGCCAAGAGGGAGTCCCTCGCCCCTGCCCCCATACAGTTACGAATACTTCAAAAGACTAAATGTTTTCAGAAGAAATCACAGCCAATCAAGAAGCCATATGGAGAGCGTTTGGGTGAAAAGCATCACACGCGAATGATCCTAACAGCCAAGCTCACCCTGAGCTCCGGTCCCCGGGACTTTGTGGCCTGGCGGGACGTGGCCTGCTGCTCCTTCCCTGTCTCCGTGGCTCTGGCCTGTGTCTTGAACGCTTCAGACACCCCGCCCAGGCCCCCGTGGGCACGTGTGGGCTGCGTGGAGCAGGACTCTGACCTCTCAGGAAGGCAATGTCCCCTCTGCTTCCTCAGGAAGCTTGATGGACCAAAGAGGCTTGCGAGGCCTCATCCGCCATCACCCGTGACCTCCAGAGTCTGGGAAATCCAGAGGCTGTGGCTTTATCATACAGCGGGCATCAGCAAAGGTCCGGCCTTCCCGGGGCCCAGACAGTCACATTGCTGGATGGCCATCTCATGGTGCGGCATCTCCAGCGGGAACTCAAGGACCCAAGACTTCCGGTTCCCAGTGCTCCACAGAGGAGCGACGGAAGTGATGTGAGAGAGCACACCAGGGCCAGGGGACATCCTGGAAGGCTTCTCAGGGGAGGTGATCTTTAAAAGGCATTCCAATGGGCGGAGAATCCCGGGAAGAGATGCGAACAAACATCAGCAGAATCCCCGAGTCTTTCTTGTGCCGAGCGCATCAGGGCAGAGCGCCAGTGCTGGGGAAGAGGAAGCAGCCCGGCCTGGCCTCGTGGGGGTCACAGGCCTGGAAGCAGAGACCACGTCAAGGCTAGTCACTATGGAAGTTACCAGTGCTGACCAATTTCCAGCCGCTGTCAAGAAAGAGATAAGCGGGGCCTTGTCACGAGGGACGATGGGCAGGAGCGCCCAGAGTTGGGCTAACTTCGTGCTGGGCACCGCTGGACGGTCTTGGACCCGGGGGCAGTTCAGTCCTCCCTGTGTGTTTAGAAGTCCCCCTGGCCGTCAGGGCTGTGGAGGGAGGAGCCTGCAGAGGGGCTGACAGGGGCCAGCGGAGAGGTGCGGGTGGGTTGTACGGTGTCCCAGCATCCCAATCCGAGTGAAGACTGGCGTGTCCAGTGCAGGGAGCTCTGTGGCCCCCGGTGCCCCCTGAGGCCTGCCTTTCCACCCCTGGAAGCCGAGCTGTTCCCAGCTTTGCTCCGACAGGGACCCCGAGGTAGGTGTAGATCCCTTGAGGAAAGACGCTCACTAGACGGAAGAGGGACGAGTGTCCGAGAAGTGGGTCAGCATCCAGTGCCTTGAAGCTGCGTGAGCTGTGACACGTGTGTCCACGTGCGGTGCCCCCCACTGCTCAATCCAGAGACGGGCCGGCCCTGCGCCTGGGCCCCGCAGTCCTCGGCTCCCGTGCAGCATCATCGGCTACCTGGGCACTCAGGGCCTCAGAGCCTCGGCCCCAGCGTCTATGTCCCACTTTCCCTGCCTAGGGCCCGTCTGGGGAGCCATCGGTTCAGGTCTCAGTTGGCACAGAATGTTCCAGAGGGTGAGCCGGCTTTGTACCCTTTCTCTAGCCCCTCATCCGTGTGGAGCTTTGTGCTTTTTGCTGTCACACGTCAGAAGGCTGCTCTCTTAAGGGAATTTGTGTCTTTTCCCAGCAGCTTCCTGCAGCGCAGAGTGGGGACGTTGCAGGGAGCCCCCGAGTGGGAGACGACAGGGCCCCCGGGCATCCCACGGTGGGTCTCCGGCTGCACAGCCTGGTTAATGAAAAACACGCCTGGTGTTTCCGGCTAATTTGGTTTCCTGCCAGGACGCAAGAGTCCGAGTGGCCCCTGCTTCCCCCGGGGCAGCGAGGCCGGCCCTTTGGTCCCGAAGCTGCCAGCCCAGCCTCACCGTCGGCCAGCCCCAAGCAGGGCTGCACCCCGCACGGCGAGCACGTGGGCAGCCCTGCTCTCGGTCACGGCCCGGAGGTACGGCAGGTGGGGTGAGAGGGAGGGGGTCCCCCATCCTGACAGGTGTCTCAGCCACAGCTGCCCCCCCCTCCCAAGCACGCGGCGAGGGGATCCCCAATCCGAGGAGTCGCGGATTCGCCCAGCCCTGCAAGACGGGAGTGCCGTCGAAGACACAGCATGGCACAGAGTGACAACCTCCATTTTCCTGCTTCACCCGAGACCCTGTCGTTTTCATCTGATCTGAGAAAACCGTCCTGTGCTTCAGCCCCCCTGCCTCTCGGCTACGCTCGCATGCTGCACAGCAGAGAGCGGGGGCAGGTGGTCTGCTCAGTCCAGATCCTGGACACTTTCTCCCGTTTGTGGGTTCAAGCATGCAACCCTCACGGGCTTTTGAAAAAATGTTTAGTTTTGAGAGACAGAGGGGGAGGGACAGGGAGCGATGAGGACAGAGGATCCGAAGCAGGCTCCAGGCTCTGAGCTGTCAGCACTGAGCCCGACGCGGGGCTCGAGCTCACCAACTGGGAGACCATGACCTGAGCTGAAGTCGGACACTCAACTGACTGAGCCACCCAAGTGCCCCCGGCTTTTTTTTTTTTTTTAATTTTTTTTCAACGTTTTTTAAATTTATTTTTGGGACAGAGAGAGACAGAGCATGAACGGGGGAGGAGCAGAGAGAGAGGGAGACACAGAATCGGAAACAGTCTCCAGGCTCTGAGCCATCAGCCCAGAGCCCGACGCGGGGCTCGAACTCACGGACCGCGAGATCGTGACCTGGCTGAAGTCGGACGCTTAACCGACTGCGCCACCCAGGCGCCCCAAACCCAGCTTTTTATGAATACCTGTACAGCCCCTCTGGGGAGTCTGAGGGTCGGCACGGACACAGTTCTCGCACAGAATCCCTAAAAGAGCCAAGTGCTACTCTTACGTTGAGTCAAGTCCAGCTCAGAGCCAGTGCCTCCGTCATGCACAAACACTGACTGGGCACCTGCCTCAGTGCCCCTTCAGGGCAGGAGGGTAATTCTGGCAGATCTCACAGTCATGGGGGCTGAGGAGGGAATGTCTGGCCTGCACCGGTGACATCGGGCCCTTTTGTGAAGGGACACCTCGAGCAACGGTGCGAGCTCAGGTTGCAGGCGCAGACAGGTGGATGCCCTTGAGCTTGGATGCCGGCCCCACACGTGCCACTGTGTGGCCTGACCCAGCCTCGAACTTCAGCCGTAGCATCTCTCAATGGAGGCTGATTGCCAGCTGAGAGCAGGGAGGAGAAACCAATGTGACCTGGTCCGGACTAGCCTGGGCCTTTGAATTCCAGCATGCCAGTCAGGAGGCTGCTGCAGGTGGAAGAAATGGCCCAAACAACAATAAAAAGTAGAGAGATATACGCGGTGTGCTGGGGGACAGCGCAACCAGATGCTGGCGGTCCCCGAGACGGGTCTTTGGTGGCCTTTGGTGGAGCCAGGGGGAGATAGTACCGTGGTCTGGTTGGACAGACCTGCAATGGGAGATGACAAAGCTGAGATTAGGGTTCAAGGTCAGGATAGAAGAGGGGACAGGATAGAGTTGGCGTAGGGCTAGGAACAAGCCACCGCACGGGGGGTGGGGACAGGCAGGAGCAGCATTTTTCACGGTCAGCTCATTCCCCCAGCGTTTACAGGGACTCCGTTTTCCTGAGTGATGCTGAGAGTCCGGAAGACACTTCCTAAAATTAACTGATATGTCCTGGAGTTAAACACAGTCCTTCGTAATTTCCGAAAGCGTGCTCTCTGCATCTCAAGCCACCTTCTCTCCTGTTCCGCTGGCGGATCCTTCTGAACCCCCAGGACTACAAAGCCCCAGCGGTTTCCCATCAATTAATCATCTGGGATCTGGAGTTTGAGAGCTGGTGGGCGTGTTCCAGCCCCGTCTGCAAATACCGGTGCCCAAGAGGACTTCCCCTCAAAGGGTGTCCGGTGAGTGGAGGTGTCTTACTTCTGTGGCCCCGTCTTTCACTCTGGGCAAGGGGCTCATCTGTGGCGAACCCAGCCGCCGAACCGATCTGCATAAATCGTTTGTAATATTCCTTTATTCTCTTAATGTCTTTAACGTCTTGGTGACCTGACCCCTTTATCGCCATGGAATCACGCTCTTTAGCCCTGGTGATATTCTTTGCTTTGCAATTGACTTTGTCAGATATTAATATCAGCACTCTAGTGATAAAGCAGCATAAATTAGTGTTAGCACAGCAGGGTTTATCTTTTTTCCATCCTTCTACCTTTTACCCATTTGTGTCTTTGTATTTGAAGGGTTTTTTTTGGGTAAACAGCATAGTTTGGGTCTTGCTTTTTATCCAATATGGCAGCACCTGCCTTTTAATGGAGGCGTTTAGACAATTTATATTCGATGTGATTCTTGAGATGGCTCAGTTCCAGCCCATCACCTTCCTTTTCTATTGGTCCCATCTACCAATTATTCTGCAATTTCTAGATTATTTATGACTATATTTATCCCCTTATAAGGCTCATTGGCTATAATTCCTTGTTATGTTATGTTCGTGGTTGACTTCGGGGAAGATTACACACCTGGGGTCACCTGGTGTGACCCCTCAGGTGGAGTCTAAGAACCGGCCAGTGGTAGCCTTCCATCCACCCTCCCCACTCCTGGCCTCTGTGCTGATGTGGTCACACATTTGATTTACACACACACGTGAATTTTATTTTATTTTAAATTTTATTTTAAAGTCAATTTTATTTTAAAGACACTTGTCTCCTAACAACAAGATTAACCTATCGACTAGGTGGTCACCACTTCTGGTGCCTCCATATTCCTGTGTGTCAACCCTTGTTTCCAGTGGTGTCATTTTCCTTCTGAAGAACTTTCTTGGACAGTTCTTGTGTTTTGGGTATGCTGTTGATATATTCTTCCTTCCCTCCTTCCCTCCTTCCTTCCTTCCTTCCTTCCTTCCTTCCTCCCTTCCCTCCTTCCTTCCTTCCTTCCTTCCTTCCTTCCTTCCTTCCTTCTTTCCTTCCTTCCCTCCTTCCCTCCCTCCTTCCTTCCTTCCTTCCCTCCTTCCTTCCCTCCTTCTTTCCTTCCCTCCTTCCCTTCCTTCCCTCCTTCCATTCCTTCCTTCCCTCTCTCCTTCCTTCCTTCCTTCCTTCCTTCCTTCCTTCCTTCCTTCCCTCTCTCCTTCCTTCCTTCCTTCCCTCCTTCCCTTCCTTCCTCCCTTCCTTCCTTCCCTCTTTCCCTCCTTCCTTCCTTCCCTCTTTCCCTCCCTCCTTCTCTCCCTCCTTCCTTCCCTCCTTCCTTCCCTCCCTCCTTCCCTCCTTCTTTCCTTCTTTCCTTCCTTCCTTCCCTCCTTCGCTCCTTCCTTCCCTTCCTCCTTCCTTCCTTCCTTCCCTCCTTCCTTCCTTCCCTCCTTCCTTGCTTCCTTCCCTTCCTTCCTTCTCTCCTTCCCTCCCTCCTTCCCTCCCTCCTTCCCTCCTTCCTTCCTTCCTTCCCTCCTTCCTTCCCTTCTTCCCTCCTTCACTTCCTTCCCTCCTTTCTTCCTTGCTTTCTTCCCTCCTTCCCTTCCTTCCCT
Organism: Felis catus; assembly: GCF_018350175.1. Classification (NCBI taxonomy): domain Eukaryota; kingdom Metazoa; phylum Chordata; class Mammalia; order Carnivora; family Felidae; genus Felis; species Felis catus. The sequence goes on from NC_058375.1 coordinate 219,212,512, forward strand.
CCTTCCCTTCCTTCCCTCCTTGCTTCCTTCCCTCCTTCCTTTCTTCTTGTGATAAATTTTTTCACCTTTTGTTCTCTTGGGGGAAAAAGGCTTTGTTTCACCTTCATTTTTGGAAGATGCTGTAGTTGGGTTAGAATTTTAGGTTGACTTCTCTTTTTGTTTTTGTGATTTAAGCACGTAGCTGCACCAGCTTCCCACTCACATCGTTTCTGGTGAGAAATCTATTCTTATGTTGTCTTTGCTCCTCTGTACAGAAAATGCCATTTTTTCTCCAGCCTCTTTTAAGATTTTTCCTCCCCATCAGTGGCTTCCAGAAGTTGGGCTCTAGTGCGACTTGGTGTGGTCTGCTTCATGTGGTTTCCTCATGACCAAACTTCACTGAGCTTCTTGGGTCAAATTCTTTTTTAGCATTATGTCCATTTTCCTTCAAATATTCTTATATCTTCCCTATTTTTACCTAACTTTTTGGACATATGAAATATTTTTATGGTAACTGTTTTAATTTTTTCCCTGTTAATTCTAATATCTGAATCTATTTCTGGGTCTATTTCAGTTTATTGGCTTTTCTCCTCATTACAGTTCCTACTTGTCTGCTTTTTTCACCTGCCCAATAATCTTCGATTGAATGCCAGATATTGTCCATTTCTTCTTGTCGGGGGCTGGGTATTTTTGGATTCCTGTAAATATTCTCAAGCTTTGTTCTGGGTTGTGATTGAGTTTCTTGCAAACAGTTTGATCCTCTTGAGTCCTGCTTTTAAGTGGGATCAGAGTCTTGTTTAATCAGGGTACTTATTCTCCATGATGGAGATGGGGGCTGGTGTTCTGCCAGCGCCCACGAGGTCCAGTCTGGCTGGAACTGCCACTATTCCCAGACGTGTGTGTCAGGCACCGGCCCAGTAACCTTTGAGGTGATCCTTCTTCTGGTCTTGGGTAGTTTCCTTCACACACATCTGCTGATCAGAAACCAGCTTAACACTTCAAGGTGAGCCTCTGTGGATCGGCGGCATGCTGTCAGGTAATGAAGCTGGCACTCTGCCTTGCAAAATGGGACCGCCTCGGTCTCCCCACACTCTCAACGGTATCCTCCCAATGCAGCGAAGCCCGTTGGGCATGCCTGGGCCCCCCTCCCTGTGCTGAAAGCCCAGCAGGCTGGGCAGTGGAGCCCTCATTTCTCCACGAGCCCACAGGGATCACTGTCCTTCGTTGCCTGAGCCCAGCGTCTTGACACCAGCTCTTTCATTTATTTCGTCTGGTTTTTGCTTATTATTATTTTTTTTCAGGCAGAAGGGTCAGTTTAGTCCCTCTTACTCTATCGTAACCAGAGGGAAATGGCAAGGTCTTCAGTTGTATTTTGGCTTCTCCTTCCCCACTAGATCTGTCTCATCCGTAACATCCCAGTGCCTGCATTGGTGCTGGGCGCACAGTAGGTGCTGAATATTGATGACATGATTCAATGAGTACATGAATTTTACAGGAATAAACGAATAACAAGCAGAAGGTGTTTTTCCCAAGCGTAAGGCATGAAGCCACCATCTTGGAGACTTATTTGTACTTGAGCCTGGTCTCCCCTCGATGACACTCTTGAAGGTATTCGATGATACTTGATGATACTCTGTTGGGTTAATTAATTCATTCACTGATTGATTTTAAGTAAGCATCACACCCTGCACTGAGCCCAATGCGGGGCTTGAACTCATGACCCTGAGATCAAGGCCTGAGCTGAGATCAAGAGTCAGACCGAGCCCCTCAGGCGCCCCTGTAGGGTTTATTCTTCTAACACCCTTAGGACTTAACAACTTTGTCTTGCATGCTGTAGACTTTTAATAAATATTTGTTTAATGAACCAATGAACAGGAGACATTTACACTGGGGGTGTAAACAAACTTGAGTTGAGACACCCCCACGACACACTTTCTTTCTGCCCGGCAGTGCCCTCATTGTCTCCCCTGGCACCACACCATCGCAGCCCCGCTCAGTGGCCGGCCAGTGACAAAAGGGTGATGTGGGGATGCGGCCACCCAACGCAGCATTAATTCTCACCCTCCACGTCTGCGTCTTGTCAAGGTTTTCAGATCGTCATCGGAGGGGAAGTGTGAGGGACAGAGAAAGTTACGCAAAAATGTTAGCTGCCGTGGAAAAGGACGACAGAATGTTAGCGCAAGTCAGTTGGCAAACAGAAGTGTCTCCACGAATGTGGAGCCTAGGGCAGTGCCCGGCAGGTGGGAGCTGCTCACTACGTCTGGCATCCCAACTCCACAGTTCATCAGCTGCTACGGACACAGCTTGTCAGGAGGGACTCTCCCCTCCAGGACGTTCGGGTAAGCAGATGTGGCAGAAGGGTCCCTGGGCAGGCTGGTGACGGGCTTCAAAGCAGCTTGCGTCAGGGGAACAGGTGTCAGCCTTGAAGGGGGGAGTTCATAACTATTAATCAGGACACAGGACACAGGACACAGGGCACAGGGCACACTCCCAACCGGAGGGGTGGCTATCCTGTTCAGTTAGGGGGCATAGGACACAAATAGCCCTCTGGCTGGAGCAGAGCAGAGGCCGTGAGGACCAGAGAGCGGAATGCAGGCGGGGGGAGCCCTTGATTTCTCTCCCCTTTTGGACTAGCTTTCAGGTTTCCCATCTGTGACTGAACGCGCTCCCCTGCCCAGCAGCTCAGGTACAGCGTGTAGGTCACACTGGGATGAATGCAGGCTCCTGGTGGCCCCGGCCACCCGGCCTGCCTCCTCCCCAGAGCCTGGGAGCCTGGGAGCCTGGGAGCCTGGGGTGCACGGTATTTCGTTTTTAAAGCCTGGCAGCAGTGTGATCAATACCTGACCCTAGAATATTTCCGAGCCATTTTCATTGTTGAGCGGATTCCACTTGGTGGTTGCAAGCTGTGCTGGTTCTGAGTGGTGTCAGTTCTAAGCATCCCCCCCCACCGCGTTCTCAGCCCCTTGGAGAAGCCGAGGGGGCACCCAGCCCCCAGAGACAGAGACCTTGAAATACTCCAGGAAAGACCCTCGGCACACGGGCTGTGCTGCACGCTCACAAATCCGCTGCAAGCACTGCCCTCTTGTGGTCACGCCGCAGATGAGACACTTCCTACAGGACGGCTCGTGCACAGTGGAAATGGGTTCCCCGTCAGGAAGAGTCCGGCTGATCCTTCTGTCCATGTCGTGCACAGACACCTACAAGCGAGCGGGACGTGACATCAGGTTATTCTCCTCTGTCATGAAAGAATAACGTGAGCATTCGATTTTCCAAAAAAAAAAAAAAAAAGTCAGAACCGTAGATCATGGTGGTGAATGTCCAGAATCACAGAATGTCCAAACTGGAATGAATGTCTAAGAGGACCTTGTTCAAATCCCCCTTTTGTGAAAATTGCCGGAGACTAAAGTCCAGAGGGGTGAGGGACGTAGATCACGCAGCAAATCTTGGACTGTTTCTGGAGCACTCTTTGTGCGTGGCTCTGTCACACCCGGGAGTGGCTCCCGCCCCCAGGCACCGGGTCCCTTCGCATGATCCCCCAGCAGAGAGGAGGGCAGGGAGACTCAGGGGCAAGAGACCTGCAGGGAGGAGATCTGAGTGGCCCTGTGGGCAGGTGGCTCACTTCTCCCCTTGCCCAGCCCTCTTCCTGTGCTGGGACCATCTCTGGCCCCAGCCTGGCTCGGGGCCCTAGTGCCAGGACCAGACGAGCCGGGCTCGTGTGGCCACACAGTTGAGGCACCAGCTGGGCCTCGAGAAGAGTAGGGCCTGACCCAGAGCCTGGTCTTCCTCTGGATCTGTTTGCTCTCTGCTTCTGGCTGCTCCTTCCTCGTCACATGGGGCCACCGGTGGCTGCCTTGTGACCTCATGGAGTACTTTAGGAGTTTGGGTGGGGTTTTTTATTTTGGTGTACGAATGAAATTGTGATTTTCTTTTTTTTTTTTTTTTTTTTTTTGCTGTGGTGGTAAAATATACATAACATAAAAGGTACGGTCTTCAACGTTTTTAAATGTAGGGTTTAAGGGCTTTAAGTACATTCACACTGTTGTGCAACCATTACCACCATCTGTTTCCAGAGCTTTCTCATCTTCCCAAACTGAAACTCTGTCCCTATGAAACACTGAGTCCCCGTCCCCTCCCCCAGCCCCTGACACCCACCCTTCTTCCTGTCTCTGTGCATCTGATTATTGTATGCCCCGTGTATAAGTGACGTCACGGAGTATCTGTCCCTTTGTCACTGACTTATTTCACTGAGCACGATGTCCTTTTTAAGCCTGAATCACACTCCCCTGTGTGGGTGGACCCCATTCGCTCCCCCAGTCCCCCATGGATGGACACTCGAGTTGTTTCCACAGCAGAGCGGTCACGTCCCTCTCTGCGAGTGGACCCGTGTCCCCCCCCGGGAGCCAGGCATCCAGGAGACCCTAACTGGAGGCCACAACCCCCCTGGGCAACCTGGATTCCTTCCATTCCGGCTCAGGCTGCAGCTGGGAATCTGATCTGTTTGAAGTTTGGAAATGGATTCAGAAGGATCCAGAACCTGAAAAGAAATGTCCTTCCAGCTGATTTGAACACGCAGAAAACTTCTCAGTTCTCTGAAAAGGTGGTTCTCAAATGAGCAAATCCCCACCAAATGCATCAGACGGGAGTGTCCTTAGAGGGCGCGTGGGTGGTGACGATCTGGTGGCCGCAGAGTTGGAGAAAGCTCGGTGTGGCCCGTGGGGAGTTCGGGGTTTCAGCCCACTGTCTCTGCACTGTTCTCATGAAAGCAAACACAGAATCTGTCTGTAACTGGGCTTCCTCCTACCTCCCGTCCTCCCTGAACGTAAATGTGCCGGACGGGACGTTGACGAGTCTCTGTGCCACTCTGCTTTCTGTTCGCGTCTGCACCCACCGCGCTCTGGACCTCGCTGGCCCCGAGGGCTCTTTCCGTCCCCAGAGGCCAGGCCACGTCCCCGGGTCCCCAGCCACCGTGAGGCCATGGCCCTGGCTGTCGCTCTTGCACATTTCCCTGCCCTTGGCGAATTTTCTCTTTAAAATCCTGCAGCGGGATCACCGTGTTCCATGCAAACGGGCTGACTGTGCCTTCCCGCCCCTGAAAGCTCAGGGAGCACAGGTAAACGTCGTCTCTGCTTTGGTTTCACTCAACATGCTTTGTCCAAACAAGGGCGGAGGCCCCTCCTCGCCCCCTGGGAGGACTTGTGCACGGGCCGGGGACAGCGGCCCCCAGGACAGGAGCCCCACCCGCCGGGCAAGCGCGGGTCCCCGAAACCCAGCAGCCTGAGCACTCGAGGGTTACCCAGAGTTCAGTCAAACTCCTCCAATGGAGGGTAAGTGCGATGAAAAAAAGTTCAGGAACGCTAAGGAAAGCCTCAACAATGGACCATAAAGCTATTATTCCCTCTTTAGGAGCTCTAGCAAATTGCTTTGGCAAATGAAAGTGCCATAGAAGGAATATTCCAGTGGGACCCAGGGACGTCCTGTGTGCAACTGGTCACTCAGCAGTCTGGAGGGGGAGGCTGCGGCAGCGACGTTAAAGTTCTGAGTTTGTTTTAAGCTGTGGCCTTGGCTGATCGCGACGGGGCTTTTTACCAGTTTTTCTACCGAAATGATAGTCCACTCAAGTCTTTTAAAAACTGACTTTTAAAACTAAAACTGTGTTCTCATGGCGGTTCCTTCACTTGTCATAAAATTAATGGAGACCATTTCGTAGTTAATGGAATTGTTTCTTTCAAATTACTTTTTAATTTCCACTTACTGGAGCTCTTAGGAACTGCAGGTTGCAAAATTGAAGCTTAGGTGAATTTCTTCTTTATTAGCAGAGAGGAAGGCGCCGAGGCCTTGCCAGACAGCTTTGCACTGAGTTACAAATGAAAAGTAATTTTAAATCGTGCAGGAAAAGATCTCACTGAAATCACACAGCTTTCTTTTTTGCTGGAACTGGGCGACGTTCGAGTCTTTCAAACCCTCGCGTGCAACCGCGAAAAGAGCAAAACCTCTGAGCAAAATATTGGCGAATCCCATGTCAGCCTAGGCATCATTTTATTTTCATTATCTTTTTCTTTAAATCTCTGACTCTATTGAAGGCTCTCTTTACACTTCATGTGTGGGTTAGGAATATGGGTAATTGTGAGTGTATCTTCCCAAAAGGGTTTTCTAGGAGAAGAAAGGAGAGGGTTTAAACCCTCTTTTCCCATTGTTTCAGCTGCATTTCTGACACAGCACAGTGATATTTTTGATGAAAATGTCTATACCAAGCCTCTGGGTTTTCCTGAATTTGTCTAGCTAGAAGGGAAGGACCAAGATCTTTTCCGTCTGTAATTTTTTAAAGGTGTAAGACATTTTTTAAAAAACCCTGCATTAAGTTAGCAACGGAAACAGTGGTCTCTGCTCCTAAGCATTTGTAGAACTGAGAATCCCTTCTCTTCTCTAATTCTGGAGCGTGCACAATTCTCACACAACACCCACGTCCTTACTTACACATGGACACACAGTCACTGCAGACTGCAACATTTCTTCCAAGATACATGCCCCGCGGGGTTTTAAAATGAGTGTGTTGGGCCCATCGACCCATTATATGACAACAGGTTTATGAGACATCAGGTCTGGGACCACTGATTGTTTGCTGAGCCTCGTCCCGGGAAGTGTCTCTCGTAAGGAGAAAACAGCGTGGCAGGAACGAATGGTAGGAGGCTGGTCTCACGTGCCATGCCAGGTGACCCTTGCTGCTTAGCAGTGACACACGAAGTAAGCACATCCGCGGAGGCTCTGCATTTACCTGGTCCTTGATGTTTGGAGAAGGACGGCCGTCTGTGTGCAGGCACGAGTCCACCCGCTCTCGCTGCTCGGACTGGGATGCCTTAACTCCGCGTCGTCTGCCACTGGCTCCCGGAGCGGAAGCACGGCCCCTGACTTTACTGTGCAAGCGCTCCCAGCAGGTTGGAGGCGGTGGGCGCACCTGTGGGGACCCCTCCCCAACACACCCCCCACATCTGAAAACCTTGCCACGTTGCCTCTATCTTTGAGGGGAAACGAGTTTGTGTACTTTTTCTGGATTCATTACAAGAGTGCTCGGCCCGGGTCGGGCCCCAGCTCTGCTCCTGCCCGTAAATCTACAGGTGTTGTCAGCCCCGGTCCAGTCCGGCCCGGGGCCGCCAGCCGAGGGCTCCGTGTAATCAGCTGGGCTCCCCGGCTCGCCTTTAATCAGCTGCTGACACCTCACTGTTCAATATCACGGCGAGCCCGGTCGCACACAATGAAGGACAGACTCCTGGAATTAAAAAAAAAAAAAAAAATCTCTGCTTAGTAACAAACATAAAATCCATCATTATTCAATGCCGAGGAATTTTGTTTTACTGTAACAAAGCATCAGTTCTATTCCTGGTGCTTTATTTTGATTGCAGGAGTTCTTTTTTTGACAAAGCCCGGGTCTCTGTACAAAGAAACATTGTATCTTTTGTTTATTTTCATCCCTCGGAAATAGGGAGCACAAAATAGGGAACAATCTTTTGCGGAGAGCAATTAGTCCCATCCCTGTTTCAGAAAACGTTTGAACACACAGGCTTAGAGAAGAGAATAGTCCCTCAAAAATTAACAACCATTAAGTCATAAAGGCGACTTAGAGGCTATTTTCCTCCAGCAAATAACCATAATTTCCTCGAAGTCCAGTTCTTTCTGTAATTAAAGTCACTTATTCATTTGAGGGTTTAAATGTGCTTTAATATTTTAAATGTTAAATGGCCGCAGTGCCCGCGTAAAACTCAGTATTTTGAGCCCAGCACGGGGGTCAACTACACATATAATTTTGCCACTGCTCTGTAGTGCGTGTTCCCCTTCTTGGAATAACGGTTTCAAACGCTAGCATGCCGCGGGCAGGAATCAGGAGACGATCCGTGCTGTACCCGGCGGGGGCTCTATTTTCCCCGGGCTCCTCCAGAATCTCCCAAATGAGTCTCAAAGCCCGAAGGTTTACGGCAAGGCAGAGAGAGGGTCTCGGAGTGTTTATTGATACAGAATGTTCGAGACTGACAGACAGGCCTTTGCGTATGATCAAGCAACTTTCTGTGCAAATCTTATGGAATGTGGCATTCCAGACTTTAAAGGGAAGGAGAGATCACCATGGCAACGGCACATGGGGGCTGGAGATGGGGAATCCCCTTGGGAGCTCAAAGGCCAACAGAATTTTAAGCGTTTGCAACTTAAAAAAGAAGAGGAAAACTCCGTTAACTCTGTCAACGATGTCTACAGAAATGGGATATGGTTAGAGGTCTCTTCAGAAAGATCCGAATTAACCCAGCTCAGGCCTGGACGGTATGACCTAGAAAGGACAGTTGGTTTTATTTTTTAAAGAAGGGCAGGTCCTGGTTTTTTTTTTTTTTTTTTTTCTGTTGAAGAGGGAGATGTTGTCACTGCTAACATCCGGGAAGGAGCAAAATTTGGGAAAGAGGCCAGGGACCGGCCAGCAAGTGTCGTCGGCTGGGGGCCGCCCCGCCTGTGGGCTCCTGACCACCCAGGCTCAGTCTCTCCCTGCTGGGAAACACGGCACAGCTGAAGGCCGCCTGCGGGCCCCGGGCAGCCTGGCCCAGCACGCGGCTCCGGCTCGGAGACAGGCAGAGCCTGTCAAATACAGCCCGCGGCCAGCGTGACGCGTGGAAGCGTCTTACGACGCAGGTGAGAAACGTGAGAGATGGGGTGTAAACAATTGTGATTTGTAGCATCTACAAGAGACAACTAAGAAAAGATAACAGATTTGTAAATGGGGTACGTCGATCTCACTCAAAGCAGATCCTTTGTATAGCACCCCGCACCCCGCGCCCCGGTGTCCCGTTCCCAAAAAAAGGCCATTCTGAAAGTGCAGTGTGAGGATCCAGGGGTCGCTGATCAAGTGAGTCAGCACGTGCTGGGAGTAGAGTGTCCGCGTGGTGGGGACAGGAGCCGACACGTGGCCCTGGGGCTCTGCAGGACTCCTGGGCCGAGGCCGAGGCCCGGGGACAGACAACACAGATACGGAAGGCACCCAAGGCCTCTGGGGATCCCAAGAGGGCCATGAGCCACAGGCGCAGGCTGCCGGCTTCCCACCTCCCGCGCTGGCCCTTAACGCCCGGAAGTGAGGCAAAGCCTGAGAGTTCTCTGGATGACGAGGTCGGAAGAGGGTTTCTGTCCTGCGTGTTTGTGGCCAGGTTAGTGCAGCCCCGAGTCCCAGGTGGTGGTGAGCCTGGCACGCTACAAGCCACACCCCAGACGTCACGACCACCAGCGTCATGTCACAGTGGCCCTGGTGGCATGGGCTCCAGGGGCTTGAAACAAACACATCGTACGTGTATGTAGAGATGGTGAAAGGGCCCAGGGGCCAGTGGTCCCAGTCTCTGGGGAACAGCAGGGTGGCGGTTGGGGGGGGGGGGTCTGATGTCCCCTGCGGGGCCTCGAGGGGTTCCAGGCTTTCCCACCTAGCTGCTGATCTTGTGTGATTCATTTTGTTTCCCAGAATCTTTATTTTCTTGTCTGAAACACGGGTCTAATAATATCTTTGCCACCTCCAGGGACAAGCAATCAAGAAGAACAAAACCAGGTGCCAATGGAGGGAGGGAGGGACAGAAGTGGGAAGAAAGGAGATGTCCGTAAATGACCTTTGCTCTCTTCCTGATTGTGAAAATGACCTCTGGTTGTCATAAAAGTCCTTGGGAATGTGTAGAAAGTGGACAGGAGAATATGAGGAAGGCAATTCCTACCGGAGTCCATAAAAACCTCTCCTTCCCTCCCCCTCTGTCACTTGCAAATGGGCTCACGATTTGACAGAGTTTTTATTGTGATAAAACACACACATTACCTATAAAATTTACCATTGTAACCATTTTAAAGTACACAGTTTAAGGGCATTAAGTACATTCATGTAAAACTGTGTGGCCATCAGCACCATCCGTCTCTAGAACTTTCTCATCTTCCCAAACAGAAACTCTGTCGCCATGAAACAGACTCTCTGCCCCTCCCCCAGCCCCCAATGCCCGCATCCTTCATCTGTCTCTCTGAATGTAATTACTCTATGTACCTCACAGAAGTGGCATCATACAATATTTTTCTCATGTGTGACTTATTTCGTGTGGCATATGTCTTCAAGATTCGTCCATGTTATAGCCTGTGTCCCAGCTCCCTTCCTTTTTAAGGCTAATGCTCTGTTCCATCCTGTACCACATTTTGTTTATCCATTTATCTACTGACAGACACCTGTGTTGCTTTCTCCCCTTGGTCAACACTTCTTATTCTGGGTTCTCGTTTGTTTGTTTTTTTTTAATAGTCATCCTAATGCATGAGATGTGGCATTTTGTCGTGGTTTTGATTTGCATTTCCCTAATGATTAGTGAGGTTGAGTGTCTTTTCATGTGCTTATCAGCCATTGCATATTTTCTTTGGAGAAATGCCTGTTTGAGTCTTTTGCCCATTTTTGAATTGGATGACTTTTTTTTGTTGTTGTTGTTGTTTATGGATATATATAGATTTATAAAGTGTTCTTCTCACTTTCTATATGGGGAACATCTTTCCTTGGAGATGATAAATGAATGTCTACATTCATGGTTTCCAACCCATCTTTCTGTCTCCCCTGTGCTCTTGCCCTTGAAAGAGGGGTTAGGTAGTGGTTACAAATGCAGACTCTGGCTCAGACCCCAGCTACACGCTTTACCAGCTGTGAATTTCTGGGCAGGTGGCCTCCTCTTTATATACATTTTCCCACCTGTGGAATGGATATTTACTAATGCTGGCCACCTACATCGTGTGGATTACACAAATCGATCCATGTAAAATACTCAGAGTCCTACAGGAACACGGGAAATACACAGAGCACTCAGCTGTGTAATTTGTTGCTGTTGTCCTGAATTCCACACGATGGGTCTGGACGCTAGTCCAAGGAAAAGCAGGCTCACAAGCAGCAGGGTTTCCTGGGATGCCCACATTCATTCTAGTGCTGTCACTGAAACTGAGGCTTGGTTCCCTTCCCTTCTGGCTCTAAATACTACCCTTCTTTGAGATCACAAAATTATCGGTTTAAAGTAACTTACCCCGAGAGGTTAGGTAACTGGTGCTGCGGTTACATTCTGGAAGTGCTTGCAACTTCACTCTGCTTCATGGGGAGGGTGTTTGCAGAAAAGAGCTTGTGTGTGATCACAGGTGTGCTTTGGAGAGAGACGAAATCAAGGTGGCAAGGAGCTTTCCAGCAGCCTGGCCCCATGCTGCCTGCTCTCCATATCGTCTGCCCTCCCCCTGGACCCTTGCTCTGCCCTAGCCCCGCTCTGCACCAGCTCCTCACCAAGCCTCCTCACCCCATCACTCTGTGACCTTTCTCCCCACGCTATTACCTTTCCGATCTCCCAGCCGAACTCCCACCCCGTCCTACTGTCCTGGAAAGGGACTTTCAGCTCAACTTGGGTGGGCATTTCAAAGATGTGGGACTGTGAACAACACATTGGCAGGAGACAGAATACTTGAGTGGCTTTTGAAGGCAATTTATTGAATTAGTGTTGCTGGAATTACACGTGTGTGTGTGAGCATGTGCACACACACACATACACACACACACACACTTTCTACTATCCCCCCATTTGAACAAATTCAGTGTAAATGTAATGAAAGGTAACTAACTGTATATTAAATATTTTTACATATTAAATGTTTTGAAACTAAATTTCGCTTTCTTTTTGTAAGTTTATTTATTTAGTTTTATAGAGAGAATGAGAGTGGGGGAGGCACAGAGAAAGAGAGACGGAGACAGAGAATCCCAAGCAGGCTCCATGCCCTCAGCGCAGAACCTGATTTGGGGCTTGAACCCACCAACTGTGAGATCATGACCTGAGCTGAAATCAAGAGTAGGACCCTTAACCTACTGAGCCACCAGGCGCCCCTAAATCTCTGTTTCTGATGAACCACTAGCTATGTCTTCTTGATTAAAAAGAATAGGTTAGGAATTTTAAACGATGGTGGAATTGTTTTCCATCTTGATTGTGCCGGTGGTTATGGAGCTATATGTCAAGTCTGTCCTTTGTAGTGTAGATTTTAGCCAATGTAAACTACGCCCTAATCAGGACTGGACAAATTCTGGGTCATGAATGAAGGACATCAACGGACTCTACACATGACACCAACAGTCCATCAGCAAACTTTTTTCACATAACGAATAGACTCAGTGGTTATTCTGAAACCTTGGGAGAACTGGTGTCCAATTCTAAATGTGGACCAACTGTGGGAGTCTGTCTTTTTGCCTTTCCAGCCCTCCTCCCTTTCCAGGGAACCGTAGTCTCTCCTTCTGGGGAACTCATCCTCCCCGACATGAACCAGTGGTGCAGAGGGGCCTTGGGTCATGGGGGCGGACATAGCCCCCAGAAGAGCCGGGCTGAATGTATCTATGCAGGTGGTGCTGGTCTACTGGGAGGTGCAGGCACAGGTGAGTCAGCATGCTGTTGATGGCCAAGGTCAAGGTGGCCAACGTCAACTGGGTGAAAGAAGACAAAATGCAGGTGAGAAAGTTGGAACTCATGGACCCAAAGAAACAGGGGCAAGAGAGTCTCAGCAGTGCTCTGCCCCTGGGTCCTCACACAGGACCACCCTCCGTGGTCATGCAGCCTCTGGCCTCCTCTGAAGTGATGTGTCCTGAGTAACGAGCTTGTCTTCTCTGTTTGAAAACGGAGCCAACTTTTTAAAGTGCCCCTTCCAATTTGACCTTCAAAAAAAAAAGGCTGTACAATTATACATGCGCTTTAATCCAGCCATTTCCTTCTAAAGCACTAACCTAAGGAAATCCTCATGAACGTGTGCAGATAGGTAGCTAAAAGTGTGGTCACTGCAGTTCTGTTTATAGTAATAAAAAGTTAGAAATGACCTGAGTGTGAAATGTCAGAGCGACCTGGCCTCAGGCCTTCGGGGTGGGCATAGCCCCCAGCAGATGGAAATGAGACACAGTACACACCACAAAGGAATGCTGTGTAGACATCGGGAGGAGGTCTGATGACATGGAAAGAGGGAAACAGTGTGACTTTGCATTTCAGAAGCAAGCTTTCAAAAATCACGACCACCTTTCTGTTGCATAAAAACAATATATGAGGAGGAAAGAGGGGTATCCTCTGAGAAGTTGACAATCACTATCTCTGGAAGTGGGATTCTGGAGGAGTCATTCTTTTTTGGAAAAAATCTATTATTTTATGTATTTTTCAACAGTCAACATGTGTTGCTTTCGCATTAAACAGTTTCTGGCCTTTTTAACCTTTTACCATTTATTTATTTTTGAGAGAGACAGGGACACAGTGTGAACTGGGGAGGAGCAGAGAGAGAGAGGGAGACGCAGAATCCTAAGCAGCTCCAGGCTCTGAGCTGTCGGCACAGAGCCTGACGTGGGGCTCGAACCCACCAGCTGTGAGATCATGACCTGAGCCAGAGTAGGACACTCAACGACTGAGCTACACAGGCACCCCTGCATTAAATGGAAATAACAAATTTGTAACTACAGAAGAATAAATCAAAATAATATCCATTATCCCCTTTTCTAAAAATCCCAACAGAGATGGGAGGAAATCAGGGCCAGTGTGACTAAGAAGCTTGCCCAAGACTTGACCTGTAGTCATGGAGGCCTAGTTCGGCTGCCCATCAGGGAGGGGAGATGGCAGTCACCCTGAGGCCGGCCGCTCCCTGGACACAGGGTCCTGGCTGGGTCCTCCAGAGGACACTTACGCCTTCATGTTGCATTAAGCGAGGAAGGGCCTGGATCAGGCTCATGGAGTGGCAGGCATACAAATTTGATTAATATCAATTACTAGTAAGACCAGTCGAGTTTGTAAATATACTGTCTTCACCATTTCCAAGTGCAGCTTGGTGGCCACATTTTGTAGTTTTCAGGGTGCAAGTCTTTCTCCTCCTAAGTCTTTAATTCTTTCCGATGCTCTTATACATGGAATTGTTTATTTAATATCACTTTCGGACTTTTCATTGTTAGCGTATAGAAATGCACCTGATTTTTGTGTGTTGATCTTATACCCTGCAGTTTTGCTGAATTAATTTATTAGTTTTATCAGTGTGTGTGTGTGTGTGTGTGTGTGTGTGTGTGTGTGATCTTTAGGAAGGGGGAGGTAGGCAGAGGCAGACAAGCATCTATACAGAGGTGCAGTTCAGGGGAAGCGAAACTCATAGAGGCTCAGATAGGCAGTTCCAAGAACTAAAAGACACTTCAACAAGAGAGTAAAGACAGGCTTTACACCATCTTCTGGACCCCGGGCATTTGAGAGACACTCATTGTAAGACAGATTGTTTCCTTGAGGCTATGGGTTGATCCTGAAGTCCTTTGGGGACTGCTGTGAGCAGTGCAGGTGTGATACAGAGGACACATAGGAATCAGGAGGAGCTGCCAGGCATGTGGACAGAGAAACAAAAGTGAGGACCGAAGCCTGTTTCCCCTCCAAGAGCCGTGGGGTGAGGTAAGAGAGGAAAGTCACTGACACCTGCTGGTCATCGCTTACTCCCCGGTTCTGGGTCTGCACCGCCTGGGAGGAGGGAGTCAGCAATGAGGCAGTGAAGACTGTTCACCTGCAGAAAACTGAGTCTGTAGTGAGGAAAACAAGATTTTCAACGTTATCTCAAAGTGCAGATAAGAAAATTATGAGCAAGAAAATGATAGACACAGAAGACAGAGGATAAAGATCCAACCCATGGAAAAAAGAGGAAGTAGAAAAGGCCAATGAAGGTTATGATAGAAGAAAATGTTCCTGAGCTGTTTGCAAAGACCTGTGCATGCAAGTCAAGAGGATCTGTCACTCACTACCCAGAGTAAATTTCACATCTAATGACTATTTTGGAAAAAGGAAAGAAAGAAGGAAAGGGGAAGAAAGAAACAAAGGAAGGAGGGAGGGAAGGAAGGAAAGAAGGAAGGGAGGAAGGGAGGAAGGGAGTAATGAAAGGAGGAAAGAGGAAAGGTAGAAAGGAGGCATAGAGTAAAGGACAGAAGAAAGAACATGATACTTGGAACTGATTATACCATGTTTCTAGTTAAGGAAGACTAAATATCATAAAAACATAAACTTCTAAATTAATTCAAGTAGAAATTCCTACAGGATTTCTCTCACTTCATTAAAATAGGTGCATCTGGTAGAAGTGGACATGACTTCAACAGATGAGGAAAAGAAGGGACAGGAAGATAGACAGGGAAGAGAAAGAGAGGATCAGCCCATGTAGATATGACCATGCTTCAATCCACAATAATTGAGTAAATTTCTGGTCATTCCAAAGGACGCGGCAGTCATGAGATTTGTCCATGTCTGCTCCAAACACTTAGAACTGCTGATTTAGCCTTAACGTATTGAGCCAAGACAGAAAGCAAGAAAGGAAAATCTCCAGCTCCCAGAAATAAAGAAGAATATTGGCAGCTACAGCACTGAGCAGGGGTTGGGGTTGTGCACTCCCAAGGGGGTTGTGGAGGTTTTGTGGTAGCAGAGGCCACAAGTGACCATGAACAGTGAGGATCTTGAAACACTCTTATTTGAATCGAGCAGATGAGAAATTAGAAAGGACAGAGCAGAAAAATCTGTGCTTCTGGCCCCAGGTCATGGTCTAGAGGAAAACTTTCATAAGGCTGTGCTTTGTGCATGTGTGAGGCCCAAATTCACACTGCTCTTGGAGTGCGCAAACACCATGCTGAAAACCAAGCTCACAGACAAGAATTTGCTGTGGCTAAGTCCAGTGAGCGTCAACCAAGACAGATCACAGAACTCATACCCCCGAGCAGAAGAATTCACACCCAAAGAACCAGATGTACTAGAATAATCTGAATGAAACTCTAAAGATACTTTACATACTCCAAGACCCAAAGGAAAGCAAAAATAAGAACAGGCAATTATGAAACAAACATGGAATCTGAAAAACAATCAAATAGAAACCCCGGTTAGTGAAGTAGAAAGAAGAAAATAACTTCCAGTAATAGACATGATGTAGCTGAAGAGAGAAATCACCAAGTGGAAAAGTTGCTTGCTCAGCAGCAAGCAACACCGAGAGATGAAGACATGGGAATACAAATTGGAAATTCAGAGACATAGAAAACAAATAAGAAGTTTAAATATGTGCCCTGTAGGGCTCCAGAAAGGCAACAGTGGGGCTTCGGAACATGCAGTGTTTGCGGAGATGGCACCTGAACATTTTCTGGAACAGAAGGAAGGTGTAAGAGCTGTGATTTAGAAACATCCTGAAATCGTAGACAGGCTAAATAAAGTAAATTCATATGAAGACAGAGCATAACGAACTGCCAAATACCAAGGAGAAAAATCTTCAAGGCGACCTGGATAAAAGGGCAGACACACAACAAGGGAGCAACAGCTCTGCCAGTCTCCAGGGTAGACCAGACATCAGAACACGGTAAAGACCTACCGGCATTACATTGGTCAATGCAGATCCAGGACAGACAGACGAAAGGAGCAGGACAGATGGCCCAGAGACAGAGAAGTGGGCACTTGACAAAAGGAGGCATCACAAAGCAGTCAAGACTGGGGAGATTAGTCATTAAGTGGTATTCATACAGTTGGTTAGCTAGGTAGGAAAACACACCAACTATCTGCCTCGTACAGCTACCATCGTTAGAGTGAAGACGTAACATTTTAAGTAACAATAATACAAAAGGTGACATGCGTTATGCATAAATTAAAAGTGAGTTCGGGGCGCCTGGGTGGCTCAGTCGGTTGAGCGTCCAACTTCGGCTCAGGTCATGATCTCACGGTTCAGGAGTTTGAGCCCCGCGTCGGTCTCTGTGCTGACAGCTCAGAGCCTGGAGCCTGCTTCGGATTCTGTCTCACTCTCTCTCTGCCCCTCCCCTGCTCATGCTCTGTCTCTCTCTCTCTCTCTCTCAAAAATAAAGATTAAAAATTTTTTTTTTTAAAGTGAGTTTAACATTGATGATGGTCAAAGAAACGCAGATCAGGACAATAAGCTATCAGAAGCAGAGACTTTTAAAATTAAATTAATTAATGAATGAATTTGTAAATGTTTATTCCTTTTTGAAAGAGAGAGCAAGCAGGGGAGGGGCAGAGAGAGACAGGGAGACAGAGGATCTGATGCGGGGCTCAAACTCACAAACCATGAGATCATGAGCTGAGCTGAAACCAAGAGTAGGACCCTTAACCGGCTGAGCCACCCAGGCACCCCTAAGCGGAGAATGTTTTTAAAAATGTTCACGTCCTGCTCTGGGGACAGGGTGAATGCCTGGGTTATGGCAGGGGTGGGGATACAAACTGTAAGGACACTTTCAGAGAGTGTGTGAAGTGTGTATTCAAAGTGACCATGTGTTCATCGTCTTTGACCCAGGAATGCCAGGCTGAATCACCTACTTTAAAGAAATAGTAAAAAATGGAGACAATTATTTGGGCATGAAGATACTCATCGCCACCTCCCTTATAATAGTGAAATCTGAGAATAACTATAATAGCCATCATCAGAGTTACATCTTTAAATTAACAAAGGACGATTAAGCAGTGAAATATTATACAGTCAATATAAACTGTTTCCCAAGAGTTTTTTTTTTTAAATTTTTTTTTTCAACGTTTATTTATTTTTGGGACAGAGAGAGCCAGAGCATGAACAGGGGAGGGGCAGAGAGAGAGGGAGACACAGAATCGGAAACAGGCTCCAGGCTCTGAGCCATCAGCCCAGAGCCCGACGCGGGGCTCGAACTCACGGACCACGAGATCGTGACCTGGCTGAAGTCGGACGCTTAACCGACTGCGCCACCCAGGCGCCCCTCCCAAGAGTTTTTAATCAAAGAAAACGTACATGGGATAATGTTAAGTACAAAAAAAAAAGATTATGTTGCTGTAGACAGAAGATGCTCACAGGTTCTTTTAAAGAGTGCGCAGCTGGCAATGTTTTTGGTGGTTATCTCTGAGCAGTACGTTGTGGGAGACTTCTAGTCCCCTCTTCACACTTGTGTGTAGTTTCCAAGCTTCCTACTGCGAGTACTGCTTTATACACACCACAAAATAATGGATGTTTAAAAAATTAAAACCCCGGAAGGAAACGAATCCTTTGACTTCAAGGTGCACTGTGGTTTAACAAATGGTGAGAAATGTTGCCCAAGAATCTTGTGTCAGAAAGTGTCAGAAACCTTTCTCTGGGGAGAAAAGATGGTGGGAGGAGCACTTGTCAGGGGCTTTGAGGACCCTCTTTGTTCTGGGACCCGATGACATGTGGGGAGAAGGTTCTAGAATGTTAAGTGCCCTTATCCCTTAGCTCTTTGCCCTTGAGCTATGCTGACACCTTCTCTTCTTCCCACAGGACTCAGTCTCAAGTCAAAAATTGTGACCATTGCACCAAGGCTGCCAAGAGGGAGACCAATTAGTACAAAGTAAATATTTCTCAAGTGGGAAAGTGAATGGAGGCCACCAGAGCCCCCCTCCGAAGGCAGAAAGCACAAGGTTTCATGCACCCCCTGGGCCAGCGGCAACCAGAGATGAAAGAGACAAGAGAGTGTCCCACAGCCTTCTGGGCCGGTGCCCACTCGGCAATTAGACCTCAACATTTATTTATGGAGCTAGCATTGCACACAACGCTCCCATTTCCGCCTGCAGATAAAGAGCAGAGATAATGAGCTGGGCATGGGCGTGGAAGCTTCAGGAACTCTGTGCAGGGACCGCCCCGCAGCAGCAGGCTTCCGGAGCGCCTGGTTCTGAATGAGAGTCAAAGAGTTCTGCTCACCCCCCGACTCCCCTGACCCCCTTCTCGCCACTGGCCCTTCCTCCCATGCATCTTCCCAGGGGATATTTATAGGGTTTCCACCATTTCTGGGAGGCAATTTGAAAGGAAAAATAAGGCAGAAGTGATGCACTTTCCTACTCCGAGCTTGGGGATGCTGTCGCTGGCCCTCACTGTCCCACGTCCTCTGCCCCCCAGCCCGACACATTCTGTCACCAAATACTTGCCTGGACCTGGCAGTCTCAGAGATCATTAATAATGAAGACCGAGAAGCCACCTCCCCAGCTGTGCTGGTGATCTTTCCAGCAGATCTGTGCTCCCACAGGAGTGTTCTTGGGCCTTCCGGGTGTAGACCTGCACGGAACAGACAGGCTGCTGGCTCACGTCTGGGGGCAACCGGGAGTCTGAAAATTTATAGCGGCTTGCTCTCACAAAATTTCCTCACCTGTCTTTGGACCCGCTGTTATTAGCATTAGGGTAAAAATAATAAAAAAGAGCTCATACCTTAGAAACCAGCCGGGTGGTAGCTGATGAAACCCGTCACTGTAAACTTGGAGTATTTTCGAGCTAACCGGAGAGAGAGAATGGCCTCTTTCTCCCCCTCAGGTAGGACCACTGCTTCTTCAGACGTGAAATTGAAAGACCAGAGAAAGAAATAGATTACCTAGTACGTTTTGAGATGTGAAGTTAACTTGGCCATTTTAAAGAATTTAGAAGGATGTTTTTCCTGTCCGAATGACCGGAAGCCAGCTTCTTCTAGAAGTTTTTGGAAGTCCCCTTGTACCCATCGTATTGTCGTGTTCAATTAAAACATGTTCAGAGGAACATGAAATGATTAGTTAACTCAAACATACTCTATCGGTGCCTCCGTGAGGTCCTTTAATGCTGATGAAAACATGCCTCGTGGGACAGACTCAGTCCCTGCTGTGTCTCTGACGGCATGGGATCGGATCCAATGACTTGAGAAAAGAAATATGGTGATTTTCCTACAAACCCCGAGAGCTGGTTTGTGTTAGCTTTGTTGCATTAAAAAATAAAATAAAAGGGGCTTCAAACATATAGCGGCCTTGCTGTTTAAAACAGGCAAGGAAAATCTAAACTTCTGAAAGGACGAGCAAGGGTGGCCAGCCAGTGAATGTCAGTCAATGACTTTAGGGGACTGAGAAAGGATCATCGGGTCTTGTACGGGTGCATTTTCACCCCCAAGCCAGATTATCCACATGGGACGAGGAGTCTTCTGTCTTCTATTTTTCCAAAATGCACATGGATGCTGAGCTCACTTTCTGTGTGAGCCGTGTCTCTGAACAGTTGCGATTCATCTTGTGGGGGTTACTGTTACATGCAAAATTTTATCTGAAAAACTACAAGGGAAGTATTAGAAAGAGCTACTTGAAAATGTAGTCTAATTTTGTTTCATTTATAAATTTTTTAATGTTTATTTATTTTTGAAGGCGAGAGAGACAGCGTGAGCGGGGAAGGGGTAGAGAGGGGGGAGACACAGAATCCAAAGCAGGCTCCAGCTCTGAGCTGTCAGCACAGAGCCCGACGTGGGGCTCGAACTCACGAACCACGAGATCATGACCTGAGCTGAGATCATGACCTGAGTTGAAGTCTGTCGCTTAACTGACTGAGCCACCCAGGTGCCCTGGTCATGAATATTTAGTAAAGAGGGGTCATCTCCACTGGAAACAATCCCCACCCAGTCTTGGTTCTCTGCTTGTCCAAGGGAAGAAGAATTACCTTTGGGCACATGCTACCGCTTCTGGGAGGCAGGTGCTCAGGACGGCTGGCCTTCCCAAGCTGTCCTAATCCTCCACCTGGAGGATTCTGTAGACCTGCAGAGCATGACCTTCAGCGTCCTTGACCCCTTGACCGTGGACTTTCCTGGGGTCCCCAGGGCAGGGGAGCCACTTGGTGGCAGAGGGGGCCGTTGGTCTCAGTGGGCACCAGACAACATGTGATGGGTTCCACTTAGGCTCTGAGCTCTCTTCTTGTCCCACGACAGAATTTCCCAGGAGAAGTTACTTTTGAGAGATTTTATGTACAGTGGCAGGACACCTCCATTCCAGTCCCACACCCCAGTGAAATAGTTCCAGGAATCTAAGTGTGGTGCCCTTACACCGATGGGACAGCAAGTGCCCTGAGGTAAGATAAGGGGCAACCCCAGCCTCAGGGGTGGGAGCACCACGTCCATCTCACGGCCCCGGCTTCCCTCTTTCTCCCACTTTGCGAACTGCAGCCGCCGATGGGGCGCAGACAGGGTGGTGAGGCCCCAGGGTGCTCTCGGTGCTATGCACACTCTTAGCTGGGCTGCATTCCTCGCAGACATCCAGAGTCCTCTCTTCGCCTCCTTCTAGTTGATGGCAGAACTCAGTTCCTTGCAGGGGAAGGACCAAGCTTCTCAGCATCTAGAAGTGGGAGTTCGCCAAATGGCTGTTCGCAGGAGAATCTCTCTGGCCTCTAGACCATTTGCTCCAGGGCTCACCTGATTGGGTCAGGCCCATCCAGGATCATCTCCCTTTGGAAGGTGTGGCCCATTCTCAGGAGGAGGGGACTCACAGCGTGGACACCCAGGGTCAGGGAGCCACACTGGGGCTCTCCCTGCCTCCCCTCTGTGTCCCACATGGCAGAGTGTCAGAGTAACTCAGTCCTCGCTCGGTGCTCAGCCTCTGGAACAGCACGGTCCATGTATTTGCCCCTGTCCCGGTGCCTCCTTCCTGATGTTCCACGTCTTCCACACTCTTGTGCATAGAGAACATCCTTCTAGAGTTGCTGTGCTGGTGATAACCTCCTGAGTCTTCCTTCATCGAGCACATCTTTGGTTCCCTTCTGTTCCTAAAGGGTAATCTTGCCGGAGATGAATTCGGAGGTGCTGAGCCCCTCCCTGCTGGTCTCCAGGATTTCTGGTGAGATGCCCTCTGTCATTCCAACTGTCTCCCCCTCTCTGGGTAAGGAATCAATCCCCCTGTGCTGATTTCAAGACTTTTGCTTTGTCCTTAGTTTTCTAAAGTTTGGTTGTGATGCATTTTGGCAGGAGGCTCTTTGAATTTTTCCTGGTTGGGCTTTTGTTCAGCTTCGTGAATCTCTAGGTTTATGTATTTTGCCAAATTTGGGAAACGTTCGGCCATTATTTCTTTGAGTACTTTTTTGGGGTCCTCCTCCTCCTTCTCACCTCCTGAGAGTTCCGTGTCCCCCACGTTCGATCTTGGTGCGTTCCCACAGGGTCCCTGAGGCTCCGTGGTGGGGCTTCACAGGCTGACTTTCTCCCTGTGGTTCAGATTGAACAATTTCTCTTTTCCTCTTCTCAGGTTCACTGACTCTCCTGCGTGTTCTCCTGTGGTGCCAAGCTCATCCACTGGAGCTTTCCTTTAGTGTTTCAGTTACTGTTTGTTCCAAGTATCAACGGACTTGGGTCATACCTTTATTTAAATACCTTACATATAGCTTTTAAACTGGTCTATTTCTCACCACGTCCTTCCATCCCATATTGCAAACCTCGCTTCCTAAGGCGGCAAACGTCTTTCGGTGATCATCGTGCACTTTTTTTATTTTATTTTTTTTAATGTTTATTTATTTTTTAGAGACAAAGTCAGAGGGTGAGCGGGGGAGGGGCAGAGAGAGAGGGAGACACAGAACCTGAAGCAGGCTCCGGGCTCCGAGCTGTCAGTGCAGAGCCTGATGCAGGGCTCCAACTCACGGACCGTGAGATCATGACCTGAGCCAAAGTCGGGCGCTTAACTGACTGAGCCACCCAGGAGCCCCTAATCACGCACTTTTAAAGCCACAAAACCAAGCCTCCAGAAACACTGTACATTTGGAATGGGTTGGCCCCACCCTCGGGATCCAGAGAGCCCTGGTTCATAACCTCCTTGCAGTGAGCCTTTGGGGGCCTCCACTAAAATACACAAGCCATCCCTCGGGACAGCTTGATGGCGAGGCCAAGCGTGAGGCCTCTCCCACTACTGCTGGTGTTGGTCTTAATTTAAAGATCCCAAAGTAGAGCCTGGAGTTCTGGGTAGGACCTCTGTTGGGGTCCGGTGCCTCCCTCCCAAACGAACGAGCAGTCTGGGTTAGGAAACAATCTTCGTTCAGTCGGCCATGCTTAAACATGGCTGCTGCACCCTGACTCTGATGCTCAAACACCCACATTTCAAGTGCTAGCGTGACTTTGACCTTTAGCGTGTGTTCTGAAACCGAAAGCCTGTTCTATTCTGACATTGCCCCCACTGCGTGCAACAAGACGTGTGCATCTGTCTCCTACTGCTGATGGGATGCACTCCGAGGATAGACACGTTTTCTTTTTTCTCTTTCTTTCTTTCTTCTTTCTTCCTTTCTTTTAAGTCATCTGGAAATCAGACTGAGAAGGTTCTCCAGTTAACTTTGCCACATCTGGGTGCTAGTGATTCACGAAGAGGCAGTCTCGTTCTGGTTCTCATTTCAAGTGATGTTTACAAGGAGTTTAAGTGGTTGCCTCTCAAAGAGTCCTCTTTAATATATGGCCACTTGCTTCTCACAGAGCCCGGCTTTTCCTTTTAAAAGCAGAATAACATTTTCCACAACCATATCTTAGGGAAACACTGGAAGGATTAAGGAAACTCCTATTTGCAAATCAATTTCAGATCGACTGGTCTGAAAGTATAAGATGTTGTTATTTTATTTGCTAATTAAAACCATTTCCTAAAAGTTTGCTTTCCTGCCTGATTTGAATAACAAAGGGAAACAGAGATAGAACCACATCTGTTGAATCTTCTCGAATATTTCTGAATAGGGGCGGAGGGAAAACATGAGACACCAAGAGCGTGACGCACAGACACTGAGGAAACCGTCAATGTGCTGACTGGCAGATGGTTGAAGCCAAATGAACAAATGTGTTTCTATTTCTGCTGCAATTAAGCCTTTACTCTCCAACCTCAAGTGCAGGCGACCTGGGGTTGGCTTTTCCTCTTTTACGACAGGACTGAACCAGGGTTACCACGCTCCGCGTTCCTTGCTCAGCCACCCTTCCTCCTTCTCTCCATCCTCACTTTTAATTCCCAACTAAAACAATGCTGATTACATCAGAATCGCCAAAGATTAAAAGGAAAAGGAAACGGATGGACATACAGCAGATTCGTGTTGTTACAAGAGCCTCTCGCTGAATGCAAGGTTTCGGAGGTCTTTCATTTAAACGGTGCGATTGGTGATCTCACATTGCCAACTCAGCCAACAAATGTGCTTTCAAACTTTCCATTTCCACCACTTGTCACCTTAGACACCAGCGCCCTTTCGGACTCCTGTCTTGTGTCCTTAATCACGCCTGTCCAAGTATGGACAGAAACGACTCCAGACCTGAGAGGGACTGCAGTGTCTCTGCTCTGACAGACACATCTTGCATGGTTGCTGTTTAAGGAACCACCTTTCTGGAAGCCAGGGGTGCCGAGGAAACGGCCCTGGACAGACAGTTGGTCCTGGCAACTTGGTCTTTCTGTCTGGAAGCCTGAACAAGAAACTTCCAGAGGGGGACAGCTCTCCCCAGGGGCTGCTGCTGGCATCGGGTGTGGTTGACCAGCTCTCCAGCTGAAGGGCTGGATGTTTGGGAGACAGGGTGCGTGGGACGGGGCATGACTCTCTCCCGCCTTCAGGTGGCAGCAGGAAATCACACCTCCCCCGTGTCCATCCTAGTGACAAGCCATCTGGGTGGGACTGACACCTCCCTTGGTTCCAGTAAATATGGCTCGATCCACCCCTAACCCCGTTTTCGGCCTCAGACAATTGGTCACAGGTCCTGCTGCAGCCTCCTGAGTACTAATCGCAGAACTCATTGCTGCCATTGCTTTTACTGCTGTGTGCCAGCTACTGGGCTTGGATCCCCACCTCCAACTTCTCATAAAGTGTGAAATGCTTCTGTACGGGAGGGGAAGGAGGAGGGGAGGGAGAGGGGGAGGGAGAGGAGGGAGGGTGAAGAGGGAGGAGGGAGAAGGGGAAGGAGGAGGTGAAGAGGGAGGAGAGGAGAAGGAGGAGGAGGGAGGGGGGAAGGAGAAGGGAGGAGGGAAAGGAGGAGGGGGAGGTGAAAAGGGAGGAAGAGGAAGGGGAGGAGGGAGGAGGGGGAAAGAGGAGGGAAGAGAAGGGGAAGGAGGAGGCAGAGGTGAAGAGGGAGGAAGAGGAGGAGGAGGGGGAGGGAGGAAGGGGAAGAAGAAGGGGGAGGAGGAGGGAGAGGAGGGGAAGGAAGAGGGGGAGAAGGGGAAGGAGGAGACGGAGGTGAAAAGGGAGGAAGAGGAGCGGGAGGAGGGGGAAGGAGGGAGGAGGGGGGAGGAGGAGGGGGAGAGGAGGAGGGAGAGGATGAGGAAGACTAAGCCACGGGGGTATATGGCAGCTGGGTGATTTGTGCTGGGAAGCGGGGAGGGGCCAGGACAGAGACTAAGCCTTCACACCTTTCTCCTCTTCCACTCACCTTTCTGCTTCTTTCCTCTGCGCCTGCTTCCTGGTCTCATGTAAGCTCACACACCCTTGCTCCCCCGGCCCCAGGCTATCATAGTTCCTTCAGCCAATACCTCTGTTTCCAGAATTTCCTCGTCTAAATCCTCCAACCCTCATTACCAGAAGCAACTCCTTCTCGCAGTCTTTAGGCAATCAAGCTCAACCACCTGGGCCCGGCATCCCACCCCTCCCAAGTCTGACCCTGCCCACATCCCGACCACTTCCCTCCAGCTCCCGACACCAAGCCCCCTTCCTAGGGGATTGCTCTGCTCACGATCCCGAGGACACCTCTGGCCCCTCCACCACGCGCCTGGTCGCCCAGGAGAAACCGCGGGCTGCCCCTGTCCCTGGAGGACTTTCCTGCCTGCCCTCCTCCTGCTCCCAGGCTGCCCGCCTCGGGAGCCAGTGCACGCGCTGGACACACGGGCTCTCGGCATGCGCTGCCCGCGTCGCCCCTGCGGCCCTTCAGGTGTCTCGTGTGGTGGTCTGGCTGTTCTCGCCAACCAGTCTGAGCACTTGCTGCGGTCAGAACACCTGGCCTTTTTCCGTCTCCCCAACAACGACTTCTCGGTCCTCCCTTTGACTGACTGAGCCTCCTTGGGGTCCTCAGCAGGGTGCCTCAGCCCTTCTGCCCTTATGGGCGCCCTCCCTGATGTACAGGGCGCACGGCTGGTTTCCGGGACACTTGTCACTCGTTCCATCTGTCCTAGGAAGCCTGAGCCCTGCTTGCAGAGCTTCTGTGATCTCGGGGGTCCCCTGAGCAGGAGGGGGTGGGGCCCGGGCTGATGGGGGTCTGGGCCTCCCCCTCCTCCCCTTACCCTGCACTGAGCACTTACGGGAGCCTGTTCAGAACCCAGCTCTGAAGCTTACTCTCCACATGGCCCCTGGGGAACCTGTGCAACCACACTGATGTTTCCTTCTCCTCACCTGTAAACTGGAGAGAATCTCAGCCCTGCCTCGAGGGGCCCTGCGGGGATAGAAGGAGTCTGTGCACAGGTTGCTGGCGTTTCTTCATGGGATGGATGGGGCTGTGGACGCTGGCCTTGGCCCTCACACCCCTCCTACGCTTGGAGTTCACAGTCTCTTTGAGGTTATAGCACGTCCTTGGCAAGAGTTCTGAGCCAGCTGCAGCCAAGTCAGCATCGTTTCCTCCTTGATGGGGCTCTGATGATGTGTCCTCAGTCCCCGTGGACATCAGAATCATCCCCTCTTGCTGGGAGCATGTGACAGCGGTGAACCTCGGGAAAGCACAGTGAGTGGTTACAGGTGTTTCCTCTGTGCCCAGCCCCCACAGGAGCCAGGGCAGCCCCAGACATTAGGCCCCCATCGCAGACAGCTCTAGGGGTAGTGGGCCCCAACACCCCCTGGGACCTTTCTCCCTGGGCTGGGCCATCCGGCTGCAGCTCAGCCACCGTCAGGATCACCTAATCCAACCAGATGTGGGCTTCTCTTTTAACGAGGTGAGCCAGGGAGAGCCCACAAGACGTTGGCACCAGGGACAGGTGGGAATCTGACGACGCGAAGCACAGGTAAAACTGAAAATGTTCAGTATGGGGAAATGTGGGCAAAAGTGTGTGCCTAACAGTGTGTGCTGAGCTGTTTCTCAGAAATAAAGCCCAAGATCTTGGCTTGAGATAAAACGGGCAGAGTAGGCCCACCACTGAGAAGAAGGATGATTTGGTCAAGTTTGGGGCTTAACTGACAAATTGTGATGCTATGCAGTTATCCACTGGAGAAGCACTGTGGAGGGTGGTGGTGAGGACATCAACCCAGGCACCCCGGGCGGGAGGAGCTGATCCAGAGCAACCTGGCGGAATCCCAGCTCTCATTTGCTTATGTGTCATTTCTTTGTCACGCTCTATTTTCTCAGAGACTTGCTTGACTTTTGCCTTCCAAATGCTCTGTTGAGACGTTTATTTCAGGAATCGTGTATTGTTGCTGGGTTACTTTTCTGTTGTCTAAGATCTCGCTCTCATTCTCTGTTCCTTTTTGAATCATCTTGTTCTTGTTTCGAAGACGAAAATATTTTTTCACTCTGAAAACAGATATTATTCATTGAAATATTTTTATTCCCCCAATTATTTCCATTTCTTCTAGTAGCGATGCTTTCGAGTTACCTGGGTTGGCATTTTACACCCCTTCTCTATTTCATTCCTTAAACTTCCAGATAAAAAGTCTATATTTAATGTCTGGGTCTTAGTTTTTGTATCTATGTGTAACTGTATCTAGTGAAAAAAAGGACTACTCTATACCATACTGAATTGACTTCTTTCCAGTCTTTATGTAGCTGATCTAGGCTTAAATGGTAAACTGAATTGGGTTATAGTGGCCAATATCAAAAGGCTAATTGAGGATTAATTATACTGAACATAATTCATGCTATGGTGTGGTTCTCTTTGTATTAAGTAGCGTTTCATGCAAGAACCACCACCACAGTGCTCTCATATCCCAACTCCCCCGATTTGCAGCAAAGCCACCCCACTCCCTCAGGTACACCTGCTGTGAGACATGGTGTTTCCCACAGAGTTCGCACATGTTATGTGGTGCTGGGCACTTTGTCTTCTTTTTAAAAATTTTAAAAAATCTTTTAAAAGTTTATTTATTTTTGAGAGTGAGAGAGACAGAGCACAAACAGGGGAGGGGAAGAGAGAGAGACACACACAGAATCCGAAACAGGCTCCAGGCTCTGAGTTGTCAGAAAAGAGCCCGTCACAGGGCTTGAACTGACGAACCATGAGATCATGACCTGAGCCGAAGTTGGACGCTCAACCGACTGAGCCACCCAGGCGCCCCTACACCTTGTCCTCATGCCATGGTGAATCTATCATGTTCAAGGGCATGAGAATATGTCCTCGCCATGTGCAGGAGAAATGTGCGACCCAGAGAGAAAGGCAGAGGACTGGGGGTCTGCCCACGTGACTTATAACTCCAGCATTCAAACATTCGCTTACTCAAAACTCCGAGAGACTGATCCAGACATCTGCAGTATTTTTTTTTTTTTTCACTCAGAATTGTGGAGGAAGCTTAGTAGTTGGGAGACTCTGGCTCAAATGGATCCCGGCTTTCACTGGCTCTGTGAGAGCTTAGGAAAGCGGCTTGCTCTCTCCAGGCCTTTCCACAAAAGGATGGAGATCAGGCCATCTGCTCTTCAGCACTGTGATGCAGACTGGTGATCGGGGGAGTGGATGGCATGAGAGAGGGATACCGGGCAGCATGCCCACCCTGGCCTCCACAAACTCTTTTATTTCCAGGAATCCAGCCTTTCTATCTACAAGGTGTCAGATTAGTCACCAAGACCTTCCCCAGGAAAGGGGGCTTATCAAGAGCTTTCAAAAGCAAGGTAGGAAGTCACAATTCACCTCGGATTCCATCCTCCTCTGTTATCAACCTCCTTCACTGGTTATTCAAAGAAGACTTTGAAGAGAACATTTTTTTAAAAAATGTCTTTATTTGCCCAAAATGGAAAGCATGAGCTCACTAGACCCAGAGCTGGGATTTCACTTTAGTTTCAGCAGAAAGGATAAATCAGCTCCTTGGTAACAAAGCCCATTAAACACACACACGTTCACAAACACCAAGTGGACCCGGGCAGAACCACTGGCATTTAATTCTAAACAAACACTTCCTGGGGCGCCTGGGTGGCGCAGTCGGTTAAGCGTCCGACTTCAGCCAGGTCATGATCTCGCAGTCCGTGGGTTCGAGCCCTGCGTCAGGCTCTGGGCTGATGGCTCAGAGCCTGGAGCCTGTTTCCGATTCTGTGTCTCCCTCTCTCTCTGCCCCTCCCCCGTTCATGCTCTGTCTCTCTCTGTCCCAAAAATAAATAAAAGTTGAAAAAAAAATTAAAAAAAAATAAACAAACACTTCCTGGTCCACGTTGAGGACTTTTCTAAAGCAATGTACATTTGACCCCATTTCAGTTCAAGAGGAGTTTCATTAGCACCTACGTATGGTGAGTGTTTTGGTACCTTTTGCCGGGGGTGTGGAGCATGTGTGTCTAGGCGGGTATGAGTTTTCCCCTTCAGGAAGCACATAGCCTTGTGGTGAAGACAAGACCGCCTCGCATTGGATCATCTGGAGTAATCGAGATCATCTGAATAACAGTAGTTAACGCTGACTGGGCTCTTGCTTTGCATCAAGCCCTTTCAAGGCATTTCTAAGATTCATGAGGCTGCTGGCACAGATGGTCAGTACATGTTAGTAGCCACTCTCGTTCAGTGTCCTTGGAAGGGGCCGGCCCTCATGTAACTATTGACTGAAAAGACCTCAAATATCATCCGATATTTGACATCAAATATCATCCTTGAAAGGGGAGGAGGCGGCTCTGACCTTGGGCCTGAGGCTGACTCAGTGCTCTCATCTCAAACGAGCTTTGTGACCGTGGACATTTTAACTCCTTAGAACGGGAACAACCTAAGCACTCTCCAAAGCCAATCTCTGCGTCCCAATCTGCACAAATAATTTGCCTCTGCCTGCCTCTTGCCAGGTTTCCCGTTACCTTTGCAGCCTATGGAGTTGGCCCTGAGCTGGGAGGGCACGCAGCCTCTAAGCAGGGGTGAGGGTCACATGACCACTGGGAAATTCCCGATCTAGTCATCACAGAGACATGTCAGATCTCGAAAAGACCCATCCCTCTGACACCAAGATCCCACTGTCAGGTTTTCATGTTGAGTTGGCCTCCATTAGTATTTTCATGGAATCGTCAACCCCTAAAGTTAGCAAGGGTTTTTTTCTTCAGATTTCTCAATTTTATACCTCAGACAGCAACTCTGAATGTCAAAGCCAGAGCAAACCAAAGTGGTTTTTTAACCAACAATGAGCAACTCGGATTTATTGGTGGCAAGAAATTTTACCGCTTCCTTTACCCCAGGTCCTAAAATGTCCTAGTGACCATTTCTTAAATTATTCCACTACTCTGCCTGGAGGTTGGAAGATTCAGGACTGGCTCTGCTGTAATTACGTAAACAGCATTTGAAAGATGTGGAATTGGGTTTCTCTGCAGTCTCACGCCCAGCAAGGCCAGTGCCTATAAAACTTGAAGGTATCGTGGACCAGCCCAACCACACCTTTTTTTAATTAAAAAAGTTTTTTTTTTTTTTTACCATTTATTCATTTTTGAGAGACAGAGAGAGACAGAGTGTGAGCAGAGGAAGGGCAGAGAGAGAGGGAGACACAGAATCTGAAGCAGGCTCCAGATGGGCTCTGAAGCACAGAGCCCGATGTGGGGCTCAAACCCACGAACCACGAGATCGTGACCTGAGCCGAAGTCAGACACTTAGCTGACTGAACCACCCAGGTGCCCCCCAATCACACCTTTTTAAAAAATACATTTTGGTAGTGAAAGTGAATAATTATTGATCTTAATGAGGCTTCATATATATCCATCAAAATTGTTGTGACATTTGGACAGAGGCTTCCCAGGGATCCCCAGCAAGATGCCAGATCTTAACCAGAAAAGAAACCAGCATGAATGAGGCTGCAAACACTAAAACACTCAATCCCAGTGCTTTGCACTTACCCTATGATATTGGCCCAGAAGGGAACTGTATTAGTTTCCTATCACTGTTGCAACAAATTACCACAAGCTTAGTGGTTTAAAACAACACAAATGTATTATCCTACAGTTCTGAGGTAAGAAGTCTGAAATGAGTCTCATGGGACTGAAATCAAGGGGGTCAACAGGGTTGTGTTTCTTCTGGAGGCCCCAGGGAAGAATCCATTTCCTGGCCTCTTCCAGCTTCTAGAGGCGCCTGCATTCCTTGGCTCATGGCCACATCACATCATCTGACTTCTGCTTTTGTTGTTCCATTGCCATCTCTCTGACTCAGACTGTCCTCCCTCCCTGTGATTACACTAAACCCACCTCAGTGATCTAGGATCATTTCCCCATCACAAGACCCTTAACATAATCACATCTGAAAAAGCCCCTTTTCCGTGTAAGGTAACATGTTCAGAAGTTCTGTGGATTAGGATGTGGACATCTTAGGGGGTCATTATTCTGCTTCCGTATGAAGAGTGTTCTAACTTAAAGGATGGTTTTGCTCCTTTTGGGAGAGGAATCATGGGGAGTGAAGTTCTGTTAGTCCCAGGGACCACTGTGGGATCAATTGTGGAGAGGAAACAGAGTCATTAAAGGAATGACCTAGATTACTCAAGGAAGTTCATGTGGGAATGAAAATGAGAACACTACCTAATACCTGCATTAGGTTTCACTCTTTTGCACTCCTTATCTTATTCATTCCTTCAACTTATTGAGGGTGTACCATTCTCACCCCAATGTATAGAAAAAGATACAGAGTCCACAAAAGTCCGAGTTACTTGCCAAAGATTGCATCTGTCGGAAGTGGTAGGGCCTAAATATAAATTGATGACTGAATGTGAATCTTTCCCTTTTATGGTGAGTTTAAATATTTCAGAATCATGGAAGCAGAAGTCCCAGATGATGCAAGGAAAGGACAAGAAAAGGAAATACAAGGTGTATAGATTGGGAAGGAAGACATCTGTCTTTATTTGCCGACGACATGGATGTCAATGTAGAAAATCCACAGGAATCTACCAAAACGCCCTCCTGGAATGAAGAAGCAATTATAGAGGGCTTGCAGGATACAAGAACAAAACACAAAAGCCAATCATTTTCTTTTTTTAATGTTTATTTATTTTTACAGAGACAAAGAGAGGAGAGAGACAGAGAGAGAGAATGAGCAAACATGGAAGGGTGGCAGAGAGAGAGAGAGGGAGAGAGAATCACAAGCAGGCTCCACGCCATCAGCACAGAGCCCGATGCAGGGCTCAATCTCATGACTGTGAGATCATGACCTGAACCGAAATCAAGAGTTGGATGCTTAACCGACCAAGTCACCCAGGAGCCCCACTTTCTTATACACCAGCAATGAACACATGGAATTTGAAATTAAAGACACAATACCACTTACATTAGCACTCCAAAAATATATACAGGTATAAATCTAACAAGATATGTATAAGATCTATATGAAGAAAATTATAAAACTCCAGTGAAAGAAATCCAAGAATTAAGTAATAAAGGTATTCCACATTCATGGATAGGAAGACTCAATATTGTCCACATGTCACTTCTTCCCAATTTGATCTATAGATTCAATCTTAATTAAACCTCAGCAAGTTATTTTATGGATACCAACAAATCGTTTCTGAAGTTTATATACAGGGGTAAAAGATCCAGAAAAACCAAGATAATACTAAAAAAGAATGAAGCTGGGGAACTGACACTACCCAACTTCAAGACTTACTATAAATCTACAGTAATCAAGATAGTGTTGTATTAGTGAAGAAATAGGCAAATCGATTAATGAAACAAAAGAGGAATCCCAGAAATAGAACCACACAAATATAAACTGATTTTTGGCAAAAGAACAAAGGAAATACAATGGAGCAAAATAGTTCTTTCAATAAATGGAGCTGAAAAACTGACATCCACATGCAAAAAAAAGTCAGTCTAGACACAAACCTTATACACTTCACAAAAATGACCTTGAACTGGGTCATAAACCTCAAGAAAAGGGCAAAACTAATTATTAACCTCCTAGAAAATAATGTAGGAGAACACATACATGACTTTGGTTTGACAATGGCTTTTAGGTACAACACCAAAAGCATAGTGCATGAAAGAATTGATCAGCTGAACTTCATCAAAAGTAAAAACTTCTGCTCTACAAAAGACACTATGAAGGGAGTGAGAAGATAAGCCACAGGCTGAAAGAACACATTTGCAAAAGAGACAACTTTTTAAATGTTCATTTA
The DNA here is from genome assembly GCF_018350175.1 of Felis catus. Classification (NCBI taxonomy): domain Eukaryota; kingdom Metazoa; phylum Chordata; class Mammalia; order Carnivora; family Felidae; genus Felis; species Felis catus. The sequence goes on from NC_058375.1 coordinate 219,245,419, forward strand.
TTTATTTTGAGAGAGAGAGTGAGAGAGAGAGCATGCATCTGCAAGAACAGAAGGGCAGAGAGAGAAAGAGAATGCCAAGAGGGCTCTGCATTGTCAGTGCAGAGCCCGACACAGGGCTCGATCTCTCCAACTGTGAGATCATGACCTGAGTCAGAATCAAGAGCCAGACACTTATCCAACTAAGCCACCCAAATGCCCCTGCAAAAGAAACATCTGATAAAGAACTGCTACTCAAAATACACAAAGAACTCTTAAAATTCAACAATAAGGAAAAAGATGGCCTAATTTTTAAAATGGGCCAAAGACTTTAACAGACACCTCATTAAGGAAGGTATATTGATGGTAAATAAGTTAAGATGCTCTATGTCACATGTTGTCGGGGAAATGCAAATGAAAACACTGAGACACCACACACCTGTCAGAATGGCCAACATCTAGAACAACAACACCAGAAACTCTCATTCATTGCTGGTGGGAATGCAAAATGGTACAGCTCCTTTAGAAGACAGTTTTCTGGTTTCTTATAAAGCTAAAACATACCCTTTCCATGTGGTCCAGTAAACATGCTCCTTGGTGTTCACCAAAATGAGTTGAAAACTTATGTTTGCACAAAAACCTCTAGATGAATGTTTATGCAGCTTTATTCATAATTGTAAAAATGGAACAATCAAGAAGCCTTCAGTGGGTGAATGAATAAATAAACTGTGGTACATCCAGACAATAGAATATTATCCAGCACTCCAAAGAGTTGAGCTAGCAAGCCATGAAAGTACCTGGAGGAAACTGAAACGCATACTACTAAATAAAAGTAGCCAATCTGAAAAGACTACATACAGTATGATCACGACTATATATAATTCTGGAAAAAGCTAAACTGTGGAGACAGTCAAAAGATCAATGGTTGGCAGGGCTGGGGAGGAGGGATAAGTAAGCAGAGAGTGGTGGAAATACTCTAATGGTGGATACATTTCACGATCCATTTGTCCAGACCCATAAAAGGCACAACACCAAGAGTGAATCTTAACATACACTATGGGCTTTAGGTGATGATGATGTGTCAGTGTAGGTTTACCAGTTGTAACGAGGGTACCACTCAGGTGGGAGATGATGATAATGGGTGTGCCTACGCAGGTGCGGAGCAGGGATGTCTGGGAATCTCCTCCTCTCGATTTTTCTGTGGCCCAACAACTCGTCTAAAAAAGAGTCTTAAGATGATCACGAAAGAAGATCCTTTCCATGGAAAGGAGGCATTTTTCATTAGCACTTTGCAGAGGAATGACCTTACTGGAAGGAACCATTAGGTCAAGACCCTCAGATACTGGAACGATGCGTTTTGCCTGTGATACAAAGGTCTGTAAGCCCATGATTCATGACGCCAACAATTTCCTGCTGATTCCTCTTAGTCTAAATCAATCTGACAACGTGAATTCTCTGTTTCATGTGCTCTTTAGATCCAGTCTTTTCACAGGACCATGCTTCATGATGTAAGCTGCAGACAATGCAAGTTTGTAAAGTATGATTAATGCGCCATGTGTCAGTGAACGGATCAAAGGTGGTGTGTGTGCGTGCTCTAATATGGTAGGATGTCCTTCCAAAAGTTCAGGGCTCTGGGGCTCCCTTCCCTACAGAGAAGAGGAGGGGAAACACAGCTCCACCGAAGAAGAGGAGGAAAATCAAAGGAAAATCTACACAGGATGAAATATTTTCATGATCCAAAAAGATAAGGAATGTTGGAATGAAAAGAAGAAAGGAGGCAAAGAACAAGCGTGAGCTGCCGTGGGACCAGCACTGGCTTCTCCTCTCTTTCTCTGGAAAGAAGTAAAGACGCCTGATGGCTCCTGGGTCCATACAGAACCCAACTCACAGGTGCTGTTCACCATCTATGTATGGGTCTGAAACAAATACAGACTCCAGGATAAATCACAAATGTGTGGGCTAGCGGTCCTACTCAATGCAGACTCTAGTTGTAAGAGTTCAGCTTCTCTGTGTTCTAGTTTCATTCTGGCAGTGCTGAACCAGCCCATGACTAGGTCCAGGAGGGCCCTGGCCACACGAGCTGGCACAAGGGAAAGGACCAAGTAGGGGACCTCCCCAAGGCCGCTTCCAAGAGCAGAATCATAGCCAGGGCGAGTGTGGTCCAGTGCTCCAAGGATCTCCTTGGAGTAGGGTGTCTATTTAATTTACTATTCAAAATGACATTTTTGAGAGTGAATGAGAATGCTCTAATACTCACACCGGGATGTGATTCACACTACCCATGAGGTGCCAGTCCCGTGTTGGTGCTGGAGATAGAAGAGGAGGAACAAGGACAGACTAGGGCTCCCTACAGATATGCCTGAGTCACCCTCTGCATGGACAGAGGTGGACAGGGCTCTGTCCATAGGGGTCCTGGATAGGATGCACAGTGTAGGGGTAGGGGGCACTTTATGATACTAGATTTTGTTGGGAAGGAATTCGCATTTGGAAAATCCCAGGAATCCCACCTTTAAGAACTTATAAATTATCTCTCCCTAAGACTAGTGACATTATTCTGACAGAGAGCCTCATCGGGTACAAGTTGAAGAAAAGCTCTTGCAATGAGTGATTGAGAAGATGACCTCACGGCTTCTGCTGGCCATGCACAGTCACAGCCTGGCGAGGCAGCCACGCCGCATATCTTCACGTGTGTGGGACAGTGGCCAGCAGGAGGGCAGCTGTGGTGAGGCCTCATTTGGAGAGGCCTTCAGGACTCAATGAGGGGAGTTCTGTTTCTGCTTGTGTTGTAAAAAGCGCACGAGAACATGTCCTCTCCTCCAACCATGAGAAGAAGGCAGGTAGTCTACAGGATCAAGATTAGTCTTCAGTCCCCGGATAGCTGAGGTCACAAGGCAATGGGTAAACTAAATTGCAAAGTGTGACAAGCCTCCTGAGGAGAGTCGGGGCACGTGGGTGAGTTCACGTTGGGTAGAGCATCGAAGGGTGTACTTAGCACACAAGCAGGCAGAAAAGAAACTGCTGAAATCCAGTGGTCGCTTTCCTTTTTTTTTTTTTAATTTCACAGAGAACAAGCCAGGGAGGGCAGAGGGAAAGAGAGAATCCCAAGCCCCGGATATGGGACTCCATCCCACGACACTGGGATCATGACCTGAGTCGAAATCAAGAGTCGGACACTCAACCGACAGGGCCACCCAGGCGCCCCAGAAATCCAGTGAGTTCTTAAATGCTGAATGTAGGTGTACTGGGTTGAAGGGCGGCCCCCTAGAAGCTCTACCCGTGTCCTGATCCATGGAATCTGCTACCCTACTTGGAAAAAGGGTCTTTGCAGATGTAATAGTTAAAGATCTTGAGGTGGAGACCAGCCTGGATTGTTCGAGTGAGTCCTGAACCCAGTGACAAGTTTCCTTATAAGGCACACGGAAGAGGGGAAGGACACAGAGGCAAAGGTGACGAGGGGCCGGGGCCAGAGGCAGAGACTGGAGTTGTGTAGGTACAAACCCAAGGGTGCCAGCAGGTGCCAGAAACTGGAAGAGGAGCATCGAGAGCGGGGTCTCCGTGGGGGGCACGGCCCGTCTTCATCTCAGACTTCTGCCTCCAGGGCTTTGAGAGAATAAATTTCTGTCGTCTCAAACCACGAAGTGTGTGGTGATTTGTCACAGTGGCCCTATGAACGAGTACCCTGTGCTGACATGACAGCGGAGACTCCCTGATAATTCCAGGCACAAGGGGAGTCTGTGCTCAATCACCAACTTTTTTCTCTGGGCCTCTACTGCTTACTTTCAAGAAAGATCAAGGCCAGGGAAACAGACCTGAGAATGTTCTCAGCGAGGCACAGGGACGATTCTCCTCCTGCTTCAGGGAGTCTTCTCTGCTGTGGAGCAAAGGCCAAGCTGGGACAGGGCTGGTCCCCAGGGCCCAGGAAGAGATGGTCTGCCTCAGGGGAGAGGAAGGGGCACCACCTCCCCTGGGAAAGCAAAACGGACACTTTTTAAGACCGATGAAAACTGAGTGAACTAATTCCCTGCCTACTTGCACCACAAAGAAATATTAGAGGAAGTTCTTCAGGCAGACACGGTATGAGATCAGCAGTATCAGGCACATATTTGGATCTACGCAAATGGATGAGGACTCTCAGAATTGGCAAAAATGGGTGAACGTAAAATTATATTTTAACCTTTTTCAAAGATAATCAATTATCTAAAACAAGTAACAACGTGTGGTAGAATTTAAAACATGTATAGACACAAAAACACAAACAGTAAGAAGGCAGAAATGGGGGGAGGGCCCTGGGGGGGGGGCTCAGTCGGTTGAGCTTCTGACTTTGACTCAGGTCATGATCTCACAGTTTGTGGGTTCGAGCCCTGCGTCAGGCTCTGTGCTGACAGCTCGGAGCCTGGAGCCTGCTTCTGATTCTGGGTCTGCCTCTCTATCTCTGCCCCTTTCCTGCTCACTCTCTCTCAAAAATAAATAAACATCAAAAATTTTTTAAAAAGAAGGCAGAAATGGAAGCATACCGTTGTTGACAGTATTTAAAGATAGATTGCGGTAGAGATGCATACTGAGATCTCCAGGACAACCATGTGTGGGAGGGAGATATTGTAGAAATAAGCCAAATGGAAGGTAGAACTGAATACACAAAAACATTTAATAAATCTAAAAGAAGGCAAGAAAATAGGACAAAAGGAACAAGGTACAGATGGAATAGATAGAAAGCAAACAAGATATAGATTTAAATTCAACCATATAACTGCTGACATTGAATGCAATCTCTCCATTTAAACATCAGAAACCAATATTGGAAAGAAAGCAAGATCCAATATGTGCTTTACAAAGCTTTTTAAGATACAAAGACAGCGAGGTTATAAGCAAAGGGATAGAATGAGATATTACATGTAAACACTAATCGGAAGAAAGCTGAAGTGGTTCTATCAGTATCGGAAAGACTAAAATTCAGAGTAAGGACCATCACAAGGAGAAAGCAGAGAGAGGAGCATTTCAAACTGGTTCACTGGTCAGTTCATCAAGAAGTCATGGAAATTCTAGTTGCCCCCGCTGACGAAGCTTCAAATGCATAAAGCAGAAGCTGAGGGCCGTAAGACAAGAAACGGACAAATCCACCGTGGTGGTTGGAGATCTCAGCTCCTCTCTCCGTAACTGATAGGGAACAACACATACAAAGCCAGTAAGGCTGCAGAGGATTTGAAAAGCAGTATCGACCAACGTGACCTAACTGGGCATGTTTCAGAATGCTCCAGCCAATGTTATTCGAAAGCGCACACAGAATATTTGTCGAGATGGAACATATTCTGAGCCATAAACCAAACACAATAAGAGGAAAAGGGTTTAAATAGCACAAAGTACATTTTCTAACCATGGTGCAGTTAACCCAGAAATCAACAGAACAATACTTGAAGAATCCCCAATATTTGGCTATTAAACAGTAGGCAGTCCTTAGGTCAAAGAAGAAATACAAGATAAATGAGAAAAATATTGGAATTAAAAAAATGAAAATGAAAATACAACATATCAAAATCTGTAGGCTGCAGGTGAAGAAGGGCTTAGAGGTCAGCTTATATCATTAACTACTTGCATTGGTAAAGAGGAAAGACATCAGCTGCCTCCATTTCCATCTTACTGAACTATAAAAAAGGAAAAGAGCAAATCAAATCCAGAGCGAGCAGAAGGAAGGGAATAATGATAATACCAGAAGTAAACAAAAAAGAAAACAGCAGGAAAAAAAATCAGTGAAGGTAATCAATTGATAACCACTTATCCAGGCCAAATAAGAAAAAAGAAAGACAACAAAGTACAGATATTAGAAATGAGGCAGATTGAAAATGAAAGGGATGATAAGAGAAGGTTATTAAAACCTCACAGTAATAACATGTGTAACTCAGACGAAATGGACACTTCCTTTAAAGACACAAGCTGCCAAAATTCTCCCAAGAAGAAGCAGATGACCTGAATAAGTCTACATCTAATATAGAAACTGAATTTATCATTGACTTAATTCTTTGGATTCCACAAAGAAAAGCATAGGCCCGTGTGACTTCATGGACACATATCACCAAACATTTAAGGGAGAAATAACACAAATTTACACAATCTCTTCCAGAAGATCGTAGTGGAGGACACACTCCCCAACCCATTGGGTGAGGCCAGTGTTACTCTGTACCCCAACCAAGGAAAGGTATTATGAAGAAAAAAAAATGAACAGACCAATAAACCACATTAGATACAAAGCTCCTTAACAACATATGAACAGCTTGAATCAAGCAATATACAGAAAGGACAGCATATCATGTGTATACAGGGTTTATACCAGGGATGCAGGTTTGTTTGGCATTTAAAAATCAATGAACAACAACAACAAAAATCAGTTAATGGAATTTGCCATACTAGCAGACTAAAAAGAGAAAACAGTATCATCAACTCAAATAGATGGAGTCTGGTAAACTTCAATATTTATGCACCGTTGAAACTCTTAGCTAAAAATAGAAGACAGCTTCCTCAACCCGATAAAGATAATCCATGAAACACCTCTATCTAACATCATACTCAGCGGCAAAAAAACTGAAAGCTTTCCCTCTGCAGGTGGGACAAAGGCAAGGATTTCCACTCACTGTTTTTTTCAACCTTGGGCTGAAGGTCCTACTCCATGCAATAAGCATGAAAATTCAACAAAAGACACATAGGTAAGAAAGAGTGGAAACAACTTACAGACAACAGGATTGTTGATGTAGAAAATCCCGAAGAATTTACACATAAAAAGCTCCTAGAACAGGGAGTGAGTTTAACATGGCCATAAGATCAAATATCAGTGTACAATAGTCAATGCAATGTCTATATACTATCGATGAACAGTTCAAACACAAGAAACTTTGAAAGTTCTATTTACAATGGTACCAGACCAAAACGCAGAACATAAATAATTGCATAGATATAAATCTGCCAATATGTGTACCAGATCTGTTTGCTGAGAAGTGCAGAATACTGGTGAAATAATGAAATAAACCCTACATAAATGCAGATATTCCAAGGGCGTGGATTCAAAGACTCAATATTGTTAAGATGTCCCCGAACTGAGCTGTAGATTCGGTGTAATCTCAATCAAAATACCAGCAGGGTTTTTTTTTTTTTTTTGGTAGAAATTCAGATTCTAAAGTTTACATGAAAATGTGAAGGACCTGGAAGAGTCAGGACAACTCTGAAATCAAAGAGCAAAGCTGGAAGACTCCCACTACGTTACTTTAAGACTCACTTTAGAATCACAGAAACCAAGGGGCACCTGAGTGGCTCAGTCGGTTGAGCGTCCAACTTCGGCTCAGGTCATGATCTCTCAGTCTGTGAGTTCGAGCCCTGCGTTGGGCTCTGTGCTGAAAGCTCGGAGCCTGGAGCCTGCTTTGGATTCAGTGTCTCCCTCTCTCTCTGCCCCTCTCTCACTTGCACTTGGTCTCTCTCTATCTCTCTCAAAAATAAACATTAAAAAAAGAATCACAGAAACCAAGACAGTGTGTTATTAACGTAAAGACAGGTGTACATATTAATGGAACAAAATACAGAGTCCAGAAATATTCTCACACATGTACACTCCCTTGATTTTTGACCAATTTGCAAAGAAAATCAATTGGGAAAGAATAGTCTTTTCAGTAGTGGGTACTGGAACAATTAGACATCAATACGCAATAGAAGTAAACCCAACTGTTACCTCACAGTGTGTTTAAAAGGAACTAGGCACTCCTGGGTGGCTCAGTTGGGTGAGTGTCCGACTCTTGATTTTGGCTTGGGTCATGATCCCCAGGGCTTGTGGAATCGAGCCCCAAGTTGGGCTCTGTGTGAATGTGGAGCCTGGTTAAGATTCTCTCTTCCTCTTCTCCCCTCCGGATCCCACTCTCTCTCTCTCTGTCTCTCAAAAAAAAAAAAAAAGTAACGAGATATGAATCACATGAATCCTGAATACTGGAGCTAAAGCAGTAAAAATTCTAGAATATGTAGAAGACCTTTTTGACATTGAGTCAGGCAAAGATTTCTTAGATGTGATACAAGAAGCACAAACCATAAAAAAGTAATAAATTTGACTTCATTGAAATTGAAAGGTTTGGTTCTTTGAAACACACTGTTAAGAAATGAAACAGAAATATAAAAACTGGAATAAAACACTAGCAAAATGCATATTAAACAAAGGACTTCTATCCAGAATGGATGGCAAAAAAATTTCTTACAATTCAATAGTAAAGAGACAAATGAGTGAATCAAAAATGAGCAAAATATTTGAACAGACACTTCACCAAAGAAGACACACAAATGACAAGTAAGTACATTAAAAGACGTCCATCAAGTCTGGAAATACTTAAAATGTGGAAAACTAAAGAGGCGCTCAGAAAATGACAGGGCCATAACCAAGGAAGGAGGAGCTGGTGTGAAGGGGCCCCGGTGACAGAGTGGGGACAATTGGAACAGTCACATCAACAGTGGTAGCATTAGATCATAACCCACAGTGTCAAGTAAATACTCTCGAGTCAGTACCAGTACACATAAACACTGAATAAATAAATGGGGGAGAAGACACTGCCCTTCCTCACAGTGGAATTCTAATTAATAATTGTACAAGACATAAGGGAAATAGAAAATCACTGTTATGTGAATAATATGATAATAATTGTAGGCAGGAAGCACAGATAGATGCTAGAGTTGCTGAGTGAAAACAATGAAGAAACATGGGATTTTGCCTAGTCTCTGTGCGTCTCCCCACAAGATAGTTACTAATTTGGAATGAGTAATTTGCTTGCAAAGGAAAAAGTGACCTGACAGTGGAGAAATGTGGTAGATGCCACTGGACTGAGGGATCACACATCGACGTCACGCATCACTCCTGTGGTATTCTTGCCCCACATGCACAGACGCCGTCTAGTTATAAGGAGACATCAGAAGCGGTCACTTTGAGAAACATTCTTTAAAATAACTGACGGGAACTCGTCAAAAGTGTTGAAGTCAGGAAAGCCAAAGAAAGAGGGACTGTCACAGGTTAGAAAAAATCAAGGAAATCTGACAGCTAAATGAGAGGTGGGAGCCAGGACTGGATCCTGGACAAGAGAAGGAAGATTAGTGGGAAAACAGGCGAATCAGTCTCTAGATTGGTTAGTTCATGGAAGTGTACCAATGCCCACGTCCTGGTCTCCACAACCACACCCTGGTTTTGTAAGATTAGAGGAAATGGAATCGAAGGCAGAGGGGACTCTGGGCAACTTTTATGTGGATCCAAAGTTGTTTCAGAGTAAGAATGACATTTGGTAGGAAAAAAAATGCCAACTTGATGAGTCATTACGGAAAGATTCATTAAAACCACAATGAGATACGATGCACCTACTGGATGGCTGAAATGGATGAGGCCGAAAGTAGCAAGTGCTGACGGAGACGTAGAGGAGCGGACTTTGTTTTTTCGTTTTTTCATCTTGGTGAAATACCCTCCGATGATTCCTGTCTGTGTCTGTGCAGGTGTTTCCAGATGAGATTAGCATCTGAAGTGGTAGAGAAAAGCGGATGGCTCTTCCCCATGTGGGTGGGCCTTGCCCAATCAGCTGAGGGCCTGGACAGAACAAAGAGGTGGGGGAAGGGAGGAATTAACTTCCTTTGCCTCCTGTCCTGACACTCAGACTGAAACGACAGCACCATCTTTCCTGGTCTCCAGCTTGCAGATGGCAGACCGCGGCAGTTCTCAACCCTCATAATTGCTTTAGCCGATTTCTCATAATGAACATCTTTGGATGTATACATACGTCCTGTTTCTCTGGAGATGACTATTACAGACACATAACATAAAATCTGCCATTAGACAATTACCACATTCATAGTGTTCTGCAGCCATTTCTATCACCTAATTCCAGAATATTTTATCATCCCAATGGAAACCCTATACCCGTTAAACAGTCACTTCCTATTCTGCCCCTCGACCCCACCCCCCAAAAAAAAATGTTCCTGGGATTTATTTACTCAGTAGGACACACAGACAGAAATGATTGTCATGAAGGAAGAGGTTTTCACACTCACAGATCTATAGAAACAGAAGCAGGGCATGCCATGCAGGGCCACAGGGGGAAGCACCAGGGTCAGCCAGGAGGCAGAACTGGGCAGGGGGACATGGGCAAGAGCCTTTATTATGGTTTTTGCAGGAAAGGCAAGGTGAGGCTGGGTCAAAAAGCTGGCCAGTTGGGCTTGGATAGTTTAATACTTGAGCAGGCTCTGGTCCATCGAGAAGGTTCCTACTTGTCAGTAACTGGCCCTGGGTGATTTGGAGCAAGGAACACCTTGCAGACCCGGAGTCTGATAAAAATGAGGTGTGTGTGTGTGGGGGGGAATGCCCTCAGGGTGATTGGTTTGCACATCAAAGGTGTACCTACTCTCAGGCAAGTTGTTTGCCATCTTCGGGAATCCGCTAACTCTCTGGGAGGGGCAATCTTCCCCGCCTGAGGTCCCCGAATGTCAAAGCATCATAAAATACAGAAAATTAAAAAAAAAATGTGATTAGTAACACCTCCTCCTCCCACCCCCTGACAACTACTAATCTGCTTTCTGTCTCTACAAATTTGCCTGTTCTGGACAATCCATGTAAACGAAACCCTGTGACATGTAACCTTTTGTTTCCTGGCTTCCTTCATGTAGCACAATGGTTTCACGTTCCATCTATGTTGTTGCATGAGTCAGCACCTCACTCCTTCATATACCTGAATCATAATCTACTGTAGGGTTACACCACACTTTATTTATCTGACCGTCCATTTGGGACGTTTGGGTTATTTCCATATTTGGGCCGTTGTGAATAATGCTGCCGTGAACACTTGCGAGCAAGGTTTTGTCTGGACACCTGTTTTCAATTCTTTTGAGGATGGACTCAAGGGTAGAATTGCTATATCTTATGGTCATTCTATATTTAACTTATTGAGGAGCCACCAAACTGTCATTCACACTACCTGTACTATCCTACATTCCCACCAGCAAAGCAAGAGCATTCCGATGTCTCCGCATCTTTGCCAACACGTACGAGTTTCTATTTTCTGATCATAGCCATCTGCAGCTGAACCTTTACGCATCATTGGTGGGACACAGCAGATGATCCAGCCATTCTGGAAAGCAGCTCGCCAGTTTCTCCCAAAGTTAAGCACACACGTACATAGGACTCCGTGATCTTGCTCCCAGAAATTTACCTGAGGGAGAAGGAAACATGTCTAAACAATGACCAGAATGCAGCTTTTTTTTCACAAATCTCCAAAGCCTGGAAACAACCTGAAGTTCCATCAACTGACGGCTGGATAAACAAACTGTGGTGTCATATAATGGGACACTCCACAATAAAAAGGAATAAATGTAGATACATGCAACAATGTGGATGAATCCTAAAAGCAATATTCTAAGTGTAAAAAGCCAGACACGAAAGACTCTGTCCTGTGTGACTTCATTTTTATGACTTTCTGCAAAAAGCAAAACAGGAACATAAATTAGATCGGTGGTTGTTATTGCCTGGGTAGGGGGGCACAGTTGACTGCACAGGGCACCAGGGAACTTTCTGGAGTGATAGAAATGTTCTTGATTGTGAAGGTGGTTCCATATTTGCCCAAAAGTAACCAATTTTAAACTTAACATGGGTACATTTCAGAGTAAATGTATTATGCCTTGAAAAATGGGTTGATTCCATGAGACCCATTTTTCTACCCCATACTTAAAAACATTTTAAAAATGTTTATTTATTCTTGAGAGAGAGAGAGAGAGAGAGCACATGAGCAGGAGAGGGGCAGAGACAGAGAGACACAGAATCCAAAGAAGACTCCAGGCTCCAAGCTGTCAGCACAGAGCCTGACATGGGGCTCGAACTCACGAACCCTGAGATCATGACCTGAGCTGAAGTCGGATGCTTAACCAACTGAGCCACCCAGGTGCCCCTCCATCCTGTACTTTAGACATATACTCTTCCCTGATTTAGTTTGTGGAACATACTTGAGGAGGGTCTCCCTGTCTTAAGTCATGCAACAAGAAAGGTAGAGGAAGTTGTGATCACGTGGGAAACCAGGGGCGGGTTCTCTTTGTGTTTTACTAAATGTTACCAAATCCTTCACCTTCTCTCTTCTCTTCCCCGCGACAATGCTTCCTTTTCATGGAGCTGACCATTCCCCTTAAATTGGAGCATTAAAACAAATCTAGTTATTTGAAGATTCCCATGTCTTGTATTATTATTGATGAGGTATCAGAATACTACTTGTGGAACTTTCCTAGAAGAAAATACAATATTCCAGATTCCTTACACAAATAAGTTTTAAAATGGAAAATTAGTGCAATAATTTTATTGCTCTGAAATTGCAAACCTCCGTACAGCCCAAATAGGAATGATCATGGTATGAAGTGCTCGGTCGTGAGCTAGCTGCCCGAGGTAGAGGATCAACACCAATCATACGCCCGGAAAGATACAACACACTTTACACACGGAATATTCCTGTCTGGCTCAGGGAAATAAAGGTGCTACTTTCATGCTTTGATACTGGTGTTCATTAATTTTTCCTCAAGGGGGAAAAAAGAATTGGTTGCACAAATAAAATAAAGCTAGCTAGTTTCACTTTATTTTCAGAGTTTAGATAATATCTCCCAGGAGGTTAGGCACGAGAGCCTTTTTGAGGGGGAGGAAGGAAAAGTCATCAGGGCCAGAGAGGAAAGACGGGATTATAGAGAGAAGCCTGGACCAGGCGGGTCTCACAGCCCCGCAGCACTTCCCGCGCCCCCACCCCCCATTTCCCTCCAGGGGGCTCCTGGGTTGTTACTTATTCGCCTTCTTTGGGAAGATAAAGAAATAAAATCAGAAAATGGAGTCAAGTGGAATAATGAACAGTCTTTTTAAAAATGTGTAGCCTAGAGAAGTTATGTCTCACCCCATATCCCCACGTAAACACACACACATGCACACACACACGAACACACTCACATGTACACATGTGCACACACATTCACACTCGAACACAATCACATGCACATACAAGCACATGCACACACGTATACACACAAACACACTCACATGCACACATGTGCACACACAAACACACGAGCACACAAACACACACACATACATCTCTCCCACGAATACACAATCACATGCACATACATGCACATACACACGAGCATACATGCACACAAACATTCCCACATGCACACACACGAATACACAATCACATGCACACATGCATATGCACACACACATGCACACACGAACACACTCACGTGTGCACGCACACACACATGCACACAACCACGTGCACACACATTCCCACGTGCACACACACGACTACACAATCACATGCACACATGAGTACACACACGCGTTTCCTTCTTTAAACGTGGACATCCAATTGCTCTCTGTCCTGGTCCCTTGGGAGAGCTCTGCGTCGCGGCTCCCCCTGCTCTGGTGACCTCCATAAAAGAGAAATTTGCCATGCGCCCAGAGCCATCCCCCGGGCAGACTCCTCCCATGTGTTTTTATATTCAAGATATCATCAGAGTTTTAACAGACAAGTTTGATTGCAAGTTTAGTCCTTAAAACGCTGAAGATCAAACCTATATGTTTATTTCCGTAGGTGTTCAGGACTTAAGTAAAAATTTCAACGAATGAATTGAAAGTTTTCTGAAGGACATTTTAAAATGTTTCTACGGTCTTAATTTAAGATCTGCCAGAGCTCAAAAGTGTCGTGTGGCAGACAGACCATAATTTCTAATTATAAAGTATTTGGGACAATAAATTCACATGACCTTTTCAGGAAAGTTTATGGCCAGGCCACAATGGGGCAGGGACTTTATGAGGGGTCAGGGCATGTGCGGTCACCAAAAGCTCCCCTGCACATTATTTAGGCAGATTAAGGAAAATCACACTCCCCAAGGCTTGGAAGCGCCCCCCACCCTTTCTAAAACACCCCGAAATATCGGAGTGTGGCACACAGCTTAAGTTCCCAAACAGATTTCAGTTTCTAGACATCGTTATGTTAAGGAAACCTTGAGAATCATTCACCCAACCCATTTTTTTTTCACAAGAGGGGAAACTGAGTCCCACGGAGAGGAAAGGGTGCCATCCCCTGGTCGTGGACAGAAAGCAGAATCCTAACTCCTCTCCATCCTGCTCTGTTTCTGCCCTTCTGCCCAGCCTGGTTGTGGTTGAGTTTTTACTTTTTTTCCTTACACAATAAAGTAGTTTATCACGATAAACTTGTGCCAGAGAGAACGACGGGATTATAGAGAGTTCGTGTGTGTGTGCATGAGTGCGAATGTGTGTGCACATGTGTAGATGTGAGTGTGTTCATGTGTGTGCATGTGTGTGTGTTTATCGTTCCTAACACGATAAAGTTTAGATTCCAGTTTTTAACGAGTGTATCTCAAAACAGAAGCATAATTATAGACAGCAAGAGGAGAAATGGGTGTATGGAACCTCCCTGCTTAATTCCAAACCTAATTTGGGGGGATTCAGAATCATGGTGACAGAAGTCAAATCCTGCAGCTTCTCCCTGTGAAACCCTCCTTTGTCCTGCCCCTGCCCCACCTCGGCCCTGACCTTCTTCAGTTTCTCGGTTCCCTGGTTCTGTGGTTCCGTGGTTCCCTATTTCCCAGGTTTTATGGTTCTGTGGTTCCATGTTTCCCTAGTTCTGTGGTTCTGTGGCTCCCTTGTTCCCTGGTCCTATGGTCTAGAGTTCCCTAGTTTCCCAGGTCTGTGGTTCTAGGGTTCGCTGGTTCCTGTTTTCCCAGTTCCATGGTTCTGTGGTTCCCGGGTTCCTCTGTTCATTGGTAGGCTGGCTGGGCTTTTGCAACAGCCTCTTAGTCGGCTGTTACCTTTCAGCTGCTCCCATAATAAAAGCTGGCCATGACGTCTTTCCTTAGACCCCTCCTTTGGTTCGCATTGCCTCCACAAGGAAATCCAAACTCAGTAGCCGGTCCTATGAGACCCTTGAGAGCCTGGCCTCACTCAAGTTTCCTCTGTGGTGCCTCTGCACACCACAGCGGACACCCCTTGTTTGAGGGTCCCGCGTCTCTTCCAGTGGGAACTCCCCCACCCACAGGGGCCCCCAACCGGCTCTTCTGGTCCCGTCCCATCATACCAGCAAGCATACAACCCAGCTGGTTTATTAGGTCTCCCAGGCCCCAGGACACATGGGGAAAGCCCAGCCAGTCAGGGTCCCATGCCCGACTTCTCTGCTGGAACAAGAGGGAAGATTACATTTAATAAGCATTGCTGTTCCTGGAGGATATGACCCTACGTGCCCGTCATCTTGGGGCACAAAGGACGACCCCTCTTGTACCAAGAGAGAGCGAGCTTCACACAGAGGGAAGCAGAGCTGAAGGACAGAAGGAGAAGAGACACAACAGCATTGAAACTCCTGGATCCAGCTAAGCCTGAAGCCAGCCTGAGCCTGAGCTTCCTCAGAAGTGAACCAACAGATTCCTTTTTTGTTAAGCAGGTTTGGGGTATATTTTTATCACCTGCGACTGAGGAGTACTGGCCACTGAGCCCCTGAGCTCTCAGCCACAGGGACATCCCCACTGCAGGGACACCACCGCACTTCACCCCTATGGGTCTTGACACATTTTTATCTCTTTGTCTGATCGCACTTCTCTCTCCTCTCATGGCCAACTTACTCCACCTTTGCTGATGTCTTTCCCGGCTCCCCACGCCCACCTGTCCCACTCGCCCAGGCTTCTCCGCAGTCTGGTTCATTCTCTTCTACGCCCCTCACGGGGCTGCACTCTGCATACAGTCTCTGTTTATGTGGTTCCTACTGCACTTCTTAGCACCCTATTAAACGCAGAGTGAGACTTAATTTAAAGGCACTGAATAAATAATCTCCTGTCTTTTGTTAATTTCTTCCCCCAGTGCACCACGAGGTGTGTGCTCTTCTTACTAGGGAGTAACCAGAGTACAGGGGTGAGGGGAGCTGTCCCCCACGAGTCCTACTTTCTGTCCACCCGTCTGATGGTCTCCATCTGAAAGTGTGAGGTTTGGGGAGGAGAGGCTGGGGCCAGGGTGGGCGAGGGACAAGGGAAGGCAGAAGATGTGAACGACCAATTTGAAGGTTAAAAACAAACAGGGCGGGACGGTGAGAACTTGAACTACTTGAGCAAACTTCTATTCACATGATATTAAACCACGGAGATGAGGTTTCCATTCGGACAATCAGGACTTGCATTTCTTAGTTGCATTTCTTGCAAGGGAATTGGGGGGTGGACAGCATGCCTTCCTGATTCGTGAATTAAAGTTAAGTGAAATTAAATCCAGCCACCGCTAGAACAACAGTGGGTGGTAACCCCAAAATCCACGCAGTTGCAAGGCTTCTGGCAAGACCTGGAGGCAGGCCTGGGTGGGGGCAGAGGGTACCCAGCACCACTGGGCACACGAGTGCCTGTCGGTGGAATACAATGGGGGAGGGAGGGGCTGGCTTTCACAGCCTGGGTCCCTAGGTGGGGTTTCACTTCTGGCCCCGGCCTGCTGCATGTCACCGGGTCTCCTACTCTGAAGGGATCGGCAGGGAATAGTTGCCGATCAGAGCTGTGGAGCCCGAGGGACCCAGGGCAACCTGGCTACCAAGGCCCCCTGGAACCCTGCAAGGTGTGCAGAAAGAGGGCCAAGCTTCCTGCCTCCTGCTCTCTGCACCTGCATTTTAGCTCCTAAACAATGATCTCAAGCAATTTCCAATTGAAAACAACAGCTTGCACATATTTCTGGTCTCTCCTTAAATCCCTATAAATTGGGCTAAAGGAACAGAAAAGGCGAAAACCCAGATTGCAAAGAAAACAGGAGAGGAGTCCACAGCGGGCTTGTCTGGGCAGGTGGAAGGAGGAGTGTCGACCGACTCAGTGGACCACAGAGACCAGAGCTCAGGTGGAGGGCACAGCCCGGAGAGCGAGCTGGCTGAGCCCCCCTCAGAAGCATCCCCACCTCTCAGCCAATGTCAAGAGCAGATGTGTCTGCATCTGTGTGACACCATTTAACCTGTCCAAGGAGCCTGCGCTGGATTCCTGGCCACTGGCCAGGGCACTGGCACACACCTGGGCACTGGCCAGGGCAGGCCTTCTCCCCAACCCTGGAGGGAGCTGGATGTGACCCTGGAGAATTGAAGGCAGACAGGGCTCAGATGGAGATGCCAGGCGGTGCTGAGAGGAGAGGAGAGGAGAGGAGAGGAGAGGAGAGGAGAGGAGAGGAAGTGGGAGGGTCTGCACTGAAAACAGGCAAATGTGTGAAAATCCACATTCTGAATGGCCGGAGCTCAGCCTGGGCCTTTTCCCTCCCTGCACACCAGGGCCCTGGAGCCCAGGCCAAGGCTCTAGGGCAGGAGGTAGAAGAACGCCTCTCTGGAGAGAAAGGAAACACTGACGAATACTGGGGCCCCCAGATGTGACCGGGCCCCCGGCCGATTGTCCTAGAGTCAGTCTAGGAGCGAGAACAGGCTCCTTGACCAGCACGCACACATACGCACCTGCACAGGGCCTCACCTACACACACACACACACGCACACACATACAGCCACGCATACAGGCACATACACACATACACACACAGGCATGCACACACACACACGCACACACCTGCACAGGGCCTCACCTACACACAGACACACAGAGGCACACGCACACGCACATACCACACACACACACACACACACACACACACACACACAGAGCTGCCAATCAACTTTTCAGTCAAACTCTTGAATCTGGGCTCGGCCGTGTGATTGACATTAGCTCAGGGGGAGATCGGCAAATTCCATAGAGGCAAAGGCTGGAGAACGCTGTGGGTGAGTCCCGAGGACACAGTGAGAATGGGTGGAAGCCACCTGCTGCGGAAGCCACCTGGAGAGAGCAGAGTTGACGGCCTCTCAAGCGTACCTGTGACCGAAAGCATCTCAGGCAAGGGCCACGAGGGGACTCCAGGCAGGGCTGACAAAACCCACCCAGCCGAACACAGTGCGCTCTGCCAGCCAGCTCAGGTGGGGTGAAGGCAAGGGGCGGCATGTTCAGTTGCTAAGTTCGTGCACGGTTCACCATGTGACAGTAGAAATGATGCTGCCTTGAAGGCTGTGAGGAAGCCAGCCAGGTGGCCGTCCCGGGGCGGACAGTTCCAGGTAGGCTCACGCAAGAGTCCAGGTGCTGTGTGGGGACAGAGGTGGAGTGAGCCCGAGCCCCAGGACGGGATATCAGGGCGGTGACAGGGCATTATCACTGTCACGCTGACCAGCCTTCCGGATCGCGGTAACCACAGGCTTTTACAAAAAGTGAGACAGGCCCTTTTGGGGTTCTGAGAACAGGAGCGTCAGACCGGACTGCATCTCTGTGACACCATTTAACCTGTCCAAGGAGCCTGCGCTGGATCCCCGGGCACTGGCCGCCGAGTCCGGAGGCTGGAGATTCGGTAGGAATCCCTCATGTTGGTTGGCATGGATGAGGTTTGCAAACTGATGATGTAATCCTACTGTTCCACCCTCATTTATTATCTGGGGGGCATCTGAAGGACTTTGCTCATCGGCTTTTGTTACTTTGAAGTGTGATTTGGTCAGAAAGCCTGGCTAGGTGCTGCCTCTTTTCCTTCACTTCCCAGTTTCCAGAATCATGACTGCATTTCCCATCACCGGCCAAAGATGGCCAGTAAGTTTTTTATTTGACTAACATTATACATGCATGGATTTTTACCATTTTCTGTGTTTCTGCCCGTCGTAGTTTTTGCTCTCACCGATGCCTACCCGGCACTGTCTTTGGCCAATGGAGGCCTCTTTCGACGCATTCCTGAGTCCTGCCGTGACCGCTTCCGTGCTTTCTGGCTCATCTCGCACATGTTTTCCCCACACCTGAAGTCAGCCATTTCTTCCAGGAGAGAACACTATCTGAGCTCTCGTGGTTCTCGTTGCCACCAGATGGATCAACCTTTCCAGGTCTTTCCAGTGGTCAGGGCCAGGAAATGCAGTTTCAGAGATAACACATCATGAGTTCACACCGATACTTCCAACATGGGACGCTCTTGCCTGATTTGTTTCATTTCATATTTGTATCTCTTTTCTTTTAGGCTGGAGATCTTGACTCCCACAGACGGAAACATACCAGGTGACGGGCGTTAGCTCACACGTTCAGAATGACAACAGCAATATTGTTACCAGCAACATGAACGCTGAGGACACCTGAAGTCCTTTTTGCCTTTGCAGTGTATGCCCTTAGGGCTACAAAGTCAACTCCCCATGTTTACAGCCACCTTCAGTGATTCCTGTGCAGCAGGGGAGCCCCAGAGATGATACAAAATCAAGTACATTGTCTGATTCTGCTTTCGACTCTTAGGGTTTTTAAAAAAATATTTTTCATTCTGATTTAATTTTTTTATAACTATGTAAAACATCCGTATGATGCCGAAGTCAAATTTATAAAACAAAGTGTATGCAGAAGAACCAGGCTTGTGTCCCAGACCCCGACACCCTGTTCTCTCTCTCCCATTCTATTTATGCCATTTATTTCCACTGTGGTGTTTTATTGAAACGTGGTGTATATCCCAAGACAAAAAAAAAAAAACTCATAAGGTGAGTTTGTTGCAAGAACAACTTTGATTTGATCTTAAAGGCACACAAGTGTGTCAAAGGACAACGCTGGCCCACATTACAAGTGAGCGTTAACGCTGCCAAGAACCTGCACGTCCTGGGGAGGGCCCTAGTGTACCCCTTCCAGACCCCAGTCCAGAGGTGGGGGGTGGGGACTCGGGCAGGGCTCCTTTGTAGAGAATGGCCCGGCCTGCGCTGGCTGGTCCACACGGGAAGTGACTTATCAGAGGCGACGCTAAACCTGCCAGGGAGCTGAGTGAGCAGGCTCGGGGCAGAGCTGGAGCTCACTTCCAGATCGTGCCGCAGCACTGGGGCTCCTGCCTTACTGCGCCCGGAAAACAGTGGCTCTAGAACCACCCTGGAATCCGGGGTCTGCTGCCCTGGCAGGGCCACGCCTGCTGTGCTCCCTCCTGAAAACGGATGCTCACACCCAAACTCTAGGCATCCAGGGGACCACACACTGTGCTGCCCAGCAAAGCCAAACACATCCAGCACCAGACTACAGGACTGGGCAGAGTGGACGGCCCTCCTCCCCCTACGCGTGCCACCAGAGTGCTCCTGCAGCCCAGGGCCTGCCAAGGTCGGAGGAAGGTCATCTTGGCCTGCCATGCCCCGTGGTTTGAGAAGCAACAGAAGAACGATGGAAGGAGAGTGGGCACCCAGCTGCCACATGCACGGGGCGGAAGTGTTGAAATGGCAGAAGCAGAAAGTGTTATCACCAACACTTGTCAGAGGCGCTTCTGAGTGATGTCTCAGAGACTCTTGCCTATACGGGATGTGTGGCGTGGACATTAGGTTTCAGCCCTTTGTCAGTGTGCCTCCAGCCTGCCTGGGTTACTGCTGCGATGTAGGCAGATGACTGACTCTTAGACCTGACTTCTAGAAGGTGTTCTGCTGCAGATCACCAGGAGGAGACACAGAGATGGGGGCGGGGGGCGGGGCAGACTCCAAGGGCAGGATCTGCTCTCTCCAGCTTGGGGAGCCTCCAGCGTGGGGAGTCTGTCACCGGGCTGATTTAAGCTGGGCCAACACGGGGGCCTGGGTCTTCGGCCTCCCCGGGCTTAGTGACACATGGAGTTGGAAAAGGGCAGCAGATCGCTGAGGTCCTGCGGTGAGCCAGGCAGAGGGTCCAAGGCGAGTCTGGGAAGGAGCAGGAAGCCCTGGAAAGCCTGTACCTCGCGGGCAGGACGGGTGGGAAGCAGGCTTCCCTCTTGGCCTCTTTGGTCCCTCACATTTACTTTCTAAGTTTAGAGAACGATATAGAAGGCCAGATCAACTGCCGGCCTTCCCAGAGCAGGGGAAGGGGCGGTCTGGCGGGGTGGGGCTGCGCGAGCCGACTGGGCAGGACCCTTCAGTCACAGGATCAAGAAGCCAGCGGGTGGGTCAGAAACTGCCAACGGCCACCTCTGTGCGAGGGCCTGAACTTCCCAGGCCTCTGCTCCGCTCACTGCTAGGGAAATGATGCCTTGAGCGGCCCGCGGGTTTCCTAACGCGGTGGTCGCGGCCCGCCCGGCGGCCCAGGAGCCGCGGAGGCCCAGCGCTCCGCCGCCCCGAGTTCAACTTCAATAAAAGGGCCCAGCCCGCCCTTGATCACGCGGCTTGCCTGACAGCCCGGCTCAGGCCCGGGCCTAATTGAGCCCGGGTCACCTGGGAATAGGTTCAAAGGCATCAAAGCCGTAAACCACCTCCAGGCCCGGAGCCAGAGCGGCCTGGCGAACAAAGAGCCCCCCGGACCACTTCAAACGCGCCCGCGCGCGGCGTCCAGATGGCGCGGGGCCGGGGTCCGCGGTGTCGCCCGCCGAGGCCGGGCCCCGCGCTCCCGCCGCCCCGCGCCCTCCTGCCCGCAGGCGCCCGGCGCAGGGGAGGCGGCGCAGCTCCCCACACTGCCCTCCGTCCCCACGCCGGCGCGCGAAGCAGAAGGGGAGCGCGGAGGCTGGGACCCCGCGCGAGGGGCCTGACGGTCGCGCCCGCCCCGCACCCGGCATCGCGGGCAGGGCCGAGCAGGTGGGCGCGGTGGGCACCGGGCGCTCCCGCAGAGGCTCGCTGCTGCGGCGCTCCAGTGAGAAAGCACTTAGAAGGAGGGTCTGCAAAGGGCGTCGGGGCCGGGGATCCCCAGAAAGTCAGGGTGGGAAACCACAGCAGACACAAAGCCTGGGCAGAGCCGGCGCGCGTGGCCTGATTCCCGCGGCGCGCGCGAGGCCAGCGGCATCTCCGCGGGCTCCCGGGTGTCCGCACGCCCGTAGTCCGGGCGCCGGGACCCCTGGCCGCGCACGTCCTCCACCCAGGGCTGACGGTGAGGGTCGCCGCGCGGACTCGCGGCGCGCCCGAGGGCGGGGGTTGGGCAGCCAAGGAGAGCGCACAGGCCGGGGCACCCCCGGGGGCTCCCCGCCTGGTCCTCCTCACCTCCTGGGAGCGCCTCTAGGGTAGGACTCGGCTCCCGCGCCCCTCGCGCCCTCGCGCCCTCGCGCCCCCGGGAGATCCCGCAGCCTCGGCGGAGCCGGATCTGTGCGTTAAGCGGCAGACAAAGCGGGTCCGCGATGCCCAGGGCGCCGGGCGGCCGGAGGGTGGTCGGATCCCGGGGTGGGGGCGCGCGCGGCGCGCGAGAGGGCCCGGCCTCCGGGGTGCCCGCCGCGGCCGGGGCCGAAGGGGGAGGCAAAACTGAAAGTGCCGCGCCGGGGGGCGGGGGCGGCCGGCGAAGGCCCCAGAGCTCGTCCTGCCCCCGGCCGCCGCGGCCAATCAGCGCGCCGCCCTCGCTCCTGACAACTATTTAGCAACCCAGCCCGGCTAGAGTTTCCAAAAAAGTTAGAATAACTTCCTCTCCCGGAGACCTCGGTTTTGCACGAGCCGGCCTTGAAATCAGAGCCTTTCCAGCAGCTCCGGGAGCGTGTGCTCGGCGACCGCGGGCTTGGCCAGCGGCGCGCGCTCGGCGCCCGGCGCCCGCCCCCCCCGCCCCCCGCCCCGCGCCCCCCGCCCCCAGCCCCAAGCGCGCCGGGCGGGCGCCATGGAGGAGGGCTCCAGCTCGCCCGTGTCCCCCGTGGACAGCCTGGGCACCAGCGAGGAGGAGCTCGAGAGGCAGCCCAAGCGCTTCGGCCGGAAGCGGCGCTACAGCAAGAAGTCGAGCGAAGATGGCAGCCCGACCCCGGGCAAGCGCGGCAGGAAGGGCAGCCCGAGCGCGCAGTCCTTCGAGGAGCTGCAGAGCCAGCGCATCCTGGCCAACGTGCGCGAGCGCCAGCGCACCCAGTCGCTGAACGAGGCCTTCGCGGCGCTGCGCAAGATCATCCCCACGCTGCCCTCGGACAAGCTCAGCAAGATCCAGACGCTCAAGCTGGCCGCCAGGTACATAGACTTCCTCTACCAGGTCCTGCAGAGCGACGAGATGGACAGTAAGATGGCCAGCTGCAGCTACGTGGCCCACGAGCGCCTCAGCTACGCCTTCTCCGTGTGGCGCATGGAGGGCGCGTGGTCCATGTCGGCCTCCCACTAGCGCCGCGCCACCCACGTCCGGACCCGCGCGCCAGGGTAGGTGCTGCGCGCGCGACCGGCGCCCTCCGCGGCGGGGGTGGGGGGTGGGGGTGGGGCGGGGAGGGGGTGTGGGGGGGCGGGCGGTCCCCGCGGCCCGCGGCCGCGTGCTCGGGGTGCGTGTTGGCTCGCGGCGGCAGATGGGGGTCGGCCGGGAAGCTCCCGGGTCCCAGGGGCACCGTTGCGGCCTCTTGCAGACCTCCCCGCTGGGTGTCAGTCGGCGGTGGGGTGGGGTGGCGGCCGGTGACAGGCGTCCTTCCCCATCCTTGGCGCCTGTGGGGGACTGTCGGGGGGAGAGGGCATCGGAGGAGCCGCGGGCGGGCGGCCGGCAGGGGCGGAGGGACGGGAAGCCTCTGCCCGGTGCGCCCTGCGGGGCCGAGGCCGCGCGGGAGGCTGCCGGAGCCGGGCTGCGCCGGGCGGCGGCTTCGCCCTCTGCCCGCGGAGCCGCGGGGCGCGTTCGTGGTGCGGACGCGCGGCTCTCGCGGACTTCGGGAGCCCGGCCGGCCGGGAGGGGCGCAGAGCCGCGGGCCGGCGGCCAGGCTGTCCCGGGGAGGGCGGGAGAACGCTGTCCTGCGCCGGCGGCTCCGGGGCCGCTGCGGCGGGACAGCCCGGGGCGGCCCTGCCCGGGAGCGCGGGAGACAGGGCCGGGACCAGGGCGCCGAGACCGCAGCGCCTGGGCCGGGGGCGGCCCTGGACGAGGCGGTGGCGAGCGAGGGTGCGGGGGGTCGGAACCCCGTGGCCCGCAGGCAGGTGGAGCCGGGAGCCTCTGGTTCCAGCCTTGAACCTGGAAGAGTCCGGGACGGGGCTCTGCCCGCGCTGCGTCCCGGCCTCGCAGCGTCGCGCGACGGGGCCGGGCTGGGAAGCGGGTTTGCGGGAAGGGACAGGCGGGGCGGACCAGGCCCCGCGCGGGAGGAGGCGGAGGGGACGCAGCCGCCGAGAGCCTTGGAAATTCTGGTTTGCTCCGGAAGAGCGCTCAGGGCGCCCTGCACCGGCTCCCTTTCAGGAGACACCTTGGAAGTCCCTCTAGACCATCTTAACTCCGGAGGCGCCGTCCTTTCCAGAAGGCTCGGTGAGGCCGGTGGGCATCTCCCTTCCAAAGGACCCTCTTGGGCAATGGGAGGGTGCAAGATGTATGGGGGGGGGGAGGGTAGAAATCCTCACTACTTCGTATGCTTTGGTTTCGTGTTCATTGTTCATCTCGCAGTGTTTTTCTAAGTCTCTACTTCACACAGAAGGAATTTAGATTAATCCTGAGCGTGCCCCCGCCCGTGCTCCCAAACATATCTATTTCTTTTTTTTTTATGTGGGTCTCTAATATCTCCAAATGTTTTTGCTGTGGCCACGCAAGGCCGATCCAGCACAGGTGGATTTTTAAAAAGTTCTTATTCTGTGCCACTGAAAATTCTTTTGCTGAAACAGCCCCCTAAGATAACGATTGTTTTGTAGGTTTTTTTAAAAAAGGATTTTTAGTGGAGAATAACACGGGTATCTTCTCCTATCTTTGTCAAAAACAGATGGAAAGTTTCTCAATCACATATTTTTCTAGGGAAGAAAAGTTTGGATTGGCTGGGCAGTAAAATGCTACAGGGGGTTAATACATTAATTCTGGGTTCTGCTGCCTAAATTATGAGCTTCCATTAGCTAATTCCATTTACCCTTTTTACCATCCATAGTTTGCATCACATCTGAAGAAAGGACAGACGAGGAATGTCATCTTTGTTAAACATACATGCGTAGCTTTGTTTAAGGGAAATGTCAACAGAATTATCGTTAAGACTTTCCTCCAGAAAATTATTGAAAGCATATTCCAGGAGATATTACCTTAATGAAAAAATTTAGTAAAATTATTTAAAATTCATTTAAAAATAATTACATTCCTCCAACTTAGAGAATCAGACATAGATCACAAGTAAAGATTATCTAAAAATAAAAGGCAGCACCTGGTTCATTAAAAGTGTTGATTTTTGGGGGGAAAATGCTTAAAATATAGCAGATAACACATTCAGCTAGAGAGCAAATGATCACATGGGGGCCCATGTATTTTTATTTTTACATACTTGGATGTAACAGGCTAATTCTAGTAAACCAGTTTCTTTAGGGAGATAACCACGCTCTACGAGAAGAGAAGGGACACGTGTAAATTTTTGATACACTGATGATTATGGATACACCTTGTTTTCACTTAATCAGACTCGTTAGGCAAGCGTTTTTGTATTTTTTGTTTGTTTTTATCACACTGTGAATAGAAATACAATCATGATTGGTTTGATTTCCTGAAAGTGTTGCTAAATGACATTTGTTATTTATTTGCAACATTTTTAACTGACAGGGTGTTAGTTATCTGTATCAGCAAACAGTTTCTAGACTTTTCAGTAAATCGCGTGTGATTTTAATGTCTTAACATGAGATGCTTTCACATGTGTCCAGATGAACAGCAGCAACCATAAAAAGCCTAAATTGTCCTTTGATATAAAGAGAAGCACAGAAAATGGTGGAGGGCGCAGCTGGTGCTAATATTTACCCTGGCTTTCTTCTTTGGCCTGGTATTTAAACACACAAATACACAATAAATCAGGTGTCTTTGGACGGTCAGCTGGGTTCATCGAATCGGACAAAACTCAAAAGAAACTTTTAGTATTCTCATTAGAAGCGGGGTCAGAGGCACCTGGCTTGGAGGAAGGGGACGAGTAGCAGACATTTTTCCTATTCTCTGCTTTGTCATTAAAGAAAACATCTTCCCTGACTCGTGCAATACGCAGATTTTCAGTAAGTTACTGTACTCAACAAACTACTTTTTATCCCTGCTCCCTGCCCCCCGAGAACTTGTACTCACTTTGCAGAACAGAGTATGACCCTCTCACCATCTGAAAAGTGTGTAAGCCTGTTCCTCCCTCTTGGGCACTTCCTTCTTGGAGGTGTTTGTTAGACTGCTCTATTTGGAATGCTAACCGATCTCAAAATTAATTCCCCGTGGAGAATGTATGTGCAGAATCCCAGGAGAGCGTTTGATTGATCAGAAGAAGTGGACCGAAAGACTGAGCTCCCAGAAATAGAAGTGATGTTTTGTTATAAAATAGCCATCAGTAAGATGCAGTATAGGGAGCTGACCTCCGAGATGTGGGTATTGTCTAAGTATCTGAAGCTCCGCTTTCAACCTTGCCTGATGCATCTGGCCGGAGCGGGGGCTGGTGGGATGGGGCTTTGAGAGTGGCTGCTTGAGGTCGTTTGAAATACAGTATTTTATTGAGGTTTTCTGACAACCCTACTGTTTTCAGACAAGTCTTGAGCCCGAAAGGACGGAGTTTCCATCTTCCCTGTTCCACTCTATTCCGGACGGACATTACAGATGCCAGATTCCCCTAGCCTGGCAAAAAGACCATAACGTAAACTCTCTCTGAGCAGAGCACTATAACTCATAAGTTTAGTTTAAATCTGGGCTTAAAAAAAAAACAAATATTTTAATAAGCCAATTTTAAAGGCTGAACTTTTATGACAGTTTTTAAGCTTAGTATTTATATTAATCTATTCTCACTGGTGTCTTTAAAAACTCCGTGAATGCATGCTGGAATGTCTGTTTATGTATGTGTCTCTTCCTGGGAAAGGATAAATGTGTTGCAGAAAGCAAACCAAATACAAAGTTCTCCACCAGCAAAGAGTTCACGAATGAGGCAATAAAACTCAGAGAAGAGGTGAGTAAGTTACTGTAGCCAAGAAGCAGCCATAAAGGAGAAGGAGAATCTAACCTAAGAGATACAGACAGGATGCATTCAAAAGTAAAGGCCAGATGGAATACTGCAAACAGAAACTCTTTAAAAAGATATTCCGCATGGTCACCTGAGTGTCCACGTGTGATAAAGTTGTATAGAATGAAACGCACACATGCACGCACGCGCAAATGCACGTAAAACTGGTGAGATGTGAGCTAAGTCGTGGAAATTGTATTAGTGTCAATTTCCCGGTTGCGATATTACATTATAGTTTTGCAAGATGTTACTGTTGGGGGAAACTTAAGTAAAGAGTATAAGGGAATTTCTCTGTATTATTTCTTACAACTTCATGTGAATCTACAGTTACCTCAGAATGAAAAGTTTCAAGGAAAGATATTCCACAAGAATTTAAAATTTTTCATATATCCGAACAAGCACATATAGAAGGAATTATTGTGCCTCGTCTTGGGGTAATAAACTAAAAATGTGGTTTGAGCCCATTTTTTTTCTTGATGTCATTTGCCTGTTGTACTTGTTTTCAGAATGTGTAGAATCCCTGTGTGTTTCCAATGTAGAGTTAAAGGCGGTTCCTTGTAATTTTTAGAGTGGAATCCCGGAAAATCTGAGAGGAGAAATACCAATCAATCCTGGTATTTATTCCTATCCTCAGAAACAAAGTATTTTTCAAATAAATTTTATGAAATATTTACCCCAAACGGACCCAGCGTTTGCTTTTAAGATACTAAATCTATACTGACATGCGTGAAACACACACATAATTCTAAAGCCCGCGATTTGTAAAAATTATTCACCAAGAGGTGTAGAGATTAAAGTTTTAGTATTTAGAGCCATACACAGAGGAAGAGGAAAGAGAGAGAGAGAGAGAGAGAGAGAGAGAGAGAGAGAAGGAGAGGGAGAGATCAAACCCTAAACTCAGTCATGGTTGTTTTAAAGTAATATTTGTTTGTTCTAGGAACATATTTTGTGTTTGGTTCAGTGGTAAACCTTCGAACGCAATTTAGTTATATTAAATGTGCCTTAATTTAATGTTTGTTTTGGAATGCGATACAGTGACATTAACGATGTGATTTTCATGCTGATGTAAACTAGGTCACAATGGGATTTTTCTTCAGTGACTACTAAGGGTGGTCTTGCTCTAGGAGACTTGAGTCAGAAACTGGGAAAGCCAGCAGGCAGCCTCATTCCGGCACGAGAGAAACTTCTAATGGTTAATTGAAGATAGGGTCGTTTTGAACCAAAACAGTGTTTTGCCTGCTGCGAATATCGGTATTGCTTTTCGTGCAGCTCGATGGTTCAGAGTAACAGACACCTGCGATTATGTGTACGAAGCCCGTGGTTGAGGGAGCTCAGCGCGTGGGGTCTGTGGACACTTGGTGCTTAGAACCCGGTTTCCCATCCCAGTATGCTTTCTTCTGTTACTTGACTGGGGGCGGGGGGATGGAGAGGACCCGGCTTCTCGTGACCTCCTCTATAGAATCGTAACTTAACTTCTCAACTTCTAAGACCAATACCTTTAAAATTGGCACATCCCCCTCTCTTTCGATCACAGTTTCCCCATCGGTGAAATGAAGGGTAACCCAAAGAGCTTTCAGTTACTGGAAAATACTTTTTCTTTTTAGCTCACATTCGGCCTTTAAAAAAATAGTCATCAGCATCATTGGGGGGGGGGATGGAAATGATAAATTTAGTTATGTTGTCTGGCATTAGATTTGTATGTCCCACTGGTTCGTTTCTGACAGAGTTCACATTTGTTTTTCTGAACGTGGAGATCTGGTGTGTGACTGACTCAGGAAAGATTTGGGCAGAAACCTTGGTTTTCATTAACCCTTTGGTGGTGACCAGACATCAAATCCCAACCCCGTAGCCGAGGTCTGCGGTCCCACCCTGAGACTTTCCCGAGCACCAGACAGGGCCACTCGGCACAGAACAACTTAGGGCAGGTTTTTAGCCTTTTGCTTCGAGGAGGGAGGAATCGGGAAGGGAGACTTTAGCCGGTTTCCTCCTGGAGGAAAAAAAAATGCCCACGTTTTTGTTGTTAATGCTGTTTTACTACTGCTAAGCAAACAAAATGCCACGCTAACTTTTCTCTTACTCTGAGCATGTCTCTTAAGAGATTCAAGAGATCTTTTTTTTTCTTTTCTTTCTTTCTTTTTTTCCCCTGCTTCCGTGGCAAGTGGGGGCTCCAGAAGGGACAGCTTGTAAAATAAACAAACTCCCTAAAAGAAAACACAGGCCCATAGTTTACAGTCTCTGACTCTGTCTACTGCCACGGTGGATTTCTTTGTGTGTTCTACTTTGATTTAACGTTCTGGAAGTCAGAATGCAAGCAGGCAGCGTCTTCCTTCCAACGAGAGCTCTAGAAATAAAAGATCAAACTGCTATTTCCTTTCCTTGATCTCGGTTCTTAAAGTAGATTTGGCTCGTGAAGGGTGTGCAGGGGGATCAGAAACCAAAAGCCACTTGCGTTGTTTGACTTTGCGGGCCCGGGGGTGCAGAGTGCCTGTCAGCCAGAGACGTCTGGCTCAGTGGAAGGACCGAAGGCAGGCTGGCCTGCGGGGTTAGGAGGTCCTGCGCCGACTTCCAGGAGGCTGCGTGGACCGAGAATCCAGTTCTTACGAGACCGCCTGTGAGGTGTCTGTCCTTTCTCTGGGATTTAAACGCCTGATTTACTGCAAATTGGGAAGGAAAGGAGGGAGGGGAAGGCGTGATTTTCTGTCTCCAATTGAGACGTGTTGCCTTCACGTGATTGAGCCCCACAGACCAACAGCATCCTCACCGAAAACGGGTTTTCCCGAATTTAAACCGTTCGCAAACGCGAACCACATAGAAATGGGTCCCTAACTATAATCAAAACTGATTTTCCTCTCTTTTGTGATGTCTGCGTGCGTGGGTGGGAAACCCAGAGAGAAGGATTTGATCCTTTGCACATTTTTTCCTGCCTGGTGAGCACTTCCTCCCCAGCCGTGCCCTTCACCACCCACCCCTACACCCAGCTTTCCTTCTTGTCTTCCTTAGCTGAGGGCTCCTCTGTGTTGTTATTACTGTTATCCCAAGCCCACGTACATTTTCATATTATGATAAGCGATAAAGGGTGAACAGAAAGCCCATCGTCAGGTTCCAGCGACAGCACAACCACAATGGCGAGGAAACACGCCGGGATTGGGCGGTTGTGGGTCTGGGAAGTTTGGTGCAGCTCGTGAACGAGGTCCACCCAGGCCCCCCCGCCCCCGCCCGGGCTCGGTGACTCCCTCTCCTTAATTGCCCATCATTACTATTTCCTAAGAAAGCTGCTCCAGTGATTCCAGAACAGAAGTGTGCCAGAGATCTGGACCCCAGGAAACCTGATGTATCCTGGGTTTTTTTTTTTTTTTTTTTCCTCTCGTGCAGCCTGAGTGGCTTCAGCCACCCCAAACCCCCCGGGGACCGCGTGGTGACCCCATGAGCGCACACTGGTGTTTTGTGGCATCGTCGGTAGGGCCGAGGCGGATCTCCGTGCGCACAGAGCTCATCTCTCGGGGAGTTGCTGAGGTGTGAGGAAGGGTCCACACGGTGAAACGCTCGGAGGGAAGAATTAACTTAAGGCGATTTTGCTGGATGTTCAATCACTGCCAATTCCAAAGCTCCCCTGTGGACTCCCTTTTGAGGACAGGGATCCTCTCTTACTTCAATAAGCACAAAGTGAGGGCCGTGATGTATGTACCTGCTGACTCATCTCAGGATAGCTCTTATGCTGCGTCCACTTTTGTTTAGTGACATTTCAGAAATGGACGCTTTCCTATAATTTCATCGTTGAGCCGTTTGCTCTCCTCGTGGGTCTCCGAAGGCTCCTCACAGGTGAATCCAGGGTCTCACGATGCATTAAAGGGAAAAGGTGACGGGGCGACCGGGCGGGTGGAGGCCCCTTGATGAGAAAACACAAGGCCCGGGCTTGGGTGCCGCGATGCCTCCCCCTGTGCTGCTTGCTGGAGGCACACGGATCACTTCTTCCCTCCGGGCCCCTCGGGAGGGAGCGGAAAATGCTTTATCAGAATAAACACGCTGCCCGCCTTCCCGGAAAAAGGACGCTTCATTCACACCCAGCAAGGCCACCTCAATTCTTCTGCCTCCACGCCCCAGGCAGGAGGCCACCCAGGCCACAGTGACTTTACAAGTGTTTTCGCCTCTGACTTTGCTCCAGGGGGCGTCAGGGAAGTGCCCGGCCACTGGCACCGGCACGACAGTGCCGTGTGCAGATTCTCCGAACGCATCTCTTGTGGTGCACGTTTCTTTTTTGAAAGATGCAGCAAATCCCGTTTGCTGCTCGTTACAGAATGTTCCTTTTTCCAGGCAGCACGAGGGGAAGGGCGAGGCTGGGGTGCCTTTCTGGGTCCCCGGGGCGCCCACCTGCTTTCCCCTGCGCGATCCTGCACGACAGGAACCAATAACCCGCGCACCGGGAGGGCTTTCCAGCGCCCGTGGCTCCGTGTAACCAGCGTGACTCTCCACGGTGCGTTTTGCGATTTATTGAAGTCACTGTTCCCAGAAGACACCGTATGGAATACTTTCCCTTAGTATAAACTCCTCCTGCGTGGCATTTTCCTGTTTGGGGAAATTTTAATTAGGCGGAAACCACAGTCTGTGGCCTCTGTAGGAGCCGGCTGGGCCCCCGAGTTAATCTGTTGGGCAAACCCATTGTCTTGGGTCTAGGGGATCAACGAGACTTTCCCGAAGCTGAACGTGGGGTGGGGGACACTCCCGCTCTCAGCCCGCGGTTGCGCGTGGCCTGGGTAAGGCGTCGCCTCTCCGGGACTCAGTTTCCCTCTGTGTGAATGAGGGAGTGAGTTTCTGATGCCCTGCAGCTGTCAGTATTCTGTGAGTCAGTGTGACCAGGCCACCCCCCGCTGGCTGTACGCCCCCCCGAAATCGAAAGCAGGGTCTCCACCGAAAAACGCGCGCGTGTGTGCTCATTGTAGCGCTGCTCGCGAGAGCCGCAAGGTGAAAATAGTACGGGCGTCTGCCGGCTGCGGGGTCAGTAAAATGCGGGCTGGCCCCACGGTGGGATGTTGTTCAGCCGTAAGAAGGAGCGAGACTCCGGCACCTGCTGTAACACGGACGGACCCTGGAAACGCGACGCTGAGTCTCAGTCACGCGCAGGAGACCGAATGTGGTAGGATTCCATCTGGACGAAAGATCCGGAAGAGGCCAAAGTGCATCTGTGGCTTCCAGGGCCCGGAGGAGGGGGCCTGGGACAGAATTGCTTAACGGGTGTGGGATTTCTGTTCGGGGTGATGAAAAAGTTCTAGAAATAGATAGTGATGATGCTTGCATAACAGCGTGAGGGCTGCGCGCTTACTTCCGCTGGACTTTATACTTTAAAATGGTCAAAACGATAAATGTCAATTATGTGTATTTTACACAAAATACACATAATATCCTGTGACCCAAAATATCCTGTGACACAGACCGTGGGTCTCTCTGGTAACAAGTAGGACTGAGGCGGGGCCGACGGGGGGGAGGTGTTAAACCTGCAGCTTCTCACCCCTTTCCAGAGGCGCGATTCGGTTTATCCACGTGATTCTGTGCTTACCGCATTATCCTTCCCTTCAAGTTATCCCTGCCTGAAAATGTTTCTCTTTCTCTTTGGAAATCTATTTCCTAATGTGGTCCTAAAAAAAAAAAAAAAAAAATACGTCCAAGAACTCTGATCACACACTTGACATTTCGTTGCCCACCCTTTGGTTTTGGTGGCCCGTCAGTTACCTCTCTGGAAGCCCCTCCGTGGACTGAGTCTTCTCACGCTTTTGGGGGTGACGGATGGGGAAGGGGTGGCCCCAGCTTGTGCGTCGTTTGCAGTGCACCCAGCCGAAAACGGGGCATTTTCCCCATGTGTAGTGGGGCGGGGGGGGGGGGCGGTCCATGGACATTTTGACCCATCCAGCAGTGGTCTCCCCAAAACCCCGGGCCTGGCGGTGGGTCAGACCATTTCAGGCTCAGAGAGACCCTGGAGAGGTCGATGCTGCCACCAGGGACATGATGATTCCTGAAAAGCGGGGCCTGCGGCTCAGGGCTGCTCCTCTCAGCGAATCCCTCTCCCCCCCGGGGCTGGGAATAGAACAAAGGGCGGTGCGTGTGCTCTTGGGCTGTCCCCAGAGACGGTGCAGGCAGGACGGTGGCACGAGGTCATTCCGGCCAATGGGGCGGTGTTTCCTCTCCTTCCTCCCCTGATCCGTCCACCTTGCTGTGTCTCCTGAGCCTCCTGTGCCCTCGGGACCCACGCCGGAGGGAGGGGGCGGCACAGTGGCTTTCCTGGGGCTTCCGTGGCCACGATCCAGCTCTGTTTCTTTTTTAAACACTCTCACCTTCATGGTGTTGCACAGTCAGCACTTTGAGACACTCACAGAAACCACGAAGATCGTGTTGGGCTCATGGATTGTTAGCGTCTAGGGAATCCAGGCAGAAGGGCTCAGAACTGGGAGCAGGTCCCAGAGAACCTTCCCAGGAGAGTGGGGTTGCCCAGAGCAAAGAACGGCGCTGTCTGTCCATTCCCGGTCCCCTGCCCCACTAGAGGGACGGCCACCAGGGAGGGAGGGAGAGAGACAGAGAGTCCCCACGTGCTGACAAGGAGGGCTCCAGGGAGAGACAGCAGGAGGGGACCTGGTTGTCCGCACCCCTGGTTGTGCACCTGTCCTGCCGGGAGCCTGGGTCACCTCGAGCCGGCACATGTTATGTCGGGGCCCCCATCCGTCAGCCCCGCGTGGGTTCCCGGCCGCAGAGGGGCCACACTCTGATCTGTCAGCGGGTTATGCACACTCGCCGTGCACCCAGACCCTCTGCTCTCCTCTCTCCTGCTTCCAAGTACCTGAACAGGAGCCTCAGGCATATCCACATGCACTGCGAGCCTCGGGACACTGGGGCCCGCACTCCAGTCAGGGTAGGGCACAAAGCAGGGGTCTCTGGCCCTTGATTGTGCAGTTGGTTTTCAGACATACCATCCAGGTGACGTGAACCAAATTTGGTGCCCCTGGGTGAGCAACACACAGACTGCCCCCTCTCTCCCACTCACCTGCCCTTCTTACTGTCCCCAAAGCAGGTCAGGCCTCGGTGTCCCGATGTCCACCCACTCAGCTAACTCCCTGGCCGCATCTGCTGTCGAAGCTAATAGAAAATCAGGCTTCCTGGTGAGCCCAAGGGGATGCATTCACTTTACCCCATCGAAGCCCCATGCTTCGTGCGGCACCCATCACCTGCAGCGTGTGGCCACAGACGGAGTGCGGTGGGGACACCCAGGTCGCTGTCCCACAGAAGCCAACAGTGAACATTCAGGGGACCTAAGTGACACTCACTAATGGGGACCCCTCACGGCCTCTGCTTCCTGAAGCTGATCGTTCCAAGTGTGGCAAAGCGCAAGATACGAAGGAAAAAATAACCGACTGAATTAAAATTTGAAATTTTATATATCAAAAAACTACGACAATCAGAAACTTTTCATGAGCCAGGAAGGAAGTACTTACCAATGTATGGTACAGTGAATCTTACTAGACAAAGAGCCCTTAAAAATCCAAAAGAAAATGGGGCACCTGGGTGGCTCAGTCCATTAAGTGTCTGGCTCTTGATTCTGGCTCAGGTCATGATCTCACAATTCGTGGGATAGAGCCCCACGTTGGGCTCTGTGCTGGCCCGCTTGGGATTCTCTCTCTCTGCCTCTCTCTCTGCCCCTGCCTCACTCGTGCTCGCTCACTCACTCTCTCTAAGTAAGTAAATAAATAAACTTAAAAAGAACCAGTGGAAAATAAGGGTCATAATACGAATTTACAAAAGAAGTTCAGTTGTCCAGTCAACATATGACAAGGGTTGAACTTCAGCGATAATCCAAGAAATGGAAAGTAAGCAGGAGGATACCATTTTTTAATTACATCGGAAAGATGAGAACCCTCAGTATTAAGGAAAGCGTGAGGAACCAGGCCATCTCGTCTCTGACAGTGAGAAGGTAAATTGTAAAATCTTTGCGAAGAGATTTCGACAATGGATAAGAGAAGATTTAACATTTGGAAATGCCCTTTGAGACAAGCAAGGCCAGTTTTGGGCATTATCCTGAGCGAACGATGGTCGAATCTGACCAGCAACAAAGAGATTCCTATCAGCTTTGCTAATATTAGTGAGATCCTTCAAATGTCCTGGGAAAAGGGTGAATAAATTGTGGTTCATCCATCCACTGAAACACCACGCGGCCAGAAAACTGTGTCTTGTAGGCAAATACTTGGTCATCGAGGGAGATGGCCCCCCAGTGGAGCAGATCCTCTGACCCCAGGTTGCAGAATCAGAGTGTGCGTTTGCATGGGTGCATCTGTCACAAGAGCGAATGCCTCTCGGCCAAAGCGGGAGTCAGAGATCTTCCTCTCCTTATTATTCTCATTGGCTTTCCTTCTTTCCCAAATTTTCTGCAAATGCCAGGGTCTTACTCCAAGAAAACGGCGCTTTTTAAAGGCAGCGTCGAGGGTGTGCACAAGCGAGTCGTTGGTCTGGACTCTGCTGACCCCTCCCCTGCGTGCCCATCGCAAAGCCCCGCTCCTGAGGGACCAGCCTCTTGTTACCCTCGCTGGGCCCTCCTCGTTTGGTGCCACCTGAAGTCACGTAAGAAAAAATAATTATTTTTCTGTCTTCTGCAACCCTCGGCTCAAGACCCTGACCGTTATGTTTATGCCGTGCCTTTAATGGTAGTTTAATTTGATACACCTTTCCAGAACGTATGAATATGGCCCAGCCTGACTCCCTGGAGGAACCTGCAGGTTTGTTTGGGGCAGCAGGGCTGTGTATGGGTTTCCTGTGATGACAGGAATTCGGGAATTCGCTTGTCCTTGTCCTTGCCCCCCAGTGGCACCCCCCCATTTGCTAACAACACCCTCACTTGTCTTTATTTTGTAAACTCGTCTCCATGTATTTGGGGATGTATGTTCTTAATCACAAACCACTTCAGATGTGTAGAAGTGAGTGGAAGAAATACAACGAACTCATGGACTGTTCTCCTAACCCAAACTGGGAGGAGAAATACGACAGAAGCCCCCTTACCTTCTGGAGGCGTTTGTACTCACTGATGATCGGAATGAGAAGTTAAAACCACTCCCCCCTAGCCCCTGGCCTTCTGTGGTGGCCCGTGAGCACTCGGGACTGGAGGGGACACCGGTGGGCCAGGGCGTTCATCCCCCCACCAGCAGGCCCGGGTGTGCAGAGCCCTGCCGGCCCCTAGTGCCTGAATCACACCTCCACCTCCCTGGGGACCTGACACCAGCCGCGGGTCCCCAGGCACAGCCCCCGGGCTCCTAGTTTCACGTTCCCCTTCGGATCCTCAGCCATAATCTAATTTGCACTAGGCCTGCCTTCTCTCACCCCTGGGCTGCGCTTGAGGCATACTTCTGGCAAGTTCTGGGACCACACTTGCCAGATGACCAAACCCTCTTCAGAAACATGACTGAAATATTTGTAAGTTTCCATCGCGGCCGGTGAAGCGGCCCGAGGCTCGGGGAGGGAGAGCCCCGCGCGTGTGCGTGCTCCAGGTTGTCTCCTGTCCGCACACCCGTCCACACGCCGTGGCTGCCAAGCCAGCCGTGCGTTAATCCTCAACCCGAAACCACAGATACCTTCTGCTGTCGCGACACAGAGAAACCGGGAGGTTAACGGCCGGGTTGGTCCCCGCCGTGGGCCTCCTGCCTGAATCAGAGCCGACCGTGGAGCAAAGCGGGTGACTCAGAGCCGTGGCTTTCTGTCTTCTGGCTGTTCAAGTAAACAGCAGGGAGGCTTGAATGGGAGGCCAGGAGCGCAGGGCAGAGGCGGCTCCCGGCTCCTGAGGGCGGGCGTGGGCAGAGTGGGCGTGGGCACACGCTCGTGGGACTGGAGTGGAGGCTGGTGCCCATGGGGCCACGGCAGGGCCCAGAGGGGTCGGGGGGGGGGGTATGTGGTGAGTGCAGGCCTTGGGTGCTCAGAGATGCCAGGCCAGGGTCCACCCTGGCCCGGGGTCCATGTTGCGCTCCACCCCCCCTCAGAAATGCCTGTTGGGGACATTCCTGCACAAAGTTGCCCTTCAGTAAGCTCCTGTGCCCTCAGGAAGGCGGTCCTTGGGATTTCCCAACTCCTTTGGGACCCTCTGTAAGGTGGAGAGTGTCAGGCATGCACCAGGGCCTGGCCTCAGGATCTGGGAGGGGGGAAAGGCTGGGGGCTCTGGAAAACTCACAGGGTGTAGCTGGGGTGACCTAGATTCAGGGGGGACCGGGTGGTCTCGCCCAACCCAGACCTGGCTGCAGAGGGGTCTTAGGAGCTCCCGTGTCCCGCTCCAGACTGGCAGCGGGGGTAAGCGACTATGGCAGAAGCACTCCGCCCCGCAGGGGTGCGCAGAGCAGAGCAGACGGGCAGAGACGCTGAGTGCCCACAGCTGAGGCTCTGGCCCACCCCACCCCCTGACCACAGCACTTGGCCCGTAGTGTTATTTTAATCCTAAAAACAACCCAGTCCGGTTGGGTCTCTAACTGCCACTCCCCAGGTGGGAAAACTGAGGGGCTTTGGTGGCTCAGCTAAGGGCACCCAGCCAGCAGCGGGCAGAGGCAGGAATTGAACCGAGGCCGTCTGGGCCTTCAGCAGACTGTCTAGGAGCGAAGATTTCCCTTCTATGTCAAATATGGCCCAGCTCCTGCTCTGGGGCCGTGCTGTTCCTTTGGGCGTCTCTGGCTCAGCCAAGGTGGTTGGTGGTCCCCAAATGTAGCAGGGCGGTTCCTCGGAGAGAGAGGGGAGAGGCCCCGCCCAGCATATGTGGCATTTCCTAGGCCCTTGGCCTCTGCTCGTGGGCAGCCCAGCCAGCTCATGCTGCCGGTGGGGGCTGACCTCGCCCCCCGCGCCGCCCCCCGCACCTGTGCAGCTTGCTGTTGGTAGGACTCGGTGAGGCAGGCCGGGTGCTGTTCAGCCTGGACAGCGGGGTCCCCGGGGCCAGAAATGGGCAGGTTGCCCCTCTCCTCTCCCGGGCATCTCTTGGCTCTTCATGCCCAGCGATTAAACCTTTGAACTTGCAGGGCCAGGGAAGAAGGGGAACCTCGGGGTCTGTACTATTAAGACTTTGCTGGTTTGGAGCTTCTTTTCCTGCTAGGAGGCCGCGAACCTTCTTCCAGCTTAAAGAAACCACACCCCCTTTACAAATACGTGGCGAAAGGAAGGACGCAGATTCAGTGTTCTTGGTCACCCCCCCCCACACCCCGTCTGTATTACGCCGGTGAGTGATTGCCTGTGATTCCCGATAGTGGAACATCTCCCGTCCCTCCGTGCTGTGAATTGCAATTTATTAATATTTTACTATGACTTGACTTTTTCAGAGCAGTGTAATTTTGTTCACAGCAGAATGGTGGGAAAGTAGGGAGATTTCCTGCGCCCCACCCCCCACCTGCACACAGGCACGCCCTGTCCTGTTAGCAGCACCCCACCAGAGGTGGGGGGTACACGTGTGACGGGGGATGAGCCCACACAGACGCGTCTCGGTCACCCAGAGTCCACAGTGCACACGAGGGCTCACTCCTGGTGGTGCGCACTCTGTGGTCGTGGACAAACGTGTAGCGACACGGAGCCATCGCTGTGCTGTCGTAGAGTCCCTTCGCTGCCCCAAGAATCTCTGCGCCTCCCCTGCTCCTCCCCTTCTCCCCCCCACCCCCGACCCCTGGCCACCACTGACCTTTTCACTGTCTCTGTAGTTTGCCTTTTCCAGAAGATCCCGTAGTTGGAGTCACGCAGCCTGCAGGCTTTCCAGACTGGCTTCTCTCACTTGATAACACGTGTTTCCGGTTCCTTCATGGCCTCTCGTGGCTCGGTGGCGCATTTCTTCCTAGCATCGTCCGGGTGCGCCACCGTCCGTGCGTCCAGCTACCGAAGGGTACCCTGGGTGCTTCCAAGTTTTCGCGGTCATGAATAAAGCTGCCAGAAGCATCCGCGTGCCGGTTTCTGCGTGGATATAAGCGTGCAACTCCTGTGGGTACCTGCTAAAGAGTGCACGCGCTGGAGTGCATGGCGAGAGTGTTTCCTTCGGTGAGAAACGTCAGGCTGCCTTCCACGTGCGGTCCCGGGTGCGTCCCTCCTGGAGCCCTCGCCCCACACCCTCGCCGGCAGCCGGTCCTGTCGGCGTTCCGGGTACGGGCTCTCCCGACAGGTGTGCGGTGCCTTCTCTACACCAGCAGCTAGTGGCCCCTTCCCAGGCCACGTCTGATTTAACCACATAAGCTGTTGGTGGAACACGTGCATCACGTGCCCCTCATGGTGTGTGGCACCCTGGGCCGTGTCGAATGCCGGCTCCTTTATGCCAGCCCCACCGTGGGGCTGCCCCGGTCCCTTGGTGGCTGCGGGCCCTGCTCTTCTGACCCCAGGCATCCTCCAGATGAGCTCCCCAGGGCGGGGAAGGGGTCTCGCCCTTTCGCAGCACACCCAGCACTGCAGCAGGGACCGGCAGGGGGCAGGGGTCCAAAGGAGGGGCAGAGTGGATGAGCGATCCAGGCACCTGCCTCTCTGCGCGTCGCCTCTTGGCTCTCGGTGCCTCTGTGCGGCCTTCCCTCCATCAGCATGCCCCCACCTCCGCACCTCCCTCCAGTACCCAGCCCGGCATCCCCTTCTTGGGGGCCCTGGCAGTCCTCCTGCAGTGTTTTAGGCGAACCCCAAGCTCCCCGGGTCTGGTGCGCCCCTAGTAATGACCTCCAGGCACCTGCTTGCCCGTTTCCCTGGGAGCAGCTTCGGGACCACATCTTGGTTTGTGTTACGACCGCCGGGTCCGATCCACAGCCCGGCCCCTGGTTTGTACGTGGGACGTGTTTGCACGTTGCAGAAATGCAACAGTGGGGATTCGTGCAGGGTCCGTGATCCAAAACCACATTTTCTCCGGGGCAGGAAAGAGCGTTTGTGATTTATCCTTCCCCGGCTGCTTCCGAGAACACTCCTGGCAGCCTGCGGGCCTTGAGTTCGCTGCTGAGAGTGGAGTCAGCCTCGTCTTGGGAGGGCCTTGTCCGCTCTACAAGCCCGTGGCAGTTTGCAGGCTGGGGGCTCCTGGGGCCGTGTCCCCTAAATCGCTCTCTGCAGAAGAAGAGGGTGGAGAGAGAGAGAGAGGGCACCTGGCACAGTGCGTCCTAACACGGATGATCTTCAGGGGTAGAGGCACACGTCGATCTGGGGGGGGGGGGATTTGTGGAGTGAAATGCTGTGCTCTGTGCGGTGTCATCTCCTCTGGCCTCAACACACACACACACACACACACACACACACACTCTTCAGTGAAGTGCCTGTGTCTCACCAGGCTTTATTTAGTGGCTTTGGGGGTGTGGGGGTCAGTAAGAACCCAGCCTGGTTCCTGGGGTGCTTGGGCCCCGACGGGAGAGTCGTGGCTGGGTACCTTTCAATAAAACAGGAAAGAACGCCGTCCCCCAGCCTGCCCACCGCGTGCCAACAAGCACATCCAAGGACTGAGTGCGGCACGGGGGCCCGTGTTGCAGACGAAGTGACTGAAAGCCAAACGCGGACATGCAGTAGTGTCCTCATCAGAAAGGAGCTGCCGCGTGGGCTGGGAGGCCAGGGGCAAGGGATCTCTCGAGACCTCTCTTGCACCCCCAAGGGCCGGGTGACGCAGGGAGGTGGACCACGGGGACCCGTGCGCGCACCGCCAGGTGGGAGGGGGGCTGAGGGGGGCTGTCCCATCACGTGGGGCGTGAGCAGGTGGCTGAGTGGAAGGCTGAAGGTAATGGGAACCCCGGGAGCTGCAGTCAGGGGAGGGTGGAGGTCATCATGGGCTCCGTCCCCCCAACCTGAGCCCGAGCCACCG
Source organism: Felis catus (assembly GCF_018350175.1). Classification (NCBI taxonomy): domain Eukaryota; kingdom Metazoa; phylum Chordata; class Mammalia; order Carnivora; family Felidae; genus Felis; species Felis catus. The sequence continues at coordinate 219,286,039 of NC_058375.1, forward strand.
CGCCCCTGGGTGCACCAGCCTGGGGCTCCCAGAGGACTGGAGGCTCTCGGCCGACCCCGGAACAGCTACCTCGGAAGGAGCTCTGGGGGGCCCCGGAGCCTTCCTGGGTCAGGGCTGAGGCTGGGGGGGCCCCCGGGCTGCAAGCTCACCATCTGCCTGGCTCTGACCCCTCACTCTGGTGCACATTGTGTTCCCGGTAATTCTGCAGCCGAGCGAGACTTAACGCACACATGACCCATAGCTTTGGCTCCGAGGAGAGGTGAGGAGGCCGTCTAAGGCACACGGCACTTGGGGGCGTGGCCAGCACAGACCCAGCCACCCCCACCCCCATCACTCGGTCACGCCATCACTGGGCTGGACCACAGGGCCCCTAGCTGCCCCTCACGAGATAAAAGATGCTGTTTCCAGGGTGGGCAGCTGAGCATCCCTGGCTGAGACTGTCTGGATCACCGTGTTCCGAGCTGGTGATTCTCTGGTACCAGGTTCCCCACACCGTCCTGGGTGCCCACTGGTGCAGACATGGCCACCTGGGCTCGGTGTGGCGATTGGCACAGCGTGGAGGGGACGTATTCTAATGTCTCAGCAGGTACTGAGGAACTCCCTGCATGTCAGGCACAGTACAGGGGCCTGAAGCAGCCATGAAGTTCCCACGACAGTCCAGCGACTGGGGTGGGGGCTACTCCTCGCATTTTCTAGACCCGAGTATGGGTCTCAGAGGGGTCATTACCCATCAGGCCCAGTCCGTGAGCTGGCTGGGGGCTGGTTGGGATTGAATTTATGTGCTCTGACCCCACGGTGGTGCCTCTCCCCCAGTCTTCAGGGGCCTGTGATCTTGAAGAGAGAATCGTTCCCTGACCTGTGTTCTCAGGGGTGTCTGACATCTGCAAGATTCCGGCTGGTTTGGAGATGGAGGGGGGGCGGACGTAGAGAAGGAACAAATGTGACGGCTCAGCACGGCCACAGCTGGATGCTGTGCACAGGGGTCCTGCCTTGCTGGGAGCGGCGGGCGCGGGGACTGACGTGACTGAGGGAATGCCGCGTGACGAGGCGGTGTTGGAGGTGCTGTCCGATCAAGTTAGGGGGGAGAGTGGGGTGCAGAAGTCTGATGCTTCAAGTGGTTTTCCTTCAAGGATGTGGCCGGGGAGGACTCCACAGAGAGATACCAATGCGTGCCACACCCACTCGAAAAGTGAGTGATGAGGATTTGTCCACCCAGGGCGGGAAGGCACGTCGACGGCAGTGAGGAGCTCTTTCAGAGAGGTGATGGCCACAGGCTACTGCCATAACTTGTTCACCACCATGGGGTTGGAACTTTATTGCAGGAAGAACAGTCTGGGCCCTCTCAGGAAAATTTTCAGAAGACAGGCAACAAAAGCAAAAATAGACCAACGGGACTTATCGACCCTAATGGACAGGGTGACGACGGCTGGCTGCAGAATGGGAAAAGATCTTTGCAAATTTGTTAACATCCAGAACGCGTAAAGAATGTCTACAGCTTAACAATTTGTGATCTGATTTGTAATCGGATAATCTGATTTTTAAAAAGGGCAAAGGACTTGAATCGACATTTCTCCGAAGATCATCTACAAATGGCCAACGCGTACAAGAAAAGGTGCTTCATGTCCCTAAACGCAAGAGAAGTGCAAATGAAACCACAGCTGTCCCCTCGCACCCATCAGGACAGAAAAGTGAGGTGTTGGCGAGGACGTGGAGAAAGGGGAACCCTCGTGTGGTGTGCGTGAGAATGCGGACTGGTGCAGCCACTGCGGAAAACAGCGTGGAGGTTCCGTAAAAAGTTAAACATGGAACTATCCTGCTTCTGGGCATACACCCAAAGGGATGGAAAGCTGGGTCTCTCCAGAGAGATGTGTGTGCCCGCGTTCATGACAGGCGTCAAGAGGAGGAAGCAGCCGAAATGTTCTTGGAGGGCTGGGTGGATCAGCCCCTCATGGTCTACCCCTGCAGTAGAGCAACTTAAAAGGAAGGATGTTCGGACACCCGCTACAACGTGGAGGGACCTGGGACATGGACGCTCAGTGAAACAAGCCAGTCACAAAAAAGACAAATGATGCATGGTTCCACCTACATGAGGTCCCTGGAGGAGTCGGATGCATGGAGACAGAAGCCTTGCAAGAGGAAAATGGGGAATGTTTCATGGAAACAGAGTTTCAGTTTTGCAAGATGAAAAAGTTCTGGGGATCGGTTGCACAATAACGTGGACATTCAATTCACTGTTGAGATGTACACTTGAAGATAATAAAGATGTGGGGTGCCTGGGGGGCTCAGAGGGGTAAGCGTCCGACTTTGGCTCAGGTCATGATCTCATGGTCCGTGGGTTCGAGCCCCGCATCAGGCTCTGTGCTGACAGCTCAGAGCCCGGAGCCCGCTTCGGATTCTGTGTCTCCCTCTCTCTCTGCCCCTCCCCTGCTCACACGCTGTCTCTCTCTCAAAAATAAACAAAGATTAAAAAAATTTTTTTAAATGACAAAGGTGGTAAAATTTGTGCCATGTGTGTGTTTTTAAGGTAGGAATATACATTTATTTTCAGTCCAGGTACCCTAAATACATCATCTCATTTGACTTTTACAACTTTCAGATGTAGGCCTTTTTTCTTCTTGTTGAGACGCCATTGACATATAACATTGTATCAGTTGTAGGTGTAGGACACAGCGATTTGATATTTGTGGATATTGTGAAATGGTCTCCCCAGTATGTCTGGTTAACGTCAGCCACAGTAATAGTTACAACACTGTTTCTTCTAGCGATGAACACTTGTAAGATCTTATCTCTTAGCCACGGTCAAATATTCAAGACAGGGTTATTAGCTGTAGTCACCATGCTGTGCGTGACATCCCCAGGATTTGTGTACTTTGTACCTTTTGACTTCCTGCACCCATTTTTCTCACCCCTGACCCCTGGCCTCTGGTGGCCACCAATCCGTTCTACGTATCTGTGAGGTGTTGTTTGTTTTAGATCTCACAAATAAGTGAGATCATACTGTATGTGTCTTTCTCTTTCTGACTTATTTCACTGAGGATAATGCCTTCAAGGCTCATCCACACCATCAAAAATGGCAGGATTTCATTGTTCTTATGGCTGAATAATATTCCATTGTGTGTATATTCCACGTTTCTTTCATTCACTCATTCATTCATCGTTGGATGCTTAGGTTGCTTCCGTTTCTTGCTGATAGTAAATAATGCTGCACCTGTGTTTTTTCTTATAGTTAAAACTTTCAGGGGGCGCCTGGGTGGCTCAGTCGGTTAGGCATCCAACTTTGGCTCGGATCTCATGGTTTGTGAGTTCGAGCCCCGCGTCGGGCTCTGTACTGAACCTGCTTCGGATTCTTTGTCTCCCTGTCTCTCTCAAAAATAAATAAACATTAAAAAAAAAAACCCAACAGAACTTTCAGGAGGCGTTCCTGCGATAGTAACTGGAAGAGGGGAACCACTCTTGGGCACCCCCCACTCCAGCCCCTCTCTACCCCCACTCCCTGAGCAAGCTGGCCGCCCAGCGGGGCCCAGCAGGTCTGAGAAGGGGTCTCAGGAGCATGGCCCTGGGTATGTCAGGGCTTCCAGCACCCTCCAGGTACAAGTGATTCTTACGGATTTCAGAGACAGGCTTGAGTCCAAAGCCTTACAGAAATTAGAGCCCTTTTTTTGTTTGCCTGTGTTTAGACTTAGTAACTTAATTTGGCCAGTCTGTGGAGGAAAAGGTGATGGTCTTTCTTTTCTAGGAGTTGGATTACACATCTGCCGATTTGATAACTGCATCTTCAAGGTCACGCACACAAAGCTCCCAGAGGCTCTAGGAACCGTGAATTATGAAATAGCACATACATGCCTGGGGGGAGGTGGGCCTCACCGGGGACGTGGGCACGTCACACCCGACAGATGCCCTTTTGGCCGTAGGCACCTGAGCAGGTTGGTGGACAGATGACCAGTGTTTCCTCCTTTTGAAGAAGGAAAATCTGAAGGTCGTGGACGTACCTCCAGCAGGACCCACTCAGTGGGTGGTTCCAAATAGCTGGTCTGACGCGACAGAGTTATTCTTTCTGAGCTTTTCCGTCATGTGGTGCTCACATTTATTGAGCACTGACTGTTTGCAGTCTTATGCTTGGTGCTGGACACATAAAGGTGAGGGTGGTTTGGTCTGTCCTGTGGAGGGTTTGCCGTCCAGCCACGGAGACAGGTAGGTTAAGCCACTGGTTACGATACCACGTGTCAGTGTTGGGTCATGGTGGTTTGCAAACCAGGAAGGCGTGGATTCATCCATCTCCCGGGCACCTGCTCGTGGCTTCTCTTGAGCGGATCTGAATGCAGTGAGGGCTCTGCCCTGCGAGGCTGTGCATGGGGCCGAGGAGGGTGAGGCGGCTGGAGGGAGCAGGGGGAGACCGGGAGCTAAAGACAGCTGGACGTCCATACGTACACATTCTCAAACACAACGTAGTGTCCTGCAAAGCTACCCTGTCAGGGCAGGACAGAAGCAAAACTTGACCCAAAGTCACATTGTCTGGAAAGACTTGATAAGTGAGCCTGTAAGGAATGTTCTGGAACATCTCAGCTCCAAAAAACAAAATAATAAAATGTGTTTGTTCAGGTCTTGCTCAAGAGAAGCTGGAAGCCTGTGATTCATCTCCTGGTCTGCTGTCCCTGTCCCCCAACCTAGCCCGGGAACGGGGACTGTGTCGTGCACGGGCTCAAAGCCGTGTTGGTGACTCTGTCTCAGCTCACTGATCCATATTTGCTGAAGAAAACCAGGATGGTTCACTTGCAGTTCTGCATCTTGCAGAGACACGGCCCTTGTCTTGGGGAAGTTAACAACCTGTCTGGGAGACACCGGGCCACAGCAGGCAGAGCCCAGGCCCAGGGTGGGGCGGTGAGGGGTGGGGACCATCTTCCCCAGTTACGAGACCCCAAAGAGGAATCACAGACCAAGGTGGGCACCTTGGGAGGGTGGCGGCCGTCATCTGTCAAGGGGAACAGCCACTTGGGGAACACGATGGCCCGGACACTTGGTCTGTGACCAAGTCCAAAAAATGGAAAGCAGAGTTGCCTAAAAGTCCCACCTTGCCTGCTGCTGTGGTTATCTTAATTGCACACGCAGTGTCTCTCTTCAGTCCCACGTTCTCGGAGCTGAAGATGTGCGATATAGTTACCAAGTGTCTTTGTTTTGCAAAAGAATGGGGAAAATGTGAGGATGCTGGCAAAGGAGCTGGCCCCGGACCCCCGTGCTGCTACAAGACGCTGACATTTCGCGATGATTTGTGTCGCGGTTGGACAGCAGCCCGCTGACTTTCTCCCTGTTGGACGCTGGTCCGCACCAGCCCTGGCCCGGTCCTTCTCCGGCTGCCAGCAGGTATTTTTGTTTTTAGGACATAAATCCCGGCCCTTTCCTCGTCTTCTGGAGCAGAGACATCTCTCCCCTGGAGATCGAGGTGAACATCCCCTGGGTGCCAGCTGTGATTCAGGCAGGAGACGTGCCTGCGCTGGGCCCCCCCGGCCCCCGAGCCCCCCTGGGAGCAAGCGAGGCTGCATGAGTGGGGTTCTGTGTCCTCGTCTGTCTGTCTCTACCACACTGGAGATACCCTCCCCATGCCCCCCGCTGTGGAGCCCCTGCAGTCAGCTAGGCTCTATCAGCGACTTCGGGTAGAATGCACGAAGGAACAAAAATAAATAAAGTCAGACGGGGGAGAGGCGGAGCTCACGCAGCCTGGGTGGATTTACTTTCTCTCACTACCAGAAGACTCAGGAAACAATGCAGAAAATATGAAATACATTCATTGGCTCTCCCGCCTCTTAAATGGTTTGACCTAAGCGGGCAAATCCTGGCTGGGGACAGGGGACATCTGGAGGACATCACTGTCTCAGGCCACAGTGGACCCAGCTCTTTGCTCTGGAGTGGGCAAGGCGGTCGCTTGGCCGTTCAAGGAGCCCAGATGACAGATAAGAGGGACGAACCCAGCTGCGGGTCCTCCCGAGAAGGCCACTTCAGTGTGACCCCCTGGGAGAGGCTCCTGGCCATTCTTCCGGCAGCTTCCTCCGTGGGGGGAAATGGATTTGGCCAAAAGAACAGAGAAGAGAAAATGAAGTCTGTGTGATGGCGGCCAAGCACTCTGAGAAGGGGCTCGTCCCCAACGCTTTGTTTTTCCTACGGCCGGCATCTGTCGTTTGCTAGAAACCGCAGAATTGCACGTCACCTTGAAACAGGGATTGGCTTCCCCCGAGCTGGACGTCCAGCAACAGATGGGAGCCAAGAAAGCGCTGTGAACTTTAGCTGCCTGACCAGGGTCACAGGAATGCCGTAGATCGAGCCAGACAAATCCCCATGCCGGGGGCCACGGGCCTCTGTGCATGTCTCCCCTGTCCCCACGCGTCGAAACCACAGGTGAACAGATGGAAAGACCACCTCACAGATCCTTGGCCGAGACCTCTGGACCAGCGCCGCTCAGGCCCCGACGAAGGCTGACTGCGGGAGACTCGGGTGCAACAGAAAACGTAAGTAAAGGACACGGAAACTGGCCCCTTGTGGGGCTCCCCCGTCGGGCAGGGCTGGGGGGCGGGGGCCCCAAGGCCCGCAGGGTAAGGTTCAGATCCTCACCCCCTCGCCGCCTGTGGGCGTGGGGCCTTGGCAGAGTGGGGCCCCGGTGCTGAGCTGCGTGTGAGGGCGCCCGGCAGCCGCTGGGCCCTCACCAAAGGGAAACCGAGGCGGGGACTCTCAGTGGCTCGTAACTTTTTGTACTCCTAAGAATTTTGAAACTGGGAAGAACAAAGCCCTGGGGAAATGACTGTAAAATGTTTCATGAACTACTTCTCAAATGGTATCAGCCTCAAAGTATGTTTTCTCTGGATGACTCCCTTCTTCTTTCAAGGATCACTCAGGCAATAAATAGGCACCCCTGGTGGGTCCGTTCCTCCTGGGGACTGTGGAAAGCCCCCCCCCCTCTTTGGGGACAGCCCCCAACACACAGGGTATCTGTCATACTGTGATACCAAAACCCGTGAAACATGAAAAACAAAACAAAGCAAGCAGGCCCATCTCATTAGGAACTTAACCCAAATTCCAGGTAAAGTACGAGAAAAATTAATTCTCTGGGGCGCCTGGGTGGTTCAGTTGGTAGGCCTCTGACTCATCAGTTGACTTCAGCTCGGGTCATGATCTCACAGTTCATGAGTTCGAGCCCCGTGTCGGGCTCTGTGCAGGCAGCTAGGAGCCTGCTTGGAATTCATTCTCTCTCTCTCTCTCTCTCTCTCTCTCTCTCTCTCTCTCTCTCTCTCAAAATAAATAAACTTAAAAAAATAAATTCTGTGATGTTTCAAAAGTGTAAGACCCACGACATGGAGGTTTTACTGATGGACGATGAGGGTGATTTCACCTTTGGGTCCTTTCCTGGGCGTTGACACACGGGCAGTATTTGTCAACAGCACTGAAATTGTTCGTGACCCTCACTGCTCTGTATGCCGTTCGTCACATCCACGGTCAGAAGAGAAAGGATCATCTCGGTGGATGCTGGAAAGGCATTTGAGAAAATTCAACGTAGTTCTGACATTAACCTCTCGTACTTAGGATTTTCAGAAGCTACAATAAAAAGATTCTTCCTCCCCGTCCTAGAGTATGCGTCTCAGAAGCCGAAGTGACAGTCAAGTCATTTGTGTCAAAGTCAAGACTGTTCTCCCCGACATACTGTTCTATAACATTGCTTTGAACGTTTTAAGTGATTCTGTAGAACAAGAAAAAGAAATAATGATGAGGTCTACCAGAAAACAGAAGAATAAAGAATATTGTCTACTAGGAATCTTGCCCCCCACCCCATCACCAAAAGCGTCCCTCCAAAACCTTTACGACTGATGAAACCATATAGAATGGAGGCCAGTTACTAAGAGAAGATGCTTTTTGAAAACACTGTCATGCACGCTAGCAATAGCCCATTAGACCATGTAATGAAATCCAAGGGGCCAGAAAACAAAAAAATATGATCCCTCATGAAAACTATGAGATAGGGGAGTCCAGCAGAATGTTGTTCTGAACGAGGAGCTCTCTGTGACTGTGATGCTGTTTGGAAATGCTTATTACCATGGCCGTGACATTTCCTTCCCCAATTAACTCAAGTATTTAGTATGATTTTTAACTGGACACAATTATCCTGGAGTATGTATGGAAGAGTAAGACCGCAGACATATCGGAGAATGTCTGACAAAGCAGGGGGGCGGACGGGAGGGCCGTCCCTGGCAGAGGTGCTATCTGTCTCCGGGCCCTGCCGTGGAAATCACTGGAAGGTGGGGGGCAGGGTGAGGACTAGAAGGAAACGCAATGAAATAGTGCCAGAGAGACTTCCGGAAGAACCTGCACGTGTGTCATACTCAGGTGCAGGGGAAGGGGACGGTCCTCGCGAGCGGTATTCCCAGGGTAACCCCAAAAAGGCTGGGGCCTGGCAGGTCTATGCAAGAACAGCCTTAGAGGTCGTAAAGACCAAAGTTCTCTGTGCACAGCTGTGACCCCTAACTCTTGGGGTGCCCTCCTCCCTGACCGCACCCCTCCCTTCTCCGTGAGCCAGCCAGTGAGTTGTTAATGCGCGGGTCTCTGCCGTCAGAGGGGCGCAGGCCTGGCCGTGGCCGTGTCCCTTTATCAGAGTCCACGTGGACACCTGTAGACAGAGCTACACTTTTCTGCAGTGAATCTGGAGTTAAATGCAACGGCAGAGCAGCTCGCAGGGACCCTGACACAGTGCAGGTGACAGCACCCGCCTGATGGGTTTTCCAGGTGAGGCCAGGACCCCCGGCTTCATGTGGCGTCTGTTCCTCCAGGAGATAACACAGAATGAAGACATGTCCCCCCAGACAGGAGTGACAGTGCAGGCTGAATCCTAGACCCGGGCCCAGGAGCCGAGTCGAGTGGCGGCCGGGCCGCCAGCTGGACACGCGACCTGCCCTCGTTACTGCCGGCCACCTCCAAGAGCTGACTTTTCTCTTTAACGTTTTGTTAAATGTTAATGTTGGAGGCCGCGGCAAGAATTCGCCCATTAAACATACCAACGGAGGGCATGTAATCGTATAGAAAGGCTGACGCCCAAGTAATGAAAAGTGAGACCGTAATTTAACGAGAATTCTGATCATACGACATCCAGTCCAGTGAGCGCTTCATGCAGAGACGGACTCCGGGAGGCACAGAGAGGCAGGGAGCCTGGACACACGGCTTCCAGGCTCTCTCCCCGCTGAGCCTGTGCCCCCCTCGGGGTGGGGGTGGGGGTCTCTGCCCTTGTCTTACCCCAGCCCGGGCATCTTGGAGAGATGGGGGCTCAGTGATGAAGAGATCATCATCGGGGCTCCACTGGACTGAGTGGGGGTGAAGAGCGCCCCATCAATGTGACCGCCCCTGTCCATCTTCCTAGGACGGTCCTGGTTAATTCCCGCGTCTGAGTCTGCTTGTTAACTGCCCCCTTCACTCTCAAAACTGGCTTGCTTTAGGGGACGCATCATAGGGTCCACGCACACACACGCACACACTCATGAGCTCTGCTGCTTTCTAGGGAAGGCTGTGCCTTAGAATTACTCGTGGGGTTTTCTGCTCTCTTCCCTGCTGCCTCTTCCCCATTGGGAGGCATGTGCTGAAAATCCCTCCCCCATGATTCTCACCCCCAGAACCAGGGACCAGGTGGCAAGCTATGGCGTGTTAAGGAAGGAATGGGGGCATTATTTATTTTTTTAAAATTTTTTTAATGTTTATTTTTGAGAGAGACAGCGTGCGAGCAGGGGAGGGGCAGAGAGAAAGGGAGACACAAAATCCAAAGCAGGCTCCAAGCTCCGAGCCATCAGCACAGAGCCCGACGCGGGGCTCCAACTCCCGAACCACGAGATCATGACCTGAGCTGAAGTCGGACGCTTAACTGACTGAGCCACCCGGGAGCCCCAAGGAGATTTTATTACTAAATGTCAGGGGCACTTGTGTCCAGAGCAGTGGTCTCTGGTGTTGCCTCTTTCAGCGAGCCCTGGCTAACGGGGGGGTCACAGAGAGCAGAGTGAGGGGCCCCCCTGCTCACTCACCTCCCTCCTAGAGGGCCCCCTCCCGGGCCTGCTTCACCTGTGCCGGGGCTGCCCCTGGACTGGCCAGCCTGCCTTCCTGGCTGTGAGCTCACTTCCCTGTCCTGGCTCAGTTCCATTCAGCAGCCCAGGCTTGTGCGTCGCCCCGGTCCGTGGTCTGCATCTGTGAACATCTGTGTCAGGAAGTGCCAGAGAGCGCTGCACCCCAGGAAGCCCCCCCACCTCCCGCCTGGGTTCTCCCAACCGTGGGAGCCATTGGGCCACACGCATGTCTTTCTGTCGTTGGGTCCATCTGTGTCTCACACACGCACACACCACGCACGCCCTTGCCCTCAGACACTCTTGCACGCGCACCCCTCGCACACTGTTGCACGCGCACACACAGTGCCGTGCTCGGGGGGTCAGGACCGCACAGGCAGTCGACAACCTGGCGGCTGGGAAATACACCAGCGCTGCTCTCCCCGCTGCGCCGCGGCCCCGACAGATGTAGGAGCCGTGCGTCCTTGGCCGTGCGTCCTTGGCCGTGCCGGTGTGCCCTGCCTTGCAAAACAGACCGCGCTCGCGAAGCATGTGTGAATTTAATTTGGGTTTGCGTTGACTCATGTTATTATGATCTCAGAGCCTCTGCGCCTCTGCGGTGATTGGCCGTCCGAGGCAGCGGCCACCACGGAGCTTCCGCGCTGCCCTGGCCTCGCCACCAGGGTTAATGGGCTGTGAAAACACTTGGGTTCGGGAGGAAAGCCTCTTGCGGGGCAGAGCTGTGTGCGACTCAGATTGCCCTGGTGAGGGGGCCCTCCGGCAGCCAAACCCCCGTGACAACCCACTTCTGAGTGTTGGCCGAACATAAAGCTGCTTTTTACAGAGGAGAAGGGTGTTCTCTGAGCGCTGCAGAGACCCGGGCAGTCCCGGCCGCCCAGGGCAGCTGAGGGCCGGGCAGACCCGGTTCCCGATGGGCAGGGCTCAGGGGAGAGCGGGCTCCGGGATGACCAGCGTCTGGGCCCCACAGCCTTCCCGGTGCCTGACCTCTTGCCCTGGTGTGCAGCTGGCCGGGTGCTGGGGGTGGCCTGTCCACCATGGCCCCGGGGGCAGAGAGCCGGGGAAGGCTTGAGCCGATGTCCGCCGGACAGAGCTGCCCCGAGCGCAAACGTCTCCCCATCCTGAGACGGTGAGCCTGAGGGTGTTCGGACAGGTCCGGGCAGCCTGTGGTCAGCGTGGCCCTGGAGGGACTTGGGACCTCCACTTTCTGCCTGTTGCGCTTCAAGGACCTCGGAGGGGCACCGTGGCGGTCACTGGACCCTGCCTGCTTGTGAGGACGGGGCAGAGGACGTTTCCTGCCCACGGGAGCCGCCTCTCCTGGCCTGCTCTTCTCACTGTCCCGAGAGCACAGGCCGGGCCAGCAGGACCCATGCGAGTGTAGACAATGGCTTCACCACATTACTCACTGGGAAAACTCTGCTGATGTGAAATTCACTCGTGCTCGCTTCTGCAGCTGCTGTTCCTGAGGAGCTGGGCGGGCTCTCTTGACATTAAACAGGGCAGACGAGGGGGGAGCACGGTGGAGGGGGAGGGGCAGGAGACACCAGGGAAGTGACGGAGGCGGGATGGCCCGGCCCTCCTCGACCACATGGCCCTTTTGTTCCAATAGGAGGGAGGGAATGGGAATTTGAAAACAGAGCAGGGAAGACCGTGTGTGAGCAGCAGAGTTTTCTAGAAGCCTGGCCAGGGAGGCACCCTGAGTGCGTGGAGGCGTTGAGGAAGGTGGACCCCAGCCTCCGGGGCGTTCAGAAAGGACAGCGGAGGGCGTGCTGGCTCTGCCTTGTGGAGAGGGAGGTGGCCCTGGGGAACGAAAACCTGACGGGGCTGTGTTTTCCCTGGTTCCCAGCTGCATGACGTACGTGACTGTGGCTTTCTCTCCTGGAGCACCTGCCACACTTTTGTATTACGTGGCCGGGGAAGGTCAGTCCACGAAGCCGGGGGCAAGAGCGGTGGGTCTGGTCGCAGCCCCTCTGTCCCCCAGCCCTGGGCGGGGCGGGGGGACACCTGGGACCGGCCTGGTGTCTCTGAACTCCCTCCCAGCCTCCTCTTCTGTTCAGAAATCCTTCTGGTAACACCAGGCCCCTCCCCAAGAAGGACTGTGAAGACCTTCAGAGCTAAGCATGTGGGCCAACAACAGACGGTACGCCTTCACCCCGTTTTCTGGAACACGTATATCAGATGCCATCTGTGCCCCTGGACAGAACGTGTGAGGGAGCCCTCCAGGCTCCCTGAGTTTCTAGAAAGTCATGAGGCCCCCAGGGACCATGAAGACCCCTGAGCCAGGCACCCCCCCCCCATTTCTACCTGGGAGAAGTGAGGACCAGCTTGGAGAGATGTGCCCAAGGTCACTCAGACGGCAGGTGGCAGAGGGGAGGCAGGTGGGCTCAGCCTGGCCTGATGGAAGCTTCCTTCTGAAGCAGCCTCACGCCCCATGGCAAGTTCTACAGCTGGAGGTCTCGCAAGCCCCAGCTGGTGCACGGTGGGCCCCACTCCCTGCTGGCCACACCACGGGTGCCCAGGTGTGAATGCCAGGGGAACATCCTGGGCCTCGAGCTGGTTTCTTACCAGGCTGGAGGGGCGTGGTTCCCTGGCACGTGCCCCCCAGCAGGGCAGGGGTGGGATGAGCAGTGCCCTTCCCCCGACCCGGGCATGGAGACCGGAGACAGACAAGGCCGGTGCAGTGTCACCTTTCTCACAGATGCAGGCCGACTCCCCCGCGGTGCCGGCGGAGCTGGACCCAGGTGGGCCCCCCTTGTGGTCCGCCGGGTGGGGAACCTGCTGGAAGGGTGCACGGGGAACGCCTGGTCCCTGCAGCCAGCTCCAGCTCCTGGCGGAGGGTTCCAGACCCTGCGCTGAATGCACTCCGCTTTCTCTTCCCAAATCAGTCATTGGCCACTTCTCCAGCTTCCCTGGGGCGGGGGAGGAGGCAGGGGGAGGCCAGGGTGTCATCGACTGAGCTTTCTGTCTGTGGGAGGAGACGTGGCAGTGAAGGACACACATGAAGACACGTTTCCCGGAGAAGCTGGGAACAGGTCGGGGCCAGTCCAGCCCGCGGGAGCCTCCCCAGCCTCCTGGCCCGTCAGTTCTCAGGTCTGTCCCAAACAGCGCAGACGGCACGGGGGCCGGGACACCGTGGGGCCGCCGCCGCCCTCTCGGGGTCCCCTGTAGCGCTCGGGCCATCTCAGGGCGTGCTGCGGGGCTGGAGGGTCCCCCGCTCCTCCCGACCTTCTCCCTCCCAGGGCCCACGCGGCACCCTGCCGAGGCCCTGGTTCGCCCAGTTTTATTGGGTCCCGGCGAAGAGGCGGACAATGAAAAACTGGCCTCTCGGGGGTTTGTTGTGCACAGTTGACCTGGGGAGAGTGTTCTGTTTGTGACTCTGCCCGTCACGGCTGTCTGGTGTTCTGTCTGCCGCACCAGCCCGCGGCCCCGCGGAGCGTGCGGAGGTCTGGGCACCCTCCCTGCCCGGGGCCTGGGGGTTGGTATCTGTCAAGCAGGTGAGGTTCTGTCTGAGAATTGGGAGTAAGGGCGAGAATTCCCCCTCGAGATCTCCAGGAATCCTGCAAAACCTCCTCGTAACGGCTCTGCACCACCCTGGGGGGATGAAGGGGCTTTTGGAATATGTTAGGATCATTTTGGAAAGGCAGCCAAGGTGGTTTTTACATTCTTAGAGTATGCTGGTAATCTTAGCTCGCAATCATATCGCTAATGAGTTTCCCACTAAGACGTGAAATGTGTTCTAAAGAGCAACAGAAAGGCGCCCATGTTTTTCGCCTGCCAAGACCCTCTTCTGGGGTCTGAGTCCCCAGCCGCTAGTGAAACATTAGCTCCTGCGCCCCTGTAAATATCCAAGGTCACAGCTTTGCTTAGTGTCAATTATGTCTTTGACTCCACAATTAATACCTAAAACTCAAGCTAGACTATACCGGAGGGAAAATGGTTTCTGTCCACATCCTTTTGGTTCACTGAAACATTTCCGTTTCTGCTTCTTTGGTCCACAGCACGAGGTGCGCGGAAGAACTCAGATTTCTCCCCGGAGGGTGCCGTAGGGTCACCGGTGCAGCAAAGATGAGCCCAGTGTACATGGCAACCCCATCATCCAGCCCTGAGTTCACCTTGCTCCAATCCCTCATCCAGCCCTGAGTTCACCTTGCTCAACATTTGGGAAAGCAATCCTCTAGAATGCTTCCTGGAGCCCCTAGGTTGTTGCATGGGTGCGGTGCTCTTGGCCGCCATCTTGGTGTGTGACTGTATGACGCTTATGAGCTGAACGGGGCGAGCGGGTCCAGAGGGAAGGCAGGGAGGCGTGCGGCAGTGGAGGGGTTGTGTGTTGGGTCAGCGGGAGCGCTGTCTTCAGCACGGATTCCCAGCAGCAAGAGGAGCTGCTCCACGAGGGAGGCTCCGAGTGACCTCCCGTTGCCAAACCTTCTTATCGTGGTGGAAGTGTAGTTTCCGAAAGAGAACCGGGAAAGAGAGGGAGAAATGTCGTGTCCAGGCAGCCCTGGAAGACGGAACTGGGAGTAGATGGATCCACCACATCCAAGAATGTGCTTGAACAATGCCCAGCAATCCTGGGTACAGATGCCAAGAAGACTCCGTGAAAGGCCAGTCCACTGAGGCACCTTGGAGCTTTCTTCCAAGGGCAGCACAGGAGCCTCGCCGGAAGTCTGGTGCCATTAGACGCAACATGGCAGCTCACTGCACCATGGCGGGCCTCCCGGAGCCACGGGTCCCAGTGGAACTTTCACGCCAAGGACACCGTGCCGCGGTCCTGAGGACCAGGTGGCCCATCACTCAGAGGAGGGGGAGGAGAGTGAGGAGGCACTTCCCAGTAATAACCCGCCTTCCCTCAGTGCCCCACCTCTCCCCAACCAAACAAGGACCGAGGCTAGCGACTAGGACCGCACTGGCACCAACTTCAGGTCGAATACATATCACCGTGTTCATCTCGGTGTTGTGCCCTTCTGTTGATCTTAATGAGTACGTTTTTTTAAAAGTTAAGTCCTTTCACTGGTTGATTTAGCATCTTGCTCTCTGCACCCTCTCCCTACCCTACGTCCCCAGCCATTATTTCTGCTACCTGTGAATTTTCAGAAGTCTGATCCCAACATTTGGTAGAGATTAGTGAAATTAAATTATCAGATAGCTTCTCGAGGGAAATTATTTTGTGTTTTGGACAAGCCTTTATTAAAAAACCTTGCTTTGGCCTTTGAGGCGGACTCAGTGGCTATCTCCCCCATGCTCCTCAGGACCCCTGCAGCTGGGCAAGGCCATGTGACTAGTTCCAGCCAATGAGCTTTGGGAGCAAGGGACAATAGCATTTCCAGGCCGAAGTGTGGAAGAACCAGTGTGCGACTCCAGTCTCCCCGCCGCTGCCCCAAGGGGCCAGAAGGCGTGTGTCCCAAACAACGCATCTACAAGATGGCAGAGACCCTGCCAACTTGGGTCCTGGGAGGCTGTGTGGAGAGGAGCCCCCGCTGACCCGAACAAGCAAGAACGGACAAGACGTAAATGACCACCGTGTTACCCCAGTGAGTTGTGGGGGTCTGTTTGTCGTCGCAGCAAAGCCTCGCTTGCCCTGATGGAAACACCCTGAGAAAAGAGGGCAGATGATCTGGCGTCCCTCATGGGTCTCCCTTGTGTTGCCGCAGGGCCCTAGACAGGTGTGCCCTGCTCTGTAAAATGGATGTGTGCTTAGAAAAATTATCCAAAGTGAGTCGCTCCACGTTCATTTTTAGAGAAGCCCGGTTTCTAAAGGCACTTTTCCCGGAAGCTTTTTATAAATCATAAAACTTTACAAAGGGTGTCACCATGGCGTCATTTATTTACTAAACGTGGGTCTCGGTACACCAGATTTCCTTGAAATAACTCATAGTCGATGTTGAAAATGTTTCGTCGTTTTGCACTGCCCCTGAGCATTATCTGACTTCTGATCTTTGGCTCAAGGTGTGTTATTGGCTTGTCTTCGAGGCCCTTGCCTCCCTTTTGGGTTTTGTTGGGACTTCCTTGTGTCTACTGACTTTTCTTCCCGTGCACTTTATTTTAAAGTGGATTCACCCTGAATTCTTCAAGACTCGGCAGAACATCTGCATCACATCTATTTATTGACGAAACTCCATTAAAGAGGGTCTAGAAGGGAAAGTGGGTTTCTGGATTTAGGATTGAAAGTGGAAGTCCCAATCCCCTTGTAAACACTGCCATCGACACTGGGGGTCTTTCTTGGCAAAAGACGTTATTATGGGATGTTAAGCTGGAATTCAAATGGTAGTTAAATGCATGAACAATGTGGAAGGGGGGTCTGCACTTAAGCAGCAGGCCTGGATTTAGCCGAAAAATACCCCAGCAAGTATCTGGACACGTAGCTACTCAGCTCTGAGAATAATTGCCAGGGGGCTGCTCTGTTGTCTTTCAAATATAAGCGGTCGCTTCTGGCTTCCAAACTCGGGAATATTGTTGCAGTCCATGAAAAAAGACACAGGGAAATTTGGGAACATACACAGCTATACAGGCACCTGTGCACCTGTGAGCCCCCCCAGTGACTGCTCAGGCTGATGATGCTTCCAGAAAGGAAGACACCAGAAGTGTTCTGTGACACGTGGGTGATGAAAAATGTTCTTTTAATTGGGGCACTGGTTGGCTCAGTCGGTTGAGCGGCTGACTTCCTGTCAGGTCATGATCTCACGGTTTGTGGGTTCGAGCCCCACGTCGGGCTCTGTGCTGACAGCTCAGGGCCTGGAGCCTGCTTCAGATTCTGTGTCTCCCTCTTTCTCTGCCTCTTCCCCAACTCACACTCTGTCTCTCTGTCTCTCCCTCTCTCTCTCTCTCTCTCTCTCTCTCTCTCAAAAATAAATAAACATTAACAAAATTAAAAAAAAAAGAAAAATGTTCTTTTAAGAAGAGGGACTCCAGTGCCTTCCTTGGGTACCTCCTGGCTACCTGCTTCCTGGCGCTATGGCAGGTCCAGGGTGCAGAGAGGCTCCTTATCCGTCCGCTCCCAAATCCTGGCCATCCTGAAGGTGCCGTATTCAGCAGAGGGTCCTGGGGGCAAACAGAAGCCAGGCGGCAGGACCAGCCAGGTGTGGCGGAAGCGTCATTCCATACCCTCAGCACACACCGGCTCCTGTGCGACGGACCAGTTTGAAACAGCATGGGTGTATGACCTCCGCCCCCACACGGGGACACCAGTAAGGACTGGAGCAAACTTGGGATGAAGGTGACCCTTAGGGAAGAATGGCGGGGGTGTGCATGTGTTTATATGCGGTGTGTGCATATGTGACATGTGTCTGGAGCGTGTATGTGCGTACGTACGGTATGTGATAGTGTGACAGACACACACACACACACACACACACACACACACACACACCTACTCTAGAAGTGCACCAGTTGCACAAATAGCGAATATATCTAAACATCAAAGCCTTAAAGTCACTGCCAACCAGCTGTGCTCTGTCCATCCCTGTTTCCCGAGTCTAAGCAGAGCCAGCCACACTGCGCACAATAGATATTTTTTCTATCATTTCAAAGAAAATTCTGTCTATATTTGTGCCATAAATCAGGCTGCCTGATTTATTTGCCTGCAGTGTCCAGACACCCCAAACCCAGATGAAGTCAGTGCATGTGACACGGAGTAGGATCTTGTCCCTCACACCCCTCCACCCTCATTTGTAACCGCCGCGCACCTGAGTGCCCTCCATGCGGATCTCTTAACACTCCGTGAGCACCTGCCACGCGCCCGCTGGCCACTCACCTGGGGCACAGGCGGACCCAGCCTGCTTTATAGGTGAGACACCAATTGGAAGGGAGACATGGCCAGGCTGTGCACTCACAGACGCTGGTCACGGGTCTTTGCAGGACGTGGCAACATCTGGTCTGGGTCACAGCCGCTGCAGCGGGATGGGAGCCCTCGAGAGCCAGGCAAAAGTCAGGGCTCCCTCATCATGACATCCCGGGAATGCTTTTGTTTATTTTCAGACGCTTTGCTCCCACAGTCCCCGTGGGGGAGGGGTCAGGAGCCAGCGAGGGATCTCACGAAACCTGTCAAATTGAAGGAACCCGTTCTGTGCACCGCACAATCAAGGAAATGGTGTCTCCCTTAGGATTTTTTTTCACTATTTTTAAAAAGGTTGTTATTTCTCTTGAGAGAGAGAGAGAGAGACAGAGAGAGCGTGAGCGGGTGAGGAGCAGAGAAAGAGAGAGGGAGACAGAATCCGAAGCAGGCTCCAGGCTCCGAGCTGTCAGCACAGAGCCCGATGCGGGGCTCGAACTCATGAACCATGAGGTCATGACCTGAGCCAAAGTCAGACGATCAACCGACTGAGCCCCCCCCAGGCACCCCGATTTTTTTTCAGAAATGTGCATGCACAGTCATCTCTCATTTTTTTCTTATTGAAAAGTAGTTTGAAAAAAAAAAGTCCGTAGATTTGAGTATGGGAAATTTCAACCCAGAGATATTGAATGTTGAAAAACTTGAGCGATAAAGACCACGTTCCTGTATCTCTTGCCCTGGCCCCGTCCGTGTCAGATCAGCACCAGGACATGTGACTCCTTTTCAGACCCTACGACACCCACCCACCATGGAAGGGGACAGTGCTGCTTCCCTGTGGGCCGATACAGGTCTGTGCACATCCACCCATACTCCCAGATCCTTCAGGATCCCACGCAGACAAGGGAAGCCCGTGGACTGGCGGACCGTGAAATTAGAAGCGTTAAGTCTCAGAAATAAAACATTGGGAATCACAGCTCTTTGTCTGAGAGAGTCTGACGGATGTCGTTTTCGGGAGAGAATACCAAACACAGCTTCCAGGGGCGATGCCAAGGTCAAGTGCTTCAAGATGGGCAGGGCGACCCTGACTGTGTCCGCAGGGCTAGGGCCCCTTCTTAGCCAACAGCGGAGCATCTCTGTGTCCCCCCACGGGCCCTGGAGGTCCTGGCTGGTGCTGAGCCGGGGCACCAACGCGGGTATCTTCCCGGACCTAACTCGGGGCTTGCAGGGTTCACGCCGGGGCCGTACCCTCTTCTCTGCGCCACCTGGATCTCAGCCTGGACTCCGTCTCCCTGTCTGCTGTCCCTGTGGCATGCGGGCTCCCGGGTGTGAGGTCCGCTGCAGGGTGAGAGAGAGGTGGATACTGGAGAGGGACCCCTTCGCTCCGCAAGAAGGAGGCGAGGTCGTGAAAAGGGCGCGGAGGCCCCGAGATAACAAAAAGTGGAAGTTCAGAGGGCAGGGGTCACGCTCCGCTGGCTGATGGTACCGTCACTCTGGGAGCCGGGGGGGTCAAGGGTGTGCACGTTTTCCAGGCGGAATGGCCGGTCCAGCAAACCCTGCCGTTCTTGGGTCCCCGCTGCCTCTCTCCCTCTCCAGTCTGTCCCTAGAGAGACCTGAGCGCTTGCAAGATGTCTGTCTGAATTCGCAGCCACTGAGCACGGGAAACGTATGGGACGCGTGTGAGAGAGGTCGTGCAGCTGCAATGGGACACTGAGGTCTGTTTGTGGACCGTTTATCCTTTCTTCTTCCGTGTGTCCGTGAAGTTGGACGGTTTATCCGGTCTCAGCTCTCATTGGCTGCTAACCCGGGCGCGTTCTGTCTCGCTCGTGGAACCGTCCCGCGGCAGCCACGCGCCCCCTCCCTCGAGACCCCAGAGCCTTGGCTTCAGCGAGCTGCCGCGAGGCCACCTCCAGGATGGCCGGTCCTCCTGCGGCCTCAGCACGCACCCCCCGCAGCCCCGTGGCCCGTGCCACCCCGCCTGCGTCTGTGGACGCGCTGACTTCAGCCGCTCTGGACAGAGTCTTCGACGCTTGAGTGTGTGCTCGTTGGTTTCTAAATATGATGTGTTTCCACGCAGAGGCCAGTTTTATTCGGGTGGTGCTGGAGGTTGAGGATGTGACATAGGCTAAAAGTAACTGAGTCCAGAGCTTGGGGAGCAACGGGTTCTGTGCCTGTTGCTCAGGGGGTGTGTGAGCCAAGGCCACGTCCGTGCTCCTGAAAACTGGGATGTCCGCGGCGCCTGGAAACGCGCACTTCGCACCAGACCCCGTGTGCTGTTGGCATTTCAAGACGCATCCCACACCTCCAGCGTCTGCTGAAACCAGGGAGCCCAGAGCTGTGAGGGCTGATGACTGGAGCATAGTAGGGCTCTTCCCATTACCAAGTAGGGACTTAGCATTCTTCCGAACATGCACGAGCGTGTGCATGAGATTTCTAAAGTAGCATGTTTTCTCTGGGTCATTAATAAAAAAAGAGGAGTGTTCAGGGGCGCCTGGGTGGCTCAGTGGGTTAAGCGGCCGACTTCGGCTCAGGTCACGATCTCGCGGTTCGTGAGTTCAAGCCCCGCGTCGGGCTCTCTTCTGACAGCTCGGAGCCTGGAGCCTGCTTCAGATTCTGTGTCTCCTCTCTCTCTCAGCCCCTCCCCAGCTCATGCTCTGTCTCTGCCTCTCTCTCAAAAATAAATACAAAGTATTTTTAAAAAGAGCGTCCAAGAAAATAGGTCTAGAAAATAGATTTATTTCTGTCAGTGGTTTTGCATTTTGAAAATTGCGTCTTTTTCTGAGATTGATCTTGGGAAGTGAATGCTGGTGGCCCTTGCCAGGGGGTGCGCGTGGGCAGAGCCGACTCACTGCCGGGAGTGGCTGCACGCCCCCGTTGCCCACTGCTCGAGGAAACAGCCTGAGAGACGTTCTCTTGCACTGAGGCGAGGTGGCACCCAGAGCCCGGGGCTCTGGGTTCAATTCCCAGGTCTTGGTTCCTTCGCCGTGCGGCCAGCGTGGCTTGGTGCGGGCCGCCTCTGTTCTCAGAGGTCCTCAAGACCGTCCCTCGGAGCCCTCCCTGCCCCCTGACCTGCAGCACTGGTGGGCGCTCTGCTGGGCCTGGTGACCCCTGCCTGCCCGGTGCGGGGACCGCCCACCCCCGCCCCGTTCTCCTCCCTCCAGCAGGGGGCGCCACACGTGGCCTCTTGCGGCCTCACCTGCCCGCCCCCTCTCCGGCATCCAGGTCTGTCGAGGACAGGAAGCACAGAGCCCCCAGTTTGGGTTCGAATCCAGATGAAGGCAAGCAGCCGTTCCCTTTCCCTTCAAAGGGCAAGGGGACGATGGCCTCGCTCAGAGTGCGTGTGAAGTCCCTTCTAGGGTCCGAGCTGGGCATCCTGCCGAGTGAACCCCACCTCCAGCTCATTGCCACCTGCTCTGCTCTTGCTGGCTCCCCCCAAGGCTCCTTCCCTCCTCTTCCCTCTTCGGTTCCGGGCCACCACCCCTCCTGTCGCTTCACACACGTGCCCCGCCCGAAGCCCGCTGTCGGTGGGTGGGTGGGGGGGTCTCACCTCCTCGAGCCTCGGTCCTCGAGCCCACCCCACAGTTACCCCTGCAAAGCCGGCCCGGTCATGCCGGTGCCCCCTGCGCTTCTCACGGGCCCCCGTTGCCCACCCCGGGCCCCTCCCCAGAGTCACGGCTCACCGTTGTCCCCCAAGCCCACCTGACCAGAGGTTTAACTGTTGCTTCTCTGTGCCTTTATTATGCGCCTTTTTATACCTTTACTCTAACTCTTACTATATTTTGCTCTAACCATTTACGTTTGTAGCAAAATAGTTGTAGATCCCACGTGCTTTTATTGTGCCTTTGTTAGAATGTTTAGCACATACTTGTAATCAGAACGTGTTCTGCCGTCTGTCCCCAAGTGAACTGGCTTAGGACAGGGACCGAGCTGTCCTCAGCCTTAGCCGGTCGGCCAGCAGAGGGCCTGACATTGGCGAACCTTCGGTGAATTTCCTCTTGAGCCGCCACTGCTGTCACGGGGAGGGGTGTGTCCTCACATACTCCTTTGTCAAGTGTGCAAAGACATTTACTAAGTCAGCGTTCGCAGGTCTGGACCCACGTGACCGGTGTTGTGGGACGGAGGACCGTGGGATGGGGATTCCTGCCTCGGGCCTCGGGCCTTCGCTGACCCGAGTTCTGGTGATGATGCTGCACCTGCCCGGTGGCTTGGTGCAAGTCCCCTCCCCCGCCACGGGCCCCATCTCGTCTCTGGGGTGACGTCCTTGGATGGGTCATCGCGACAGGCACTTCCTGCGCCTGAAATAGGGCCCTACAGGGTGATTTTTTTAACACCGCCTTCTTCGGCCGATGGGTTTTATTTGTCGGCAAGCTTGGTGCCATCTGGAGAAATCACAGTTCGCCGCTCCAGGTAGTTCCTGGGTTTGGGGGCCCCGTGTCCCCGGAGGAGGCCGCACCCTCCTGTCACCTAGTGACTCAGGCCTGCTGTCCCTCACCACCTCTGAGCTTGGGGCTTCCCTCTGCAGTGTCCCGTGACTCATGGAGGACGAGTGGGGAGGCCTCCCTCAGAGGAAGGCGGACGGGGTAAATCCTGAGGGTGAACACTGGGCCTCCTGCGCCAGCCCCCTCGGATCCGAGAGCGCTGGCCAGGAGAGCCGGGGGCCGCGTCCCTCCGGGGCCCAGAGCCTGGGAGGCACCTCGCAGGGGAGACATCTGCGAGCGGAGGCAAACTTGCCTTTTCCCCCAGGTCGCTCTCAGGCCAGCCCCTTGGCAGGCGGGCCACTCCAGACACAGTCGGCCTGAATCCCCGAAGCCAAGCCCCAAGGAGAGAGACACAGGGACCGAGAGACAGCCCTGCTTCCAAGTTGGCGGGAGCCTCTCGCTCCCCTGAAGGAGCAAGGCCAACAGTTCGGCCACCAGCCACCAGGGAGCTGTGGACGGTGGGAATCGTGGACGGTGGGGAGCCGTGGAAGATGAGCCCCGCGTCATAAATACAGTCACCGTAGACGGGGTTCCTCTTTCTCAGGCACAAGGCAGGCCGGGGGTCAGACTCCCGAGTCCCAGAGCGGAGGGGAGAGGGGCACAGTGTCTTCTCGCCCACCTTCCCCCTGCCCCCAGGCCCCAGGCCCCAGGCCCTGAGCGTAGGCCCTGGCGTCTGGAAGCGTGGGGCCTGCCGCGGAAGCAGAGAGGCAGGGGACACAGGGACACCCGCCCGCGCCGGCCTCCTGGCAGCCTTCCCAGCGGTCTCACTGCCACCTGGACGCACAGGGCCACCGGTCCCGGGAATCCGGGAGGTCCCGCCAGGGCCGCACCGAGCGCAGCGCCTCGGCCACTTCTCCGCCCCGGCGGCAGAAGTCTAGCAGCCCGCCGGTGTCCTGGGAGCCTTGTGGGTGCCAGGGGGCACCCCACCTGCCCACCCACCCATTCCTGGGAAAGCAGACCGTCCAGAGGGGAATGGGCCAGGCCCTGCCCAGCACAGAAGCTCCTGGATCTGGACTCTGGCCTGCGTTGGAGAACGCCATGGCCTAGGAGAACCCCGTGGCCGTGGCCTCTGTTTAACTCTTAGAAAAAGGGCCCCAGGACCAGCAGAGAGGGACCAGAGCGTCCTGCCTGTCAGAGCCACTGCTGGACCCAGGGATGGGACACAGGCCCTCCTGTACGGGGCAGGGACGCTGGGGGCGGGGGGACGCGGCTGGGAGAGTGGGGTGGCCAGACGGGCAGCCAGAGGAGCCTGGTAAAAATCTTACAAGTCCGATGGCTTCTTGACTTGCGTTTGTCTCAGTGACGACGGTTAGCCTTTGTCTGTCTTCTCCTGCCTCCACCAGCATCCCACAGAGTGTTCCCTGTGTCCCGTGACACCCCTTAGGAAAGCCAGTTGTAGGCGATAGAGTCCGAGCCCCCCGGAGGACCAGCGGTAATTCCTGCCCTGTCACCTAGACGTGGGTCCTTCCGCACTCCTGGTGGGGGGCGGGGGCGTGTTCTGTCGTTTGCCTCTAACCATCTGCCCCTCCAGGACAGGTGCACAGGCAGGCAGGGGAGGGGGCCTGAGCCCCCCTTTGCCCCCCTGGGGGCCCCCGCGTGCTGCCCTCACCCCACCCAGCACCCAGCAAGGGCAGCTGGGTCTCCGCCCTTCTGGTCAGCCAGGTGAGGCTGGCAGGGGTTGGCCGCTTGCCTGCCGGGGACGGTCCTGCCTGCGGCCTGACTGGGGCTGCCCGCACATCCGACCTGGAAGGAGGTTGCACACCGTCTCCTCTGAAGGCAAATTGTTTTATTCCTCTGTCTCTGGACAAGTCGCAGAGATAGCCCCCGGGGCAAGGCGGCTCCGGGAGAGCGAGCGTTGTGGCGGCCGCTCACTGGCAACGGCCCAGGCTGGCCGGGCTGGCGGGCTGGGGGGCGGGGCAGAGCCAGCCTACACCCAGAGCCAAGGCTGTCTTCAGAGCCCTCACCAGGAAGGAAGGAGCTCCCCGTGAGCTGGGCAGTGTGACCTTCTCAGAGCCTCCAGGGCCTGTCACTGGCACCCCTAGGGTGACCGATGGCGGGAGGCCTAGGCCGGCTGCCCAGCCGTGTCCGCTTTGTGTCGTGCCCGCCCGCCTGCGCGTCGGGCAGAACTGCAGCCGGCGGGCACAGCCTCGGGGCCTGGCTGCCTGCAGGGGGGACGGCCCCCCCCAGGGGCATCAGGATGCCCAGCCTCGTCTCTAACCGCCGTGTCTCTGGCAAGTCACGGCGTGTCCAGGCTGCGGCTGACCTTGCTGACCGGGGACTGAACGACGCGGACTGAGCATGCTCTCCCGTTCCCGATTCTCGAGAAGCGTCTCAGGCGAGCTGGGGACGGGGGACGTGCCAGGGTGCAGAGGTGGACTCCCGGGTTCAGGGCCAGGCCTGCCCCCGAATTCCTCACGAGCTCTGGTTTGATGCAGGTGCCGCTGGCCAGCAGCCACCATCAGAGCGGCAGGAACTTCGAAGGCGTGAGAGTGATTCTAGTGGACCTGGCACTTTGCGCCTGCACAAGCCTTGCATGGGGGGGCTGTTCGGTCTCTTCACCGTGGCCTCTTCGGACAGGGGTTTACTGAGCATTTACTTCGTGCCAGGTGTTGGTCTAGACCGTGGAGACCCAGCTGGGGAAGAAGCAGCATCCTGACCTCTCAAGGTGACAAGAGAGTCGGGCACGAGCCAGGCGAGGCCACAGGCCTTTTGTCTGCTGTGGTTCCTTGGACCCCCGTAGCACCGAGGTGGCAGGCCTGGCGTGACCCTCGGCGGGAGGGGGTGAAGCCCAGAGAGGCGAGGCCGCTTTCCTAAGGCTGGACTGCCCATGGATCGCGGCACTGGGATCTGGCTCAAGGCCGTGTTCTTGGTTCCTGTCTTACCGGGAGCTTCCAGAATGCTCATGACATTTTGACTACAGGTCTCCGTGTCTACTGAGCTACTCATTCACGGCCCTGTCTTGTGCCGGGCTTCCGAGTGTTAACCGGCCAGCATTCCTGGAGTAAACCCTGCTTGGTTATGTGGAAGGGGTTCTTCACCTACATAGCGGGACTTGGCTTGCTGATGTCTTATTCAGAGGCACGGGTGGCATGACCTGGCCTTTGGTTCTGATGCCGTTTGGACGGGGGCCCGAGTTGTGTCGCATTGGCATTTTATGGAGGAGGCCGCGCATGGGGCAGGGGGAGGGGGGGAAGGGGGCACATGGAATCCCTCTCTACCTGCGCCACGATTCTGCCGTGCACCTAAAACTGCTCTAAAAAGTAACCTTCGGAAAAGTAAATAATAAAAATAAACAAAATGGGAAGTGTTTCCTCGTCTTTAAATTCTGGAACAGCTCGAGTAATACAGATGGGAATGACCTGGTCACAGAAGGTTCTATTTAATGCTCTTGTAAAAGAATCTGGCCCCGGGTTCTTTGTAGGGCAGATACGGATCTTGGGTAGCCTGGTCGCCTTATCTTACAGATGTTGATGCATTCAGATTTCCCGCCTTTTCTTGAGTGAGGTTGGTAAGCAGAGTGACAGATCGGAGGGTGTGGTGGTTATGAACGAATGGGGCTGTCTGGTGCGCGGTCCTGTGGCCTTGGCCGGGCGGGAGCTCGGGCTGGCTGGGGACCCACAGATGTGGCCTCTGCCTTACCTTTGACCTCTGAGGCTTTCCTCCCCCAGTTCCTATTTGCCTGCTCATTTTGCGGTGGGACGATTGTCGTGTTATTTGCTGCTGTACTTGCGGAGACAGAAGCCCCAATGACTCTTCATCTGGGTGGAAAGACCTTTTCAAGTAGTATTTGCCCAGAAGTGGCTCCTGGAGGTGGGGGGTGCATTTTCTGAGCCGTATATGCCTCAACATGTTCCTTCTGCTCCCCGATGTGGTCCATGGACCCCTTTCCGCAGGAACACGGGACATCCTGGGATTGGCTGTCAACGGGTGGCCCTCGTTGGGTGCTTTTTTGTTTCTTTTTCTGTCTGGAAGCCTGTAGGAGGCTTTCTGTACTCAGAATCCAGAACTTTCCTCGTGATGTGGCATGCTTACCCGTGTTGTCAGCTCTTCTTTCCAGAACTCTGTGTCCCTTTAATCTGGGACCGTCAATCTTCCTTGAGCCTGGGGACGTCTTCCCCCATATCTCTTTTGTGGCCGCCTCTCCTCCCTCCTTCCACATTCCTTGTCTTTTGCTCAGATGCTGGAGACCTCCATGAGTCAGTCTCTGATTTATTGATCGTTTTTTATCAGGTCTGTTTTGCTAGTTTGCTTCCATTACTTGAGAAATACTCCACTTCCAGACGTTTTGCGATTTCCAAGAGCCCTTTTCTTACTTCCTGGTTGCTCCTTCTCTCTGAAAGCAGAGCAGCCTTACTTTCTCCATGCAGACTCCCCGTGGCTTCTCTCCAAATGGTAAATTCCACCGTCCGGAAAGTTTGATCCTCGTGCTCTGGGCCACTTGTGAGGCGCTTGGCTTGCTAATCTCCCCGCCGTGGTCCCCAGTTGCCCGATGTGAGGCATCACGTGGTTTCCACTCATATTTATGGCACGTCTGGTTGGTGTTAGTAAGTGGGTTCCATGCCCCCAGCCAACCCCAGGGAGCCATGTTCAAATGGTCAGGAGGCTGTGTCCAGGCTTGGCGAGGGCACGGCGGGCCCCAGCTGAACAACAGTGCTCGATGAGTGCCCAAGCAGGGGGACTGGCCCCTGTGGGATGGGCAAGACCCTCCAGGGAGGTGGCAGCCGTCAGCTCCACCGCTGGGTTCATTACTGTCCATCTGCACAGGGCACGTCCCCCCAGTCCTGGTGTTCTGGAGCCCAGGAGCTGGGGGTCTTTGTTTTTGGCAGAGTGACTGGGAGGGCAGAAACAACAAGTGGCAGCAAGTGCGGACTGGCCGGTGGTGGCTCCTTCGAGTGAGCTGGGCAATGTCGGGTCTGAGGGAGGCAGACTCCTCCCCTTTTCAGGCCGAAGGGGGCGACGAGGGCCTGGGTGAGGCTCAGGGCATCTGCTCCGCGCTCTGCAAGGTGGCCATGCTCCGGGGTTTCTGTGCGCAGTTCCTGCCTTCCTGAGACTCACATTCAACAACCCCCCCCATCTCCACTGGCAAAATCTCAGGGGCGTGTGTGTGTGTGTGTGTGCATGTGCTGTACTGATTAGAGATCACACATCTGTGCCCATTTCCCCTCCACCCTTACTCCCTACCCTGCCTTTTGTTGGCAGTGTCCCACAAAGTTCAAGGTACTTTGTCCCTTCCCTTTCTGGCTGCACAGTCTGCCTTGTACTTTCTTTAAAAAGTTGCCACTGTCTACTGTGTGTTCTAGTTGCTTACAAACAGGTTTCTTCTCCCTGTTAGATTTCTGTGTTTCATTTCTGGGCTTTTTAAATAACTACTAGCATTTCTGGCGCATGATGGAAGCTCCATACATGTTAAGAAGATGGATGATGGATGGATGATTGATGGATGGATGGATAGACGGATGGATGGATGGATGGTAGGTGGGTGAATAGACGGATGGATGGATGGGTGGGTGGGTGGATAGATGAGTGGGTGGGTAGAGGGAAGGAAGGGTGGGAGGGTAGATATGTGGATGGTAGATGGGTAGATGGATGGCTGGCTGGCTGGGTGGGTGGATAGATGAGCGGATGGATGGAAGGAAGGAAGGGTGGGGGGGTAGATATGTGAAAGGTGGGTGGATGGACGGACGGATGGATGGTGGGTACATGGGTGGATGGATGGAAGGCCTTTTAATAAAATCTTCCCCCTGAAGCCCCTGCCTCACCTTTTGGAGAATTTTTATTGGCGTTTCACTCCCTGGGTTAGGTCCTGGAATTAATAGTCAACTAAGACCCTTTACTGCATATTCGTGCCCAAGGGTCTGGTGTGGCAGAGAGGAGCAAAGTCACCCTCTCAGTGTAGCCGCTGCCCCGCCGCTCTGCCTGTCACCAACCCCCCCATCTCTGCAAGGCAGACAGATGTGGGGAGTGAACTACAGACAGGGCACACGCATATGGTTTCAGGTGGCTGTTACACGCGGGAGGCAGTCCTGGGCCCCACATGTTTTACGTTTGTTGCTGAGAACGCTGCCCATGTCAGCAGACATGGCCGGGGTCAGGGTGACATCAGGGGGGCCAGGCCCACAGGCTCTCGGTCAAGAAGACGAATGAACCTGCTCATTTCTGCCTGAGCCCTGGGCCCCGCGGGTACACGAAGCAGCCCTGAAATTCACCACTACTGGGGGACGGCCTCTGTCATTTTTGGCTTTTCATGGATGATACTGTATTTCCCCTTGGAGGGTTGGTGCGGCTCATATATCAAAAACTGTTGTAATTATTTCCTCCCTCTGAGGAAGGCTTCCATTTACCTTTCTCTAGCTGCCCCCCTTATTAATTATCTAATTACAACCACATTCTCCAAGAGAGAGCAGCCTTTGACTTTCTGCCCAGGACCACTTAGAAAGGCGTACATATTTGGAGTGCTCTGGGCTCGAAAGAAAAGAAGTGTGTGTGTGTGTGTGTGTGTGTGTGTGTGTCTCTGTGTGTGCATGTTTTCACACACATGAGTTTCTTTCAGGGAAAATGTGTCTTAAACTTCTTAGCCCTTTGTCTTGGCCCAGCGGGGCGTTCTAGAATTCTTAGGGATCTGGGGGAAGGGAGCTGGGGGTGCAGGGAGAGGGGGAAGCTTCCTGCTTGCAACTGCCCAGTAGTATGAGGGACACACACTCACACTCACATGCACACCCACAACACACTGTGGAAGTCGTCACCCATCACCGGATCAAAAATCCTTCTGTGTTTTTGTACCCTTACACATCACGGTCCCAGGACCTGGGGTGCCTGTCCTTGACTTCTTATCCTGGAGGGAAGTTTCTACAGTGACCCTCCTCTCAGGCTTCTCCTTGGTAAAGCCATTCCTGACTCCTCCCCACCCCCAACCCCTGCCGGCCTCATTGCAAACCTCATCCTTCTGTCTCAGCACTTGGGTCCGGCAGCCCCCCACCCCACCCCCGGCCACAGCGCATCGGGGGCAGGGGAAAGGCCGGCCTTAAGCATCGTTTTGCCCCCAGGACCAGGTGGCCCCAGCACATAGACGACTCTGATGAATGGACTTGCCTCCTTTGGTTATGAAGTTGATCTGGTTATTTCTTTGTTCCCCAGATGAGGAGGTGTGTGCTGTGCGCACCGGGCCCTGGGGTAGGCGGTAAAGATCACGGGGAGCCGGAGTACCCACCAGCCAGTCTAAAGAATCCCTAACAAAGTTCAGGGGCTCCTGGGAAGGATGACATAGGTTGGGATTGGTTGCAAGCTGCCAAGCGTTCTGTGGGACGGGGGTCCTGCGGGACGAGGCCATCAGCAGCCCTCGGCCCCAGAACAGCCGGCGACGGGCTGGAAGTGGCCCTAGCCGCGAGCTGCCCCCTGGAGCGAGGTGGGGGGCCCAGCCGTCCTCGCCCTTGGCACCTGCAGCACCTTTGCAACAGGCGGACAGGCCCTGAGCAGACGCCCGTGCCCAGCAGCAGGACCCCCGTCTTCCTGGGCTTCCCACTACCGTGACTGGTGACCGTGGCTCACAGCGGCCACGTCTGTCTACGGTCTGGAGATCACACCCCGCCCGAGCTTCTTTCTGGGAAGCACATCCTCTCGAGCGGGACTCGTGGGCGCGGTCTGGGGACCCCACCGCTGGGTTCCTTGCGCGCGCTCCCTCTCACTGCCTCTCCATCGGGTCTCTGTCCTAACCCCGCCACGTTCCAGGCGACGAGGCCCCCTGGGTGAGCCCACCTTCCTCACAGGAAGGCCGCGGCGGTTCTGGGAGAGCGTGGCCCCTCGTCCGTGGGCTGGGTTCCTGACCTGGCGCCTCGCCGGCCGGTCCCACGGTCAGGCAGGGGGGCTGGGAGGGGGCGCTCTGGGTGGCCCCTGGACACACTCTTTCAACAGGACGCTGTGCACGTCACACGCACGCTCCGGCAGACCCTTACACGTGCTTGCGGGCCCTCAGAGACGGGACGGTTGTGTGCCCTGATCACGGTGGGGGGCGCCGGGATCCACGCGTGATGAGAGGGCCTAGGACCGCACACACACATCAGACACACACACACACACACACACACACACACACACACACACAGGCACACCTGTGCGGTGAGGGCTCACGCTCCCTCTCCCTTGTCTTCCAGGCTGTCCTGCGGGGCCGAGGCCCAAGTGGAATTGGGGCACCTCCACATCTGTCACTTCTGACACCTGTGCAACCTCAAGGGGCCCAGCTCTGCTCCCGGCACAGCGTCCAGACACGGGGACAGCAGCGGCTTGGATAGAGGACCCCGGGCCGCACACCTCCTCCCCCGAGACGGTCCCTGCTGGTGACATGGTCATTATCGTCCTTGCCACTGTTTGGATTTTCCTTCTGGGTTTTTTTGTTTTTTTTTTTTTTTTTTGGTGGGGAGGGGGGATTTGTTCTTTCTGAAAATCTCTAGATTCAGGAACATATTTACGAGGATTTAAATTTTGGATTTGTATTTCCCTCTAAGTGCCTTTTTAATGTATATTTTTTTAATAAAACAGAAATGCATTCCTGTACAACTCTGTTTAAACTGGACCAAGGCTCTCAGACAAAGAACCTCGCATGCCCCCCCCGCCCCCCACCCCAGCCTCTGCATGATCGTTCCAAGCAAGCCTGGACTCCTTCTCACCCCTCGCCTCTCTCTCTCTCTCTTGTGATTTGCTCAGCTAACCATTTTTTAAAATATTTTCTGTTTCAGTGTATATGTTGCTTATTTGTTTTATTTATTGAGATGTTTTTAACAAGCTCGGTGACTGCAACGTGGCTGTGTACCCTGCCCCCTCCCAGGAATAATAAAGATGTCCCTGCAGCCCGGCCTTCCCTCTCCTCTTCTGTACTTCGCAGCAAGGAATGGGCCCGAGAAACGTGGACCAGGTCACAGAGTTGACCACTGCTTCGCTTTAGAAGGGACAAGAAAGGGTGTGAGGCAGTGTGCCACGGGTAGTCGTACAACTTTCTAGAAGCTGCCATCCCTGATGCGGTGCAGAGGGCTATGGACGCAGGCCTGGGAAAGCGGGTGAGGCTGGCCTGGGCCCCTCCGTGCGTCTGGCCTCCCCTGAAGCCCCCGGGGCTAGACAGCACCGCTGTCCAGACCTCCTCCTGCCTGTGACGTGGAGACTGTGCATCCTGCGTCCATCCCCGTTCCTAGGCCGAGGCCGGCCCCCCCTCACCCCCCGCCACCCCTGGCTCTGCAGAGCCTTCCCCACAGCCTCACCCCCACACCCATGCCCCTCCTTCACGTTTTCAGAAGGGGCCAGACTGC
Source organism: Felis catus (assembly GCF_018350175.1). Classification (NCBI taxonomy): domain Eukaryota; kingdom Metazoa; phylum Chordata; class Mammalia; order Carnivora; family Felidae; genus Felis; species Felis catus. The sequence continues at coordinate 219,317,645 of NC_058375.1, forward strand.
TCTGAATATGTTTAACCCTGGGCCCCGCGTGCAGCTGTCCGGCCCCCCAGAGCCTTGTGCACCCAGCAGGGGGAGGTTAAGGAAGGAGCACCTGTATCTACAGGGGAGCTCGGAGCCCTTGCCCAGAAACCCCAGAAGGGTCACAGTCTGCAGCTAAGAAAGCGAGTCCGGCTGGGGTCCGGTCCAGGTGGGCGAGGTAACAGGGGAGACACATCGCCGGGAGGGGCAGGGAGCCCCGCACCCCACGTGCTGGCCTTTTGAGCCTTTCGCCACGTCTGGGGGCACCAGGGCGGGTGTGGGTAGCCCCAGGTTAAGGGCTTCCAGCTGGGCAGCCGCACGTCACCAGGTCACCTCCCTGCACCACCAGTGGCATGTGTCGGGGGGACACTGATACGAGGTCTGCTGGACAGAGCTGTCTGAGGACACGGCGCCACCCGGAGGCCACCCAGCGCCCAGACAGGATTCTCGGGAGCAGGGCTGTGGCGGCCTGTGAATCTTCTTCCTCCCTTTCTGCCACTGCCCGGGGCCACTAGAAGGGCAGACCCTCAGAACACCAGCCAGACCTCAATGTCCATCACCTGGCTGGCTCCTTGCAGTGACCCTGAGGCAGCACCAGCTTCCGCCACGACTGGCACCAACTAGAGGGGTCCTGAGCACCTGTCTGGGGGCCTGGTCCCTGCAGCACGAGCCCCAGCACTGACCACAGACAAGAGTGGACACGTGCACGTGCACACACACACACACACACACACACACACAACTATATCCCTTGTAGAGGTTTCGGGAAGACAGAGCTGGGCAGCTGGGGCCCTGGCAGTGAGAGTCCAGAACTGCCCCTCGCTGTCCTGCCGGGTCCAGCAGAGGCCATTAGATACTCCAGCACCTTGTCTTGAAGGAATTCAAAAGGAAAACAATAGCAAATGCTATCACATCAAATGTGCAGATGGGGTGGCCACAAAGAGTTTCTTTCTTGACTTCCAAATTGCAAAATTTGTGCTGCCTCCGCTGCAGGGCAGAGGGCTTGGCCGGGCGTGACCACAGCGGGGTGCTGGGGCCGAGGGAAGACCAGAGAAGACACCTTGCCTGTCGTGGGAGAGTCGGGGACGGAGCTCGGGGTCTCAGCAGGGCGCCCCAGGAAAGGACCGAAGTCAGATCCTGGGACCTGGGACACCCTGCTGTGTCCCCGGGCCCCATAAGGCCCTGAATAAAGCATTTACGTTCCCAGGTCTCATTTATTTAAAAAAATTTTTTTAATGTTTTTATGTATTTTTGAGGCAGAGAGAGAGCACACGCAGGGGAGGGGCAAAGAGGGGGAGACATAGAATCTGAAGCAGACTCCAGGCTCCGCCAAGCTGTCGGCAGAGAGCCCGACGCGGGGCTTGAACTCACGAACTGTGAGATCATGACCTGAGCCGAAGTCGGACGCCCAACCGACCGAGCCACCCGGGGGGCCCCCCAGGTCTCATTTAAAAATGAGCAGAGAACTCCTCTTCCAACTGCTCTGGCCTCACGCAAGGAATAGAGCCCGTTGGATTAACTCCTCCCCTACTGACCAGAAACAATCATCAATACTGAGGAGCAGTGGGGCCACGGACTTCTTTCCAGCCAACATACTCACCTTTACACTTTGTGCGTTTAGCTTGGGGTCAGCACGTTGACTCCATTCGTGTTTTGTTCACTGACCGTGTGCTCTCGGTCCATCCGCTTGAATACTCCTTTTGTCGGCGTGCGGTCTGCCTTGGACTGTGGCCCAGGAGAATCAGAAACCCTGCCCGATCCCCTCCTTCCCAGCCTGAGGGTGGTGGGAGGGCCCGACTTGGGAGTCCTGACTCCGTGACCCACCCAAGCCGAGTAGAGCAACGGAGCCTCTGTTTCCTTGTCTGGGACGTAGAAATGTCTGGAGTGAAAGTCCTGGGTGTTGTCAGTGCCTACACTTCGTGGCAGAACGTCCGGGATGGGGCAGTGGGGAGACACGGCCCGGGATGGAGGGCTGAGGAAGGGGCACCGAGTTCGGGGCAGCAGTGGCAGTCATTGCCACGGATACCGAAAGCGGCCGTGGACAGGGAAGCGTCAAGATTCTTGCCACGCGTTGGGGAGACAGCTCCCTGCCACGAGCTTCCTGGAACTCTACTGGCCACCTGGATTATTTTGGCATGAGGTGGTTTCTTTATTAAGACGTGACTCTCACATCACAGGTAAGTCCCGGAGACAGCGGGCAGGTGCTAGGCCAGGGGCATGCGCAGGGGCCGTGACAGACATCTTGCGCCTCTGGGGGTGCACGTGAAAAACACAAGCCAGGCTGGGACCCAGGGAAGGCCTCAGGGAGCTGTCACCCCACAGAAGACTTTACCAAATGAGGAGACAAGCAAGTGATAAGTGATGTTCAGGAACAAAGAGGGGCGCCTGGGTGGCTCAGTCGGTTAAGCGTCTCTTGATCTCGGCTCAGGTCGTGATATCATGGTTCATGAGTTCAAACTCTGTGCCAAGCTCTGTGCTGACGTCTCAGAGCCTGCTTGGGCTCGCCTCTCTCTCTCTCTCTCTCCGCCCATCCATGCTTGCTCTCTTCTTTCCCATTCTTTCAAAATAAGGACATAAACGTTTTTTAAAAAGGAACAAAGAGACAAAGATTCCCATAACAGTAGAAATGGGAACTCACGATAGGAGACATAGGTGCATTTCTGCTCCCCACTCTTCCAGATGCCGGTGCCCCAGATATCTGCATCACGGGAGCCAACACACCTGCCTCCAGGGTGGGCTTGGGTGGGGCCACGTGTGAACGACACCCAACACGCTTCCTGGCACCCAGCGAGCATCCGGAAGGAGAGCTGTTGGTGGTGGTCACTTTCTCTCTCTCTGCCTCAGTTTCTCCTTCTATAAACCACAGAGGTGGACGGGGTGCCCTGTAAAAGCCATTCCGGTTTGTTACGGGTTGAATTATGTCCCCTACAATCATACGTTGGAGTCCTGGCCCCCAGGATTTCAGAAGGTGACTCTCTACTTGGAGCTGGGGTCTTTGCAGAGGTAATTAAGTAAAAGGTCATTAGGGTGAGCTCAATGCCATATGACAGGTGTCCTTGTAAGAAGAGGAAGTTAGGGAGAAGATGGCCATCAATAAACCAAGGACAGGGGCCTGGAACAGGTTCTCCCTCGTGGCCTGAGAACGAACGACCCCACACACACCTCGGTCTGGGACCTCCCCGCCCCAGAACAGAGAGACAGGGCGCGTCTCCACTGTTTAAGCCGCCCCGTGTGTTAGGGCAGCCCTAGACGAAGCTGGAAAGCTCCCTGCCCACGTGTTTGCTTTGTTGAGAATAAAATGGGAAAGTGAAGTGAGACCAGAAACGCCAGAAGCCAGGGGGGCTGGCCTTACTTCCCAGGCTTAAAAACGCAGGGTGGGCAGAACTCTCGGGTTCTACCAGTCACTGCCCGTGGCCGGCTTCCCCACAGGAGTGAAGGAGGGAAGGTTGCAGACGGGGACAGGATGGCACAATGACGTCGGTGATGAGAACGGATGATGGGGAGGCGGTTTCTCGGTCTCCCCGGTGGTGCCGACCCTGGGGACACAATTCCCCGGGGAAACAAGGGACGGTGGCACGTGCGGCCCCTCCTCTTGCCCCTCCCCCCTCCGCCTGTGGGAAGGAAGGGGCAGGCCCCTCCTGGGAGCCCTCTGCCTGCAGACCGCCACCCTCCACAGAGACCGGATGGAAGGAGTATGGGGTCTCGGCTAATTGCCGATTTACGGCCCAAAGGACAGGGCCTCTGTCTGGGTGTCCGCTCTACCTGGGATGCCGCGCCCAGCCGGGCGAGCCGCCACCTGACTGCTCCCCGCTCCTGTAGAAGCGAGCCGCCCAGCTCAGAGCAAACACAAGCCGGGCGAACGCCCAAACCCTCCACAAGCCGGGCTTCTACTTAACGATGCGCCACGGGGGGCAAAAGGCACAGTCCTACCCCCGCCCGCTAGGGCTCCTGCTTCTCAAGTCTCCTGGAAAGGTCACCGCGGCTCGGAGTTCCTTTCTGGGGGTGGCAGATGGCGTGAGCCATCTGAGCCTTGACCGCCGTGTGTTCAGAGCCGCGGTGGAGGACTGCTGGCCTTTCTGACCGGTTTCTTGGCCCCTTCGGGTCGATTAAATCTACTCATCTCGGGCTTCAGAATCAAGGTTTGTGGTTGCAGGGGCCGCAGAGACTCAGGGCTTCCCGAAGTACGGGGCTTAATGCAGGCTGACCGGTGGGAGGGAGCCGGCCAGCTTTAGCTGCGGGTCCAGTAGCATCAGACCCCACGTTGCCTTCAGGTATTTTTACACTCACGATGTTTCTAGTTGGAATGCGGCAGATTGGGTACCTCTCCAAAATCGAAAGGCACTCGGAGAGCAGCCTGCCGGAGTCCCGAGGCCCCACGTCAGAGGAGGAGGAAGGAGGCTGCGGTCCCCACCCACCTGCCTGTGTGGTGTCCTCTGTGACCCGTGAGCTCTTGGACGCTAATCCTCCCCCTTCCTTGTGCGCGAACTTTCCCCGCCGCAGCCCCAGGAACGCTCGGGGGTGGGGGAGGGGGGAAGCGCCAGCCACCCAAACTTCTCTTTGGACTGGATGTTGGGTGCAGCTTCCCACTTGGGGCTCAGTCCTGAGAGGTCTCAGACACCACTCGCAGAGAAGAGGCTCAGGGTGGTGAGCCAGATGGGCCTGGGCTGGGAAACCCTCTGAGGGCCTGGCTGGGCGGCCCCTCAGTGTGAGAACGAAAAGCGTCAGCAGGTGTTCCTGAAGACAGGGGTGGGTCCGCCCCACCGGCCGTTCCAAACCCACCTCCCGGCCCCTCCACCAGCCACGGCCTGGCCTCGGCGCTCAGGAGAGTCAACCCAGAGAGGTACTGACGTGGCCTTGAGGACAGCATCCGCCGCGGTGGACAGGGACCAGATCGCCGCTCCTCGCTGGGCTGCGGGCACTTGGACCTTGCACGACAGAGGCAAACTCTACGCCAGGCCACGCTCCTCACTTGCTTGGCGCGGGCAGGACTCCGCGTGCTTTGGCCAGGGGCTTGGGGCTGTTCCCTGGCATCGGCGTGCCTCCCACGTGGGCGGCGGGGAAGCCCTGCAAGGTGAACCAGGCCAGTGACGGGCACTGGGGCAACGGCAGGGAACCCCTCCAGATGTCCCGGGCTCCCCAGCGGGGAGGGCACCGCCGGCCAGGGCCAGGGCCAGGGGCGTGGCCCGTCTGGGTCCCAGAACATCTTAGCCCTCCCACTCTGGGCCGGATGCACACTCGGCGGGGTGGTCAGAGAGGCCACAGAGGAGGCAGGACCCTCGTCCCTGAAGGACCCAGCCGGCCTCACCCCCCTACGACCTTCCCTTCGGGCATCAGAAACGTTCTCCCGCCGCATCCCAAGCCGCCAGCCGCTTGGGCCTGGAAGAGACGTGGCTTGGTTTCCGTCCTGTTTTTACCAGCGGTTTCTTCCTGCCCTCTTGGTGCAACTGTCGTCTGTGGTTTGTGTCACATCGTGTTCCTGGAATGAGCCGGGGCAGGGTCCCGTCAGAAGCTGGGTTTGTGGTCTGGATTTCTTCTGCTGTAAATGGGACGAAACCCCCCTCGGGCCTTTCTCCCGGCGTTTCATGACAGGAAGGTCATCTGCATATTCGCGTTTTCTCATAGTGTCATCGTGGCTTGACTCCTAATAGGGTCGTCGCACGGTAGGGCCGTCCGCACAGGCTGCGCGCAGAAGGGGAGACCCGCCTGCTTGTCCGAGCGCACCACACAGCCTGCGGTGGCCTGGGGTCAAGGGACGGTGGATGACACATGCCGAGGGCTCCCTGTGGCTGGTTTTGGGGCTACACCAGGGCCGCCAGCCTCACGGCCCCCCTTCACGAGACTACCCACCCATGCAGCGTGGAGATCCAGGGGTGATGTTTTCTCTGGGCACACCCCAACTCCCAAACTGGTTTCTGTATTAAAAGAGTGAGCGTGCCATTAGCAGAAGCTTAGCTAAGCCAAGCGTCCTCGGTCCTCAAAGTGATGAAGACAGGAAAGGCCAGCAGAGACCCCTCCTCTTCCCATGCCTCTCAGCTGCCTCCACTGCCCTCCCCTCCTCCCCCCCCACCTTCCTGGCACCCCCATATTCAGGGAGACAGCCCACAAGCCTCCCCAAGGGTGGTTTCACTGCTGGGAGTGGGCAGGGCTGAGGCTCCAGGGCCACAAAGCCCGCAGCTCAGATGAATGTCTACACAAGCAAGCAACCTGGGGCTGTGCTCAAAAGAGGCCACCGAGGCAGTGGCAGCACAGGACAGACACGGAGGAGTGGCCACCGTGCCGCAGGGCAGGGTGCATGGCCGAAGAGGAGTGGGGGCTTTGTGACCCCTGGAGAACCCACCTGCCGCTGGGATGTGGAGGGCAGAGGGCAGGCGGCCTGACCCCAGGAGGGGTGGGTGGGGGCCGCAGGGAAGTCCGCGTGTGGCCAGTGGCGGGGGGACTGGGAGCCCCCGGCTGTGCTGTGTGGTGCACGAGAGCGGACAGGAGAGGCACGGGAGGAGGACAGACAGGTAAGGGGAGGGGAAGGCACAGAGCTCCGCCAAGAGGAGAGTGCACAGTTTTCTGTCGTCCATCATCTGGGCCTGAAGAGCTCGGAGGGCGCCGTAGAAAGACTGATGAGAGCGGTGGGCTTGAGCACGGGGGGCTGTGGGTGGCTGAGCTGGCCAGGGTGGAGACCTGGTGACTTGAGGATGGGGTCAGCGGGCCCATGGGGTTGGAAACAGCAGCTGGCCTGGAGGGGTCCCCGCTCGGGATTCTCTGGGAATTCTCCAGGCCCAGAGGGGAATGGCTTGCGGGGCGCATGCCTCTTCAGAGCCGTCCACCCTGGGGTCTTCCCGGGAGCCCTTCAGCAAGTGACTTTCCAGACAGGTGCCTTCTGATGCGTGGCCCCACCAGAGCCCATCACCTGGGGGCCCCAGGACACTTGAAAATAGCACAGGGTCAAGAAAGACACAGAGGTGGCTCAGTGAGCCTCAGGAATCCAGCTGGGGGCGACTCCCTTCCTCAGAGCAGGGCGTGGTCAGCCTGTGGTTCCACCTGCCGTGCAGGGGGAGCCGAGGGCCTGAGGGACCTCTGTCCCTCTGCATCACAGAGCTGCTGGACCAAACTTCTCCTGAAGGTTCCCGAACCCTCCCCAAAGTACACTGTCCTCGTCATTTACATCCATTTAAACTGGATTGCCTGTCCATTCGTGATGTAAAAAGCTCTAAGAGATAATGCGCTCAAAACTTCCACCGAAACAGGAATTAGATCATTGTTTGCTAACAATTGTCACGCGTGCAGAACTTTATGAGAGGAGAGGGAAACCTTTTCTGATATGTTGACATCATAACAACCCACGTTCAAACAGTAACCTTTACAATGACATTGAGGAAAACGGAAACCGCCAGGCGTAACATTCTAGGAATCCAGGTGACCACGAGGGCCACCTTCACAGCCACCGGGGCTGAAAAGGCCTCCCTGTCTTCCTGTTCCACTGCTGGAAGAAGAACAGAGAGACAGTTTTCTGACTTGACACAACTCAGCACAAGAAATAACCACAACAAATGACCCATTTTCCCTCTGTTTCCCCCTCTGCGAGGAAGGAATCAAAGAAGAAAAACACGTGCAGGGCTCTCGGGAAACGTACATGTGATGACACAGGAGCAAGTCAGACGTTGGCCGTCATTCCTGGGGCTGTGTTGATGTGCCCCTTTTTCAATCCCCAGAGATGGGAAGAAATGTCAGATGGGTGTCAAAAGCTAAGTGCAATCTCCGTGCTCCTGGATTCAAATGTCCCAGCTTAGGTCATTTGGCTCTGGGTCGTCCACTGACAGGTGGGCAGGTCTTCCGTTTCTGATGGACACACTCAAACATCTTCGGGGTCAAGGTCCTCGAAGGCTGTTCCCACACTTCTCTTGATCTGTGGACGGGCAACACTACCCTACAGCAGCCCTCTGTTGGGAGGGTGGGAACCGCATCCCAGACGAGGAGAGCGCGGCCGGGCCAGAACCTTGGCTGATGCATCCGTCTTAAAACCCACATCTTCCCATGCTCAGCTCGGACGAAAGCCTTCAAGCTTCCCACAGTGTGGGGCTAGACATTTACTCAGCCCGCAGCAGACTGCTTTTTCCCCCGATTATGGTTGTGGTTTGTTTGTTTTCTTTTGCAGACTCCCCACAAAACAGTATGCTGCTTCTTCAGGCTTACTTCTCTAACTTGTTACTTCTTTGGTTTGGTTCAGGTTTTGAAAACACATCATTTTGATGCCAAGATTAACAAAAGCTGCCTCTTTATGATGTTGGTATTGACCCAACAATTCACAGATTAGAAAAAAAGAAAGAGAAAGAAAGAAAGAAAGAGAAAGAAAAAGAAAGAAAGAAAGAAAGAAAGAAAGAAAGAAGAAAGAGAAAGAAAGAAAGAAAGAAAAGAAAGAAAGGAAAGAAGGAAGGAAGAAAGAAAGAAAGAAAGAAAGAAAAGAAAAGAAAGAGAAAAAGAAAGGAAGGAAGAGAGAAAGAAAGAGAACAAGAAAGAGAAAGAAAAAGGCAGAAAGAAAAAGAAAAAGAAAGAAAGAGAAAAAGAAAGAGAAAGAAAGAAAGAGAAAGAAAGAAAGAAGGAAGGAAGGAAGGAAGGAAGGAAGGAAGAAAGAAAGAAAGAAAGGAAGAAAAAAAGGGGAAGAAAGAAAGGAAAGAAGGAAGAAAGAGAAAGAAAGAAAGAAACAAAGAAAGAAAGAAAGAAAAGAAAGAAAGAAAAGAAAGAGAAAAAGGAAGGAAGGAAGGAAGGAAGAGAGAAAGAAATAAGGGAAGGAAGGAGGGAAGGAAGGAAGAAAGAGAGAGAGAAAGAAAGAAAGAAAGAGAAAGAAAGAAAGAGAAAGAAAGAAAGAAAGAAAGAAAAGAAAGAAAAGAAGGAAGAAAAAAAGGGAAAGAAAGAAAGGAAAGAAGGAAGAAAGAAAGAAAGAAAGAGAGAAAGAGAGAGAGACCGCAAAGCCAATCACTTTGGAAAAAGCTGCGCATGCTGTTTGTTGGATGGTCCTGCTGACCCTGAGGACCCAGCCCCTCCCACTGTCCACTCGGGGACTTGTCAGGATTCACAAGGAACAAAAGGAAAATCTCCCCGCCTTCAGTTTTATGTCTTCCGTGTCGATAGTATCTTCCTGCCCACGGCTCTTCCGAGTAAACAGCCTGGTCTCCGCACAGCCACCCCGTCCCCCTCCCCGGCCGGCCGGAGGGGGGTGGATGCCGGACCCAACGCAGCCAACCTCCGAGCTGCCGCAGCCGTGGCCCGGGTGGCCTCGTCGGCACGAGGAGCTGGGCCGAGCGAGCGGGGTCCCCTTGGGGGTCGGGGCGCGTGGAGCCTGATCTCACTGGCCGGGGCGGGGGGGGCGGGTAGAGCCAGAAGGATGTGTTTCCGCAGCCCCCGTGGGGGCTCGGGAGGGGTGGGGCGGCCGAGAGCCCTCAGCAGGCTGCAGAGAGGCTGACGCGGGCAAGCGGGCGTGCCCTGTGTGTGCCACGGCTGCACCCTGGGGACGGCCCTCAGCTGGTCACTGTCATAGTCTGGGTGACCCCCTTTCTGTGCGAGACGTGAAAGACATCATGAGTTTAAAAACCTCCAACATTTTTCAGTTGTTTTTCCGCCACGTCGGAAGCACAATTCAGGCATCTGTGCTTGGTGACGTCAGGGTCGGCGCTGGTGACGTCACAGCAATGTTTCTTTACTAGAAACATTCCTTCGTGGGGCACAGGGACGAGGGGTGGAGCTTGAGTTTGCTCTTCTGCCTGATTTGTCTGTCTCCGAAGTGCGGCTTAAGCTCCGCAAGGGCCCGGTCGTTGTCACCTTGCTCCCCGCCGGCCCTCCGGGCCCTGGCACGGCCCTTGGCATCTAGGATCCGCTCGTGAGGGGTGACTCCGTGGGCTCGCACACACGTGTGACCCGGCCGGGTGTGCCGGCGGGCGCTCCCGATGCAAGGGCGGGGGTCCACCTCTCCCGGGAGAGCTGACCGCGGGCGGCGGGCCGAGCGTGCATTTGCTCTGCCTGCACAACCAGTGCGTGCCCCTCTGTCACACTCACGCCAGGTTGTAGAGTTTTGCACCAACAAGATCAAATCGGCTGAATTCAAAGCGCACGCGCACAGGGGTACCCAGTGAGGCCTGAGGGAACACGGAGGCACAGGTCACGACCTTGCACTCTAACGTCCCCGTCGCGACCCAGGATCCACAGGTGTCGCCTTAGGAGTGCTTCCTCTGTGTTCTCCGTCTTGGTCCTGTGCCCGTCATTCAACGGGTGTCCACATTTCTCAGACCGTCCCCATCCAGCCGCCTTCCCTTTTTAAGGCGAACTCCTTTATTTACCGTAGTATTTCTGCATGAGGGTTCTCCAGAGAAACAGAACGGGACACGTCCGGAGACTAGTTACAGGAACTGGCTTACGTGATTGTGAAGGCTGAGAAGTCCCACGGTCCGCGTCTGCAACCTGGAGACCCGGGAAAGCTGGGGGTGTCACTCACTCCACGCAAATCGAGGCCAGAGACCCAGAAGCATCAGCGTCTGAGAGCGGGAGGGGACAGCTGTCCCGGCTCAAACAGAGGAAGTCACCGGTCCTCTGCCTTTTGGTTTTATTTGGGCCCTAAAGGGATGGGATGGTATCCGCCTGCATTGGTGAGGGCCATTTCCTCAGTCTGCTGATTCCAGAGCCGATCTCCTCGGGATACACAACCAGACCCAACCAGAAATCCTGCTTTTGGCAGGTCACCGTGCATCCTTTCACCCAGTCAAGTTGACACATAAAATCAACTCTCACAATCTCTCCACAGGTTGAGAATTGAAGATGTCTTTGTAACCGTACTAGTGGTTTTTAAAATACTTTTTAAAGGTTTATTTATTTTGAGAGAGAGAGAGAACATGAGCAGGGGGGAGGGACAGAGGGAGAGAGAATCCCAAGCAGGCTCCACGCTCAGCGAGGGGCCCGACACGGGGCTCGATCCCACGACTGTGAGATCATGACCTGAGCTGAAATCAAGGGTCAGACGCTTAACGGACCGAGCCACGCAAGGCGCCCCAGGAGCTGTGCTAGCGTTTTTTATTCCTGTGTCGGTGCTCTGGTTACAAACTGGAAAAGGTTCCTGAATCCGGGCCACGTGCCCCTGGGGCCCGTGCGCTGTGACACTTTGCCGCCCCCAGCCGTCCGCCCTGCTGCGTCCCGCCAGCCTGACTATATCCCGGAGTGATGGCTCAGTGCTCTGGGCTGTGCCTTCTCTCATCTGTTTCCTGCGGCGGCTCCCGTGGCCCCTGGCCCAGGTGCTCTCACTCGCTGTCCTCTGGCAGAGGAACTGAGGCCACCCACACAGCTTGTGACCAGCCCGAAGTTGCAGGACAGGCAGAAGAGAGATTCAGAGTTCTTGCTCTTGACCCGCAGGCTTTCCTGCCTCCGTTTTTGACACGCACACACCCTGCAGCTGTGAAAGACGCACCCACCATCTTCGGGCCTTCACAGGTTTGGAGAAGAAGTTACCTCGGGATAGCGAGCTGGTTTTTATCTGCCCTCAAACCGCTGCACGTGGACCCAGGGTGAAGATAAATTGCCTCGCGCAGGCATAATGCATCGGGTATTAAGATCCACACGGAGGGCCGTGGGTTCCTGTGCACACCCGCGGACTGCCCGTGCGGAGCTCCGCTGGGCCGTCCGCACGCGAGGTGCCCTTCACGGCGTCTCGCCACGTGTCTCCTCCCGCTCTGCACTGAGAACAATGGACGTGGGTGACCCCCAGCCCGTGGGCTCTTGGTGGCCCCGCCGGGTGGCCCTCAGCCCCGCAGCCACAGTGGCCGATCACGGCAGAGCCTGAAGCCCCTGGAGAGAAAACACCTGCTTGGGTGCCCTTCTGTTTTCTTACACACCCATTTCTGTGCCAGGATACGGATGCTTTCTCGTCCGCTTTCCCCCCCGTGCTCCGGGGGGTGAGAGCCGGTCCGTCCTCCGCCACTCGAGCCTTGAAGCGAGAGTCTGGTCAGCCAGCGGGGGCCTTGGGTGGTGGCGTCCAGCTGGAGGAGGTGATGCCCCGGGGAGCCCCGCATCTCCCTTGGCACGGGCTTCCGCTGTTTTCCCGGGAATCCAAACCCCAGAGCGCCCGGCCATCCCATCAGTCTCCTGCGGGGTGACCCCACGAGGAAGCACCGGCCAGATGGCCCTGCCGGCGTTTCCCAGGAACACACACCCAGAGCCTGCGCACGTGTGTGTGAGCACACGCATGCGTGCACGCACTCTCACACACACACACGCCCATTAATCAGAGCTCTGTCTCCATTATCGTGCTGACCTCGTGCCAGAGCTGTCTTGATCAAGGCAATTCCCATTGCATGAGGACCGTGGATGCTTTCCGAGGGCTGGGAGCGTTTCGTCAGTTGGGCTCTTTCCAGCGTGAGTCACTGTCCGCCTCTTCGCCTTAATTAGTGTTCTGGGACTTGCTGGTGTAACTCTGGTGAAGTCTAGAGAAATTAATCAAAGTATATCTTACACTTGAAACGCAGTCAGAACCACCATCCGGCCAGATCCCCCGGCACTGGCGCTGGGACCGCGCAAGCCTCCCCACCTCTCACATTGTTTTAAATTAGTTTGCAATTTCCCACATGCTCCAGACTTGCCTTCCTCCCTCGATCTGGCCCTTGCCTCTTCAGTGTTTTCTTCTGGAAGGTTTTCTCGCTGTTTCCCCAACCGTGGCAGTTTCTCAATCCACTGCATACCATCTGTCTCAACAAAGCGGTTCTCACGGAACCTGGGCCCGGGGGGACCCGGGCGCATGCCTCTCTTGGCACGGTCCCGTGCACCCGTGCCGCCCTGATACGTGGCGGTGCTGCATCCAAGACAGGGTTTCTGCCCGCCGCTGAGCTAGACCTGCCCCCTGTTGGCCCCGAGCCAACCCCAGCCTAGCAGGTGTGGAAACACAGGGTGCTCTGTACCGGTGTCTCTGGTGTGAAGGTCATCATGTCCAAAATACCGCCCCCCCCCCAATTTCACTCGAAAGACTGAAATACAAACGGGCAATGGTCAGACCATAAGCACAAATAGCAGCCTGGACCACACCCTGCCCAAAGCAGCCGGGGAGCCAGCCCGCAGAAAGTCAGAGCAGCATCTCTTGGTAACAGCCCAGAAAGCCACACATCGCCTGTAGCCATCGGCCTCCAACAACCAGGACGGGATTATGGATTCAGAACCGACTGCCTGCCTACCTGTCTCGGCTGCCAACTCAGAACCAAGCAAACTGCGAGTGGCCGTGGCCGACCCCCTTGGCGCGGGGAATGCTGGTTTTCCTCCTGTGGTGGCTTCGCGTCCCAATGAGCCCCATTTCTTCAGGACACAGGCGGCGCCAGGTGCCCCTCAGGACGGGCCACTCTGGCTGCTGCCCCACAATGCTCCTCGGTAGCCCCCAGACCCCGTCTGGAAGCCGTCCTGTGTCTCAGGCTGGGAGGGCCCTGCCTTGGGCGGGCCGCTCTACCCTAGTCCGCAACGTTCTCGGAAGGCAATCTGTGGCTTTATGGGAAACCGGACTTGGTGGCATGGGACCAGAGAGTGGGGACATCTGACCCCTGGGTCCCAGCCTCCAGCCCCGGCCGGCCCCTCCCATACGCGTGCCCAACGCACCCTGCTTTCACCTGGCTGTGCTCCGTCGGTCCCCCCTCGGGCACTTTCTTGCCTGGCCACTCCCTGCACCTTCCAAGACTAGCGGTGCTTTGCCGCCTCCACCCAGGAAGCCTGCCGGAGCTTGGTGGGTCTCCACGAGGCCCTGTCCACTCCTGCCTCTGGGCACAGAGCCCCTCCTGAAGCCCTCCCCGGCAAGGGTCGCCCATCCCGGGAGCCCGTGTCTTCAGGGCCAGCTGGCATCTGTGCTGGGGGCGGGTGGAGCCACGCGGGACCTCCTGGGGGTGGAGCCACAGAGGACCTGCTGGGGGTGGAGCCACAGAGGGCTTGCTGGGGGTGGAACCACAGAGGACCTGCTAGGGGTGGGGGGTGGAGCCACGTAGGACCTACTGGGGGTGGAGCCACAGAGGACTTGCTGGGGGTGGAGCCACGCGGGACCTGCTGGGGGTGGAGCCACAGAGGACCTGCTAGGGGTGGGGGGTGGAGCCACGCAGGACCTGCTGGGGGTGGAGCCACAGAGGACCTGCTGGGGTGGGGGTGGAGCCACGCGGGACCCCCTTGGGGGTGGAGCCACAGAGGACTTGCTGGGGGTGGAGCCACGCGGGACCTTCTGGGGGTGGAGTCACAGAGGACTTGCTGGGGGTGGAGCCATAGAGGACCTGCTAGGGGTGGGGGGTGGAGCCACGCGGGACCTGCTGGGGGTGGAGACACAGAGGACTTGCTGGGGGTGGAGCCACGCGGGACCTGCTGGGGGTGGAGCCATAGAGGACCTGCTAGGGGTGGGGGGTGGAGCCACGCAGGACCTGCTGGGGGTGGAGCCACAGAGGGCCTGCTAGGGGTGGGGGGTGGAGCCACGCAGGACCTGCTGGGGGTGGAGCCACAGAGGACCTGCTAGGGGTGGGGGGTGGAGCCACGCAGGACCTGCTGGGTGTGGAGCCACAGAGGACTTGCTGGGGGTGGAGCCACGCAGGACCTGCTAGGGGTGGAGTCACAGAGGACCTGCTAGGGGTGGGGGGTGGAGCCACGCGGGACCTCCTGGGGGTGGAGCCACAGAAGACCTGCTGGGGGTGGAGCCACAGACGACTTGCTGTGGGGGTGGAGCCACGCGGGACCTCCTGGGGGTGGAGCCACAGAGGACCTGCTGGAGGTGGAGCCACAGAGCACTTGCTGGGGGTGGAGCCACACAGGACTTGCTGGGGGTGGAGCCACAGAGGGCTTGCTGGGGGTGGAGCCACGGGGGACCTGCTAGGGGTGGGGGGTGGAGCCACGCGGGACATGCTGGGGGTGGGGCCACAGAGGACCTGCTAGGGGTGGGGGGTGGAGCAACGCAGGACCTACTGGGGGTGGAGCCACAGAGGACTTGCTGGGGGTGGAGCCACACGGGACCTGCTGGCGGTGGAGCCACAGAGGACTTGCTGGGGGGTGGAGCCATGTGGGACCTGCTGGGGGTGGAGCCACAGAGGACCTGCTAGGGGTGGGGGGGGTGGAGCCACGCAGGACATGCTGGGGGTGGAGCCACAGAGGACTTGCTGGGGGTGGAGCCACGCGGGACCTGCTGGGGGTGGAGCCACAGAGGACTTGCTGGGGGTGGAGCCACACGGGACCTGCTAGGGGTGGAGTCACAGAGGACCTGCTAGGGGTGGGTGGTGGAGCCACGTGGGACCTCCTGGGGGTGGAGCCACAGAGGACCTACTGGGGGTGGAGCCACAGAGGACATGCTGGGGGTGGAGCCACAGAGGACTTGCTGGGGGTGGAGCCACGCGGGACCTGCTGGGGGTGGAGCCACAGAGGACTTGCTGGGGGTGGAGCCACGCGGGACCTCCTACGGGGTGGAGACACGTGGGAACAGCTCGGGTGGAGCCACCTAAGGCTTGCTGGGGCGTGGAGCCACATAAGACCCACTGTGGGGGACATGGAACCATGAGGCACCTGCTGGGGGTGGGGGGTGGAACAACGTGGGACCTGCCGACCCAGCCAGGGAAGATGCCGCGGCTTTACCCAGGGAGATGCTTGATATAATCTGCTTTGCAAATTACTCTGGCAGGTGTGGTGGATGGAGGAGTTGGACGCAGGCAGTATATTGGAGGAAAAGACATTCTTGCAATGACCCGGGTGAGCTGCAGGGGCTAGAATGGGGCAGAGGAAGGTTGAGGATCCGAGGTCATCAAGGTCGTGCCTCTTAAAGGTGCTCCCTTTAGAAAGATTGACTCCATGCGACCTTTGGCCCTCTACCCCAAATGTCCCTAAACCGTCTGCATGATTTGGTGTTTAAAAGGACCAAGTTTGCTAGATGTGTTGAAAGGGTTTCGGCAGCCGGTGACATACATGTGTGTCCACACGAGTGGTAAGGGTGGGCACAGAGGATCGAACAAAGCAAGACACTCTTAAGAGTGACGGTACTAACGATCACACCAGGATGGGACATAGACCAAAGTCACAGTCCCTACCTATCTGATGCTCCCAGTAAGAGCTGAACTGCTGCTTGTGCAGTTTAATTATGAGGATGGTTACAACAAACGAACAAACGACTTTCCTTTAAAGGGAGGCTGACGCCTTGACATTGGCTGCAGAGGGTGCAGAACAGCTGGTGGTGCTGGTGTCTGCCTGTTGGCAATGCTGTGACAGGGCCACACGGATGGGGAAGGGTGCAGAAAAGGTCAGGGGGCCTCCCCTGCCTGTCACCTGCTGAGGTCCCTTCTGATGGACTTATATGGACTGGGAAACCCCGGTCCCGAGAGCTTGTAGCTGCTCTAGCTTAGTCAGGGAGCTCTTTATCCCCACTTCTGCCCAGCACAGCCGGGCTCTGGGGATGGCTTCCTGGAGGTGGCAGGATTTAGAGCTCCTTGGACACAGGAGGCAAAGCTCTGCTCAGTGCATCAGCATGGACTGGGAAGCCCTCTCAGCTATGAGGAAGGAGGTCCCTCCAACAAAGGAGCCAGAGCAGAAGATAACAACCGTGGTAGACAGACGCCACGGGCGCCTGGACCACACAGGGTCTTTCCGGAAAGAGTCACGGGTCCCCCTGCAGAGCAGGGCGAGTGCAGGAACTTGGTGCTACTCACAGTAATGTGGTTCTGTTGGGGCCCAAGGGCACTCACTCCTGGCCTCGTTTGGGTGACATTTTTATGGTGTTTCCCTCCAAATGTGATCAATTAGAAGATGTTGTGTTAGCAGAACTTCTATTGTCTTTACTCATTAACAAGAAACCACTCTTCTCAGCTTGCTTATCCCAAAGCTTTGGGTCCTTTCCTGCTTGGAAATGAAGCACATTTTACCAGCCGGCCTTTGCTGTCTCTGTGTCCCCACATAAAAATGTTGTACCTTAAACTCATTCAGTTTCTCTTATCACGTGAGATGCGCAAAGAATTTTCAGAAGCAAATTACCTACCATAGAAATGATGTGTTCCTTGAGAGGCTAAGATCAATCAGGAACCCATCAGATGCAAGGGTCTGTGGGCTTCTGATCTGTGTTTTCTAGAGCAGCGGCCCTCGGCCAGGGGCCATGTCTCCCCAGACACATCTGGTGATACCTGGGGACACTTTTGGTGATCACGTCTGGGGATGGGTGTTAGCAGGAACGTGGCCACACCCCCATAACACAGAGGACAGCTCCCACCACAAATAATGATCCAGTTCCAAATGTCAGGAGTGCCGAGGCTGAGAGATGCTTTGGATGAGTTCCAAATGTGCCTCTAACTTATTTTGTTTGGATGTGCTCTTGGCTTCAACTCTTTTCATATTTAAAAAATTTTTTTTAACGTTTATTTATTTTTGAGACAGAGAGAGACAGAGCATGAGCAGGGGAGGGGCAGAGAGAGGGAGAGACACGGAATCCGAAGCAGGCTCCAGGCTCTGAGCTGTCAGCATAGAGCCCGACACGGGGCTCGACCTCACAAACCGCGAGATCGTGACCTGAGTGGAAGTCGGACGCTTAACCGACGGAGCCCCCCAGGCGCCCCTATACGATTTTTGTTTTAAACAAAAGTAGATTTTTTTTTCTTACGAACCGCGAGATCATGGCCTGAGCCGAAGTCGGATGCCCGACCCACTGAGCCACAGGGGCCCCGACTCTTTTCATATTTAAATGCATTTATTTCTGCTGTTCATGTGACCTGCCAATGCCACCTAGTTCCACTTTTATTATTTTTCCTTCCTATTTCCTCAGGCCTTCTTGACATCGGACATCGGGGACCCAATTGCTCAACTTCCCATTTTGGTAAAGGAGGCATTTCAAATCCTGAAAATGCTCCCTGGTGCTGCCGTAGCCACGGTCCCTCTACCTCTCTGCAATTTCTTCCCCGTTTCCTGACTCCAGGCGTGTTTTGCCGTGGTCGCCATTTCCTCCTCCATCCACTTGTTGCCAGGGGACGTGTCTTCTGTCACCAAGCGGCCGGGCGCCGAGTTCAAATTTTTGTCACTAACGCACATTTTGCTGCTTTGTGACCAGAGAAAGTGACGAGGGCTGTGGCCCTTCTGCCTGCCGGTGTCGGTGTGTCCTCGCATGTGGCCATCCCGGGTCCTCTGCTCCTGTCCTATTTCGTTTCCCTCAAATGTCACTCATTCCATTCTGGCGGTTGTTTTAGTTTACAATTCATGAGACTGTAGGTCAGTGGGCAGAGACGAAACTTTTCAGACCCTCACCCCTCTCCCCGTGCCAAGGCTCCCACTGTGACTGAGTCCTTCCCGGGACATGTCACACGCCCGGTCCAACCGGCCTAGACCTAGGCCATCCCTCCTGTCAGCCGAGGTCGGGGCCCCGATTGGAGCAAAGCACTGGGACTCTTAGACGTGCACGGGGACAGCCAAGTGGACGCCCTAGAAAACGTGGTGGCTGGGTTCCCCTGAAGCCCTGGGCCTGCACAAGTGGCCCCGCCCTCCTCTTGGACAACCAAAGCTGTCTCCCTGCCTGAGGGGGACGCACAGACTTCTCCTTGGGGGACAACGTGCGTCCCAGAACCCACCTCCTCCCTCCTGCCACCAGTGCAATAAACGCGGCCAAGTCACAGCGTCGCCCGGCGGGGGTCTGAACCTCGCCCACACGTTCCCACAGGAGCGGCAGGGCCCTGCGGGCCCAGATGGGGGTGGGGAGGAGAGGTCTGCGAAGGGGGCGTGAGTTCACTCAGGAGTGACCACGGATGTGCCCTCCGGAAGCTTGGAGAAATCTTGGTCCACACGAGAGGGGGAAGGTGAGGAGGTTGTGGTGGACAGAGAAGGGGCATCGAGAGTCTGGAAGAAGCAAGAAGGCCACGACCACGCGGCATTTACCACAGCCACGTGCACGGGCCGGGGAGGGCCCAGCATCCCGGAGGCTCAGTGGTGGCTGTCCCCTGTGGGCCAGGGGTGGTGGGAGGAGACACCATTACGGGCGGGGGCCTGCCCACAGCGGTGGGGACAGCAGAGTCCTGGAGCGTTAGAAGCTAGGTGGGCACAGGTATGTGGGGACCGGCCTATCCCACTGGGAGCTTTAGTGGTTAAGAGAACACGGCGCCTCGGGGGCAAAGCAGGAGGGCTCCCCACGCAAGCCACCATCCCTCGCCCCGCGTCCGTGAGGCAGGGAGCACGTTGCACCAGCGTGGAAACAGCTCCAGATGGAGAATCAGGGAACTCAAAAGCGAGAGGAGGCAGATCCCACGTAATCTGGCCCCACCGCTCCCGACTGGGCTGCGCTGGGGCCCGCAGCCTCGGCGCTCTCATCGGAGTACTGGGGCCATAAAAACCACCGCCCGCCTTCCCTAGACAGCTGTTGCCACAAGCACATTCCGTTCTCGACGGTGCTGTGTGATGTGACTTCCCAGGACGGGGACAGATCCCACCAGCATCCCGCCTGCAGATGTCACGGGCTTGGGCAGCTCACAGAGCTTGTCTCTCAGGGACCAAAGGCCCCTTGCGTATTTTTTATGTTAATGTGAGGGCTACAGGTTGGCAGGGATTGACCCCCCCCCCTCCACCCCACCCCTGTGTGCACCCCACGCCTGGGTGCAGGTTGCAAACTCCCGAGCTCCCTTCCGGGGACAAGTGCAGGGAATCCCCGCTCCCGACTTGCTCTCTGGTGCCACCACCAGGCGGGCCCTTCCCAGCCCTCCCTCCCTGATCCTGCCATTCACTGCTTCCTTGGCCCTGGGTTAGGGTTCTGACCTCAGCCCCGCAAAACCCTGGAGAAAGCCTCACCAGCCCCCCTTAAACCAGCAGTTTATTGTTACTGGTTACTGATGATGACTATGGCCCAAGGATCTTACTGTCCAGCCCTCATGGACACGGCCCAGAGGAAAGGTTGGGTATATACCACTTTGTCTGTCTTGGTACAAACATAGGCGAGACAGATACTCAGCAAACTCAGGGACCTTGCTGCAATGGGTTGAATAATAGCGTCCCCCTCCCCCCGCCGCCAAATTCATATTCACCCAGAATACTATGCCTGTATCTCGAAATAGGATCTTTGCAGATGTGATTAAGGTGAGAATCCTAAGGTGAGATCACGTTGAGTATATGTTGGGCCCTACATCCAATGTGTGCTCCCCCAGAGCCTTTGGAGGGAGCGTGGCCCTGGCAACACCTTGATTTTGGACTTCTGACTTCCGGAACTTGGAGAGAATGAGTTTCTCTCGTAAGTCGTGCGGCTTGCGGTCACTCGTCACAGCGACCCCAGGACCCTGACATCCACGCACACGCACGAAACGGACAAACAGAACAGCAGTGCCATTAAGACACCTGCCTTGCCAGGGTCCTCTTTGCTGGTGTGGTTGATGTCCCAGCTTTACCCCCTATGTTCGGTGACGCTCATGAATCCAAACTGTCTCCCAATGGACTGACGATCACCTTCTGTCAGCACTGACGTGGGAAATCGATCCTTCTCTGTGATTGTGATAGTTCTCAGACTGTGCCCTTCACTGCCAACCAAATGTCTGCAGGGTTTTTTTTTTTTAAGTTTATTTATTTTTGAGGGGGGGAGAGGGGCAGAGAGTGGGGGACAGAGGATCTGAAGCGGGCTCTGCACTGACAGCACAGAGCCTCACACAGGGCTTGAACTCGTGAACTGTGAGATCATGACCTGAGCCGAAGTCAGATGCTTAACCGACTAAACCACCCAGGTTTCAGGTGTCTGCAGATTTAACTCTGGGTCCCTGGCAACCAGCACCCAGGTCATGCCCAGCAGGTGCCCTCTACAGAAGGACCCAGGAAGGGACGGTCCCTGGAGGCTGTTGCTCTGCCGGCTTGAGGCAGGCCAGCACTGCCCCCAGAGAACCTTCCAGATTACCCAGCCTCAGCTGTTCAATGGCTACTTCCTGGGTTGGTCCACAAACCTCCCCACCCCTCCCACCACCTGGCCCACTCCTACCCTCCTTCCCCCCACTGACAGCCCGGGTAAGGTTTCACGTGAAACCCTTTCTCTCCAACTCTATGTGGCTACTAAAAACACCTTGAAAACCATAAGGCTTCTCGGGAATGTTGGCCGTCATTCTGGTGGAGGGACTCTTCATGCCGATCTGGGCCGACCCGGGCATGTTCGCCCCTCGGGCACCGGACCGAGGACGCCAGCCTGGGGGCCAGTCGTCCACTGGAGGCTCCGTATGCAGGACCAGGAGCCGTGTCCCCCACCCAGCACCTCTCCAGCCTCCACACCGGCCCGGCCGCTGGCTTTTCCTTCGTCTCTGGCCCTCAGCTCCGCCCTGCGGCAGAAATCCTTGGCGGCCACTTCTCTCGGGTCCTCTTCCTGTCATAAAAGACATTCCTGCTTTTAGTGCAAACTTTGTTTCTTTTTTCCCCAGCTGACTGCGATGTTCAAAGAACACAATAAAAAAGTACCTTCCTTTAAAAAAAAAAAAATCAAAAAAACCAAGATGGAAAATCAGCCCTAAATTCCCACTAGGGAGAAGGCACTCAGCTCTTTTGGAACATATCTACCCTCCCCTCTCCTCCTAGGGTGGATAAATGTCTCCTCCAAGAGGCATGACAGCTCAGGAGCACGCACACACACTTGGCTTCGCAGGTCTGCCGTGACCTGGTCCCTGGAGCCCCGCAAAGCCCTGAGAACAGTGTCCCCTTCCGGCCTGTCCAGGCTTCACTGGGGTCTGCAGGCGTGTGCTGGGACCCTGAGGGTCCCCTGGGGGTGAAGATGCTGGCCCCCAGCCTGGCCTCTGAAGATCTCTTTCCTAGAGTTATCAGGGTGCATCGTCCGGGGTCTGATGCAAGGGCCCCAGGCCGCAGGCCCCACCAGCAGTCTCCACGGCCGAGTTTCAGAATCGGCCCCTTCCCGCATCTTGCCTCCTCTTCGCCCCCCGTGCTCACCTGCCTGGGACAGCAGACACTCTCCCCTCTGGCACTCCAGGCCTCGTGGCCTGCTGGTCCCTGAGACACCATGTCAGCAGATCTTCTCACTGACTCCCCTTGGACTCTGGCCCTCTTTGGCCCCCCGGGAGGTCATCTTTGAACTGCAAGGGTCCCAGAAAGCAAAATGACCCACCGGAAAGCCTGCTGACCCTGGAGGCGGGAAGCTGGACACTGAATGTCCAGCGGGGTATCTCCCCTTTAGACAAGTGCATTGACCTCACTGATCGTCAGCCTCCCCGTCCAGGGCACGGGGTGAAACCCAGGGTTAACCTGCGGGAGGACTTCCTCAGGCATCCCATTGAAATAGAGATGGAAATACTCAAAGACACAACACCTGGCTGGTCACGCTAGAAACTTTGTGTATGGTGTGAGGTAAGGGGACGGCTCCTTTTTTAGATGGAGAGACCCAATTTTGCAGCACCGTTGCCAAAAGGCCGCCCTTTCTTCCAACGAGTTGTCTTGGTGTCTCTTAAGAATTGCGACCGTTTCTGCTTGAGCCTTTTCTGGGTTCTCTATTCTGTTCTCTGTATCCGTATGGTTACCTTATGCCAATGTTGCATTTTAATTTCTGTGTTTTTATACAAAGCCCTGAAATCATGTGGTGTCAGTCCTCCAAGTTTGTTCTTTTCACTCTTTTTTTTTGTCAAGATTATTTTGGCTATTGAAGGTCTTTGTACTTTTTATAGAAATATAAAATCAGGGGCGCCTGGGTGGCTCAGTCGGTTAAGCGGCCAACTTCGGCTCAGGTCACGATCTCGCGGTCCATGAGT
This sequence comes from Felis catus, assembly GCF_018350175.1. NCBI lineage: Eukaryota > Metazoa > Chordata > Mammalia > Carnivora > Felidae > Felis > Felis catus. Next base: position 219,340,363 of record NC_058375.1, read on the forward strand.
TCGAGCCCTGTGTCGGGCTCTGTGCTGACAGCTCAGAGCCCGGAGCCTGTTTCAGATTCTGTGTCTCCCTCTCTCTGACCCTCCCCCCTTCATGCTCTGTCTCTCTCTGTCTCAAAAATAAATGAATGTTAAAAAAAAAAAAAAAAGAAATATAAAATCAGCTCCGTGATTTCAAAAAAAGCTGCTAGAATTTTTATTGAGATTGCATTAAATCATAGATCAGTTTGAAGAGAATCTCCACCTCAATATTATTGAATCTTCGGGTTTATGAACCTAGTATAATATTCCAAAAGGTAGAGCTCCTTTAACTTCTGAATATTTTGTGCTTTTCAGCACAACAGTGTTGTACATTTTTTGTTAAACGTATTCACAGCGTTTTATATTTTTATGCTAGGGTATGGAGGAGACATGGTGATTCTTCAATTTTTTTTTAAATCTAATGATATATATATATATTTTTAATATGAAATTTATTGTCAAATTGGCTTCCACACAATGCCCAGTGCTCATCCCAACAGGTGACAATGAGCCCCTTTCTGACGGTGCTTTGCTGATCCCCACAGCCTTGGCCGTAGACATTAACCACACACATTCACACGGGGGTCAGCAAAGCGGGAAATTGGAGATACACAGCCTGGGAGGTGGGGGTGAGGCTGTGCAGACAGGAGGGAGGGGCAGGTGTGGACAGAGACCAGCTCATCTGGGTGGAGGGCCAGAGGGCGGGTCCCATGGCCACCAACCGCCCGCAGAGCTCCCGGGCACCACCTGACCGCTTTCCACAGCCTGCCCTCTCCCTGACCCAGAGACCCATGGTCCCAGTCCCCACGCTCCTTTAGTAAAACCCCTCAGCTCTTGATGTGCAGTGAGCCCTTTCTGGGGGGGGAAAAATTGATGAATGAACTTTTCACATGATTATCAAATTTCTCCTTTTCTCTTTCTCCCCAAACGCACTGGGACCTAAATTCAAATAGCAAACACTCTATTGGTTAATTTGGGGGGAACTTTTAATGTGTTCAAAATGGAGTTTTCCCATTCAAGGACAAGGGTACCCCCCATTCTTTTAGCTCACAATAAAGAACTGAGGTCCTATTCGCCAAGGTTGCGCACATTTCTTCTTATTTTTATTCTTGGCTTTTTCTGTCCATGGTGAACCGATTCCTTATTGCATTTTTTTCTTCCTTGACTTTTTAATAAAGGGAAGCAGGCAGGTTTTCCACTGTAAAATCATCCCGCATTTCTGCACCACACCTTTCCTGCTGAGGGTGTGATATTTGTTTCACGCACTGAGACGTTGGTTTGCAAATATTTGGTTTCATATGCTTGGGCCTCCCGTCACTAGCGATGTAGTCTCGTTTCTTACACTATCCTTGTCAATTTTGAGGAGTAACATTATATGGGCTTGTAAAATATATTGGGGAAGGTTTTGTCTGTTGCTAACATTTCATCGTGCGTAACACAGGAATTATGTATGTCTAATTACTATTTGAAATGATTCTCCCTTGAACCACTTGAACTTGGTACCTGTTTTGGAGATAACACTTTCACGATGTTTTCTGATCTTAATGCTTTTGGTTTACTTAGAATTTTGCTGTTTCTGAAATTGATGTTTTAATTTGTATATTCCTTTAAAATCATCCATTTCATAAAGATTTAATTTTTTTAGCATACCATTTTCCACTTTTTAAAAGAATTCACTGTTTCCTTCATTCTTAATTTTTCTTATCTTGGATTTTTTGCTCTTTTTAAAAAAAGTTCATTAATTAATTAATTAATTAATTACTTTTTTGAGAGTGAGAGAGCAGGGGAGGGGCAGAGAGAGAGAAAGGGAGAGAGAGGTCCCAAGTTCAGGGCTTGAAGCCATGAACTGTGAGATCATGATCTGAGCTGAAATCAAGGGTCAGTTCCTTAATGTACTGAGGCACCCAAGTGACCCTTTTTTCTCATTTTTAAAATAGGTCTAGCCAGCAATTCTATCAATTTTGTTGGTTTTATTTGAAAGAACCAGCTCTTGAATTTTATCTATCAATTCTGTTTTTTTTTCCTGTTCGGGATTTTTAAATTCTTCATTTTTCTTTCCTTACTTTTTACATATTTGGTCTTCTTTTCATTCCAATGTTCAATTTCTTTGTATTAGATCATCATCCTCCTTATTCCATATATAAAGTATTTAAGTCTATGAATTTTCCTCTGTTTGCAGCTTTGACCCCAGCAGGGAGTAGTGAATTTGAGGATTCAGGGTCATAGTTGGCTCGTTTATATACGTGCCATGCCTAAATGATTGTGCTGTTCTCACCTCATTATTCTTTCAATAGCCTGCAACAGAGCCTTTTCTTGGCCTCACGGTAAGGAATTCAATATTTCCTCATCTGAAAGCCCGGAGTGACTTGTGCATGAATGTACTCATTTATTTCATGTCTGTCCACCTCACTAAATTTCGAAACTCTCGGGGGGAAGTTTGGGTCATTGGTGTGCCTTAAACCCTTGACACGGTGACTGGCATATAAATAGTAATGGTAGTACTAATAATGGCCTTTGTTCAGTGCTTTCCAGACAACACACTACAACTGTTACATGCGTTGTCTCATTTAGTCTCCAAAACAACCCCGAGAAGGTGGCGCTCCTACCGAGGGGGAAACCAAGATTCAGGGTGCGTGAGGTACCCAAGGTGTTGGGACTGGTGAGTTGGGGTTCTGAGCCAGCTGAGGATCCTAGCTACCTGTCCTGATGGTCCCCAGGTCCACAGGTGAGGTGATAGGTCCTATTCCACACTTGGCACTGGGTGACCCCTGAGAAATTTTCCCACTTCATCAACTGATTCTTGCCCTGCAGGAAGCGGGAAAGACACGGGTCATCCACTTGCTTGAAGAACTTGATGGAAAAGGACACAAGGAGCGGTCGTTCTCTGTCCTGGCTTCATGCAAGATGACGACAGGAAGCTCTTTGCTCGGTGCTTCTTGGCCACCCGTGGACTTTTCTCCTCTGTCTCCTTCACGTTTGCTTCTCCGGCTGTTAGGAAGTAAGTCTGCACTTTGCCCAAGACAGGCCTTTGTGCCAACCTCCGGGCCTCGGGCCTTTCCTGGGAGCCTCCTGACCCCACTTTCCACTCAGCCACTTGGCCACAAACATGGAGGGGACTTCCAACTTCTCGACATTCTGCCCGTGGTCGGAACACCCGGGTATCTGAGCAGGAAAATGAAAAAATACTCCTCTGACCCCTCTCCTTTCCCCACTTCCCACGAAGAGCATGGAGCCCTCCTCACTTCCCAGCACGGCTTCGGAGGGAAGGTCAGACTACAGTGGGAAAGCGCTTTGGACATCAGCCGTGCTGCATTGTACTGTGATTCGAAACTCCTGATGTGACCACGGACCTCGGGTGCCCTTAACCTCCGATGCATGTTGCACAGGCCTTCCTGGCGACCATACTCTTAAGCAGCGAACCTGACCACATCACCGCCGCCCCCTTGGAGCCCATCCATGGCTCCAGAGTAGGGCCACCCCAGCCCTGCCGGGCCTGCTCCCTGAGACCAGCCTCTGCTTCTCTCTCCAGCCTCACCCCCCCATCACCACTCTCACCTCTGTGGCCCACACAAGGCCAAACTCCATTCCCTGGACCCCCGTGTGGGGCCGTGCTGAGCCCCCACCCAGCCTTCTGCAGGCTCAGCCCACTCCCCTCATTGCCCCAAGACCTCCCCATCACCGCCCCTGTGGAGTGTGGGCTCTCCTGTCCTGCCAGACGGGGCTTCTCCACCCGTTCTGATAACCAAAGTACCCACACGTGGCCGCCATCGCTGCCGTCTGTTGAGCGTGTGAACGGGTGATCTCACTGCACAGAAGCCTCCAGGGGTGTCTGAGGATGGGAGGTGGCTGGCACAGGCCCCCCTTGTATCCTGAGTGCACCTGTCCAGCAGGTAGGGGAGGCCAAGACAGGACTCAGCACCCACGCTCATCCAAAGATCCGATTAGGGTGGGCTTGTAACATTTTGGACTACAGCCCGTCTGAGAATCGAGGATTCCCACCTTGCTGCCCCGGAACACCTCCAGCCAACCCGGACACACAGATTTCCAATCCCATTCATTCCAGGAGACTGCGTATCCCGAGTCCTGGGCCCCCAGAAAGACGTGTGCAAGTCCTAATCCCTGGTATGTGTGAATGTGACCATATTTGGAAAAGGGGGTCTTTGCAGATGTGGGTTAAGAATCTTAATCATCCTGGATTAACTGGGGGGGGGGGGCCCTAAGCTCAGGGACGAGAGTCTTTACAAGAGGAGACGCAACGGAGGAGAGACCAGGATGCAGGCCGCGAGCAGGGGGCCGAGGCTGGGCCGCGTGTCCGCGAGGATTTCTCGCAGCCCCAGAAGCTGGAGAGAGCCAGTGCAGCGCTCTTTCCTGGAGCCTCTGGAGGGGTCACGGCCCCGCCGACACTTTGAGTTTGAACTTCTGGCCTCCGGCCCTGTGAGAAAATAAAGTTCTGTTGTTTTAAGCCACCCGGTTTGTGGTAATTTGTTACGGCAGCCCCAGGAAAGGAACACACAGGCCCTTCGTGGTCCTACTCTTCCCCGTCTCCAGCTCCCGCTTCTTCCTCCGGGCAGAGCCAGCGTCCAGCCCGAATGCTGCTCTCAGAGATCCAGCCGGGGCCTTCCTTCCAGGAGGAAGGAAGAGCTTTCTCTTCTCAGACGTCACCTTCCCCGGAGCCCCAGGCCGCCACCGTGCCCACCCCCTACCTTGTAACACAGCCTGTGGTTCACTGACTTTCTTGCTTATTAGCCTCCCCCCTTCTTCCGCCAGAACATAAAGTCCACCAGGCCAGGGGTCTCGGTCTATTTTAGTTTCTGGAACAAAGGCCAGCTTGTAGGTAGGCGCACAGTAACTATCGGCGAGCGAACGAACGAACGAACGAACGAGAAGTCCGAGGGCAGAAAGCAGGCTCGTGGGCGAGGGTGCCAGACAGAGAGGAGGGCAGCCGAGCGGCCAGGGCTGGAGGTGCGGGTGGGCTGGGTGGGGGAGAAGCCCCCCGCGCTCTCCCTGGCGGCCCCTCCCGCCTCCTTGGAGGGGAAGGAATCGGCCGCGGGAGGCTCCTGGAACCGCAGATCAGACACCCTTCGCGTGCAGAGGAAAGCCCGCCCCCGTTACTGAATATCCCCTTGTTTTTGCGTGGATCGGTTTCAGATATTAAGCGTAATAGCAGATGGGGAGGCATGTGATATTTTCTCAGTAAATACGGTGCCGGGCCGGACCGGCATCCGTGCCAGCTGACCTGCAGTAGAAGGGCCCCGAGGGCTCCTCACGGCTGAAATAATGTGTTGTAAATCGCCGGTGCTCGCGGCCGCGGGGGCCTGGCTCGCCGGGCTCCTCTCCCCATCCCATTAATTACTTCAGCGGGGAAGCCGGGCGGCACTCCCACCAAGGTGATTGAACTCGCAGGGTTATTCGCGGTATTCGGGGAGGCGTGTTTCTTATCTACGGCATCTCCCATCCGAAGCCGAGAAATTCCTCTGAAGGGGAAGGCCGGGGACGGAGGGCAGAGCCACATCTGGGGCGGGGAAGTGGCCTCGGGGTCCAGAGGCAGAGTGAGCATCCGGCCCTGGTCCCGCCCCTCAGAGCCAGGCTCTGTGCTGAGTCCTCCTCTCGGGGCCCCCGGGAGGGGGCCCCCGTGACCCCGACGTAAGGTGAGGAGACAGAGGCTGGCTTGCGTGGTGGGTGGCCCGGCCGGGATCGGCTCCCTGTGACCCCGCTTTGCAGGGATCATAAGGTCACCAGTGTCCACTGGGCCCGGAGTCCTGGACAGGCAGGGTCGTCTCCCTCGCTCGTTGACTGTGGAGGTCGGGGCGCTTGGCCCGGCTGTTTGATCACGGGTTCTGAGGCCGCCAGGGGCTTCCAGCCTTCGGTTCCAGGGGGCGCATTTTGACAGTGAGACAGCTGGTGCCGGGACAGGACTAGAAAGTCCACCCGAATTGAAAGGACGCCCGGGTCTCTCTGTTAAGCGCGTGGCTGGGCTCTCTGTCCAGACGTCTCTTCTGTCTTCGCCTAAAACTGGCGGTGCCGGCCGCTCGTCCTCTGACGCAGGCCCACGTGGCTCTGCCGTGCGGTTCTGTGCCTGTGGCCGGGTTTGGGGCTGTCCGCGGTCCGTGACCCCCCCGCCCCTGCCTTCTCCTGACCTCCATGCCCGGGGACTCTACCCTTCTGTCGTTTGCATGTGCTCACCCGGGACATGGCCTTCCTTCCGAGGCGTCCTGAGCTGATGCCTGAGCCGGGAGCGTTACGTCCACACCACCTTGCTCCTGGGTCGGAGCGCTGAGCCTGTGGCTTCCAGGTGCAGGCGTCTGATTCTGCAGTCCCATCCGTCTCCATCCCGCCAGGACGGCCGAGAGGCCTGGACGGTTCCACTCGTTCCGAGCAGAGACGATGTTATCCCCATCGACTCTTAGACAAGCCAATTAGTCTCTCTTCACACACTCACATATACACAGAGTCCGGGGAAGTGTTTTTTTAAACCCACTGACCTACATTCCCCTATCATGCAGCCGTCCAAATTGAAAATGGCTTTAGTAGCATTTCTGCCAACAAAAACACGGCTTCTCACGGCGCCCACTCTCTGCGCTACACTCAGCCCGGCCCTCCCCAGCGCCTCCGCCGGCCGCGGCCCAGGCTCCCTGCACGGCTCCTGGGACGCCTCCTCCGTGAGACCCTCCTGGGTTCCTCGGGGCAGACGCTCCCTCAGCCTCCGTCTCCCCGTCACAGGGCGTTTCCATCCAGCTCTGACCCCAGCCCGTCCGGCATGTTCACATCCATACAGTTTGGTGAATTTAATCTCCTGTGTGGAAGAGGCACAGCACGTGACTCCCTGTTCTAGAACAAACCCAGCATTCCAGGCAAGCACAGACCCCAACATCAAATAGCACGAGGGCTGGTGGGGGTGTCGTAGAGAGAGCCAGCGCCGTGGCGGCTTAGGGAACCCTCCCTCATTCATGAGGTGGCCGTGGGCCCCGAGGAGAAAGGACGGACTCCCTCCAGCCTGTGGCTGCCTCACCATCCTGCGGAGAAATGAGCCCGCCTTGCAGACTGCTGTCCGGTTTTACCGATGTACGTGAAACAGTGACTTCGGGTGAGCATCACTCTTTTTTTTTTTTAATTTTTTTTAACATTTATTCATTTTTGAGAGACAGAGAGAGACAGAGCACGAGCAGGGGAGGGGCAGAGAGAGAGGGAGACACAGAATCCGAAGCAGGCTCCAGGCTCTGAGCTGTCAGCACAGAGCCTGACGTGGGGCTCGAACTCACTAACCACGAGATCATGACCTGAGCCGAAGTCGGACGCTAGACCGACAGCCCCCCAGGTGCCCCACCCTGAGGAAATTCTTGTAGATAGGTGAGGGGGCAGCTGGAAGCTTCTGGCTCCTGTCCATCACATGACCCTGGGGGCTCTCCCAGCTCCAGGAAGCCTCAGTCTCCAGATCTGTACAAAGGGGACGTCTGTCCTCTCCTATTTCATTCGCAGGGTGGCCGTGAGACCCAAAGACACGGTGTGAGGAGATGCTTTGACAATAGGACGTTCATAGGAATAGGAGGCGTCCTTCATCTGGGCTCCTATCTGCAGGCCGTAGAGAAAAGAGGGGTGTGATTGGAGCCCGCAGTGGCCTGGGTCCAGCCCGGGGCTCTCCACCCAGTGCGGCGGCCGGAGCTCGGGGAACACAGTCTCGAGGACCCGCAGGAACAGGGCCCTGAGGTCCCGGCCAAGTCTGGCACCCGGCCCCGAGCCGCCCTCTGTGCTGCCGCTGGAGAGTGACCATTTGACCTCTCTGTTCCTTCTCAAAATACCCCTGACAGCTCCCTGGATGAAAATGCAGTGGCACTAGATGCAAATTTATGCGACCGGGCCTTCCAGGGAACCGGGCCTGACCGGCCGCCTCCACTGAGCTGGCCCAAAGCGGGGGGTACGTGAGCTGGTCCAGGCTCGGGCCCCCAGAGCAGAGGTGGGACCCTCCCCGGACTTCCGGCCAAGGTCCCGGGCTGCTTCCCGGATCCCTTCCTGCGTTCCTGCCCGTCCGGCCCTGCCGCCCCAGACCTTTCCCTCACAGAAGGCGTCCTCCTCAGGCGTGCGGCCCATGCGGTGACTTTTCAGGCTGGAGCCAAGATCAGAATTGACAGTTTGTGCCCATATGTGCCATGCCTCTTTGATAAGTGAAAAATGTTCAATAACTCACTTAGAACAAGGTGGAAGATCGGGAAAGGACTCCGCAGGACTTGTCCAAGCGGCCAGAACACGGGTGCGGGATGTAGACACCTGGAAGGAGCATCCCAGGTTGCCCCCCTTTTCTTTCCCTTTCCCTTTGGGGGTTTCTGTGTCGTTCTGGTGCCATGGAAGAGGAGGCGGGGGGCTCAGGCCCATCCACGTCTCGGGACCCCACGCCGTCCCTCCAAAACGTTTGCGTTCACCAATTCCTTAGCCCCCCAGGATGCCAGCGCCCAGAATCAATCAGACGCCCCCAGAAGGCACCCAGGTGCCCAGGGTGGGTGGCCTCACCTCATCCGGACCTTGGCGTGGGGTGGGTGAGGGCAGGGGAATGAGGTCTGCAGCCCCGGGACTGGGGGGGTCCCGGCAGGGCTTTGGGCCTCCGAGTGATGGTTTAGGTGGGCACAGAAATGGGGGAGACGGACCTGAGTCAGCCTGAGGCAGGAGGTGGGGGAGGGAAGGCCAGTGTGTGCGGTGAGCGTGTCTGTGGTGTGCATGCGTGTGTGGGGGGTAGTGTGGTGAGTGTGGGCTGTGGGTCAGGGTGAGTGTCAGGGTCAGGTGGAGGAGGGGGTCCAGGTCATCCTGGCACACTCAGGGCTCACAGGAGTTGACGCTCAGGCCGTGGGGTTTCCCAGGCCAAGCCAGAGGGCCGAGCCCCAGGCCAAGGGCATGAACAAAAAAGGTTGAAGGTCAATGTCAAAGGGGAACGGACTCCTCTGACCCCTCCCTGCACGCAGGACAGGAGGATAACATGGTTTGCACCTGGGACCCCAAGGAGGGTGTCCCTGCTGCCTGAGACCCCACATGTGGCCGGTCACCAGGGGAGACAGGGGCTGGGAACAAACCCCTGTGAGCAGGCAGTGTCCCCGGCCTCCTACTCTGTGGCAGGTGCCCCAGGGTTCCGGGGAGGGCTCCTGGGGCACCCAATGGGCCAGCATGGCCACCCTCAACCCCAAGTGCCTTTCGAGGTGGCTCGAGCTCACGCATTGGGTCTCCACTTGTGTCGGGACCTTAGACAAGAACGGTCCTCACTGTCCCTCTTTCCTCACCTGTGACGTGGGCACGCCAGCACCTTCCTCATAGGTCTTTACGGTCATCAAATGACATGATACCAGAAGGGGACGCCTGGCACACGGTCCATGAACACCACAACCAGATCACGTCATGGTTATTGTCGATGTCAACCGGGTGCAGCCACTGGTTGTCCTGTGCCACAGTCCACTTGCGTCCAGAGGGACAGGGACACAGACCCCCCCCTGCACACTGACCCCCACCTGCTCAGTGTCTTTCTACCTGCCCAGCACTCCCCCCTACCCCGCCTGGTGACTTCCCACCTGCACACTGACAGTTGCTAAACCTCATGGCCACCTGCTGCCCGCCCCTGTTGACCCCAGCCTGGGGCCCCCAGGAACCTCCAGTGGGGCACGCTGACCTGGAATCCACCCTATCCCCACAGACCTTCCCTGCGTCAGCACACGGGAGGGGCAGGCGGGAAAGGGAGGAAGGCAGCAAGCGCTTGGGGGAAGTTGGGGTGCTACAGAAGTGGCACCCCAGGGAGGGGCGCACAAGCAGAGGTCCTTCCCCAGAGCAGCCGGGGCCACAGGGTGACCCGAGTCCCTGCGGGTCTGGGGCTGGGGAGCGTGACCTGAGGCGGGGTGGGGTGGGGCAAGGGCACCCACGCGGGGCTTCCCTGACCCTGCACCCCCAGAATGCAGTAGGCTGAGGGTCGGGCGGGTCCTTGCTCCGGGTGCACTGTGCCACGCTGGACGCCCCGGTCCCTGGAGCCCTGGCTGCCGTTTGCCCCCTAAGCCAGCGCTTAGCCAGCCTTCACTGCGGGCACAACTGGCCTCGCCAGGTGGGGGGCCAGGCCCACCCCTGCCTCCGTCCGTATGCCTGTTGCAGATCATTACCGGTGCCTGCCACGCCTCCTCCCTGCAGGTCACCTGCCTGAGGGGGCCCGGGGCTCTCCAGTCCTCCAGGGCCCGCCCTGGAAACCCGGGCTGGTGCTGGACTCTCCTGTGCCACCTGGTGGCTGCCATCTGCAACTGCGGCAGGCCTCGCCCTCTGCCCAAGGGCCTGACCCTGGGAGCCACCTTCAGGTCCCCGAGGCAGACCCTGGGGAGCTCTCTGCTCACCCCAGCTGTGAAGCTTTGCGAAACTTTGCCGGCCTCTCCTCAGCTGCCGACAGAGGTTGTCTGCTTTTGTGTGCCCCCCCCTTGCCCAGATTTGGATTGGGGAGGGGGGGGCTCTTGTCCTTGATGTTAACGCTATCTTGTCGGCCCAAAAAGATGCCCCTCGCCCTTTCCACCATCGTGCCCAGCCCCTGGGGTGCCCTGTCCTACTCAGTGCTTCGTGTGTCTCAGGACTTCCTGCTGAACAAATTGGAGACAAGTTCCTGGCTCTCAGTGCACACCTTCAGCCCCTATCACCTGGACCACCTCCAGGGACAGCTGTGTCTATGCCCCTGGGGCCCCCAACCCACCCAGGAAGGCCCCGAGAGGCCAGTGATTTCTACTCTGCTTTCCTCAAAAATCTTAGTTCCAGTCGGCAGCCCCAGGACGCCATCACACGGGTCCTGCAAGGGCCATCGAATGCCCCCAAGGGCAGAATTCTTGACACAGGAGTCCCCTCAACTGCCGTGGCCTTCGAAGGTCATCACTGCATGGCCCAGTGTTTCAGGGACTCGTGGGCCACGTGCTGCACTCCCCCCGGGGCCCCCGCCACTGGCGGCGAGCCCCTCCTGTAAGGCTGCCTGAACCAGTCCTCCACTCGGCCCCACCTCCCTTTTAGGGCTGGAACCCTAAGTCCCAGCAGCCCCCTCCAGGACATCGGGCGTCACCGGCCACTTAGCAAGGACCGGGGAGGGCTCAGCGGAGTTAGGGCAGAGGCAGGTCTCCTCCCTATAGCTGGAGGCTGCGAAGCCCCGAGGCTCACAGGCCAGAGCCTGGTGGTAGCCGTTTGCTGTCCCATAGCTGTCCCCTGCCCCCCGCAGGCCAGGCTGGGGTCCCCAAAGCCCCAGGAATCTGCTCCTTCCTCAGGGCCCACGAGCCTTCCGTGAGGCCGTCAGCTGCCTCTTGGTGTATGTCTCTGCGGCGGGAGCCGCGGGAGGAGCGCGCAAACCTCAGCCTGTTCCTGAGCAGTTACCAGAACCCCCGACGCAGGAGAAGGAGAATGACAGGGCAGGGCAGGGGTAGCCTGGCGGCTGCCTAGAAATAATCACCCCAGAAACCCCTGTGGATCCCTTAACCTTGCAGGGCTGAGTTCCTCGTCTGGGGAGGGCCCCCTTCACCCAGCCCTGCCGCTGGGAGCTGGACAGATTGCTGCCCGGTCCCCAGACCCCCACGTGGGCTCCAGGTGCAGAAACGTGGGGGCCAAAGGGGGGCTGTGCCTGGGCCTCTGCCGGGCTCCTCCCCAGCTCCTGCCTGACCCCTGGAGAGAAGGGATTACCATGTCTTCCGCAGACAGGAGAGGACGCGTGGTCAGTCAGGGGACCCCCACCCCGTGAAGGTGCGTGTAGGCACATCTCTGTAGGGATATTGTACAACGATGACCACCGAAAACCCCCAGGCACTCCGGCGGCGGGTGCCTCTCCCGAGCCCACTCTAGGAGACCCGGGCCGGCTTTGCTTCCTCCAGGAGCACACCCTTTCCCTGTGTCTGATGGGCTGGGTTGAGGGGGGCCGTCAGGACACATTTCTGGGCATCAGAGACCAGGAGCCTCACCCCTGGCACACCCCTTCCACGCAGAAGTGGAATGAGCCCTTACGTCTGCTAACCCCAGGACTTCCTCTCCCCTAACAGCACTTTGACCATCCTGGCACTTGGCAGGTTGCCTGTATTGACTCCTGCGAAGGGGGCGATAGGGTATTGATTCCCTTGCTTCCACGAGATGTCCGCAGCTCAGCCCCAGCAGCCTTGAAGTTCCTCGGATCGGCGTTTGCTGTCTTCAATTCACAAAGAGAGAGATTTTAAGCTCCGTCACACCAGAGCCACCTTGCCTCGAGTACGTGTGGGCCTGTGCCTATATTAGCACTGAGCCTTGTATGTATAGGCTCATACCATGTTAACATATAAAGGCTCTGACAAGTCCTACAACAAATATATCTACTTCATTTTGTTCAGTCCATGTGATTCATGGATTCAATCAATGTGTTCGGCCTATGCGATCATGGAACAACTTTCGTACAATACTTACGAGCATCCTTCTAAACTAGAGATTCGGGGGCTCCTGGGGGCTCAGTTGGTTAAGCGTCCAACTCTCGATTTCGGCTCAGGTCCTGACCTCACGTTTTGTGGGATGGAGTCCTGCATCAGGCTCTGCAGTGACAGCTCAGACCCTGCTTGGGATTCTCTGTCTCTCCCTCTCTGTCTACCTCTCCCCTGCTCACGCACATGTGCTCTCTCTCTCTCTCTAAATGAAAGAAATAAACTTTTAAAAAATAAATAAATAAAAATAAACTAGAGGTCCATGGAGCTACCGTGCCCAACCTACCCTGGGATTTGCCCAAGACTTGCCCAGGACATCGCTGGCTTTGGCAGTGAAAGTCCTGCCTCCCAGGAAACTCCAGCCCCATGCAAGCCAGGACGGTTGGTCAAGCTGCACGCAACCCACTTTGGGAAAACTGCTCTGATAAATTACTTCCACTTAATTCTTCCTTCCCTCAGCTGCTTAAAGGAGGGAAAACACAAAACAGGAAAAAAAAAAAAACCTCAGGATGAGAGCTGCTGGAGAACCGAGCCAAGCTATGAGCCCTCCAGTTCAGGGGCAGGGAGTGGGACGGGAGTAGGGGTGGAATGGGGTGGTCACTTCATTATCATCAGGAAGGGAGTGCCCCCCGGGGGAGATGCGGGCATCCGTCAGAAGCCTCCGTGACCCTGTCCAGACACTGAAAGTTTCTTGGATCCCGAAAGGGCCAAATAATTCATGAGGCTTATATTTCAGCTGAGATTCCACGGTTATTTATTGGAAAAATATCTTCTCTACTAGGAGGGGAAGGGAAGAGGGCCTTTCTCCCCCTCCTCCTCCTCCTCCTCCTCCTCCCTGTCTCCAAGCAGCTTGGCAGGGAGCTGTATTCCATCCCCCTCCCAGGCCCCTGGAGCCCATGTCTGTGACTCACGAGGCAGAGATCTGTCCCCAGGTGACATCACCAAGGACTCACCCTGGGCTCTTGCCCTCAGCCTCTGCCACGGGTGCCTCTGACCTGTGCCATGACTGGCACACAGGGGCCGTGGGGAATTCGTCTTTCCTGTTAGACACGTTGGCCTATTTTTGTAAACATTCAATTTATTGTACTCATAGCATAACAATAAGATGGAAAAAAATCCGATTTAAAAACAGCCACAATTCTCTCCACCCTAACAAATTGTGTTCATTTTTCTCTCTTCCCTCCTGGCTCTTGTACAAGCTTCTATATAATTGTTCCACAGTTGGAACCACGGCGCAGATGGAAGGCTGTGCTTTGTGTTTTCCAATAAATGCATCTCAAAAAGTTCTCCGTGTTAATTCTTAGTCTTTGTAATTATTTCCGAGAACGGCTGCGTACCAGGGAGGGAATGCACAGTCATTAGCTACCCTTTCCCCGATTCGGATTTAAGACTGATTGTCATGTTTTACTTCATGACCAGTATCGCAATGAGCATCTTTGTACACACGGCCTTTTGTCCGTCTGGGTTATTTATTGGCGTAAGTATCTAATGATGAAATTTGGATCGACGACCGTGTGACATTTCAGACTCACTTGGACACTCCAAGGGGAGGAAGACGCGCTTTATTACCGTGGCTGGCACAGGAGGACACAATGCTGATTTTGTTTTTGTTCTTCCTTTTATAAATACAGATGACTACATAAACCATATGTAAAATTAAGAATAATTGCAGGGTGATGTCAGTGAGAATGGCAGAGTAAAGGCCTCTAAAAACCTTCTCTGTGTAAGCAATGAGCACACTGGCCGCAATGGTCAAAACCAACTTTTTCAGAACTCTGGAAATTAACCAGAGGCTTGCGGCGATCCCGGGAGCGTTTCTTCCAGAAGAAAGGGCTGGCTCTCAGTAAGAACCCTGAGCGCTGTGGCATTGTCACCGGCCTTACCCCATCCCCCCGCCCCCCAGTTCTGCAGCAGCCTTGACAGCCTTGAAAGTCAACGGTCCCACGACCACGGCGGAGACCGGCTGGCAGCCACTGCGAGCTGCAGCATTGAGTTGGAGCCCCTCCAAAGCCCCGTTGCCGGAGAATTGTCATCACTTGGCCTGCTCATTCCAGTTCCCTGGACAATTGTGGATCATTGCAGCAGCCCGGGATGGTCATGACAATTAGGGCAAACAACAAGATGACCAAAACCCTTAAAAGGAAATGCTGGAGAAAGCGATGTCTAGAGGGGGCTTTGAAAACACTCCGGCATACTCCCCGGAATCCGGAAGGCTGTGCGCAAGTGTGGGGCTGTGGGTTCGCTCACAGGGAAGACCGACGAGGCCGTGGGTCTCACCACTGGCTGAACTGAGGCTCTGTGGAAGCGGGGAGCTGGGGCTTTCGCGGCGTTGTGACCTGCTTGCCTGAGGCCCGCAGGATCGCCATCAACACAGACAGAGCGCCTGGCAGAGGAAGGGGGACTTGCTGGTTCCGGGGGGTTCCAGGCATGATCTGCCCACTAACTGAGCACAGACTGCGGTGGTCACACGTGGCGGAGAATACAGATTTGGTTCAGAAGAGTCACTACGCAAGCCGGTAATGGTTGCAACAGATCCTAAGGAGCAGAGTCTGATTTCCAGAGTTGACGTATTAAATTACTTGAAGTGTTCAGTTTTCAACAAAGAAGCATGAGGCCAGCAAAGAAAGGATGACCCAGAGAAAGGAATAAAAGCAGTCAGTAGAAACTATCCCCGAGGAAGCCCAGATGTTGGACCTACTAGACAAAGACTTCCAGTCAGCTATTTTATTTTATTTTTTTTTTAATTTTTTTTCAACGTTTTTTATTTATTTTTGGGACAGAGAGAGAGACAGAGCATGAACGGGGGAGGGTCAGAGAGAGGGAGACACAGAATCGGAAACAGGCTCCAGGCTCCGAGCCATCAGCACAGAGCCCGACGCGGGGCTCGAACTCACGGACCGCGAGATCGTGACCTGGCTGAAGTCGGACGCTTAACCGACTGCGCCACCCAGGCGCCCCTCCAGTCAGCTATTTTAAAGATGTTTAAAGACCCAGAGGAAACCACATCTAAAGATCGAAAGGTAAATATGAGAACTGGGTCTCACCAAACAGAGAACAACAAGGAGACAGAAACTATTTAAATTTTTTTTTCAACGTTTATTTATTTTTGAGACAGAGAGAGACAGAGCATGAACGGGGGAGGGGCAGAGAGAGAGGGAGACACAGAATCGGAAACAGGCTCCAGGCTCTGGGCCATCAGCCCAGAGCCTGACGCGGGGCTCGAACTCATGGACCGCGAGATCGTGACCTGGCTGAAGTCGGACGCTTAACCGACTGCGCCACCCAGGCGCCCCAGACAGAAACTATTTAAAAGGAAGAGCTGCATGCAAAATTCTGCAGTTGCAAAGTACGGAAATGGAAATAAAAGCTTCCCCAGAGGGACGTCCCAGCACATTTGGGCTGGAAGCAGAAAGAAACAACAAGCTTGGGGATGCGTTAATGGACTTCTTCGAGGCTGAGGGACAGAAAGAAAAGAGAAGGAAGAAAAGGGGACAGAGCCTCAGAGGCCCCTAGAGAGCGCCATCTACGTAGTGGGAGTCCCAAGAAAGAGCAAGGAACAGAGGACATTTAAAAAATAATGGGCCAAACTCCTATACTTGGCGAAAACCCTTAATTAACTCCAAGTAGATTATCCTGGACGAGATCCACGAGCAGATGCATCATAACCAAAGTCCTCATTTCAAGAGAAATCTTGAAAAGAGTAGGAAAGAACCCACTCATCACAAACACGGGATCCTCAGTGAGGTTGGTGGCTGGCTTCTCATCAGAATCCACGGAGGCCAGAAGATAGCAAGAGGACATATACTCACGGTGCTGAAAGAAAACACTGCCAACCAAGAACTCCACATGCAACGAAAACAGCCTGCAAAAATGAGGAGACATTAAGACATTTCTAGATAGAAAACGTTCAGAGAATTTGGCCACAGCACTCCTTCCTGCCTTACAAGAAATACTGAAGGAAACCCTTCAGGCTAAAATGTCAGGACCACACATAGTAATTGGGATCCACGTGAAACAATACAGAACACCCATAAAGGTAACCCTATTGGTAAATATAAGAGACAGTGGGTGTGTATCTTTGTAACTCTTTTTTTTTCTGATTGTTAAAATAACTGCACAAAACAACAATTACAAATCTGTGTCATTGAGCTTGCACTGTAAAAATACATAATTTGTATGACAGTACTAGCACAAAGGCAGGAGAAAGTAACGCTTCTATTTAAGAACAGTTTTGTACACTTAAAAAATTTTTTTTAATGTTTTATTTTATTTTTGAGACAGAGAGACAGAGCATGAATGGGGGAGGGGCAGAGAGAGAGGGGGACACAGGATCCCAAGCAGGCTCCAGGCTCCGTGCTGTCAGCACAGAGCCCGATGCGGGGCTCGAACTCACGAACTGCGAGATCATGACCTGAGCCGAAGTCGGACGCTTAGCCGAGCCCCCCCCCCCAGGCGCCCCAGTTTTGTACACTTTTGAAATGAAGTGTCTAGTAACCTGAACAAGACTGCTGTACCTTAAGAGGTTAATCGGGGGCACCTGGGTGGCGCAGTCAGTTGAGCGTCTGACTCTTGATTTCAGCTCAGGTCATGATCTCACAGTTTCATGAGATCGTGCCCTGCGTCGGGCTCTGTGCTCACAGCATGGAGCCTGCTTGAGATTCTCCTTCTCTCTCTGCCCCTCCTCTCCTCGCACTCTCTCTGTCTCTCTCAAAATCAGTAAATAACTTAAAAATTTTTTTAGTTAAAAAAAGAGGTTAATTGTAATTCTCAGGGTAATCACTTTAATAAGAGACCTCAGAAATACATTGCAAAAGAAATGACAGAGGAACTAAAATAGCACGCTGAGAAATAACCTGTTAAATATGTGAAAGAAGGCAGGAATAGAGACACAAAAAAGGCATCAGATGTATAGAGAGTTCCAAAAGGATACAAAAAAAGGGTACAATTCCACAGGGAAGGAACAGTCATTTCAACAGCAGGTTCTGAGACGATCAGATAGCCACATGCAAAAGAATAAAGTTGTACCCCTACCTCACACCATATAAAAAAATGAACTGAAAATAAATTAACCTAAGTGTAAAAGCTAAAACTATAAAGCACTTAGAAAAAAATGTAGGTGAGAATCCTTCATGACTTTGCATTAGGCAATGGTTTCTTAGCTATTAACGCCAAAAGCACAAGCAATCAAAGAAAACAATAGATAATTGGACTTGATTTAAAACTTTTTCAATTTAAAGCACACTATTAAGCAATTAAAAAGGCTGGGGTGCTCAGTCGGTTAAACATCTGACTCTTGATTTCGGCTCAGGTCTGATCTAGAGGTAGTGAGATCGAGCCCCACGTTGCTTGGGATTCTCTCTGTCTCCCTCTGTCTCTACCCCACCCCCTGCTTTCTCTCTCTATCAAAATAATAAGTAAACTTAAAAAAAAAAAGAAAGTAAAAAGGCAAACCACAAATTGGGAGAAAATATTAGCAAGTCACTTATCTCATAAGGGACTAGTATCTAGGATATATAAGGAATGTTTACAACTCAACAATGAAAAGATAAATAACCCAGTTTAAAAATGGGGAGAGGATCTGAATAGATGTTTCTCCGAGGAAGATGTACAAATGACCAATAAGTACATGAAAAGATGCTCAACATCATTGGTCCTTTGGGAGTTACAAGACAAAACCACGAGATACCGCACTTACTACGATGGCTGTATAAAAAAAGATGGCCAATGACAAGTGTCCGTGAAGATGCAGAGAAATCTTTGTATGTTGTGACAGGGATATAAAATGGTGCCAATACTTTGGAAAACAGGCTGGAAGTTCCTCAAAATGTTACAGATACGATTACCATATGACCCAGACAAATTCACTCACACGTGTATACCCAAGAGCAATGGGAACCCGTGTCCACGCACAAATTCGTACGTGTATGTTCATAGCAGCATTATTCATAACAGCCAAGCAGGGAAAACACTCAACTCTCCACCATTTGGGGAATGGATAAATAAGCTGTAATCTGCCCATACAGTGGAATATTAGTCAGCCATAAAACGGGATGAAGTAACGACATCTGCCGCAGTATGGATGGAGGAGCCTTGAAAACCCTATGCAGAGTGAAATGAGCCAGGCACAAGAGGCCACAAACTGTGGTGCCATTCGTATGAAATCGCCAGAACAGGAGAGTCCATAGAGACAGAACCCAAGGGGATGGTGGCCAGGGGCTGGGGGCAGAGAGGATGATGGCAGCCGCTAATGGCCATGAGGCTCCTTTCTGGAAGCGGATAGTTGTGATGTCTGCACAGTTTCACGGATATACGAAGAGCCACAGAATCGTACGCTTCAATGGGCGAAAACATTATGTACAGTATAGTTTCCTTTTGGTAGAAAGTGCATTTGTGTGTGACATATATTTAGAAAAAAATCTGGAAGGATATATAATACACTATATTAACAGTGGCAGTCTCTAGGTGATGGGAATACGCCGTTTCCATTTATTTTTTGTTACTAATTTTCTATAATGAGCATACACTGCTCTTGTAAAAAAAAAATCAAAGGCTAATTCTCATTAAAAATGAATGTAATTTCAGGGCACCTGGGTGGCTCAGTCGGTTAAGCATCCGACTTTGGCTCAGGTCATGATCTCACAGTTCGTGGGTTCGAGCCCCACGTTGGGCTCTGTGCGGACAGCTCGGACCCTGGAGCCTGCTTGGGATTCTGTGTCTCCCCACCGCCTCTCTGCCCCTCCCCCGTTCATGCTCTGTCTCTCTCTGTCTCAAAAATAAATAAACATTAAAAAAATAAAAAAATAAAATGAATGTAATTGCAAAAAAAAAAATATTGCAAAGCTAATTCCGTGCAACCAAGGACTAGAACACCGTCAGCCCCCAGAAGCCTTTCCTGGTTACATCCTTCCCCTTCCACCCACCCGCTAGGGAGGCCGCTGCCTTAACTTTGGTACTGCCCATCCCTTGCTTTCTCACTCGAATACATTCTGTGTTTATCCCTAAACACGTACAGTGCACCTGGTTCTGAATGTACGTTAGTGGAACTCTACTTTTAGGATCCTGCCCCTTTTACTCAACATGTTTGCAAGGCCCCCTCTTTTCTTTTCTTTTTTTTAATGTTTATTTATTTTTGAGAGGGAGAGAGACAGAGCATGAGCAGGGGAGGGGCAGAGAGAGAGGGAGACACAGAATGCGAAGCAGGCTCCAGGCTCTGAGCCATCAGCACAGAGCCCCATGCGGGGCTCGAACCCACAAACCGTGAGATCGTGACCTGAGCTGAAGTCAGAAGCTTAACTGACTGAACCACCCAGGCGCCCCAGCAAGGCCCCCTCTTTTCAACGGCAACTGTACTTGGGTAAGTTCTTTATCCCTTGAATAAATAGACCACAATGCGTCCACTACGTGCTGGAGTGCGGCTGGGGGGATGGTGAGGGGTACTTCTGGGAAGACCCCCGCAGCCCTCCAGCGCCCCTGGGCACAAGCTCATGGGGATGCACGTCCGCACCTTACTGGACGATGCCACCATCTCCCAAGGGTGTGCAACCATCTGCGCTCCCCCAGCTGTGCACGAGAGCCCCTTCCGGGCCCCACCCTCAGCGCCCCTTGGTGGTGTCACACTTTTTTATGCCGGCCAGTCTGGCGGGCGTGCGGCCGTGTCTTCCTGTGGCTTCATCTGCATCTCTCTGGCCACATTCTCATTATTGGCCATTTGAATGTCTTCCCTCACCAAGTGCCACCATCTATTTCTGCCCTCTGGTGTTTGTGATTATTACTTTGTAGAGGTGCTTTGTATATCTGAGGCATAAGTCCTTTGTAACGTGTGTGTGCACACGCGTGTGGCAAATACCACCTTTCGCTTTGTAGCTTGTGTTTTCCCTCCCGTAGCGAAACCTTGTGATGAGCTTAAGGGCCCTACGTTTATTGTAGACTGATTGATAGAACTGCCTTTTCCTTAATGCGTAATTCTCTCTGCATCTTATTCAAGGAATTACTTCCTACTCAAAGGTCATGAAAGTTCTCTCCCATGTACCCTTCTGGAAACTTTATAGTCTGACCTTATTTTCTGTTTTCGTGTTTATTTTGTTTTCAATGTTGATTTATTTTTGAGAGACAGGGCATGAGCGGGGGAAGGGCAGAGAGAGGGAGACACAGAATCCGAAGCAGCTCCAGGCCCTGAGCTGTCAGCACAGAGCCCGACGCAGGGTTTGAACCCACGCACCGTGAGATCATGACCTGAGCTGAAGTGAGACGCTCAACCGACTGAGCCACCCGGGAGCCCCAATACTCTGACCTTGGATTTTGGCTTCGGATCTTCCCGGAACTGAATTTTGTGTGTGATGCGGGGTAGGAGTCTATCCCGTTACTAGGGCCATGTGACAAGTTATCTCAACACTTTGTGGCATAAAACAGCCATACATCGTGCTCACAGATGGTGTGGGTGAGGGGCTCAGAAAGGGCACAGCAGGGAAGGGTTTTCTGTTTGATGGCTTGTCGGTGGGTTTGGCTGATATCCTGAAGTGTCTGAGTTTTGAAGAACCGTCTGCGGGCGCTCCCTCACATATCTGGCATCTGATGCCAGCTGTGAGATGGAGGTCTGTCCCTTCGCGTGGGGTGGCTCTCTCCCGAGGGGTGGTTCTGGCTTCGTGTGTGCTGGCAGCTGGGTTTTGGGGGCAGACACTCTGAGAGAGAGTGACAGGCTGGTGGAGGTGGTGAGGGCTTTTATGCCCCGGCCTCGGCAGTCACCCCCAGTCGCTTCTGCATATGTTGGCCCACAGGAGGAGAACACGGACCCAGCCAAGAGCACCCGTGCTACCCTGGAGGAAGGATGGGAGTTGGGAGATACAGAGGTACAGCACCTTTGAAAAATACAACCCACTATGGTTCATCTTTGCTCTGTGATCTAAACTACCACTCCTGGGGCGCCTGGGTGGCTCAGCTGGTTAAGCATCCAACTCTTCGATTCGGCTCAGGTCGTGATCTCACAGTTTGTGAGATCGAGCCCCACCTCGGGCTCTGTGCTGACAGCGCAGACCCCGACATGGGGCTTAATCTCATGAACCGTGACATCATAGCCTGAGCTGAAATCCGGAGTCGAACACTTAACTGACTGAGCCACCCAGACGCCCCTCACTGTCTTAATTATGACAGCACTATGGTGAGTACAGGGGTTTCAGAAGGCAAGTCCCTACTGTGTGGTTGCTTTTCAAAACGTCTTTATCTTCGTGGCTCTTCATGTTTCCACATACATTTCATTGTCATTTAGTGTCAAATTCCACCTCCCCCCCCCAAAAAAAAACACCTGTGGGCATCTTGACGGAGATTGCATAAAATCTACATACGCATTTGGGAAGAATTTACATCGTTACATGTTAGGTATTTCAGATCCATGAATATAAAGTATCGTTCCACTTACTTGTGTCTGTTGAAAAAATATCATTGTAAAAGTTTCTGTTTTCCTTCCATAGAATTCTTACCCATTTTGTTTTAGCTTCCTCCTGGGAATGCCTTTTTTTTATGTTACTTTAAAATATATTTTTTCTGTTTGTCTTTTCAGAAACGTATGAGTGTAGAAATGTAATTGATTTCTGTATGTTGATTTTATTTTATTTTGTTCTTATTTGAGAGAGAGAGAGAGAGAGAGAGAGAATCCCAAGCAGGCTCCAAGCTCAGTGCAGAGCTCTACGCGGGGCTCAGTCCCACAGCTGTGAGATCATGACCTCAGCTGGATGCTCAACGGAGACCGAGCCACCAGGCACCCCTCTCTGCTGATTCTATACCCGACTTTGTCTGAGTCGTATTAATTCTAATAAGTCCACCCGACACTTTCTCGTGCGCTGTTGGGCACAATCACGACGCTCCTGGGGCCTCGCCGTTCTGTCTTCCCGCCCAGCCGTGGTTTGTCTGCTTCTGGCCTCACCGGACCAGCTGGGCCCCCAGGACGGGGCCACCGGGAGCGGTGACAGTGTTTTTGCCTGCTTCCCGATCTTAAGGAAAAGGCTTTCGTTTCTCCGCCAATAAGAATGGTGTTTAAATGCAGGCCAGTCTGCTGTCGTGGTAAAATAAATTCCCCCCGACTCGGAGTTTGCTAACGGTTTTAGGCGGCTGTTGGATTGTACCACGACTGCTCTCTAGTCTACGACGTGGTCGTCGTCCCCTTTAAACTGCTAACGTCAATACAAATTTACCTTCCTGAGATAAACCCACCTTGGTATTCCCGTCTCGTAGGAGTGGCCCCTCATGAAACCGTGGATGACGCCGTGCCTACCCGCCTTCCCCTGTGACCGCCTCGGCCTGCCTGGGGACGCTCTCCAAGATATGCCTCGGTACTCCTGCCAGGGTTCTGCAGAGAATCCCCCAGAAGGATGTGCGTGTGTGTGCGCGTGAGAGGTTTGTGATGAGGAATCGCCTCACACGCTCTTGGATGACGGCAAGTCCCGAGATCTGCAGGGCGAGTCAGTAAGCTGGAGACCCCGGAGCCAGTGATGCAAGTTCTAGTCTGCAGGCCGGGGGTCCGAGTCCCAGGAAGAGCCAGTGTTTTCGTCCAAAGGCCTGGGGGCGGGGGGGGGGGGGGGACGGGGGGAATAATGCTCCAGCTCAACAGCAGTCAGGCAAGAGGAATCCCTCTTCCCTGGGAGAGCGTCAGGCTTCTTTTTCTCTTCAGACCTTCAACTGACTGGACGAGCCCCCCCAGCCCACATTAGGGAGGGCGGTCTGCTTTTTTTCGTCCATCGGTTTTTAAATTTTTTTTTTTCTTCAACGTTTTTATTTATTTTGGGGACAGAGAGAGACAGAGCATGAACGGGGGAGGGGCAGAGAGAGAGGGAGACACAGAATCGGAAGCAGGCTCCAGGCTCCAGGCTCCGAGCCATCAGCCCAGAGCCTGACGCGGGGCTCGAACTCACGGACCGCGAGATCGTGACCTGGCTGAAGTTGGACGCTTAACCGACTGCGCCACCCAGGCGCCCCCGTCCATCGGTTTTTAAATGTTCATCTCGCCCAGAACACCCTCCCAGAAACAGGATAATTTGTGCTCAAACACGCATCCGGGAGCCCTGGGCCCAGCACACCTGATCTGTAAAATGAAGCACCAGACTCGGCACAGGCATTTTTCCTGCAATTCCTTTCTAACGCGTCCACTCTTCTCTTATGGAACCAGGTAACGCTGTTGTCACCAGCGGGTCCCTGTTCCCTCAGAGCACTGTTTCCTGCAGAAATAAACACGGACCAACCGTGAGAATAGCAGAGGCCGCCCTCCGAGATCATGCTCTGCCGAGGGCGTCAGCCTCCGTCGCTCGTGTCTGCTGGGACTCCGAGGCCACCAGAGGCCCGGGGCAGCCTGGCGGTGGACGGAGGGGAGGCCCCGGCTGTGCCCTGCGTGGGGGCCGCGGCCTGGGGGTTGGAGTGGGGCAGCCCCGGGGCGCGCATTCGGCTTTCTGGGCTCTGTCCTGAGTCGGAAGTGGGGACAGGCCTCAGGGAAGCGGGGGGGGGGGGGGGCTAATCACTTCCTGGTCATTTGGGGCCGACCGTCACGGGGACACTGCTGGCTTCCTGGATGGGCGCTGGAGACGGGGGTCCCACCCCCACCACCGTAGCACACGTCCGACTCCTGGAGAGCAGGCGGGCTTCCCGGGCTGGTCACCGTGGATAAGGAGGTCCCCTGCGGGTTGTGGGCCAGGGTTCTGGCCGCTGGCCCTTTGCACATTCAGCCTGTCATGCCGCAGCAGGAAACTAAAGCCTGAGGCCCACGCGGTTCCTAACCTGGCCGATGTGTTTTAAGCCGTAAAAGTAAGCCGGGACCAGGCATCTGATTCAGAGATGGGGAAGGAGAAGGTAATTCCTAAACGATCCAGACTTGTTTAGAGGTTTCTCACGTGGCTTCCAAGAAGGGGTCTGCGTGATTTGAAGAGAGGAAGTTTGTTTGTTTGGGGAAAAGATATTTTAGGATAGCGTAGACCATAGTTTGAGGAAACCGGTCCTGAAGGCCTGTCGCCCGCCTCGCAGCCGGCTCTAATGTGGCACGTCTAATGCACGACACAAGCATTCACTTTTGTGCAAAACAAGTAAAAGGCTAGTTTTCCTAAGAACACACGGACAGGAACCTTGAGACGGCCACAATCCAAGCAAATGAGGATGTACTTAACCATCACTTCAAAAACACATCCTCTGAGTTGTGCTAACGGCTTTCATCATCTGCTTTTCTCTACACATCACACCACATTTTTTCTGCAAGTCTAGCTTGAGTTCCTTCACGTTAGCTTTCATCGAACTTTCCTGGAGCTCATCGGCCCAGAGAAGTCCCTCCAGGACTCCTCCGAGGGACCTCCAGAACAGTGATCAGGGACACGGGTCATTAGAGAGCGGGCCAGCCAGAGAAACTTCCAGAGCGGGCACCGTCGTCCCTCCTCGCAGCAGACGCGCACGCTTCCCGGAGGGGCCTTTCCTCCCCTGCACGGCAGCTGCCTGGGGGCTGTTTCTGTGTATGTGACTTCAGGCAGATGTGCATACACAGAGGTGACACCACGTGAGGAACGTGGAGTGGCCGGAGTTTGTAGGGCCAGGTGTACGTGCTTTCTACCCCACAAGCCACTGCATTCATACCGAAAGATGTGGAGCCGGCTTCTGAACGTCAGCCCCGCAGCCAGTCCTGGCCTGAAGCGGGCTGTCCGGTCGAGGGGACCTCGTGAGAAACGCACCAGGACAAGTGTCCAGGCAGACACGGGGCAGCACACGGGGGATCTGGGCCGTCCGCTCCCCCCCTGCCTGCGGGCACGAGGCCCCACCACGGAGCTGGGGCCCAGCCCTCAGCCCACACGTTACCCCAGGTTGTCCCCACCCGCTCCGGGGTGAGGGTCCTCCCCATCTCCACTGAGGGAGGCCCAGGCCCCGGTTCCTCCACCACCCCCACCGCACGAAGGGACCCTGGAGCCTGTCCCCAAGGGGCCCACCGAGGGCCGCCCAGGGCCGGGCTCTGGGAGACGCCGCTGCCCACACGTAGTCCTGGAAGGTTCCTCCGGGGGCAGCACCTGTTTCCACCAGATCCGAGGCTTCTGATCCACTGTCACTGGCACCGATGCTAGAATCCAGCAGCCCCCTGCCGGCCTGTGTTTGGAAAACCGTGGTCCTCCCATGGCTGTCTCCTGGGCGATTGTCCAAAGTCACCCGCGTCACACAGAAGCTCGGGCTGGGGCGCCCGGGATGGCGGCCCCTCCCTCCGCCATGAAGAGCGCAGCTCCGGGCAAGGCCGTCCCTTGCACACGGGCGAGCTCAGCACCTGCAGGGCAGAAGTGGGGTCCTTGAGCTGCTGCCAGCGGGCCTGCAGGGTCCCAGGGAGTCCCTGTCCGCCACAGGGTCTCACCGCACGCCAGCCCAAAAGGGGCCATTAGGGACAGTGTTCCTGAGAGGCTCCTAGGACCCGGGACGCGGTCCGCAGCCTTGCGGCCAGGCTGGAAACGCCAGTCCTCCCCACGGCCCTTCTGCCGCCCCCACCCTCCGCCGGCCCGTCCCCACCAGCTCTAACTCTCTGCTGGAGAACAGAAGGCACCTGGTGAGGGCCCCACTCCCTCCTCCCCTGCCCTCTCAGCCGTGAGGTCAGAGGAAGGCTGGGGTCAGGGTGGGCTGGGGCCAGAGGAGGGGCAAAGCCAGGAAGAAGGGTAGACAGCGATGGGATCAGGGGTGGGGTGGGTCAGGGTGGGGCGCAGTCAGAGGGTACCTGGTAGGGGGTGCGGGGCGAGGACAGAGGTGACACCGAGGGTGCTTGGCCCCCCAGGATGGGTAGTGTCCCTGGAAGGCCCTCCAAGAGCCCCTTTGGGACTCCTGTGCCTTGGGGTCAGCAGGACCTGTTCCACGTGCGTCCTCTTTGGTTGGAAGCAAGACTGTCCTGTGTGTCACCTCCTTCCAGTGCCCCCGGCCCCAGGCTCAGGTGGTGACGTTTGGAGCTGGAGCTGGTGGGGGTGGGGCACACCTGAGGAGGTCTCCCCCCCACCGCCAGTGTGGCATCACCTGTGTCATTCCCCAAGTGTGCCTGGGGACGGTCACCTGGGCGGGACTTTATGTCTCATTGGAGGCCCAATGCCTCCTCGCCTGGAGTCACTGTGAGAAGCTGTGCCCCTGTCCCCCTGACCCTGTGCAATTATGTCTTCCACATGAGAAGGGCGAAAAGCTGGACTAATAGGGTCCCCCCACTCCCCAGTAGGGCCCCCCCACCCCGAGGGAGCGGTGCGGGGAGAGGCAGGGTCCCTACTGAAACATAATTTGCAAACATAAAAATCTACGTGAGGCTGATTTCTTAGCCTGTGGAGTGGAGAGGGGGTCAAAACCAAACAAAAAACCCCAAACAAAATATACTTCGCGACTGCAGGAGGAAGTGAGCTTCGTTAGTGCCCAACGCGGGTCTAATTAGAGGCCTCGACTGGGGTTTTGCAAATGAATTATTTACAATTCTTCAGAGAGAAGTGATTATAATAATAACGTTCACGATTCCGAAATTAAGCTTATTATGCTCTTTTCCTCCGCTCCAGAAACTCTCCGAGGTCTGTCATCAAGCAAAATGCAAGAAGGAGCCAGGAGCCCGCTCCCCGGGGGGCAGCACCCGAGGGCCGGCCCTGCCCCGCGCTGGGCCCCCAGGCTGGCCTGCGCCGGGGGGCGTTCCGGCAGGAAAGCTGCTTCGGGTCCTCTGTCTCCCCCTTTCCTTTGTGTCCCTCTTCTGCGAGGTCCAGTCAGGCTCAAGAAGTTGTAGAAGCTCAAAGAAGAAACCAGGGCATCAACTCCTATCAGCAGATCCCGCGTCGGCAGGATTTAAAAGTAACGGAAAAGCCAAGGGCGGGCTGCTGCCGCCTTGATTGGAAGTTCAGGGTCTGTCCCTTTGGAAGGCAGAGCTGCAGGCACAGGAACGGGTCCCTGCGGGAGCCCCCGTGCGTGCAGAGCCCGTGACTCAGTAAGACCCCTCATCCTGCCCCCCAGGCTCCCACAGACTGGCCCTGTCCTATCTGCTCACGCCCTCGCCCTCGGCCACCCGTGGGCCTTAACTGCACCCAATGTCAGCCGCCGTCACGTGCTCTCCAGCCCTGGAAGGCATGGAGCCCCGGGGCTGGAGACACCGGGCCCTCGTGTTGGTTCAAGCCAGCAATTCCGTAGGTCCTGGGATAGGTCCTACCGAGGTCACCAGCCCTGGCCACGTGCATGGTCCCTGGCGGTGGGGACACCCTGGCTTTGGGGGTCAGATCTCTGTGGCTCTGGCAGCTCCTCGGACCCTCGGACCCTCGGACCTGAGAGGGAGGGACACGTTCCCGCCGCCCCTCCTAGACACCAGCGTTTTCACATTTTCCCTCTGCAACACCGTCCCCCTGGGGTGGTGGCTCTGGAGCCCCTGCATTGGAGACAGACACCCTCTGCTCCCTGCCCGAAGCCAGGGGAGGTCCCAGGGGTACTACACGTGCAGACTGTGGCCGCCTCGTGGGGACTTGGATGGCAGCGGAGAGGCCGGGCCCAGAGAGAGTGGGGAGCGCCACGGCCTTCATGTGGTGCCCGTGACGTGAAGTTCCTGTGCTCGTGGGGACAGGAATTGGGAGAACACGTGAAAGCAGTTCGGTGAGCGTGCTCTGGTCTGAATATTTGTGTCCCCCCCCAAATTCATATGCTGAAATCCTAGCGGCCCAGTGCCCAGTGTGAGGGTATTAGTGGGCGGGGCCATTGTGACACTTAAGCCATGAGGTTGGAGCCCCCAGGAATGAGACTAGTGCCCTTATGGTGGTTTCAGAGGGACCCCCGCCCCCTTGCACCACGTGAGGGCACCACAAGAGCCACTGACGATGAACCAGGGCGTGGGTCCTCCCGTGGACCCGGCCGCACTGGCCCCGTGATCGCAGGTCCTCGGCCTCCGGAGCCACGAGCAATAAATTCGGTTGTTTACAAACGACCCAGTCGGTGGTATTCTTTTCTAGCAGCTGACGGGGGGGGGGGGGGGGGGGGGAGGGGGGAGACGGAAGGTTCCGACGTCCAGTGCCTGGAATCGTCATACTGTCGTTCCCACAAAAGTGAAAATGGAGCGTAGCGCCTCTGTCTCTCGAGGCTTTAATTCTGGAACTGGCGAGCATTGTTCTCTCCGATGTCAACACTGGCTTTGGTTTCTTATTTGTTTTCTGGTGTCATTTATTGTTCAATTCAAACCTTAGGTTTGTCAGGGGCTAGCCCGGAAAACCGACGTTAATGCAAAACCCGTAATGCCAGGCGGACTGGATGTCACAGCTCTAGCCACTCCTGCACCTGCAGGGGACCAGCCAGGGGACGCCTCAGTTGTGCCGGAACCTTCTGCCCTGGACATCAGCCACCGCTGTCAGCGCCAAGACTTTGATGCATTGCGGTCGGAATCTTTATTTCCCACTTAAGGAAGTGAACCGAACACCTCTCTGAGGTCACCAGCCGGAACCCCAGTGCTCCGTTGGACTGAGGCACGGCGCTGAGTGACCGATGGGGGTTTTCTGGAGCCCTCAGGGGACAGATCCTCTCTGGGAGACAGGCCAGCAGAATGCTGACGTCTGCCGCAGCCGGGCGGTAGGTACGTGCAGGTTCGTGGCATTCTCTATTTCTACATGGGTTTGAGAATGTTCATGATACACTTCCGGTTATTTTTCCTGTTTTGGGTGTCTTTTCCTGCCGTCAAGGGGGAACGTGGGCGTCAGGTGGTCAGACGCTGCTTGCTGCTGATTCCAGCACACTCCCTTCCAGCTCGCTGCTTCTCCACGAGGAGCCGTCCGTCCAGAGACTCAGGCCCGCCAGTGTCCCACACACAGCCCGGGCCACGGGCTCTGTCCAAGGAGGCATGGGCTCTTGGTGCAGGAACTGCGTCACACCTCTCCAAGGGCCTTTCCCGCTTCCTGAGGGTCCCAGGGGGAGGTGTCCTCAAACTTCTGTCTTCACCCTGGGAAGGGAGATGGAGAAAAGGAATGAAATCAGCAAAGATCTGAATGTCTTAGAAAAAACTCCATGTGGCTTCCTTTATAACCATGGGTGAGGGAAGGCTTCCTAGCCATGACTAAAAATCCAGATGTGGGGCCGCCTGGGGGCCTCATTCGGTTGAGCATCTGACGACTTCGGCTCATGTCGTGATCTCGCAATTCGTGGGTTCGAGCCCCACCTCAGGCTCTGTGCTGACAGCTCAGAGCCAGGAGCCTGCTTCGGATTCTGTGTCTCTCTGTCTCTCTGCCCCTCCCCTGCTTGAGCTCTGTCTCTCTGTCTGTCTCTCTCAAAAATAAACATTTAAAAAATGCAGATGCAATTAAAGAAAAGTTGAAAAGATAAACAGCTAACTGAAGGAAATTGCCCCATGCATCCCAGCTAACAGACCAGCATCCTTCATATGTAAAGAGCTCGTCAAAATCCAAGAGAAAAAAGATCCACAGATCTGGTGGAACAGTGGGTAAAGGCAGTAACGGTTCACTCAAGATAAAATACGCGGCCCTGAATCATATGAAAAGCTGTTCAGTTTCACTCACGACAATTAAAACAATCATTAAAATGAGACTAGTTACCATCTGTTTTCTATCAGATTGGCAAAGAAAAAAGTCAAGAGCTTAATAACACACAGCATTGGTGAGACCCTGGAGAAGCAGGCATTCCCACGTTGTTGGTGAGGATGCAAAACAGGCATTCTTCTGCAGGGGAAAGCAGCACCAGCTAACAAGACTGTGTACCCACCTGCCCTTTGAGCCAGCAATCCCTATTCCAGGAATTTACTGCAAAGATACCCCAACTGTACATATACACATTTATGCAGAGTTATTTCAAATTGCGGGGGGGGGGCGGATTTTTTTTTAATTACAAAACATTGGAAACAACCTACATGCCCACACATAAATGTTTTGAATAAAAATCTGCACAGTGGGGTACCATGCAGCTGTGGGGTAAGGAAGGTCATGAAGAACTCACATGGAAGGGGCACCTGTGGGGCTCAGTCAGTGAAGCATCTGACTCTTGGTTTCAGCTCAGGTCATGAACGCACAGCTTCATGGGTTCAAGCCCCGAGTCAGGCTCTGCACTGACAGCAAGGAGCCTGCTTGGGATTCTCTCTCTCTCTCTCTCTCTCTCTCTCTCTCTGCCCCTTCTCCACTCACATTCTATCTGTCTCTGTCTCTCTCGAAATAGATAAACATTAAAACTTAGAATAAGTTTTTTGTCTAAAACTTAGAATATTGTCTAAAACTTAGAATAAGTGTAGTATGTTTATATACATACTTAGTATGTAGTATGCTAACTTTTGTAAAAAAAATGAAGGAAAATAAGAAAAAAAATATGTATATTCATTTTGCAGAAAGAAACCATGATAAACCAGAAACTAATGAAATCAACATCCTTAGGGGTGGCATTGGGGTGGGGATCAGGGGGCTTTGGGGGGTTGATACTTCTCTGAGTATACCATATCACTTTTGCTTAGCTTTTGACTTTTGGAATCAAGTTAATATTTTTTTTACATATTCAAAACACTAAATTAGGTCAACAAAGAAGGAAGGAGAAAAGCTAAAATTGTATACAAACAGAAAAAAATGAACCCATCTACACATCAAGTGGTTGGCATAACTGTGGCACATTGTGTTTTCCAAAGACGACTGTGACCTTATCTCTGACCCACAAATTCTTCTGCAATGAACCTTGACATGCCCCCTATCAAGAGATAGCATCTATATGTCCACCCTCTTGAATCAGAGAGGTTCCTGTGATGGCTTGGATGAACCCAATATGGCGGAAGTGATACTCGGCCAGCTCAAAGAATATGCCCCAATTCGTCTGGCAGTGTCTACCTCCTCTCTCAGAGCCCAGAGCCTCCATGTAAGAATTCCAGTCTCCCCTAATGGAGAGAGGCCAGTAGAGGACTTTCATATGTCCAGCAAGATCAATGGAGCCATTTTGGATGGCCAGTCCTGTTGAGTCTTCAGATGACTTTAGCCTCATCTGCATCCAGAGGAGACCTTGAGCAAGAATCACTCAGCTGAGCACCACCAGCCCACAGAACGGTCAGGGATAATAATAAAAATCTTTTTAAAAAAAATTTTTAATATTTATTTTTGAGAGACAGAGAGAAACAGAGTGTGAGCGGGGGAAGGGCAGAGAGAGAGAGAAAGACACAGAATCTGAAGAGGTTCCAGGCTCTGAGCTGTCAGCACAGAGCCTGACACAGGGCTCGAATTCACAAGCCGTGAGATCATGACCTGAGCCGAAGTCAGACGCTTAACCAACTGAGCCACCCAGGTGCCCCAATAATAAAAATCTTTAAGCCTCAAGTTTGAGTGCCTTGTTACATAGCCACATATACTCAGAACAATAACCACATGGAAGAAAAAGAACTTGTTTAAGTAACTTTTGAGGATAACCTCAGTCTAAAGAGAAAAAAAAGATATTTTTGCTGGGTATAAATCTTGAACATTACTTAGTCCATTTATTATGAAACTATTTTGAATGTGTTCTATGATTGTGTAAATGAGTAATTGTACTTATGTTTTGGGGAACCGGAAAAATAAATGTGGAGTAGCAGAAGACAAGGAAGAACTCGGTGGCGCTGGACCTACATGAGACGTGTCAGTACAAACTTTAAAAGTGAGTGAGTTGGTGAAAGACCTAAAAGTAAGGCAGGAAGCCATCAAAATCCTCAAGGAGAAAGCAGACAAAAACCTCTTTGACCTCAGCCGCAGAAACTTCTTACTCAACATGTCTCCAGAGGCAAGGGAAACAAAAGCAAAAATGAACTACTGGGACCTCATCAAAAGAAAAGTCTGCACAGCGAAGGAAACAATCAGCAAGACTAAAAGGCAATCGATGGAATAGGAGAAGATATTTGCAAGCAACATATCAGATAAAGGGTCAGTATCCAAAATCTATAAAGAACTTATCAAACTCCACACCCAAAAGACAAACAATCCAGTGAAGAAATGGGCAAAATACATGAACAGACACTTCTCCAAAGAAGACATTCAGGTGGCCAACAGACACATGAAAAAATTCTCAACATCACTCATCATCAGGGAAATACAAATCAAAACCACAATGAGATACCACCTCACCCCTCCAGAATGGCTAACATTAACAACTCAGGCAACAACAGATGTTGACGAGGATGAGGAGAGAGAGGATCTCTTTTGCACTGCTGGTTGGAATGCAAACTGGTGCAGCCACTCTGGAGAACAGTGTGGAGGTTCCTCAAAAAATTAAAAATAGAATTACCCTATAAGCCAGCAATTGCACAACTAGGTATTTATCCAAGGGATACAGCTATGCTGTTTCAAAGGGACACATGCACCCCAATGTTTATAACAGCACTATCGACAATAGCCAAAGTATGGAAAGAGCCCAAATGAATGGATAAAGAAGATGTGGTATATATATATATATATACAATGGAGTATTACTCAGCAGTCAAAAGAACTAAATCTTGCCATTGGCAACTACGTGGATGGAACTGGAGGGTATTATGCTAAGTGAAATTAGTCAGTCAGAGAAAGATAAATATCATATGACTTCACTCATATGAGGACTTTAAGACACAGAACAGATGAATATAAGGGAAGGGAAGCAAAAATAATATAAAAACAGGGAGGGGGACAAACCATAAGAGACTCTTAAATATGAAGAACAGAGAGTTACTAGAGGGGTTGTGGGGGGGGGATGGGCTAAATGGGTAAGGGGTATTGAGGAATCTACTCCTGAAATCATTGTTGAACTATATGCTAACTAACTTGGATGTAAATTTAAAAACTTAAAAAATTTTTTAAAAAGCATATGTAGAAATTTGATTTTTAAATGTTATATTTTTTGTCTCAGCATGTAACTTCCAAATTACATATGTATATACACATATGCTTATATATACATATATACACATATATACACTTATATATACATATATACACATATACGTATACACATATACATATATGTGTATATGTATATATATATATGTGTATATATATATGTGTGTGTGTGTGTGTGTGCCCACCCTCCAAACTCGCTGCTGTGGTCGGCATATGCAGAAGAGAGATTTCATAACATGTGTATGTATACACACACACACACACACACACACACACACACACACATAAATCCCTACCAGCAAAAAAAAACCAAAAGTGTGTGTTGGGGGAGTACCTAGGTGGCTTAGTCAGAGCCTGGAGCCTGCTTCAGATTCTGTGTCTCTCTCTCTCTCTCACTCTCTCTCTCTCTCTCTCTCTCTCTGTCCTCCCCCCACTCACACTCTGTTTCTCTCTCTCTCAAAAAAAATGAATAAAACATTTTTAAACAGATTTTTTTAAATGTGTGTGGTGGGGCTCCTGAGTGGTTCAGTTGGTTAAGCGTCTAACTCTTGATTTCAACTCAGATCCTGATCTCACGGTTCACGGACGAGCTCTGCATTGGGCTCTGCGCTGACAGCACGGAGCCTGCTTGAGATTCTCTGCCTTCCCCTCTCTCTGCCCCTCTCCCCCACTTGCACACACTCTCTCTCTCTCTCAATCAATAAATAAACATTTAAAAATAATAAAATAAAAATGTGTGTGCGTGTGTGTATTTCTCTTTATGGGGTGTCTTGTCCCCGTCCCTGAAAGGACCTGGGAACAATGCTGCCCATCAGCAGTGAGCACATCAACAGCCAGACGTGGTCCCTGAATCCCATCCATTCTCCACTAAATGAAACCAGGCTTCTGAAGGGATCCGGTCAACTCCAGGACTGAAATAAGCAAGGTGAGCCTAGAATGTCTCGTTCTGCCAGAAAGTTAAAAAGTGCTCAAAGTACCAGGAAAGCGTAGTGGAAGGCAGGGGCTCCCACGGGTTGAACCTAAGACAATTTGAGCACAGAAGTGAGCAGTCATGACGGCAATGAATTAGAACGCGTCAAGAGAGGGAGAAAGAAGGAGCCCATGTTTCATGCTGGTTTTAGAAAGGAACCAAGGGAAGGGAAATGTCCCCTGTACGGTAGAATGCCAGCCAATGAATGCGGGGGGAATGACAAGGGTCAGGGCATCGAAACTTTGCAACCAACATAGTAACGGACGGTTCATGCGGGGATCGCCAACGGATGCTAAAACCAAGAGGCCAGTGTATTGGGAAACAGTTTATTTCCATAGTTTCAGTGTAACCCACCCCCCCGCCCCACACACACACAGACTATTTCCTAACTACCAAGGGGAAGAGTATTTTTATAGTGGAGAAATCTGGCAGTGTCTCCTAGCCAAGTGCTCAAAACACATCACCTACCGCGGGGCAGAGGGACTTTCCGCGCCTTGTGAAGTGAGGCCCTGGGGACACCTCAGTGGTGCCATATCTTTACCCCGAATACAAGACATACGTCAGAGCATAAAGAACGTCAGACAAACTCACGTAGAAGGACATCGCGCCAAACAACTAACTAGCGCTCCTTAAAAATGTCCTTGTGGGGGCGCCTGGGTGGCGCAGTCGGTTAAGCGTCCGACTTCAGCCAGGTCACTATCTCGCGGTCCGTGAGTTCGAGCCCCGCGTCGGGCTCTGGGCTGATGGCTCAGAGCCTGGAGCCTGTTTCCGATTCTGTGTCTCCCTCTCTCTCTGCCCTTCCCCCGTTCATGCTCTGGCTCTCTCTGTCCCAAAAATAAATAAACGTTGAAAAAAAAATTAAAAAAAAAATGTCCTTGTCATGAGGGACAGAGGACACACCCATGCCACCGCAGCATTATCCGCAACAGCCAAAAGGCGGACGGAACCCAGGTGGTCCCGCCCAGCTCTCTGCAGCCACGGGGAGGCGGACGGGTGCCGCCCGCTCCAGGGAAGCCCCGCGAACCTCGTCTCCGTCCATCCCTCGGGAGCGCCCTGTGTGTCTGTCTAGGGCCGCACGTTCCTGAGCTCAACGAGTTCTCACGGCCCCCAGGGAGGAACACGAGCAGTGAGGCTGGACCTCGGAGGAGGGCTCTGCCCGAGGCTGAGGCCGCTGTCGGGTTAGACGCGGAGCTCGCTCCGGAGACAGTCGCTGAAAAGCCAGCCACCCGCCGCCCGCCCCCGGTCCCACCAGGGCCACAGAGACGCAGGCGGCTCCTGAGCAGAGGCTCGGGATCACTCCCTGAAAGCGGGGGCGGTGGACACAGCCTGGGGAGCAGAGTCCAGCAGGGCCCAGATTGGGCTTCCTGGCCGGCCGACCAGTGCCAGCCTCTCCGAAGGACACCAGGGGGTTTGGCTTTTGCCGAGGGCACCCGTGGGCCGCTCCCGGGGGTCCCGCGTGTTGACACACACGAGAGGCGGGTGGTCCGGGTCCTAGAGAAGCCGGGCGCGCCCCCAGTTCTCTTTTCCTGAAAACGCCACACTTCGGGCAAAGCTGGCACTTACCCCGAGCCCGCCTGGCCCCTCCTCTGCAGGCCACGGTCCCCTCAGGGCCAGACAGCTGTCTCCCCGCCCCTCCCTGCACCTCCGTCACCTGGGGAGGCTCAGCGCTGGCCGAGCGGCATCACAGACACCGTCGGAACACCTCTGCGTGCAGGTTCCGCGCTGGGCCCGGCGTGCCGCGACAGCACGTTTTAATCAACGGTTCAGGGACAACTTCTTCCCGGGGCTGGTCCTCCGCTCCCTGCAGGCCGCCCTCGTAAAAATGGCACCAGCCTCTTGGCAGACCCGCCAGGGCCCGGAGGCGCGCGGCTCAAACGACGTTCGACAGTAAAACTTTCTCAACTCACAAAACGTCGTCTGAGGCCCACCCTCCAACCTCGCTGCTGTGGTCGGCATGTGCAGAAGAGAGATTTCATAACATTTTTATTGTTTTGGAAAGGGCTTGCTTGACCTTTCTACGACCTAAAATCAAGTCAGAAAGCTCGAACTTTGTTTAAAATATTACCTTTCGCCTCCACCCTTGACACCTTGGCCTGCCTCTCTGTCAGGGACAAGGGGTCAGGCCTGGCGCACCGCGAGGGCCACGGTGACCGTCGTGGCCGTCGCTCCCGGTCACGGGAAGGACCGGGGGAAGGCGCTTCCCTCGCCCGCACTCAGAGCCTCTCCCATTCTCCAGTAAGACCGAAAAGATTAAAACTTTTGATCCCACCCTGGACCCAAAACTGTTGCTCTTGGCTGCGGAACAGCGAACTAAGAGTAATTAATGGAGGGCCGGAGACTTAGGAAAACAACAGCCGTTTTAATAAGGCGAGGAGGGCCCTTTACGAGGGCCGCGGCGCCCCGCCCACCCCAGCTCTGCCGAGCGGCCTGTGACCGCGGCTCCTGAGGCTGTGCAGGCCCCGGCAGGGACTCCCCATGCAGTCCAGCCAAAGACTTAAAACATTTCGTAAACTTTGAGTAACTAAATGGCAGAACCTCCCATGAAGGCAGGACCCCAGGAAGGAAGGTCAGCTGAGTCAAGTCCGTGGAGGAGGTCAGAGGACCCAGGCCCGGCCCGCGTGCAGGGCGCCCGGCCAGGCCGCATTCTTTAGTTTCTCCAGATCTGGACCCAGCCATCAGAGGGGGAGCCGGACCCCCAGCCGTGCTCGTGGCATGTCCCCTCGAAGGAGGCGGCCTCTTTGGGTGTCTGCAGCTTCCCCCCGGAAGAAGGCAAGCCCACCCCTGAAACCCCTTCTGGGGCCTCGCCGCACCTGGTAAAGGCTTGGATTTATGGTTTTTAAACAAGTGCCTTTAAATGTTGGATTTCTGAAGCGCTACCCGTGTTTTAAGTGTAGTCACGGTTCAGATGTGGGGGCGAGGAGGAGAGTCTCTCCGCGGGTTTGTGTGCGCGTTGGGAGACGTAGGACCCACGGCGCAGGCAGGCGGAAGAAGAGAGAAATGAAATGACCACCCGGCAGCCTTGAGCTTGGGAACAGGTGGGCAGGGCAGGTGGGCACGGCAGGCTCTGAGGCAAAGCGGCTTCCGGACTTGGGAAGAGTCAGCTGGGCAGGACGCCCGCCCATGGGTGAGCTGTTCAAGCGGGCAGGAGGCGCCCTCACCGTGGAAGAAAATGAAGCCAGACACTTTAAGTCTTGATGGAGGGACCGGCTAAAACCGGGAGGAGCCGGGAGTAAAAGTCAGGCTCTCCAGCTCCGAGCCTTAAGCAAATCCTGAGTCAGGACTTGAGTTTGCAGAAATCCCGACCACCTGCAATTTGACCACCTGCAATTTGACCACGAAGGAGAGAAACTCGTACTGTCCCCTGGGCGGCTGTAAAAAATACCTGCCCGCCGGGCAGCTCCAGCCTGAGAGCCCGGGGCTGCATGAAATGGAATATTAAGGTGGTGGATGTCTCAGGCTTGCTCAAGCCCAGGAACAAACAAGGCTCAGGCTTCCGAGTTAACGAGTTAACGAGGTTAGTGCTGGAGGCACAGGAAGCGGGAAGAAGAGACCGGCCTCTAGCTCCGAGCAGCCTCCCAGAGGGTGGGACACGTTCTAGGGGACCCCTTCCAGGACCTGGCCAGCGAGGGTTGACCTCCTGCCCTGGCCTT
This sequence comes from Felis catus, assembly GCF_018350175.1. Taxonomy (NCBI): domain Eukaryota; kingdom Metazoa; phylum Chordata; class Mammalia; order Carnivora; family Felidae; genus Felis; species Felis catus. Next base: position 219,378,212 of record NC_058375.1, read on the forward strand.
CGGTCTCAGCACACGGCTTCTGTCTGCCCTGCCATTGGCTTCTGACTGTGTCTTAGTCCGCCGGAGAAAGGACGCGATGGCCTCTTTGTCATCATCCACTGTGCAACGTTCCTGCCGAGCGGAGCTCTCGGGTCAGGCCAGGCCAGAGGCCATCAGGAAGTCCAGCAGGGACGGCGTTGAGCTGACTGCCTGTCCCTGGGCCAGATGACTGTGGCCAGCGTGATTCGATCACAGGGTCAACACCCTCGGAAGGAAGCTTTGGACAGGGGTGGGCACCCAGAAGGAATTACAGTGGCTGCTTTAACTGATGGGGACCTTCAGCGGTCAGCGGTAGGAACAAAAAGAGGGGACAAACCCCCAGGGAGCACTGAGCCCACACTGAGCATTTGTGCAAGAAATGCTTGTTTCTTGATTGCACACGAGCTTTGACAGCTCAGCCTTCTCGATGGGTCGCCCTTCCGTCACCTTTCACGGGGATTCGCTCCCCCTCCCCGACGTGAGGTCATACAACCCCATCCCCCGCTGGCCTCGGGACGCTGCCCTGGATCTGCTCTGGCTCGAGAGACGTAGGCAAAGTGGCATGGGCCGCTTCGGGGCCAGCCCTCACAGGCCCGGGTCCTGGTCCCAGGGCAACAGTGACGTGGACCAGCAGGTGGAGTGACAGACTTCTCGTGAGCTCCCAGCCTTGGACGGGGGCTCACTCATCACCCGAGCGTGACGTCCTGGCCACAGGCCTGGGAAGGGCTCCTGTGTCCAGCTTCCCTTCATTTGTATTTGCTTTGCGCTCATGTTTCACTGTTTTTAAACCTGCCTGTGTCGTGTGTTTTACGTGCACCTTTTTGCAAGCAGCATTAGTTGGGTTTGGGGACGGGGGATTCATCCCATCATCTCCGGTTGTTGCACGTGAATTTAACCCCTTTATATTTACGGTGGATACTAACACGATTGAAGCGACTTCTATCTGATGGGAAACTTCGCTGACCGTGGTTTCCTCTTATCTTCTTGGCCTTTCCCCAGCAGGATAGAGTTGCCTCAACCCTTCTTTTCTCTGAAATGGTGCGGGGACTCTAGGTTTCATTTCTATTCCTGCAGCGGTTACCCTTCGTGGTCAGCCTACTTTCCTAACTAAATGTTTCCTAATGAGGTCTAACGTGTGTAAACCCTCCTTCTCAATGAGGAAAGATGTTCACTACATTGTACCACCTGCTTGTTGCTGTTACTGTCCATAAATGCAAAGAAAGCAAAGAGCATTCCTTTTTTTTTTTTAATTTTGTTAATGTTTATTTATTTTTAAGAGAGACAGAGAGAGACGGAGCATGAGTGGGGGAGGGACAGAGAGAGAGGGACACACAGAATCCGAAGCAGGTTCCAGGCCCCGAGCTGTCAGCAGCACAGAGCCCGACGCGGGGCTCGAACCGATGAACCGCGAGATCATGACCTGAGCCGAAGTCGGACGCCCAACCGACAGCCCCCCAGGCCCCCCGCAAGCGAATAGCATTCTTACCGTGAACTGCGGTTTTACGGATGTGCAGCTGGTCCAGAGAGGGCGTATGTTCACCCACCTGCTGGGCACCTGGAGGGCCTTCCGTCTGAGGATTCGTGTCCCCCTCAGCTCCGGATCGGTCTTGGCATTGTCTGTTAAACATGATATCGCCCCTCCCCTCTTCTGTCTGCTCTTCCCGCGGGACCTCCTCCCGTGCGGGCTGCCCCTGCCCACTGGTCCCACAGCCTCTCGTGGCTCCGGCGTCGTGGCCGCCTTTCCAGCCTCTGTTTTCACGTGCCCTTGGTGAGGTCCCGCGCCCACCTCCACATCCGCCCGCTGGCTCTCGGCTTCTGCTTCTTTCCTGGCTCCGTGACCATCTCGTTCATTTCCAGATGTTTAATTAGACGGCGTCCACTTCTATCAGTTCTGACGTTTTTCCTACCCGTATCTGCTTGGTGCTCATTGTTCTTCTTAGGCTATTACTTGCCCCGGTTTGTTTTGTTTGTTCGAGATGCTAAGATCTCAGGGCGCCTGGGTCGCTCAGTCGGTTACATGTCTGACTCTTGATGAGGCCATGATCTCACAGTTTGTGGGATTGAGCCCCGAGTCGGGCTCTGTGCTGACAGTGCGGAGCCTGCTTGGGTTTCTCTCCCTCCCTCTCACTCTGCCTCTCCCCTGCTCACACTCGCTGTCTCTCTCAAAATAAATTAATGTTAATGGGGCACCTGGGTGGCTCAGTCGGTTGAGCATCCGACTTTGGCTCAGGTCATGATCTCGCAGTTCGTGAGTTCGAACCCTGCATCGGGCTCTGTGCTGACAGCTCGGACCCTGGAGACTGTACTCCGATGCTGTGTCTCCCTCTCTCTCTGCTCCTCCCCTGCTCATGCTCTGTCTCTCTGTGTGTCAAAAATAAATAAAAACATTTAAAAAAAATAAAATCTTATCGTAAGGTTGCTGTAGTGAATTGAACAAGGAATGGCCTTGTGGGTTTTATTTTATTTAGCTACACACTGCTATCTGGTGTTCGTTATCCCAACCAACTTGTGTGTTGAGATTTCTGGAGACGTCTTGGGTAGAAGGAGATTCTCTCTCTCTCTCTCTCTCTGTCCTTCTTTCTCTCTGACCCTGCTTCCACTGACTGTCTTTCTTCTCTCTCCCCACCTTTCCCCTCTCTTTCCCTCCTTCTCTTTCCGACCACACCCTGCCTGCCTAGCGGTTTTCCATGTCCCCACCCAGCCTCCTGCAGCCGGGTGTCTGAGCTCTGGTCCCGCAGAGCACCAGACATGTCCCAGACGCAGAAGGTAACACCCAACCCGGCTCCTGGATGTGAGGCCACTCCTCATGCCTCCCTGGTCCTCAACTCTGTGGAAGCCAAAGCCCCAGGAAGCACAACTGGAACTTTCTTTCCCCTCCCGGGTGGGGGGCCCTACCAACAGTGGGCCAGCCCCACCTTCCCACCCTTGTCAGGTGGGGCTCTCTCAGGCACTGTCCCCACCGTGTCGATTCTGGGCTCAGTGCCCCCCTGATACCCCACTCAGTGGTTTGTGTCTGTGTCTGTCTTGAGATGTTGGTCTTGTTTTGTCATGTGACCACGGCTTCTTACAGTGCCTTTCGTCTATAGCTGCTCCCCACGTGGACCAGAGAAGAGGCCTCAAAGCATGACCCTGCGAGGCCATGTTGTCCCAAAATCCAGAGGGCTCCTTTATTTCCTTAAGTCAGCTTAAATCCAACTTTGAGCCCCACCCTGTGGGGCTGGCGGAAAACGCAGTCCCCTCCTCTCCTAGAGGCGCTCCAGAATCCAGAAGCTTCCGTGGTGCCCAAAAGACCTTGGAGGGCCTTGAGCCGACACCCCCCCACCCACAGCGGCCGCTTGCCACATCCTCCTGCCCTAAGGTTCGCGGCTGTTTCCAAGCACTTCTAGGTGCCCAGGAATCCTCGCCAAAGAAAAGCACCTTGGTGCCCGGGCTGGCATCCCTGGGGGCACAGCGTGGTCAGCCCTCTGAGCTCCCTCCTTCCTGGACTCTGCTGTGGGCTCTGCTCAGATCCTGGGCCCTCTGGGACCACCGGTCTCCTCCTCACAGTCCCAGGGAATCACTCTCCTTCCTCCTCTATCGCCGGGTTTAGGGTTTTATGAAATGGGTTTAGGTTTTTACAAAAGACAGAAAGAGACTTTGGCTTCAAGCTGCTTTGGCTTTCTGCCTGGAAAAAAGATCCCTGAGGCAAAAAAAAAAAAAAAAAAGAAAGAAAAATTACAAAGAGCAGGGAGATCCGCTTGAAATTGGATGAGGGAGAGGAATACAGAAAGCACAGTAAAGATTAATATTCCACCCAAATTATCCCATCACGCGTCCTGTGAGAACTGGTCACTGACTGGATGAGCGGCCATTTTGGGAAGTGACCATTCTTGCGGGGAAAATCCGACAGTCACCGCTCGGAGGTCCAGAAGCTCAGGAAGGTGGGGACGTTGCGTGCAAAGGGCCACAACCCACCCAACCGAGTCGGGCCTGCGGCGTCCCACGGCAGCTCAGAGCGATGATCTTGAGTTGCCAAAGATCACAAAGCGGTGACTGTCTTTTAAATTGTCTTCTGTCTAGCAAGTCGGGGGAGTGTGTTCATATCGTTTAGAATCCTTGTCATCAAAACAGGATTGTTTCTACACGCTGGCTCTTAAAGAGGCGAGCCCCGGTGATCTGGAAAATTCCCAGAAACAGCACAGCTTGCAGCAACGTCGGACTCGTCTGTCCCACCGCCTCACAGCGTGGTTTCGCAGTGTCCTCGCCGGCTCGCTGGGGACACCGGCAAGCCTGTCCCCTTGTGCACTTGACTGCATGTGTCTGTAAGGTACAAAGGTTTAGTGGCTGAATGGTGTCACCACCAAGAGATGCGTCCACCACGAACGTCGGAACGTGATTCTTAGCTGGGCCTTTGGAGATACAGCTTAGGATCTTGGGAAGTAATCTTTCTGGCTTGAGGCGGGCCCTCAATCCATCCGTGAGCGTCCCTAGAATGGAAGGGAAGGGGAGAAGACTCAGAGACCTGGGCAGAAGGCTGCGGAGGAGACGGGTCCCGGGCTGCGTCCACGCCACGACCCCCAAGGATTACCAGCCACCGTCGCAGGCCGGACGCAGACGGACAGGGCCACCCTCTTCCCTCCGTCCGTCCGGACCCCGAGCTGGCTCGGGGAAGAGGCCGCAGCAGGAAGCAGCTGCGGCCAAGGAAGCCCGCAGGAGGAAGGGCTGCCGGCTTCGAGGACGTTCGCCAGAGAGAGAGGAGTTTACAGTTCACGCTAAGTGACCTCCGGAGCTGAAGGCTTCTCGTTTGGAAAAGAAATTCATCTTCTGTTCGGTAGTTCCAGGAGAAGCGCTAGAAGGAGGCTCAGATTTCGGTTCACTGTGAGAGAGTTTCCTACTGGGGACGGGGCTGCGGTCCCCTCTCCGGGCAGCTGCTGGGGGCTGGAGGGGGCGCGGGCTCTGCCAGCGGGTGCTCAGACTAGGTGACCATCATGCCCCCAAATTTGAGCTCCTGAGACCCCTTAATCCTTGGGCTATTAGACCCCATCGGCACTACTCCCCTCCCACGAAAGACGTCTCCACTGGCAGGGCCCAGGAATGTGCATTTTCACAAAAAGCTACTGTGTCACCCTGGGGACGGCCGGTAACCGGGCGCTCCCTGAGCTGGGCACGCCCCGGCCAAAGCCAACAAAAACCCCAGGGACAGCTGGACCTGGCAGAGGACTGCCCCCAGGACCCTCTGCCCAGACTCGAGAGCGCCTCCCTTTCCCAGCCGCGGGGTAGTGGCCCATCCCTTCAATAAATGCCACCATGGCTCTGCCGTTTCCGGATTCCGAATTTTGACCAGGGTTAGTGATAGGAGACCATTTCTTATAACAAACGCCCCGTTCTCCTCGTCCCGGTTTTCCTAAGACTGGCCTCCTCCAGGACATCTTTCCTCCCTGTTCTTCCCCGTCCATCTTGCTGGTGTTTCCTTATTTCACCGAACCTCCCGGCGTTTGTAAATGTGCTTGTGTGTTTGTGACCTTGTCTCTGTCTCTCTCACTCAGACTGCAGAGGCCCTGACAGTTCCCTGACAGAGGGAACTACCTCTGTCGTGTTCATTCTTCCAGCTCAGTCCTTCCCGGGGGGTGCTGACGCTCAGTGGGTGCTTGCGTCCGTGAAGATCAGGTTTAACTGTAAGCATCAGGGGCCCCCAAATCGCATAGCTTCCCGGCACGCTGCGGGGCCTCTCGGGTGAGCACTCCAGGGGCGGGCAGCTTGGGTGGCTCTGCTCCACACGGCCACCCGGGATCCAGGCTCCTTCCTCCCTCTGCTGCACCGTCACCAGGCGGCCCTCGGTGGCTAAGACGGCATCCAATTCCCTGGCCGTATGTCCCAGGGGCAGACAGCAAGACGGGGAACGGCGGACCTAGAGCACACACAGCCACCTCCCGTGGGGACACCTCTAAGGAGTAGCACGTGGCACTGCCACGGACATCCCATTGGCGGGGCCCTAGCCACGTGGCCGCGTGTGGCCGCACGGTGGGGGTGGGAAGTGTGGCTTCGAGTAGCCACGCCCCTGGCCGCACAGGGTTCCGTTTCTAGTAAATATGGGGACAACTGGCAGCCGAGAGCCGTGGCCCTCGGTAATCATCAGTCGAATAAGAAAGTGCATCAGAATTTGCGGTTACACTCTTCTTTGTCAGGGAGCGGGCGCTGTTGTTCATTGTGACCCATCTCTCGGCACGTGGCTTGTCCGGCCCGGGGGACGGCAAACCCCTGAGAACAGAGACGGCTTTTCTCCCTCCCCTCCTATTTTCTTTCGGTGCCTCACTCCCCTTGCACACAGTAGGTTGCTGCCAACGTGCGATGTTAGTGGTGACGGCCGAGGGGGTAGCGACGCCTTTCCGTAGGGTTTGCTGGCGGCTGTCGTCCGCCTTGCGTGGCTTCCAGATGGGCTTTTGCTGTTGTGTAAAGTCCAGGATAAATAGCCTGGAGGGGCAGGACTGCCAGCACGCTCCCGTCGGGGACAGCTTTGCATCGTGGCAAGCCTCCTCCTTCAGTCACGGAATCAGTAAACTGATGCTCTGGAGAGAAACAGCCGCATCCTGGGGGATTTCTTACGGAGAAGGGAACGAAAGCCCCCGGGGCCCCAGAGACACCCCCTCCAGCCACAGAGCAGTGCATCGTCCCTTCTACCGTGTCCGGGCGGGATGGGAGCGCGTCTGTACTTTTACTGTCTAGATGAGTACACGCTCCTTAAGTTTTCAAGACAAGGAACGATTCTTCCTGTCTCCGTCAAAGGTCACGCTATTGCCTGACGTCGACAAAGGGTCAGGAGCCCCACGGGACGTCCCTGCAGGTCGGCTGAGACTCGAGGATGCTGCCCTTTGGCTTGTGCCCTTGCTCCCCAGCGCCCAGGTTCTCTGGGCCTCCCTTCTCCATCCTGCCCCTGGGCAGCGTCTCAGGCCGTCCTGCCGCCAGAATCCCTCCACGGCCCTCGCTGGCTTCCCGTGTCCTGCCGAGGCCGACCGGGGTCCCCCCCAACCCGACACAGCGCGTGTCTGGAGCTCCCGCTCTGTTCGGCAAGTAGATGGTGAGCCTCTGTTGCGCGTCGGGCTTGGTCCTGGGACCAGGACGCAGCAGTGAACTCACTGGAGGCAGCTTCCGCCCTCCCGGCTCCCACGGTCCGGTGGGGAGGACACGTTCACCAGGCAAAACACAGGAACTTGTGGCAGCCGCTTTCGCGAGAGGGAGCACATCTAGCTTCGGCCGGGGGTGTGGCTGCAGGAAGGCCTCCCGATGACGCGGAATCCGAGACCTCACGGTGTTGAGCGGGCAACGGAGGTCATGGGCCTGGGTTGGGGGTGCCCCTGGGTGCGGGGCCCAAGGGGGATGAGCCCAGAGCTGGCCCCCGCGGCTGGTGCTTGCTGGTGGCCGCAGGGTGGCTGCAGGTGACTGCGTGGGCAGGCCCCTGAGGACCCTTGGCCGTCTGCTCTGGGCGGATGGAAAGCCAGTCGTGCGCCACTGAGCAGAGGAGGGACAAGGCCCGGTTGGCATCTGTCCAGATGGTCACCCCGTGCTGTCACGAGAGAGCAGGTGCCAGGAAGCAGGGGGAGTGGGTGTGCCCAGAAGAGCCCAGGATGGGACAAGCCGGGGGGACGGAGACCCCGCCAGGCCGAAGGGCGCCGGCTGACACTGAAAGCAGGGTGCCTCACGATCGTGCCTCGACATCTCGGTGAGACCGGCAGGTGCCCCGGCTGGTCAGCCTCGACCCCGTAGGTCCCAGCATGTCTCCTAGAGCTCGCCCCTGGATGGGCAGCGTGGATCCAAGAGCAGCTCTGAGGACTGCTGGTCGGCTTGGGCCCGCCCCTGCCATCGAGGAAGACGTAGGCCAGCTCGGGCCGCGGTCCGGGACAGGGGGCTCCCCACGTGGGGCCAGTGTGAGCCGTGGGAGGTGACGTTTCAGCGCTTTTCCTTCGATGTCTCTGATGAGCACGGGGCCGGTTTTCACGACTTCATGGGAAGTGTTTTTACGTCTCGCTCTCTGATCTGAACCCATGGTCTTTGGGGCCAGAACGATGCACCGGAAAGGCGGGCAGTCTCGGGGTTCAGCAGCCCCCCACCCCGCAGTGCCTCAGTTCCCTCGCTGAGCCCAGAGCTCACAATCCCGCACACCTCGCAGGGCGGCCGTGGGGTGAGTGAGCACGAGACGCTCCGGGCGGGGCCCCCTGCCCGGGGTGTGGGGTCTTAGCTACAAGCCCCAGTGTCGTCGGCTCGTACTGAAGCTTGTCTTTTCCTGGCTTTTGCAAGTCATACCCACCGAGCATCGTTCCCCCTTGTCTGTCACCGAGTTTGCAAATCAGGCCACTTTTTAGCTTGCTAGTTTTATTTGTGTGAGACGTAAGAGGTTTTTGTTCATTTTCACCGCAGCGAATATAGCAGTATTTTCCTCTAGAGACAATCGTGTGGGGCTTTTTCTGCCCTGATGTCAGATAAATAATCCCACGCATTTTCTTCCAGGTCACTCCAGAGTCTGTGTCCCATTTGTGACATAGGCCAGCTTTTCTTTTCTTGTGAGTCTGTCCAACACTGTACTGAGACACGCGTAGTCTGACGCATCGCCGGACTTTCCTGGCTGTTCCAGAGTGTTCCAGAGGCACCTCCTGCCAATTAGGGACCAGCAGCACCTGGTTTTAACTACCATAGTTTCGTAACGTATTTCAATACATAGATTTCAAATTTCTCTTCCCGGATTATCTGAACTTAAAAAAGTGGTGGCTGATCTTTTCCATTCTTCATCCCAGTGGGTGTGGGGATCCTTCAGAAGTATTTTATAAGGTTTCCTGTAAAAAAAAAAAAAATTCTATGAGACTTTAGTGAAATTTAATGAAACATAAATCAAGAGGCTCAGAGGCATTTTGCACCTTTATAATGAAGCTTTTTCACATCTAAGAACATGATCTGTTCCTCCGTGTGTTAAAATTTTATTTGAGATCCTTCATAAAAACGCTGTGTTTTTCTACTTTCAGGAACTTTTGTCTTTCCGATGGAACGAATCCCTAAATTTGAAATTTTCTTGTACTGTTGCCTATATAATTTTTCACTGTATATTCCAAAGTATTGTTCCTGATGTAAAGACAGCAAATGACTTTTACCAAGTTAATACGTGGCAGGCTAAAATTGTCTCACTGATTATAACAAATTTTAGATAATATTTTTTTTGGGGGGATTTCCATGGGACAAGGAAATGTGATTTTTGTGTTCCATCCTTGCTGTTAATTTCACTTGGTTCTGCTAGTCTTGTTGTATTGCCTAAGTTTCCAGAGTGTCTCCATGAAGAAGCATGGGTGCCTGTGTCCTGTTCCTGACTTTTACAGAAAACCCTCAGTCATTCCCACCTACTACATATGATATTGTTTGTGGGCATGGTGGAGAGCTTCTCTATCTGATAAGATAGAACCCGTCTCCTTGCTAGCTTCCTAAGAACTTCCATGTTAATAATCACATCCATTTGGAACCCCCTCAGTGGCAAATAACAGTCGACATGACTCACACCTCCCTAAATAGAAGGTAGCTCATTTCTCAGGTGGCGTTGTTAGGTGATAAACTCCGTGAGATGTTTTACTCTCTCTGTATTTCTCTCTCTCTGTCAACAAGAAAACGGCATTGCTGGGAACAGGGGTTCCTGGGTCTCTCTGCTCCTGTCTCTGTGGACGGTCCTGCCCAGTTTTCAGAGTCTAGGTCGTGGATATGAAGTCTGACGCCGTTCTGATTATTTAGGTAACATTCATTTCGATTGGAAATTGGTTGGATTATCTTTTTACAGAGAAACTAGAGTTTGTAATTAAAAAAAATTTTTTTAATGTTTATTTTTGAGAGACAGAGACAGAGCTCGAGTACGGGAGGGGCAGAGAGAGAGGGAGACACAGAATCTGAAGCAGGCTCCAGGCTCTGAGCTGTCGCCACAGAGCCCGACGCGGGGCTCGAACTCACAGACCGCGAGAGATCATGGCCTGAGCCGAAGTCGGCACTTAACTGACTGAGCCACCCAGGTGCCCCTAGAGTTTGCAATTTTTTAAAAGTAGGCTCGTGCCCAGCACAGAGCCCAATGCGGAGATCGAACTCGTGACCCCAAGTTCAAGACCTGAGCTGAGATCAGGAGTCGGACACCCAACCGACTGAGCCAACCTGGAGCCCCTACAGTTTGTAATTTTTTATTCAACTTTAAGTTTGTACGCCATAAAGTGGGCCCATGTAAGTTGCTTGTTCCTGTGAGCTTTGACAAATCCACACGTCACATATTTGTTCAAGTTTCCTTTGTAATCCCAGCCCGTCTCCTGGCCCTGACAATGATGGGCCTGATTTCTCTCTCTATAGATTAGACATGCTGCTTCTAGAAAGTTCATAGAAGTGGAATAACAGCATGTCTGCAGCTTAATAGAGCTGTATGGTGTAGCACAGACCATATCTCCCTCATCAGTCCAGGCTTGGGCTCCGTGTGTGAGCTCCAGACCTTGCTCAGCTTGGGGCCTTTTCTTCTAGTGTTTCGTTATTATCTTTCCCGCATGTGTTCCTTCTGCTTTGCGTTGGTCCCATACTAGACCTCGTGTTTTCCTTCGGGGCTCCCGCCGCTTCATTTTTCCACTTTGCCTCCGGAGACCTTCCTGGTCCTTCCTCCTCCAGGGACTCGAATTGGGGTCTGCCTCACTCCCTCTCTTCTTTAATCTGTCTGCTGGCCGTTTCAGTGTGGGGTCGTGTTCATGAGCTTTTGGGATTCTTTTCAGTGCTGGATTCTGGACCTTTTTTTTTTTTTTTTTTACATGTATTTATTTTTGAGAGAGAGAGAGAGAGACAGAGCATGAGCAGGGAGGGGCAGAGAGAGGGATCCGAAGACACAGGATCCGAAGCAGGCTCCAGGCTCTGAGCTGTCAGCACAGAGCCCGACGCGGGGCTCGAACCCACGAACCATGAGATCATGACCTGAGCCGAAGTCGGATGCTTAACCCGCTGAGCCACCCAGGGGCCCCTGGAATCTGGACCTTTTTACATATGCCCTCATCAACCTTTCGTTCCGGTTCGTCTGACTCTTCCCCTGCTGTCTCACTGGCCACGTCTTTTGGATGGTTCGCTCTGATATTCTCCTCCTGATAGCTAAGCTCTCCCCACACACACCCCATCTCACAGGGAGGGTATTTCCACCTTTGGGATTTGGATGACCCCGTCCCCTTTGTCAGAAATGCGGGGCTCAGGTCTGCTGCTAGGGTAGCTCTAATATCCAACAGGTAGGGAAAACAAAGGACTCTCCCTCCCCATGGCGCTCAGCCCCTCCTGGGCACCTGCCTGGAGGACGTCCCTACCGTCCTCACATCAAGGGGAGAGAGGACTGAACGCACAAGTCAGCTCCCCCTGGATCTCGCCGCATGGCCTCCATGGCCTCGTTCTCAGTCCAGCTTTCCGCAGCTCCTCGGTTTACCCCCTGGGCCCTGACTCTGCTAGCCGACCCCCGGCTCGCAGGGGTGAGTGCATCCTCGCAGCCGCCGGGGTCCCAGCAGTCACTGGGCTCTGCAGAGGGGCTGGGAGGGGCGAGGGGCCGGCTGGGGCCTCGGAGCCCCCAACACCCTCCTATCTTCCTCTCTACCACCGGGATGAACTGACACACTTTTCTTTTTATAAAATACAAGCGTTCTCTGTTTGCCGGCCTTTTCTACATGACCAGTGGCCAACGGCTGTATGCTATTTGCAGATGTTTTTTGGAACACTAAACACAATCTGCCTTTCAAGGTAAAGTTGACATTTTAATAAAGGATGAAAAAGTGGCTTCTTCTCTTATTCTTTTAAGAAAGTGATTCTATGGAGATTGTATTTTGAACACTAGGGTTCGTGCGTTTTTTCTCTGTTCCGTATTCTCGTGACTGAAAACAGTATCTGTCATCTACAAAAATTCTCATATCTGGACACTTTAAAAACTCGGGGACAGAATTTTCTAACCCACTTGAAAATCTTCCAAATGACAACAAGATCCAGTGAGCTGTAAATCCGTTGACTAAAAAAAAAAAAATTTAAATACAACTCCTCCCAATTTGCAGGAGCCAATTATTAACATCGGGGAACATGGACGTTGACTAGGCAAAATTTCAACCAAGATCTTTGCATCATTAGTGGATGGGGTTGAAAACTGCATGCGTGATTCATGGACGCTGAACCGACTGAGCCATCCAGGCGTCCCAAGTGCTGGTTGTTTTTTTTACGGAGATTTCACTCTAGCACGTGAGGCTTGGTCAGAGTGGTTGGGCTCCCTCTCTCTGGTGTCCCTTCAAACCGACATTCGCTGCTTTATCCCCAGGCCAGGAAAATTGCCTCTGATTTGTTTCCGACCATCCCTCCCGCCCTGCTCTTCCGGCCTTTTCCCCAGGAACCCTCCTCTGGAGCCTCAGCAGGGAGAGTGTGGGCTTGGGAGGGGGCTGAGGGGGACAGAGCCACAGAGAGATTGCGTGTGGCCGGCCCGGGCCGCCCTGGCCTACAGGCGCTTCAGAGGGACTTCGGGGTGCAGCAGATGTGGCCAGCCTGGACTGGACTGGGGAAGAGTGGATGGGACGGACCAAAGAGGCTCACGGGCAGAGCTCTGCACCCCTGCACCAGGACAGCCAGAACCCAGGGCCAAAGTGTTAACCGATCCCAGGCTCTCAACAGGCCAGACCCGAAGCCTCTGACAGGCAAGAGCAGCGTCCTCCAGGGCCTGGGGGACGCCCAGAATGGAGAGGCCACACGGGGAGCCACAAGTCCCTGCGAGCACCACACGGAGATCAGCTGTAACCCCTGAAGACCGTGTGCCCGGGCCGATCCAGGCCACCCTCCCTCCCAGCTGGGCAAAGGAGTAGAGATGCAGACCAGTTACCCCTGGCTGACCGACCGTGGTGGGCTGGGTGCTGTGGGTACCACCAGGTACTGCTGGGTACTGCAGGGTATTGATGGGTACTGTAGGGTGCTGCTGGGTGCTGCTGGGGACTTCTGGGTGCTGCTGGGGACTGCTGGGTGCTGTTGGGGACTGTAGGATACTTCAGGATGTTACTGGGTGCTATTGGGGACTGCTGGGTGCTGTTGGGGACTGCTGGGCACTGTTGGGGACTGCTAGGTGATGCTGGGTGCTGTTGGGGACTGCTGGGTGCTGTTGGGGACTGCTGGCTGATGCTGGGTGCTGTTGGGGACTGCTGGGTGCTGCTGGGTACTGCTAGGTGCTGCTGGGTGCTGCTGGGTGCTTCTGGGGGCTGCTGGGTGCTGCTGGGTGCTTCTGGGGACTGCTGGGTGCTGCTGGGTGCTGCTGGGTGCTTCTGGGGACTGCTGGGTGCTGTTGGGGACTGCTGGGTGCTGCTGGGTGCTGCTGGGGACTGCTAGGTACTGCTGGGTGCTGCTGGGTGCTTCTGGGGACTGCTAAGTGCTGCTAGGTGCTGCTGGGGACTGCTGGGTGCTGTTGAGGACTGCTGGGTGCTGTTGGGGACTGCTGGGTGCTGCTGGGTGCTGCTGGGGACTGCTGGGTGCTTCTAGGTGCTGCTGGGTGCTGCTGGAAACTGCTGGGTGCTGTTGGGGACTGCTGGGTGCTGCTGGGGACTGCTGGGGACTTCTGGGTGCTGCTGGGTGCTGCTGGGGCCTGCCAGGTGCACGCAGGAACTTCCGGTGCTGACGGGTACCATCAGGTGCTGCCAGGTGAGGCCAGATTCTCTGTTAAAAAGGCAGCACACCTGCCGGGGCCTCAGGCTTGGTCCCGGCACAAGAGCTTCTGTCGTGCCGTCCGGCGCCCAGTCGTCGGCCGGCGTGTGACCTGTCAGTCCCCGCACGGGCCCCTCCTCGGGTGGCACGCCTGGGCGGCGACGCACGGTGGCCCCCGCTCTCCCACGCCGGGCCCCACGGGGCACCGTCCCAGCGGATGCTCTGGGCAGGGAGGGCAGCGGGAGGGCCGGCCCTTGGTGGAGTCGGTTCAGGGGACACCTCGCACCGTGTCCCCGGGCGGCTCCCCGGACCGGCTGCCGTGCGCCCCAGGTCCTGGGACACGTGGCCGCGCGTCACCCAGACGGCCCGGGGCAGCGCTTCCGGACCCGTCCGGACACGTGGCACTTCCTCGCTTGGCAGCAGAGCCGCCAACGCCGCGGGGGGCCGGCGGCTGGGGAGCCCAGTTCGGAAAATGCTGGTGTGTGGGGGGGTCGTCCGTCTGTCTCAGGGGAGAACTGCGTCGAACACCTCAGGAAGACCAGGTGGCCGTGGCGACGTCCGCCTTCACAGCTGCAACGGCATGGTGTCACTTCACTGACAACGTCCGTCCCTGAGCTGACCTGCCACCGTCCCGTAGGCGCGCTCACAGCCATTTCTTCCAGAGCCGCAGCAAGAGAGGCAGTGAGGGGAGAGACAGAGACAGAGACAGAGACACAGAGACAGAGAAGAGAGACAGACACAGAGATAGACAGAGACAGAGATAGAGAGACAGAGACAGAGACAGAGATAGAGACAGAGATAGAGACACGGAGACAGAGAAGAGAGACAGAGACAGACAAACACAGAGATAGACACAGAGATAGAGAGACAGGCACAGAGAGAGACAGAGACAGAGAAAGAGAGGCAGAGACAGAGAGAGACAGAGATAGAGACAGAGATAGAGACACAGAGACAGAGAGACACAGAGACAGAGATAGAGACACAGAGACAGAGAAGAGAGACAGAGATAGACAGAGACAGAGATAGAGACACAGAGACAGAGACAGAGGTAGACAGAGAGACCTAGGGAGACAGAGATGGAGGCACACAGAGAGGCGGAGAAGACAGCGCTGTGAACTCAGGTAGGAGGCAGGCACAGAGACCTGACTCCAGGAAGGCTTCGTGATGCTCTAAGACCCGTGAGCTCCTGGCGGCGTCCTTGCCCTTCACACCCGGATGCACACAGACCACCCTCCCATATCTCTACGGTCTCACCCACCTAGAGAGCATCTCTCCGCTTCTGGGGAAATGTGGCACATTCCTCCGGTGAAGTTCAAACATCTGACCGTTTTCAGGGACCAGAATCAGGTGGGACCTGCTCCCCAGGCCCCCATCCGGCCCCTATTGCCGCCCAGAGCCTGTCTGGGTGCGGGGGCTGCAGTCTGGATGGGGGGGGCAAGCTGGGAAGGAGGATGGCGCCCCAGCAATGGAAAGCGGGGCTCAGGACCCCCTCTGCTCCTGGCAAGCAGGGGACCCGAGCCAGAGCTTCCGTGGGACACAAACCGGAATCATGCCTCGGGCGCGCGCGGCCCGGCCGGGCCGGTGGCAGAAGCTCACAGAGCTCCCCGCGCCTCATCACGGACAGAGGCCTTGGACACCTCGCTGCAGGACCAGGCCTCGCCGCCCCGGGCGAAGCTGAGGAAAGAAAGTTTCTGGAACGGAGAGGGCCCATGGGAGCCACTCCCGGGGAAGCCCCACCGGGGCCGGGACAAGCCGGGGAGCGGCTGGGGACCGGGGCAGAGGCTCGTCCTGATGCCTGCGAGGCCGCCTCCCTCCTCCCCAACCCCTGGCTGGCGGCGGGCACGGCTCTGAATGAGCCCTCGGTCTCACCTTCTCTTCCCAGCAGCTCGTGGCGGCCAACGCAGGTTCGTTAATCTGGAACCACTTTAATCTGCTCAGCAGAGCATTTCCACCTTTGGGATTTGGATGAGTCAGAAAAGAGGCAGAGGGGAGCTGAGCTCTCAGCATTTGACTTATGGGGCAAATCCAAACACACACTGACTTTTCTGCTGAGATCGGGGCTGGAGGAGGGTTATGTGTGACCTCAAAGTTGCTTCCATTTATTCTGAAGAGCGGACGTTTATTTGGCCATTTTTAAAGTCTCTTTAGCAACGAGAAACTTGAATGCACGTAAAGGTTTAGCAAAAAGCACACCCCCCCCTCCCCAAAGTGGGAGCCTGGAAACAACTTAAACTTTCAGCTCTAATGGAGGCACAAACCGTCGAACGTCTGTGCAAAGCAACGTCACGCGGCCCTTAGAAACCGTCAGCGGGTTTTCTAGAACCAGACACAGCATGGAGCATCACATTAGACGCACACGTGCCTAGCTGCCCAGCCCAGAAGCCCTCACCCCGCGATGCCTGGGCCCCGCGCAGGCCCATGCGACGACCCCTGGGACGACCGTCCCCCCGGGAGCCAGGGACCGTGGCTCCCAGCCCCCTGTCACAGCACCTTGTACATGTTGAGCTTCTGACCAAGGCTCCTTCTCCAGCAATGGGACCGCAGGCCAATCACCAGCCCTGGGGAGCCTTTGCTTCTTCCCGGTGCTGAGTTCAGGGGCCACACGTGTGGGGCCACGCTGCAACCACAGACCGAGGCAGAGGGAGAGCCTGGGGCCCCTCTCATGTTGATAGCAGTTTAACCCTGAGGCAGACAGAGGGTGGGCACCGTCACACGGCAGCGGCCAGCCCGCGGAAGGGCAGAGCCGTGCCGCGTCTGGCATCGGCGGGACTGGCTGACGGGAGGGTGGACACAGGGGCTCAGTCCCCTCGCTGGGGACTAGGACTTCCGTCCCTCTGCCTCGAGGGCTGTGTTCCAGTGGCAACCATGGGAACAGACGCTGGGGGAGAAGGCCACCCATGTGCTGCGGGTGTGGGGGAGGGGCGGTCGGTGTCACGTCTGTGCACGTCACCTGTCACGCGTGTGGTGGACGCAGTGCCATTCTGTCCCTTCCTCGGAGGAAGGCGGGCCGCCGCCAGGCGCGCTGGGGAGGGGTGAACATCACACTGCTCAACACGCGGGCTGCGGAGGTGGGGTGCTGACCTTCCTCCCCTCCCATTTAGGGCTCCAGCCGGGCCTGCGCGGGGCCCACGCACATCCCTTCTCCCTGCGGGCAGGGACAACACCCTCGCAAGTGGAAGGGAATTTTAAGAACTCCCATTAAATTTCTTTCCACCCACCTCCTTCCCACGGACTTCCCGCCTTCCTCGCGGTGATAGAGTCCAGGCCGGCGGCCGAACCCCACCGCCCCCTCCCAGCCATGCCAAGGGCCCAGCGCGCGCTGGCCCGTCCCCCACCGCCGGCTCCCCTGCCCTCCTCTGCCGCTCCCGCATCCTCTCTCCCCAGGGAGGAGGTCTGGCCCTGGTCTTGAATGTTGCTGTTCTGCGAGGATGTCAGAAATCTGGCTGGAGGTCCCGGCGGCCTCCCTCGCCCCTGCCCCTGCCCACACCAGCATTCCGTCGCCTCGGGAACATCTGGCTTTGCGCTTGAGGCCAGGCGCGGGCAGGCTGTCTGTCCAGGCACCGCATCCTCTAGACCGAACGCCCGGGCACAGGGAGACCCCAGCCCACGGCATCTGCTTGAACCTGGGGTGTGGCCACGGGAGGCGTCCCTGCCCCCCCCCGCGTCCACCTCATCTTATTACCCGGCCGCGCGAGATTCTGATCGAATCGGACAGTCGGGCCGCCCTTTATCTCAGGCGCTGGGGCTGCTGGGCTGTGAGGTGATCGCCAGCCTGTGCCTGCAGGTTGGATGCTCACCAGTGCTGATCCCGGAAACACCTGAGGTGCCTCACGAAGGCTCCCCAGGGAAGGTCTTCTCTAACTGGTACAGGGATCCTTGTGCGGGAGGACCGACCCCACAGGCAGGGCACCCCCAGCCTCCAGGAGCAGAGGGCACAGCGGTGGGGGCCCTGCCGGGGTGCCGTGCACTCGGTCCTTGAGAGTCCAGAGGTGGGGGCCTGGGGGTGCCGTGCACTGGGTCCTGAGAGTCCAGAGGTGGGGGTCCTGCAGGAGTGCTGTGTGCTCGGTCCTGAGAGTCCAGAGGTGGGGACCTGGGGGTGCTGTGCGCTGGCTCCTGAGAGTCCAGGCGTGGGGGGCGCCCCAGGGCCTGGATGGCTCCTGTCGCCCGGCTGAGTGGCCAGCTGCCCTGGCACAGCCCCACAGAGCAGGCCCCGGGCACCGAGTGGGCGTGACCACGGTCCCTGAGGGGAGGCCTGAGCTTCTGCTGGCGGGAGCAAGTCGCCAGGGGCAGGAAGGGCCAGAGGTCAGGTTCAAAGCCAGACCGGGCCTGCCCCTGGGCCACATAGGAACGGGGTGGGGACCATCTCAGGTCGTGTCCCCAAGAGTCCATCGGGGCTCTTTCTGAGTCTGCCTTGCCTTAGGGGCACCGCCAGTCCACACCGAGGAGAAACAAAGGCCCAGAAACCACTGACCCAGGAATGCCTCCCCTCCCTGCCCTCAGCCAGGATTTCTGCTCCCAGGTGGGGTGGGGGCAGGGGAAGGTTGAGGGGCAGGGGGGAGAGACGGAGAAGACGGGGTGGCGTGGGGGGTGCACTCCCAAAGGCATCACCCCCGGGCACGGGGCTGCCCTCCATGGGGACCCCACACAAAACCCTCCCTGTGGACTGTCTGTCCCCAAAGGCCCCGGAAAGGGGTGAGAAATCTGGGGGCCCCTCCTGTGGATAAGGGATGAAAAGAGGGATCTAGCAGCCCTTTGGGGATGTCCGCTCTCCCAGCGCCAGCAGCCTGTGCAGGAGACGTCACGACTGCACACACGTGCGTGACAGCCACCTACGTGCACGTGCACACAAGCATCTGCACAGAGATGCACACACACGGGCTGTCATGTGTGTGCCTCAGGACACGCGTGTGCACACCACATATGTGCCCACGTGCGCGCACACACACACTCTTCAGAACGTCACAGCTCCCAGAAAGCAAACCTTTTCGACTCAAAGCCCCCATGCACCCACCCCTTCCTCCCCACCTTCCTGCCTCCTTCCCACGCTGATTTACCGCCCCCAAGACGGTTCCCTGCAGAGCATGAAGAAGCCCAGACTCCCCATATTTCCTCATGGATTTCACTTCCTTGCCAGAAAAGTTCAAAGTTGGGTCAGATGCTTCCCCTTTGCACTTGGAGCTTCGTTTTCCCAGCCCCCTGCCAAGCGGGGTCCAGGGTGTCCCTTCAGGGGAAGGCAGAAGGGAGAGGGTCCCAGAGAGCTGAGGGCGGGGGACGGGCACGCCCTGCCAGGTGCCGTGTTAACCTTGCACGTCCGGGCGGCAGAGTTCCGTTCCCAAGTGCTAGGCGCTCATGGGCAGGGGTCAGCCGTGTGGGCAGGGGAGGGCTTGGGAGGGTGGTCTGTCCACAAGTCAGTCAGCAAACACGTCTGGAGCATCTTGTGTCGGCCCAGGCTGGACCCTAGGCACGGAGGTGGACAGGCCAGCGTGGCCGTGACTGCAGGAGGCATCCGATCTGTTTGCTTCCCCGGGCTCTGCTCTTCCCACACTTGGCCTCTCCTGAGCTGGTGGCGCCCCGAGGGCAGGCTCTGAGTCCACCTCCGCCCCACTGTCCCTGGACCCCAGTGAACTCCGGCCCCCAGGAAGCCTCGGCCAGCGCTCGGGTGCCTTCCCGAAGGGAAATGTTTTCCAGGGGAAAGTCCTCAGATGGAGAAGCCCAGAAGGTCGCCACCCGGCCGCAGGCTGCTCGGATTTTGTGCATAAACTTGGTCAAACACGATCTAGGGTCCGGTCCGAACTCAGCCACCACCTCGCTCAAACAGTGGTTGTTTTTTAACTAATAGCCTCTCTTCTTCTTAGAAAGCAGTGCGCATCTATTGGTGAGAGTTCACGAAAATGGGGACACCCGGGTGGACCGACGGCCTGCGCGTTCAGAGGCGGGTGCTGTCCACTTTCAAGCCTCTGTCCATCCGCAGACCACTAGCTATAGTATCCCCCCCTTCCCCCTTCCCCCTTCTCCCCTCCCCCCCCCCCAACTGATCCTTCTGCAGAACCTGATGGTTTGTTTGCCATTGGAAACAAGGAGCTAATATCTGCTTGTGAGCGAGTTGTGACCCGCAGGCTTTTCCTTCAATCACCTTGTAGGCGTCGGAATGGCTGGGTCTCCTGTCTCCTTTGCTGGGAAGGTGTGGGGCGGGGCGGCCCAGTTTGTGCAGTGAGACTGGCCCACCCCATAAGGCGGAGGGGGGCGGGGGGCGGTTTATTTTTCCTTACTTCCCCCCCCCCCCCCCGTGCTGGGAGAGCGGAATTTCCACAGTGCGGGGCCGTGGACGCCCTGGTGAGTGGCACAGCCAGGAGCCCGGACGGGGATGGTGGGCTGAGTCCACATGTCCCCTCTCCGTCCCCCCGAGCCCCACTGAGATGGCAGAAAGGTGACCAACATAACCAGCCCCTGGCCAGGCTGGAAACATCCCCCTCCCCCCCCCCCCCCCCCCCCCCGCCTCCCGCCACACCAGGATGGCAAGGAATTTCTGCCAGCAAGAGGGCCTACTAGCGGCTGGGAAGAGAAGCCGTAGAAGGTGGCCAGCCAAGGGTGCCGGAAGCGGCCTTTCCGTGAGACCCAGGAGCCCCCGGAGCCCCCGCACCCGGGGAGGCCCCCCGGGGGACACAGGAGCTGCCGTCGCTGTTAGACCAGCACGCTGGACTGTGGCGCTGAGTGAGGCAGGCTGGTGTGGGGCCCAGGGCCCGAACCCGGGGAGGCGGGACCGGTAGGGAGAGCCCGGGACCCGAGTCTCACCGAACGGGGGGCTGCCTCCTGGTGACGCCTCCGCCCCCCCCCCCCCCCCGCCGGGGCCCAGCCATCCTGCATTTACATAGTGTTTCAACCTGGACGTGCATGTCTGCAGGGGACCGCTGTATTTTTACAAGGTCATAAACGTCCCTCAGATTTGCTTACGAATACAAAGCCATACAGAAAACAATCGGGCTGTGGGGACATGTGGGTGTCAGGGAGCCAGCTTGGCTCAGTCCCTGGCCAAGTGACTCACACATAGCAGCGCCGGACCACCCGGAATCGGGTCTCCGTCGCAGAGGTGACAGCTTCCTGCCTGCCCCTGGGACGGCGTGTGAGGGGCGAGCTTGGAGGGGGAGCCCGTGGAGCTGGCCTGTGCTCTGTCCCCCGGTACCCGGGGGCTGGCCTGGGGTTCCCGGGCTTGCTCCTGCCGCCCGTTCCTTCTCTCTCGCTTGGAAATATTGTCAGCAAGAAAAGTATCTGCATTCGCGTGCGTGCGTCATGAATAGGAGAAGCCATCGAGCTGGGGAGGGAGAAGTGTCTGAAATCCCACCATTTGCGGGCTTACGTTTGGGTCCTCGTGGCCGAATTTGCCCGGAGCGCATCGGACCCAGAGCTTCAGCGCCGAGTCAACCCGACATGTCCGAGTCCAGCACCGGGAGGCCAGAGGGTCAGGGGACGCACACCGCATCCCCGTCCGGCCGGCTGTCCGGTTCCTCAGTGCCAGCTTGGCTTCTGACCCGGACGGCGCTCACGGGAGCCCCCTTCTGTCCCCAGACGAGCCGGAGCCGCTCCCCAGAGCCCTGGGGGGGGGGGTGCTGTGTGAGCCGGCCGCCTGAGGTCGGACAGGGCCAAGGGTCCTAGAGACTTCTGTCCCCTTTTGACTTGGCCATGACACTGTCATGGCCAGGATCCGTCCACGAGGCATCAGACGTCTTAACCTGCCGGCCCTCCATCACAGCCCGTTTGATAAACACCTGTCTGGAACATGGTGAGTCACAGTCAAACCCATGCCAGAAGTCACACCAGGTGTGCCCGAGCTGCCTTTCAGTGACGAACACCCACCGTGGGCGAGGGTGCGGGTGAGGAAATCCGTCCAGATCACTGCCCACTGATGGAGCCTCGTGGAAACGCTGCCCCGCATTTCTTTTTGTATTTTTTAAATGGTTTTTAACATTTATTTATTTTTGAGAGAGAGACAGAGTGTGAGTGGGGTTGGGAGGGGCAGAGAGAGAGAGAGAGAGAGACAGAATCCGAAGCAGGCTCCAGGCTCTGAGCCGTCAGCACAGAGCCCGACGAGGGGCTCGAACCCACAAACCGTGAGATCATGACCTGAGCCGAAGTCAGACGCTCAGCCGACTGAGCCACCCAGGCGCCCCACTCTGTTCCTTCTTTTAAACCCCAGACCTAAGCACAATGAGCCAAGACCCCAAGGCCCCCGAGGATCATCCTGGGGGCTCTGGGGAAATGGGCAGAAGCTAGTTTTCCTCTTTGCTCTGACTGCTAGGAAGCTCAGAGCCCACCCCGTTCCTAGCAACTGAGCAGGGCCATTGGTGTGCATTTTGGATTCTGTTGTGACTCTTTTCTTCATCATTTCCTCTTTCTTCCTCTGCACCCCCCTGTCATCCAGAGTATCCATCTTGTCGGCTGATGGTGCAGGGACGTCTGGGGCAGCAGGTGGGACCATTGCGAGGGACCCTGGGTCTGCCTCGGGCTTTCCTCCCCCACCAGTGGGGGTGTGACCGAGTCCAGTTCCAGGACAAGGGCGTTCAGGGTCTGTGAGCACTCCCTAGGTGGAAACCGTGGACCTCTTCCAGGTCCTTCCAAATACACCTGCCGTGTATAAAGAAGCCCCACCCTTTCCCCCAGGTGTGGGGCTCGTGGGAGTTGGATTCCTGGTTGCTCCTGTCTGGGCAGAGCTCCCGTGTGCGGCGGGAAGGCCGAGTGCTTCCCTCCTCCCCAAGCCTGCACACTACCCCATCTTCCATGCATCGAGGGGGGCCCTACTCGTCTCTCAGCTGCTTAGGAACGGGGTCCTGCCGTGCACCCCGTGTTCCAGGGGAGGCAAGCCTCCATCACCACTGCGGTCATGACGTGCTTGTTCCCAGAGCAAAAATCAGGCCACGCTGGACAAGAGAATCCGGCCCCGGGTCCTCGGCCCTTACACTTCCGCATCACCGGGTTCCGCTTCCTCTTTCCTGGTGGCCGGCAGGGAGCTCAGGCCGTCTGGGGTGCACACAAAAGTGCCCTGCAGTTTCAAAATCATGTGTCTCCGGGCTTTGCACCCCTCTGAGACGGCCGTGTGAAAGAACATCTCTGTCCCCGGCACGGCGGCCCAGGCCCTCCCTCCTGGCCGTGGGACCAGGCTGCAGCCTCAGCCACACGGCTGTGTGTTGGTCGCGGCACCTGGGACAAAAGTACGCCGTGTGCCATTGCGAAGCGTCGTTATGGGAAGCTTCACGGTATTTGCTTTCTGGCGTTTTGTTCGGAAGCTGGTTTGCTCTCATCCCGGGCAGAGCTTTGTAAACGACCATGAATTTCTTGAGATCATCCTGGGACCCGTTGTCTGCAGGCGAGACGCGGTTCGAGCTCTGTTGCTGCAGACACGCCTTCAGTGTCGCACCCGTGGGGGGCGCTATTGAGAGGAAACGTGTGCTGAACTTCAACTCCTCGGTACAAATCCATAATCCGTTGAAGCGAGGGAAACCCATACCTCTGGTTAACTGCCGGCCATAAAATCTTGAGTTATGTTTATGACCCACCCTCGTAATCATCCCAGGTAAATACAGCAAGTTTAACACAGAAGTGCAGCCATGGCCGTGAGAAACTTAATGATTTTCCTCCCTCGGTGGTCACACGGTGAGTCATATGACAACAAATTGAGTCAGGAGGAACTTCGCTGAATCGAGGCTTTACCCAGATAGCATTAATCATGACACAGACCTGTTAACACTCTAAGACTTTCCCCAAACAGGAATTTACCGGCAGTTGTAAAAGGCAGCCAGAAAAGTCAGCCTATTGGCAAAATCGTTCTCTGTCACATTCTGGAAGTTTCCCTCCGCCCATGTTGCTCGCCCCCCCCCCCCCCCCCCCCCGACGGCAGAACCCAGGGCCTGGATCCCGGCCGGGATCGCCCTGCCCGCCTGGCCGCTGGCCACGGCAAGGACGGGCCCCCGGCCACCCCTCCCCCCTGCCGCCCAGAGCAGACCCCTCACCTGTCGGCGACCCGGCCAAGCCACCTGCACTGCAGGGTCCCGCCGAGAGCCAAGACGGGAAAAGCGACGGGCCGGGTGGGTTGACGGCGGCCGAGCCCCAGCGCCCCGACCCGCTGGCCGGGCCTTAACCGCCGGGGCCAAGCTCCCTAGGGGGCGGGGGCGGGGCAGCAGGGCAGCGGCCAGCGCCCCGACGCTGCTTCCTGTGCTTTCCACGGAAGAAAACAACATCACCTCCGTCTCCATCTGTTTTCTTTTTCAGATAAAATCTATTTTAGGACCGAAGTATGCGTTCCACTCTACCATGCCCGCCTCCCCCGACGTTTGGACGTGGCCTCCGCCGTGGGTGGCTGCAGCTGCGGCCGGTCTGTCCCTGCGGCTCGCTCAGAGCCGGGCCGGGGGTCAGACCCTGGGGGCTCCTCCCGCTCTGGCAGGCCCGGAGCAGCCTCGTAAATAAAAGTGTGCGAGCCCCACGGGCGGCCCGGGGCCGTCCCCGGCCCCTACCCCCAGCTCCCCCCGGGCTCCGGGACCCCCTGCGTCCCAGGGCCTGGCCTCGCGAGTCCCCGGGCATGGGTTCTCCCCAGGGGCCGTGAGCTCACCCCTGAGACCTGGGGCCACAGAGTGGGTGAGGGTCTCTGGTGAAACAGAATCTGTGCAGCGGCACCTGGGGGGGCTCAGTCAGTTAAGCAGCCGACTTCAGCTCAGGTCATGAGCTCACGGCTCGTGGGCTCGAGCCCCACGTCGGGCTCTGTGCTGGCAGCTCGGAGCCTGGACCTGCTTCGGATTCTGTGTCTCCTTCTCTCTCTGCCTCTCCCCTGCTCGTGCTCGTTCTCTCTCTCTGTCAAAAATAAACAAACATTAAAAAAAAATCTGTGTTACGTGAAATGACTTTGTAAGCAAGACCTTCTCAACAAGATAGATGGGTCCCTAGTAATTGCAATAAGGCCCCGTAGCCCTTCCGGACTGTGATCCTCAGCAAGAGGCAGGTCAAAGCCATGGCAGACGCGCAGGCCGCGTTTGCCTCCAGCACGGACAGCCGCACGTCCTGGCCGTGCGAGGTGCTGCCCGGTTCGCCCGCAACGCGCTCCCCACCCCCAGCGCGAGCACCACCGGCGGGAGCGCATCTCCGCGTGCAGCCAGGGCCCAGGGCAGCGGCCCCCCACCCCCAGCCCGGGCACTGCCTACCATCCAGCTGCACTGACTTGCACGGCTTCAGGCAAATATCACCTCGACCGTGGCGACAGGAAAGGAAAATACACAGCTAAATATATGCCGAAGGACAAAATTCCTCCGGCCGCTTTCAGCAGTGAGGACACACTCATCATTCGAGAGAGCACGTGAAGGGCCTTCCCGGGGGCCTGTGCCCGGAGGTCGTCCCCCACGGAACCGTGCGCCCCGGGGAGCGGGAGGATGACGGACGTCGGACGCCCCCTCCCCGCTGCCAGCGCCCCCGCCTTCCTATTCCTCCCCAGGACACACAGCTCCGCTTGGCCGAGCCTCGGAGAGCTGGGATCTGATTCAAGGCAGTGTGCTTGGAAACACTGGCAGGACTTGCACGACACTGGGAAAAATGAGAAAAACAACAACAACAAAGGGTTTAGACAACAAAGAACAGAGAAAAAGAGGGGACTGGCCTGAGCTACCCTCTCGATGGAACCACCAGGACCCCCGGCCCCCTCTCTGCGCGGACGCTCGGGGGGTGGGGACGCCGACACGGAAGGTCTCGGGGTTTTCAGGAGGACCTCCGCGAGGCTGATCAGAGACTGTCCCCACCTCCCCACTAGCTAAGGACACCAGCGGGGTCACAGGCGGGTTTCCAGGCCCCCGTGTGTCCGAGGGGGGCCGGCCCAGCCCTCGGCCGCCTCCGATCCGGTCAGCACCGTGTCGGGTCTCAGTTTCTGGTGCAAGCTGGCATTTCTCACTTTCTCAGGCTTGTGCGCGTGCACGGCTCCCTGGCGTGGCCGCCACACTGGGTGAGGTCCTGCCAGGCAGGTGGCCCTCAGCAGCCCTGGAAGGCCCGCTCCCGTGGGGTGGGGACGCGAGGACGCCAGGCCACCACGCTCTTCCCTCCTCGACCCAGGAGAGTTCCATGTTCTAGGATGACACGATCAGAACTAGCTGCTTCTCCAAACAGGGGAAAGGCCAGCACAGGGCCGAACTCAGGCTGGCTCAGGGCACAGGCTGAGACATGGGGGTCCAGTGACGCCACCCTCGGGCTGCTTCTGACTTCCCGGCTCTGCTCCGTCGCTCCCTCTGTCCCTCTGCCCGGTGCTCCCCAAAGCCTCCAAGCTCCAACACAGCCTCATGATCTCTCAGCTCAGCTTTCCCAGTGGCTGACTCAGCCCTTGGTTTCCATTTGCCAAATTCCCCATCCGGCACGTCACCGTGAGCCCGGCTATGGGGTCAGAGGGTCAGGGTTGCTGGCCAGCACGTCGGAAGGCTGTCCTCAGGACTCGGGGAACACCGTAGTCTGGAAGGGGTGTTCTGGGGTCCAGAGCCTGGAGATCCCGGATCCAGATCCACTCCCGGGGTGGCGGCCGGCAGGCCCTCAGAAACAAGTAGCTCTCCCTTCAGCCTGAGCCCCCTTTGTTCACACCTTCTATCTATCCCCAGGCTTCTCCGGGACACAGGAGTCCTCTTGCCAAATCGGAAACTCGCAGAGCCCCTGCCTTCCTCCATCCAACCACCCCCCAAGCCATTCCTTCCTTCGGGAATCATAGACAAGTATCTGCTCTGTGCCCCCCAAGGTAAGACACTCTCACTGTCCTAAAGAAAGGGGCACCTTTCTTTAGGCATCTCTGGGGCGCCTGGGTGGCTCCATCGGTAGAGCGTCCGACTTCGGCTCAGGTCCTGATCTCACCGTTTGGGAGTTCAAGCCCCACGTCGGGCTCTGTGCTGACAGCTCAGAGCCTGGCGCCTGCTTCCAGTTCTGTCTCCCTCTCTCTCTCTCTCTGCCCCTCCCCCCTCATGCTCTGTCTTTCAAAAATAAACACTAAAAAAAAAGAAAAAAAAGAGTTGCTTCTCAAAGAGAAATGGACTTCGCAGCTGGAGGTAAGCCTTGTGCAGAGTGTTGCACGAGCACGGCAGCTACGAGCCTCCAGTGGCACTGCGGTAACTGGTGCAGCAGCCGCTAGCCACGGGTGGCTAGTGTGCCCGAGGTACGTGGCCTTTGATTCCATTCACTTTAATCAATTCGGATTGAATTTAAAAAGCCACTTGTGGCCAGAGACAAAGCAGGCCCCAGAGGACTCACTGAAAATGTCACAAAAAGGTCAGAATCAATTAACACAAGATTAACACAAGATTAATTAATCAATTAACACAAGATTTCAAGAATGTGAGCAGCTGTCGAGACACAGGAATGAAACTGACACCTGTTACTGGGGAACGTCACGCATGTCAATAAGCTACTGATGCAAGTTATCGACGGTGTCCATTAGTGACCAGGTGTCACCTGCACCAAGAAGAAACAGCCGGTGAGAACGGACATGTGTGAGTGGGCATCTGCCCCGAACAGGCAATATGTCCCAGACAGCAAAGAACTGAGCCCCGAACAACCCTACGGAAGCAGCATACCCCTAGGATTTGAAAACCTAAGTGCAAACGTTAAACACCGATGTTACGAGGGGGTGCAGGGTGACCCTCTCCCCAGAGGCTGCACCGAACACGCAGTGAGCTGGGAGCTGACCTCTCAGCCCTGGCTACGCCGTTAAAAATGCGAATCACAAGGGATTTGGAATGGGGGGTGCCGGGGCTGCAGGGGGCAGAGACCCCACTCGGTCCAGGGAAGCGTGTCATTAATGAATAAACCCTTTGTTGATGTTTCCCGGAAGTCATTTTCCCCAAATAAAATGCGCTTACCGATAAGCTTCCCGAGGAGGCTCCACGGCATAGAGGTTCCCATCAAGGTGTGAGGCAGCTCCCACGTGTGCTGGACGATTTTTCCCCTTACGTAGAGGCTCCCAGGGGGTCAGCTCCACTGAGAAAGGTCAAAGAGCTCAGGGCCACACAGCTCCCTGCAGCTTGGGTTTGGAGTGTGAATCCCCTGGAGAATAAGGAAGGCTGTGGAGATGAGGTCTGTGCAGGTGCCTGGGTTTGGAAGCATCAGACCCTCTGCTGCAGTATCCTGTGCTGCCTCCCCCAGCTCCCGGTGACCTGTGCCACCGAGAGCTGGCCTCGGAGATAGAGGGCAGAAGGTCCACCCTGGAACCTGAGGCGTGAGCCTCTCCAACGACTGTAAGCATCTCCTTCCTTGGGTGGAAATCTGTCTCTTGAAGCATCTGAGGGGACTGGCTTCCTGCCTTGAACTACGATAGACTCCTCGGTGGCATGGAATTGCACATCCTCAGAGAAAAGGGCTTCCAATCTGCTGTCTGAATTACTTAAGCAAGCACTCGGATCATGCCAGAGCCTAGAAAAACCGCACGGCGGTTTCACTTGGGTATAACCTCACGGAGAAGTTCTCTTTTATGACACAGTTCATACTGAGGCAGTTTATGTACGGAGAAGTCACCCACGGTACGAGTACAATTCAATGATTTTCAGTAAACTTGCAGAGCTGTGCAACTGTCGCCACACTCCGATTATCAATTATTTTTCAAACATTTTCATCACCCCAAACCAAAAAGTTCCCTTGTGCCCATTTGCAGCCAATCCTTGCTCCCACACACGCAGCCCGAAGCAACTATTGATATTCTTTCTGTCACCATAGATTTGCTGTTTCTGCACATTTTATATGAACGGGATCACACAGTATGAAATCTTCCACATGTGTCTTCTTTCGCCAAGCATGACGTTGTTGACATTCATCTGCGCTGTGGCATGTGGTGGTACCGTGTTTCCTTTACCCTGAATAGCACTCTGTTGTACGACTATTCCACACTCTTTGTCCAGGCACCGGTTAGCAAACATTTGGGTTGTTTCCAGTCTCTTATGAAAAACGCCACTTGGGCACTGTCCTACACGTTCTTGTGTGGCATGTGTTTTCATTTCTCTTGGGTACCATATTCGCCTGCTCAGGCTCCTGTGACAGCTTCCACAGAATCAGTGGCTTATAAACAACAGACACTTACCTCTTGCAGTTCTGGAGGCCAGAAGTCTAAGATCAGGGTGCCGGCAACCGTGGTGTCTGAGGAGGACCTGCTTCCTGGTTCATAGATGATGGTCTTCTCACCGTGGCCTCACGGGACAGAAGGGGTGAGGAAGCAAACTGGGGTCCCTTTTGCAAGAGCACTTGCAGTATCACTGATCCCCTTCTTGAGAGCTCTAGCTCACAACCATCACCTTGGGAGTCTGGAGTTCCACGTATGAATGTGGGCAGGACGCAAACATTCAGACCATAGCAGGTATGGACCTAGGAGGGGAATCTCCGGATCCCACGGCGACAGACATCATTCTTCTTCATTCTGAAGAACCACCAAGTGTTTTCCAAAGCAGCTGCTCCATTTTGCATTCTCGCCAGCAATGAATGAGGGTCTCGATTTCTCCACATCCTTGTCGTCGCTTGTGGTTGTCTACCTCTTTGATGAGAGCCATGTTAGTGGATGCAATTTTTCACTGTGATTTTGATAGTATTAACCTTAATGACTAACGATATCGAACACCTTTTCATGTACTTAGCCATTTTATACATCTTTTTTGGTGAAATAGCTGTTTATATCTTTTTCCCATTTTTAAATTGGATTGTCTTTGTATTGAGTTCTAAAGGCTCTTTAGTATCCTGGATTCAAGTCCTTTGCAGGATACATAATTTGTAGATAAATTTTCCCAGTCTTGTGGCTTGTCTTTTCATTTTCTTCATGGTGTCCTATGACAGGGAGTTTTTAATCTTGATGGACTTCAATGTATCATTTTCTTATTTTTATGGATCATGTTTTTGGGAGCATAACTAAGAACTCTTTGCCTAAGTCAAGCCCCCAAAGATTTTCTTCTGTGCTTTCTTCTCAGAGTTTTAAGTTAGGTCTATGATCCATTTTGAGTTAATTTTTGTGTATGATGTGAGGCCTAAGATGCACCGTTTGTTGAAAACGCTCTTTTCCCTATTGCATTTCCTTGTCACCGTTGTTGAAAATCAGTGGTCATAAATGTAAGCATTTATTTATACACTCTTTTCATTCCATTGACCTTTATGTCTACCTTATGCCAACAGCCATGTGGTCATAATCATTGTAGCTTTAAAGAAGCAGTATAAATCCTTCTAAGTTTGTTCTTTTTCAGAATTATTTCACTTATTCTGAATCCTTTGCATTTTCAAATAAATTTTACAGTCAGTTTTCCAATTTCTAAAAAACAAAATCCTGCTGGGACCTTTACAAGATTTCATTGACTCTATAAATCAATTTAGGGAAAATTATGATCTTGAGGATATCGAGCCTTCCAATATATATACACGGAATGTTTTTCCAATTATGTAGATCTTCTTTAATTTCTCTCAGCAATATTTTAGAGTTTATGTAATAGTCTTTGCATTTCCTTTGTTGGATTTATTCCTAAGAACTTTTATTCTTTTTTGAGGCAATTGTGAATGGAATTGTTCTAGTTCTATTTTTGGATAGCTTGTTGCTAGTATATAGAAATGCAAATGGTTTTTGCATCTTGATCCAATAACCTCGCTTAACTCATTTGTTAGATTTATCAGTTTATGTGTATTCATTAGGATTTTCTACTATGTCAGTTGGACTAATGACAATAATAGTTTTACTTGTTGCTTTCCAATCTAGATGCTTTTAATTTTTCTAGCCTTATTTCATTAGAGCAGAGAATGGATATTCTTGCCCTTTTCCTAATCCTTTGTGGAAAGCGTTGTCGGTCACCATTAAGTATGATCTTAGTTGTAGGATTTTTAGTGCCCTTTATAGGAATAATAAACATCCATTCTATTCCTAATTTTCTGGGATATTTTTTATCATGAATGGGTATTGTATCTTTTCACGTGCTTTTTATGTGTATATTGAGATGACCATGTGGTCTTTTTCCCTTTATGCTAGTAATGTGATGTATTACTGCCTTGGAAAGACTCACTGTTTTCCTTTACACACTCACACAGAACACTTTTGTGACAAGATGTGTGGGTTTTCCCCACATCAAACAATTCTGTGACACCAGCTGGGTGTTCTACAGTTCAACTCAATTCTGACACTGATGAGTCAACACAGACCCCACAGAGGAAGGACTCGGTCCCACAAGAGAGACCCCTCCCCTTCAGATGCCTGTTACCTGTGCTCCTGACTGGCTCCCTTCTCAGGTTGATAATTGGCTAGAAGAGCTTACAGAACTCGGGGAAATACTTACATTTACTGGTTCACTATAAAAGGACATGAGAGGCGCCCAGGGGTTCAGTGGGTTCAGCATCCGACCCTTGCTTTCGGCTCAGGTTATCATCTCACGGTTCGTGGGATCGAGCCCCACACTGGTCCCGGCACCGACAGTGCAGAGCCTGCTTGGGATTCTCTCCCTCTCCCTCTCCCTCTCCCTCTCTGCCCCTCCCCCCCACTTGCACTCTCTGTCTCCAAATAAATAAATCTTTTTTAAAGAAGGATATAATAAAGGATCCCGATGGAAGAGAGGCATAAGGCAAGGCGTGGGGGAAGGAGTGTGGGCTTTCAGGGCTTCTAACAGGCCACCTTTCCAGATCTTCATGTGCTCAACTTGGAAGCCCTACAAACGCCACCCTTTCAGGATTTTTTATGGAGGGCTCATCACATACAACGTCTGTAAATAATGGGCTGTTAACTCAATCTGGAGTCTCCTCCCCTCTCCAGGAACAGGCATGGGGCAGACGTCCACTCATATGGCTTGACTTTTCTGGTCATTGGCCCCATCCAGGGCCCCTCCACCAAGAGCTGACTCATTAGGAAAAAAAGATGCTCTTGTCACCTAGAAAATTCCAAGGGATTTAAGAGCTTTTGGCAGATATTCTCTATTACTCAAGAAATTATGAGCTTTTTAGAAGCTCTGTGTCAGGAACCAGGGTCAAAGATCAAGTAGTAGCAGAAACTCAGAGCAAAGACCAATGTACATATTTCTTACCGCTTCACAATTATGCTAATTGACTTTCAAGTGTGAAACCAACTTTGCATACCTGGGATAAACCCCACTTGGTCATGGTTTATAATCTTTTTTATATGTTACTGGATTGAGTTTGTTGATATTAAATAAAGGTCTTGCAGTTTACGTTCATGAATACTGGTCTGGAGTTTTCTTGTGATTATCTTTGCTTGGCTTTTGTGCAAGAGTAATACTCATAAAACAAGGATTTTGCCTCTTCCTTCATTTCCTGAAAGTGTTTATGAGGGATTAGGGCATTTTTGGTTAAATATTTAATAAGATTCACCAGTGAAACCACCTGACCAGAAAACCAAACAACCAGGCTTTTTTTTGTGGGAAGATCTGTAATTACTTTCTTCTTCTTCTTCTTTTTTTTTTTTTTTTTTTTTTTTTTTACTTTTTATAGGCCTTTTCACTATGAATAAATTTTAACTTTTTTGGTAATTTATTTAATGGTATGATATTTGTGTTGTGAGTGGCTTCTTTTGAAAAATCACAAATATACAATAAATTAAATAAATAAATAAATAAATAAATAAATAAATAAATAAATAAAATTAGCACTCCTTCACATCAACCAGAATCTTTAACTGTCAATATTTACCTACATGTATTTGTTTCTAATAAAAACCAGGAGAGAAAATCACCTCAGCAATATACCAAACACATCAACACATGAAAATGAGAATACAAAATAATGTTGAATCAAATAAACTGAACAGAAAATTGTGCATACACACTGATGGGAGTCATTCAAAATATGTGTGTAACAGGTACACCAAACAGCTCTAAGTAGTGTTACCGGGGGGGGGAGAATCCAGAAAAGTCTTCAGAGGCTGTGTGGAGCACTGTAATAATTTAAGATGTCAGGAACCCTAAGGAAGAGGCAGCCGTTTTCCTGCCGGGCTGGATGGCTGAATGCACTCACAGTCAAGAGAAGCAACAGCCAATAGAAGCAGAGCCTTGGATAATCTAGAATCAATGGCAGAACTTAGACAAGGACTTTAGTATAACTATATTAAGTAAAATCGAGGAAAATATGGACAGAATTTATGAAAATATGGAGAAATTTAAGAGAAGGGGAACAGGTATCTTCCGAAACCACACTAAACTCGGAGGCAGGGAGCGGTGACAAGAGTAAAGGAAGCAACAGAGGAATCTGACACCCCTTGCCTGGCTCATGCATCTGGGTCTGTGGAACTCTACCCCAGTGCTCCTGACGTCCTTCCTTCTGACTGGCAGCAAGGAGGGGGGGGGGTGCCTGTCCTCAGGTCCAACAAGCTGAGTCCCAGGATCCTGAAAGTGGCATTCACTGCCCACCCGTACTGATGCCGACAGGGCTGACTCTTCACCACCCGTGGCGATTATATTCACGCCCTGCCCTGGGCAGACGCTTCCCGCGTAGATTTGTGCCCTTCTCTTTCCCTTCCTTTGTGAGTTACCCCACCTCCACTTGGTAGCAAGACCAACCTGCAGCGATCATAGCCTCACCACCATGCCCTGGAAAACTACACCCCCAGGTTCCCTTGCACGTGCCCTTCCGGCTGGAATCCAGGTTAAGTCCTACTTGCAAGGACTCGGGTGAGACGTGGAAGACAGAAGTGAGCGGCTGTGACCGCTGCAGGCAAGGTTAGCAAGCGTGCACGTCCTGGGGACCAGAGTCTGCCTCTCAGTGTCTGCATGCCAGCTTAGCGGGTGAAAGGCGAACTTGGCCAAGGTGGCGGCGTTAGCAACAATGGGTTCCTGGCCTCGGTCTTGGCTTCTGGCGGGACATCTAAATCAACGGTGCAAGTTGGGCCCTGACGTTCACCCCTGTGACCCTCAGGGAGTTTTAAATTCTATTGCCTATATTAACTCCCTTTCTG
The DNA here is from genome assembly GCF_018350175.1 of Felis catus. NCBI lineage: Eukaryota > Metazoa > Chordata > Mammalia > Carnivora > Felidae > Felis > Felis catus. Next base: position 219,411,804 of record NC_058375.1, read on the forward strand.
CTTTTAATGCCTGAAGCGATTGCTCTGAACCTGTGCTTGACACACTCCCCCTTGTCTGACACTCACTTCTCTTTCGTATCAGTGGCGGAACTGAGCCTCCTGGACACAGTCACCTGGAAGGGAGGGTGGGAGATACAGTCCTTTAATGGGGTGCCTATGGCCCCGAATACAGTAGTAGCTGCAAAACGGAACTTGATCCCCAAAGATCCTGGCAGGCTGGAACAGACATCCGCAACTACACAGTTGAAATGTCCCAGGCGAGGGTCACACCCTGCCCGTCGTAGCCAAGCCCCGGCAGAGCAGTGGTGTGAGAGTGACTGGGTTTTTCTCCACCGACTGCGGGCGGACCTGGGCAGGCAAGCAGCCCCTTGGGGGCTCAGTTTCCTCGGGGTTAAAAGGAGGGGCGCATTGGCGTCCTGGGGCTGTCACAACAAAGTACCGTAAACCTGGGCCTTCAACCCGCAGACGGTTATTCTCTCCCCATCCTGGAGGCCAGAAGTCCCACATCAAGGCTGGCGGGGCTGCGGTCCCTCCAGGGGCTCTAGGGGAGGGTCCTGCCCACCTCTTGCAGCTTCTGGGGGCCGCATGCGACCCTCGGCTCATGACTCCGGTCTCTGTCCCCACGTGGCTTTCTCTTCTCTCTGCCGTGTGCCTCCCCTGGTGTCTCGTGTAAGGACACCTTCACTGGATTCAGGGTCCACCCAGACAACCCAGCACAATCGCACCTCCACACCCTTAACGTCATTACACCAACAAAGACCCCTTCTCCACACAACTTCACATTCAGTTTCCGGGGAGGAGGGACGGGACGTGTCTTCCTCTTTTTGGCCACCACTTAACTCACCGCAAGGGGTTCAGACAACAGGACCTGTGGTGAAAGCGTGCTGACACCCCCCGTGGGTGCCCCACCTCTCTTTTTTCCTGTCGCCTCCAAGTCCCTCGCTCTCGTCTCTGGGGACCTCATCCCCCGCTGACCTCACCCGGTGCTGGGCTGTAACAACTTACTGAGCTCCTCTCAAGCCCGAGAATCGAGCATCCGGGTGTCTGTCACTGTCCCCAACTGGAAACCCAACAGGATCGGCAAACTCAGCTCATTCCAAGTGGCTTGCCTGGCGACGCCCGCCCCCCCGCCCTGCTCGGCAGCCCACTTCCCTCTCCTACCTGCCCCACACCGAAGTCACCGGGAAGCTTGCCCCACAGCGCTCTAGATGCATCCAGCATCTGACTGTTACCGGAGTCAGGTTCTCGGACCAATGACAACAGAAACGAGGCGCAGGCCGAGCTTTGCTGGGGCTCCAGCTCGAGCTGAAGGGGACACGGCACCCACGGAGGGGTTACGCCAGGCTGCTGCACAGAGGCCCTGCTCGTGCACAGAACGTTCCCCCAGGGTCCCGTGGGCCCAGTGTGCTCAACGGAGTAGAAAAACATTCCCCTTGATGGGTGGATGTCGTCAGGGAAGCCAGGCGGCTCCCTGGTGGCGTCTGGAGCCTCTGTCCCCTTCTGCATCCACAGGGTCGGCCTGCGCTGCGGTCTCAGAGTCCAGCCCGTACGCGGTGCCGCGTCCCGCCGCGTCCCGGACCTGCTAAAAGAAGCGAATTAGCACTAACGGCCACCAACAGGAGGGGCCCCCGGTGCACACTGCTTTCACCTGGGGCTCGTTCCCGTGCCCTGAGTGTCTCATGACCGTGAATCACGGCCTCTCCGTGCACCTGCCCCGCGGCAGCCCCCGCTCTGGTCCCCTGACCGCACCCACCTCCTACCGGCACCGGCCCCGCCTTCGCCACACGGCTCTCCCCACAGAAAACACGAGTTTTGCTGTACTTCTTCTCTACCCCGCCACGTGGGGGACCTGGGGACAGGCCGTGGGACAGGCCTCCCGCCGTTCAGGGGAGAGATCAGGCCAGTGCTGCGGCACGCAAGACAAGTTACCTTTCCGTTCTGCTGTGCGTCTGCCTTCCCATCCCCACCGGAATGCCAGCCCTGCACCGACATCTGTCCCGTCCACCCACAAGTAGCCAGCTTACGCTGGAGAGAGGACGGCGGAGACCAGCCCCATGCTGTGGGGCCTCAGGGCCCAGGGCTCGGCCTTTGGTCCAGCCCGACACAGAGCTCCCGGGGTCCTCGCCGCCTGGAAACGAGGGGCTTCACCCTGGGGCGGGGGGCACCGCCGGGGGTCCTCCAGCTGAGCCGGGGACAGGAGAGCTCCCCCAAGGGCGGTAAGGAGACTGTTTTCAGTTTCTCTGTGCGCCAGGGTGTCGGGGAATGACTCCAGGTGTCGGTGGGTGAGAGCCGTGCCTCGGGTGAGAGCTGTGTCTCGGCCGCCCCCCGTCACCTCCAGGGCGGAGGCCTCGGGGCAGCTGATGTGCCTGCAGTTCTGGGCAGCACCACCAGGTGGCGCGAGGGCCGCACAGGCCTCCGCAGCAGAACCTTGCTGGGTGGGGGGCTCCCAGCAGGCCCCCACTTCCCCACTGCCCCCCAGGCACTGCAGCCTCCTCTCCCCAAACCTCAGGAAGCCTGGGGAGTTGAGCGTGTCCACGCTGTCCCTTTGCTGCCCTCTTGCCCCTGGGGAGGGAGGTGAGGGTCCCACACCACCCCCCGCGGAGGAGCCTGGACATCCCCGCATGCCGGGCCCTGGCTGCAACCTGTGCAAATCCATCAGGGCAAGTTAACAACGTGTGAAAGTGTCTTTCACAGTTGGCCAAAGGGACTGGACGGACTGAATTACAGGAAAGCTGCCTGAGATCGACGACATTAACCTCCAAGTCCCCAAGGCCTGGAAAGCAGCCTTGTTCCCCGAGCCAGCGTTTCTGGGGGGTCAGGAGGAACGGGACGTTAGCAGGCCCAGCCCAGGAGGGAGTGGAGGCAGGGTCCTGGTCACCTCGACACAGACGTGCCGGGGTACATCCCACACTTGGTGTCCCAGCCCCTCTGCCAGGTGGCCTGGAACCTGCAGGAAAGGGGGGCTGGCAGGTGTCTCCCCGCCCCGACAGCCCCCAGTGCACAGGGTTACAGCCTCCTCAATGGGGCGCCTGGCAGCAGTCACACGTTCCTGTCACTGGCGTCTCTTGGTGGGACAGACTGGATAGGCTGGCCACCCACGCGTCCTTAGCGACTCTGCAGCGGCCGGGTCCTGGCACTCAGCCTGGCATCTGGCCGGCTGCAGGAGAGAGCGTTTTCCCATCAAGACCCACAGCAAGACCTGACGGTGCCCACCGTCAGGGGGCACCGTCTGGGGTCCCGGACTCTGGGGGCCACACCCCCCTCTGGCCTCCAGCACCTCATCTGGCTGCCCGCCCTGACTCCTCTCTGGCTTCTCACCCCATCACGGCACACGGATGTCACACAGGCCCATGACGGCACCCAGCCCCCTCCACGGGTGGCGGGGCCACGCTCTCTCCGAGGGTGCCAGGGGAGGACCCTCACCTCTTCCAGCTTCGGGAGTCCCTGGGGGTTCCTGGGCTGTGGCTGCCTCCCTCCAACATCAGTGTCCGTATTTCCACCTTTACACGACCCACGATCTCCTCCCCTTGCCCCTGGGTCTCTCTTCTGTCTCTCGTAAGGACACTTGTCATTGGGTGTATCGCCCACTGGTTAATCCAAGATGATCTCATCTTGGGACCCGTGACTTAATCACACCCACAGAGACCCTTTCTCTAACTGAGGTCACACTCACGGCTAGCAGGGCTTAGGATGTGGGCATGTATTTCGGGGGCCACCACAGAGGGCTGGCTGTCAGGATGCAGTGCCCACCCCCACCCAGCTCGGTCTAGGCAGGGGCCGCATCAAGGGTCGAGGATCGAGAACATGCAGGGCTCGGCCCCAGGCCGTGAATCACCAGCCCCCCCCACACCCGGTCACCCCTTCATGGCTCTGGCCGCCACCAGCAGTCTCTGGCCATCTGGGAACAAGAGCGGTCTGGAGCTCAGAACGGATCCCCGCTGCTGACCAGCCACACGACCCTGCTTAATCCCGTGTGCCCCCCAGAGGGTCTGGGGCGTGGTCTCAGGGGGAAACCGGAAGGTAGGGCTGAGCCTGAAGCCACGGTCTGGAGGAAGCAGATGGCCCAGCCTCCCCCTGCCACATCTCTGTGTCTCTGCAAAGGGTTTGGGGTGGGGGAGAAGGAAAGCCCCACTTACGAGGTAGATCAGAGGATGGAGAGGGTCCCCGAGAAGATGTGGAGGAAAAGCGTCCCAGGCGAGGGCACGGCATCGGGGAGGCCGGGAGGCCAGACCTGCGGTGGGTTCAAGGAGCCCCGTCAGCAGCATGGAGCACGTCCTCCGAGCCCGGGGGTGGGGGTGGGGGGTCCCTCCATGCCCGAGAGTCTGGTGGGGCTCATGTGTGTGACAGCCTGTGTTCTGGGCCGAAGCGGGCCCAGGCGGAGCTGGACGGGCCCAGCAGGTGCTCTCCTGGTAGGGACCTTGTGTTTGGGGGCCGTGGGCACTTGGGCCAGAGGCCGCGTCTTGGGAGGCCCTTGGGCCAGGCCGCTGGTGAGGAGGTGGGTGCAGCACAGCGAGAAGCTGGCGGGCGGGCGGAGGAGGGGGACGGAGGCAAGACACAGGGCCGGGGCGGGGGGGGGGGACCTCAGAGTCACCTGTGTCGGCATCCAGCACCCCTTCCCCACCTGCCCCCGTGGGCGTGAGCTCCTGGCCCTGTGGCCTGAGACGCCGTCACTCTGCTGTCTTCTGCGCGATGCACCTTCGTCACGTGTCTCCCTTCCTGATACGGATTCCTGGACGACAGCACCGGATGTCACGGCAGTGGCAGTTTGGGGTCCCCAGGAAGCAGAGCTGGGGTGCTGGCTCTGCTGGGAGGTGCTTGTGGGCTGGGCCGGGCCGTGGAGAGGGAGGGAGGCAGCAGGGCTGGGTGGAGGGGAGGCGGGGCTCACAGAGGCCTCAGTCTGTGGGGAGTCCTGCGGCTGGGATCCCTGTCCCATATCAGGGAACCTCCCGCCCCATCTCAGGGGCCCACCGGCCCCAGCCGCACACGACAGCCCTGCGATGGGGGCTGAGGGGCTCCGCTTCCAGCAGGGTGGGGGTCATTCCCTCAGTGCTGCAAGGCCCACAGCGCCCCTGTTCCCAGGGGCTGTTTTAAATTCTTTCAATTACACCGAGCCTCTTACAATGAAGTCGTACAACTGAAAAGACTGGGGGGCGGGGGGGCAACAGCAGGGTAAGGCCGCGGTGATTCGGTACTTTGACTCGGTACTTTTACCTTCGGCATCACAGGTGGGGCTCAGCCGGCCTCCGCTCCGGCCGCCTCACCTGACCCTTGGCTCCGGGCCGAGGGTCCCACTGTGCGCCAGTGTCGGGTGGGGTGGGGGCGCTGAAAGGACACCCCTGCGGGCGCTTTCCCGGACAGCTGTTCCCACCCCCCCCCACCCCCCGCGGAAGGGGCCCTTCGGCCCAGCTGACTTGGGGGCGCGCCTCCGCGGGTCGCCTGCACCCAGGACAGTGCCACCCGGACGCTTTCCGGGCTCGGGGGCGGGAGCTCCGCGGAATGTGCTAAAAAACACCCGCATTTCACATTTTTCTTTGGACCGGCTGCGAGGCTGAGACCCGCGTTCTGCGGGACCGAGGTTGGGAAGGGCGGCTCGAGCCGATCTCCACCGACGAAAAGCAACGAGCCCACAGCAGCGCACACCTGTCGCTCTCGCTCTCGGAAAAGGACACCGACGCCCGCCGTGCATCACTGCAGGGCGACCCTTCGCCTTCGCCTTCCCCTCCGGGCGCCTTCTCGGGAGGCCCGTTGCCTGGGGTGCGGGTACGTGCGCGCCCACAGGACACTCGCTCCGCCCGCAGCCACGCACGCGCACGTTCCCATCCGGTTTCTCAGCCGCGCACGCGCACGTCCCCGTCGCCGCCCGAAGCCACGTATGCGCACGGTCCCGCGGGCGCGGAGCCGGCCGTGCTGAGCCCACCCGGATGGGCGTCGCCCACTGGCCGGGTGCGTGGGCACCGGCCGCTCCCCACTGTGAACCAGCTCCGCGAGTTTCCCACTTTTCTTTAAGCGATGCTGCAGTGAGCATCTCTGGACACAGAACCTTTTGTGTAATTAGATTTATGTCCTTGGGACACATTCCCAGAAGTGAAATTACCGGGTGGAGACGCGGCCGTTTGGAAGGTTCTTAACAAAAATGTTCACGTCTGTCTCTAGCCGCGACCGTCCCGCCGACGATGGCTCTGTGACTCGCTGGTGTCCACGCACTGTCCCCGGCATCTAATGGGTTGAGTCGTTTAAATATATACACCCTCCAAAGAGTGCTTCTCTCCCAGTGACTTTTTAGATGACTCACGCGGGTTACTAGTTTTCTGTGTATCCAACAATTGTGTCGCACCTTCTGTGACTTGTCCGTGGCTTTTAAGAATTGAGTTTTGCCCAGGGGACACCCTCATTCTCCTTTCTCAGACCCTGGGAATCTGCTATTCTGCCTCCCCAATGCGTATATCCAGTTGTCATTCAAGTCTTGAGCTGAGATCACATCGGAGACGCCCCCCCTTCCCCCTTTAGCAACATATTGTGGGAAGTAGTTAAGAGTGCGGGTGTAGTTTCCACTAAAAACTGAAAACAAGCCAGTTTCTAATCACACCCCAGGAGCTTCCTCTACACCGTGGGGACACAGAGGACCTGAGGGGCCACCTGCCCCCTGAGGCTGCGTGACGTCAAAGGTCCTGCCTGGTTCAAGGCCGTCTCTGCCTGACTCTCCCTTCCCAATATGGGATCCGGGAAGCTTTAGCTGGGAAGGGGCAGGGCCGGAGGGAAGTTCCCAGGGCAGGGACGGTGGCCCTGCTCTGTGTCCCTGGAGGCTCCCAAGGACCACAGGTCCCACCTGTACCTGGTCTGCATCCAGCCCACCCTGGGTGCCTGGGAGGGGCTCCACACGCTGGGCCCCAGGCCGGGGGAGATGGGAAGGGCCTCCTGTGAGCTGGGCTTGTCCAGAGGTGAGCTGGACCCCCAGGTGGGGGAGAGACCCTGGTCACCAGAGGCTGGAGTTGAGAGGCATCTGGTTCTGAACGGGCGCTAGGAAGGAGGGTGAGGCCAGAACGCTCCATCCAGGAGGCTCGGCTTTCTGATCGGATTGTACTGAGGATGCTGGGCGGGGGCAGAAGAGACAATCCCGACACCCATCCCTTTCGCCCTGGGTGGGCCGGGTATGCGTGCCAGGGGAGATCGGAGGCCGGGGATGCTGCCCCACACCGTCCAGGGGGCAGGAGAGTCCACCACGAGGATGACCTGGCCCTGAATGTCCCTTGTGCTGCGTGGACAAGGCCCGGTGCAGACACCTCAGTAAGCAGTGCTGGTGCGGCCCGTCCGGCTCCAAAGTCACTGTGGTCTGGGAGTCACAGTGTGGCCTGGGACACAGATGTCATTGATTAGATCGAGGGGCCTGGCATCAAAGTAGCCCTGAATTTGGATCCTCCCCGTCACCGGCTGTGCGAGCTTAGGCAAAGTGAGCTGAGCCTCAGTTTCTTCGGGTGTGAGTGGGTATGAGAACACTCCCCCATGGACTCGCGTGGGTTTAGACTTTAGCAGAGTTAACGCAGGGCCTCACACGTGAGCACTCGCTAGGGTGGGGTCACCGCCACCAAGGTCCCCACCGCCGCCTGGCCCCCGTGCTGGGTGTTGCCCCCAGCCACAGGCATCCAGGAGCCTGCTCTCTGTTAGGAGAAATTACGCCTTCGTTTCCTAACTCCGTCTATTTGGATCTCACACGTTTCAGTGAGGCCGTGTGGGTGGTCCCATCTGCAGCAGGACGGGCCTGGAGGATGTACTGACCCCTCCAGTGCCGCTCACCCGTGGGCCAGACTGCCCACAAAGCCACGTTCTGCCGTGTGCTCGGAACGCAATCAAGCAGTCTCGGCGTCTCCCGCGGAAACACGTCTGGCTTGGCGGACCTAAGCCGTTGGGTACGTTCCTCCCGGGCTGTTTGCACGCAGCGAGCTCGCCAGATCAGTGACGGCCCCGGCGGTCAGCGTCGCGTGGACGGCGGGCACGCCCGGGGGGCACGCGGACCTTGGGTGGCCAGCACACGGACATGCCTCCCTACGTCACACTCAGCAGAAGCATGTTCCTCTGACGTGTCTATTTGTGTGGTTTCAAGCCAACGTCCAGGGCGCGATCAGAGCAAACCTTAATGCTGTGGAACCTTCTCTCCTTCCTACTAAGCTCGGCTTGGACGAAAACTGTCTTCTGGTTCGAGACAGAGTAAGAATGGATTCAAAGGAAATTGGATGGTCATTGGTCTGTGGATTCTAAGTTCCTCTGCATCAGCCGCCGTGGCCTCTCGGGGCCGGCTGGTGTGGTGTTGGTGCCGGCTGGCGGCTGTGTCTCTGATTCCCTTTCAGTGGCCTGGTCAGCAGCGCCTGCCCCTGAGTCTGCGAGAGTCAACGCCTCTCATCATTTAGATGCTTTTTCCTTCCTCTCTACGACATCCTCTAGACCCCGCTGTGACATCTCTTTGAAATGTCTTTTTGTGTTTCTGTAACGATTCGCCTAACATAGTCCATGGGTATCGGGGCTCCGAGTGAGCAGACCTCGTGTTTCAGGACCGTCCTGATCCTGCACTGTTTTCGTTTTGACGTCCCCAGGCCCCGGTGCCACGATGTCCCTCCTGTGCCTGGCTTGTGTGGCAGAGAGGCTGTTTCTCTCAGTAACTATTCTCCCCGTGTTCTGTCAAAACAGAGCATCGGAACCCGCTGGGCACACGTTCACTGGCTGTGCAGACTACACGTCCCAGCTTCCCCCACAGCCACGTGTGGCCACGTTATGGCCGGAGGTTCAAGCACAAAACGTGTGTGCAGAGTGAGTCTGGTAAATGTCAGAGAGGAGGCCTTCTGGGTTCTGGGGCAGGCCCTGGCAGGCCGGGTGAGGCCCTGGGAGGTCCTGGGAGGCCCGATGAGGCCCTAGGAGGCCCCACGAGGGGTGAGGGATAATCCCAGCCAGCAGGGACAGGACTTCTAGGACACTTTAGTGCAGTTAGCCTGGCCCTCCTTGGTCTTTAAGGATGTACATTTGTCAAGGTGTATATGTTTGGGGGGATAGAATATATTTCCGTTTAACACCTTTTGAACCTATTTGTACCTTCTGGGTATCTAGACACATGTGAGTCTCCATCTAAACAGTGGCCGCAGGCCGTGCAAATGTCCGCGGAGGGCTGGGTCGATGCCTACTGCCCGGCCGTGCAGGCCTTTTAGCGTTGTCACCAGGAAGCACTTTGTGGTGCGTGCAACGGCTGATTGCCAGCAGTCGGTTAATCTCCAAGGGGCCTTCGCTTTGAACTTCGACGCTACGGCAGCTCAAAGTCCCAACTGTTCACCAGGGATTCCAGCTGACTTCAAAGGCTGACTGAACTCAGGTCGGTACCAAGAACGTGTTGGGGAAACGTAACACCCCCAAACTGCACCCAGGGGTCAGCAGAACAAGTGGGTCCTCACAGCTTTCAATAATCAGATTTAAAAGCCCTTGGGGTGCCTGGGTGGCTCAGTTGGTTGGGCCTCTGACCGGCTCAGGTCGTGATCTCACGGTTCGTGAGTTCGAGCCCCACATCGGGCTCTGTGCTGACAGCTCGGAGCCTGGAGCCTGCTTCGGATTTTGTGTCTCCCTCTCTCTCTCTCTCGGCCCCTCCCCTGCTCATGCTCTGCCTCTCTCGCCTTTAAAAATAAATACTCAAAAATTTTTTTAATTTTTTTTTTCAACGTTTATTTATTTTTGGGACAGAGAGAGACAGAGCATGAATGGGGGAGGGGCAGAGAGAGAGGGAGACACAGAATCGGAAACAGGCTCCAGGCTCTGAGCCATCAGCCCACAGCCCGACGCGGGGCTCGAACTCCCGGACCGCGAGATCGTGACCTGGCTGAAGTCGGACGCTTAACCGACTGCGCCACCCAGGCGCCCCTCAAAAAAATTTTTTTTTTTTAAAAGACAGGGCGCCTGGGTGGCTCAGTCAGTTAAGTGTCCGACTTTGGCTCAGGTCATGATCTCATGGTTCGTGGGTTCCAGCCCCGCGTTGGGCTATGTGCTGACAGCTCGGAGCCTGGAACCTGCTTCCGATTCTGTGCCTCCCTCTCTCTCTGCTCCTGCCCCACTCACACTCTGCCTCTCTGTCTCTCAAAAATAAAAACAAATATTAAATTTTTTAAAAAAGACCTGAGTATTTAAATTATAACACAATTTAGTTGTAAATCCAAGCTTACATTTTCTTTAAAAAAATTTTTTTTTCAACGTTTTATTTTATTTTTGGGACAGAGAGAGACAGAGCACGAACGGGGGAGGGGCAGAGAGAGAGGGAGACACAGAATCGGAAACAGGCTCCAGGCTCTGAGCCATCAGCCCAGAGCCCGACGCGGGGCTCGAACCCACGGACTGCGAGATCGTGACCTGGCTGAAGTCGGACGCTCAACCGACTGCGCCACCCAGGTGCCCCTCCAAGCTTACATTTTCAAATGCTCAACTATCAAAGGACTTTTAAGCAGTGGGAGAAACTGAGGAAGTTGCACCCGCTTTAGGTTCTGTGCGTAAATCCCAACACTTGTACGGATCAAAATGCCACACTCCTATCCAGTGTTAAAACTGGAACTTTCACTGCTTCCAAGAAATAAAAGATGTTCCTTTTACATTTCAACCAACAAAATAGTCTAATCTGCCAAAGGGTTTAAATAGGAATGTTAAATGCATTTTAAAATTAAAAATCAAGTCCTACTTATGTAAACTATTTAATTCTACCACCCTTGAATTCTTGGTTGAAAGATTTAGTATTGGGATGCTGAATGGAAAGTCTTTTAATTTGTAACTTCGGCCTTTGAGTGTTTACTTTTTCTGAAAGGTGTTGGGGCTAGAAGCTTGGTAATAATTGCTTACCTACTGCCTATGTAAACACCCTGAAACGTCTCGTTTGTGGAGAAGGAATGGTGAAAAGCATCACTGTCCTTGAAATAGTGGGTCCTGTGGTCACGCTTGCGTCCAAGGGGCCTTTCCCGGGGCTGGAGCCACAGACTGAAGGGCACGGTGGGGTCCGCGAGCGGCCGGTTTCTTCCACAAGTACATTGCAAGGGAAATTAAGAAGGGGATGAGCCCACAGGTCAGAGACGTAAGGGACACACCAGTCAAATGCCACGTGAGGCCCTTGTGTGAATCCTGATGAGGACAAACCGAGTGTAAAAAGTGAACAAACAAGAAAACCAGTGACACACCTGGGGAAATCTGTGTTGGCTGGATCTTGGCTGTTAAGGAACCGCCAATTTTTAGAGCATGATACGGTATTATGTCACGCTTAAGGAAAAAGTCTTCATCTCTAAGAGATGTCCACGGAAACGTGTGCAGAGGGATGATAGGCCATCTGGGCTTTGCCTGTGAGGAGGGGCTCAGACCACACGCACCTGGAACGGGGTTGGGGGGGGGATGTTGTTCGCAGCCGCCGAGACAGGCGGAGGGGCACGGTGGCATCTCGGACTGTTTCCATTAACAAGAGAGAGGAAAGAATCCCCAGGTGAGAAGATACTTGAAATTTAGAAACGACCAGGGATTAGCACCAAAATATATTTTAAAACTCTACTTCTCATCTCTGATAACCAACAGGTAAATGGGCCAAGAGGACTGAGCCCCAGAAACATTCATTCCACCCTGTTTGTTGAGCTACTAGTAGGTTTTAATCTCTGGGGAGATGGGAGTGACCGTAGCAGGTGCAAAGCTTATACTCTAGTGGGGGGGACAGACAGGCCAACAGAAGCAGGACCACATCGGTGAGCCTGCCCAGCATCCAGCCTTGGGAGGGTCAGCCTGGCTCCCGTGCTGGGGAGGCTAAGGGGAAGGGGGCACAAGGGACCGGCGTGGAGAAGGGGGCTGGGTCGGGAGGTAGTTGAGTGAATTACAGGCACATTCTGAAGGCAAAGCTGTCGGGATTTGAGAGAAACCAAACGAAGCCAGAGGCGGGTGTGGTGTGGGCAGCCTGCGTGGCCCTTGCCTCCCGGGGTGGGGGTGTGGGCCGGCCTCCCGGCTGGCTTCGAGTGACGGCTGACGGAGGCAGGGAAGTGACAGCACCTCACCTGTGACATAAGGTTAGAGAAGGCCTGTGGCGGCTTTCGGGTGCGTTCTCAGGGTCTCCCTGCCTCACCTGTGTCTCCTGCGCTGGGGCTGGCGGCTGCGACCCACGGGGTGGTCAGTGCAGCAGGCGAAGGGGGCCTGCCCACCACCGGGGGGTGTACTTGGAGGCGGGTCCCCCACGTGAGCCCTACCGACACTGTGGCTGCACCTGCAGAAGGGACCTCAGGCCACGGGCCTCCCATGGAGCTGTGCCCAGGTTCCTGCCCCCAGACACGGGCTGGTGACAGTCAGGGAGACCCCGCAGTGTTTAGGAAGGAGGCTGACAACCCACGGGGAGGGGAATGGCCCCAGCTGTCCTCAGGGGGCCCAAGTGGCCGGCCTCCACCCACCCCCCCATCCCGACTCATTAGTCACTGAGCACGGGGGCCCGGAAGTGGGGTGGTCACTCGGGGGAGGCAACATGCTGCTGGGGGACCGGGGGTGGGGGCGGTGGCTGTGGTTGGGTCTGCAGACTCGCCCCCTCTGGGGAGGCGCCTGCCGGCTGGGGGGAGGCGGCCAAATAGCTCAGGGAATGGTAGGAGGGCATCTAAAGCGAAGATCTGCCCACGGGACCGGCCCGGACGGGCAAAGGGCGACAGGTCCGAGCGTCTGGGTCCCAGGGGCCGCCCGCGGGGGCTGCGGCGATTCCCGTCCCACGATGGGGGAGCCCGGGGCAGGGGCGGGCGGGCCAGAGAGGACGCGAGCACACGGCAGAAACCAGAGATGCTGTTTTATTTACACCACGAGAGCAACAAGCTGTCTGATGAGGTACAAACACTGGACTCCGGGTGAAGTGGAGTCGGCAGTCAGAGGAGGGGACACGGCCGTCGGGGAAAACCCGCCCACACGGAACAGAACGCGGATGAGAAAACCGGGAACAGAATCTCCAACTGCACGGAGCAAAAAGAAAGAAAGGACCGCTGGCAGGCCCAGACGATCGGAGGGAACGGATTACGTCACAGAAGAAAACGGGAGGCTGCCGCGGCGAGGACCCGGCCCGGAGCGCGCCGACGGGCCACACGCGGGCCGCGGCGGCGCCGCAGCTCTGTGCAAGCTCTTGGGTAAACGGGGTCAGCCCCCCTTGTATACATTATAATACGGGTCATTCTCATCCTCTGGGAAAGAGCGCCTCCCCTGCGGGGCACACACACCGAAAACCCGAGCAAACAAAAGTGTCCGCCTGCTCGTTCCTCCGGGCGCAGACTTGTCGTCACGTCGGACGAGGCGAGCCGGGCCGGGGACGAGCTCCGCGTCGTGGCGAGGAAGAAAGGGTCTCCTCTCCATGCAAAGGAGGGTCTGAACCCGCGGCGCTCACACAGGTCACGACTCTCGGCTTAAAGTGACATCTTGGCCACGCGTGGTCTACAAGTAACTAGAAAGTCACCGCAGCTGTGCGGAAAGGGGCTCTCCGGGGCTGTGCACCGTCACCGTCGGCGGCCACCGGGCCGGCCGGAGGGCAGCGCGCGCGCCTGGCCCTGTGCAAGATCCAAGGAACAAACAAAACAGAGCGAGGCAAACGCCTCCAAGTCAACGGAAGAGAGACGGGCAGTTCACCTCGAATTCTGTGTAGTTTCCCTAAAACAACTGTTTCCACATAAATACAATAAACTCTATTATTGGTATGTCACAAGTGCTAGATAAACTTTGTTTCTTAATATGACAAATGTTTAAGTAGTCCTTTTTTCTTTTTCTTACAATAAAAAGTACAATTTCTTAAGAATAGGTTCAGTAAGACGCAAACGTTCCCCCCCCCTCCCCACCGACTCTCCTTCAAGGTTTTGTTTTACAGAAAAACTCCCATCTGTCGCATCTGCAAATGTCGTGAGAGGGGAACAAAAAGGCATTTTTCCTCTTCCCCAAAGCTGCCGAGTCTGGCGTGCAAAATCTGTGTACGATAGAGACATGCCGGCCACATAGTCCATGCAACCTCCAGGTGTAGGAACTTAAAAAAATAGATTCATATATGTTTATATATATATTTATATATGTATCAATGCCCATAAAACACGTGGGCCCGAAAGTCTACAAAAAGAATGGAATGAGCACGTGGCTGTGACCAGCGAAGGAGGAATGTTCTGATCGAAAATTAAAACCGACAAACTCTGCCGCCCTGGCTTCCGTGCGGAGCAGCACCCGGCGGTCCTTCCTCTGGAAACAGATGTTCGAAAGTAAGTGGAGAAAAACCGAAACACTCTGACAAAGCGGCCCTCCGGAGCCGGGCGGCCGCCTGCTGGTGGGGCTCGGGCACGCCGGGGCGCGGCGGGAGCCGAAAGGGCGGGCGCCACGCGTCCCCGGCAGCATCGTGGGGAGTCCCGCGGGGGGACCTAAAGTGCTCGCTCGCTGACCCCCGGCCGGTGCCCCCGAGGCCTTTGCAAAGGAAGAAAAAGGCTAAATTAGGCGCAAGGACCGGAGAGGGGAGATGGGAGGCGCCCCCCCACCCCCCTCGGCGCGGGGGTCCTGCAGACCCCGGCGGCTGGCGGCGGGGAAGGGCCGAGTGTGTCTTCAAAGAAAAGAAAAGGCTACACGGTAATGCTTTAAGCACATCTGTGGGGCTGGGGCGCGTGGACACAGCAGCCGCGCCCCCCAGGCCTCTCTGCCGAGGGGTCTCCCCGCAGGAGACGGGGAGCGAGCCCCCCTCGGACGGCTCCCTGACCCAGTCACTGTAAAAAGCGTGAGATGACCTCTTCCTCTCCGAGAGCCGGGGCCGGCCGGCGGCGGGGCGGGGGGGCGGGGGGGGCCCGCGGGTCGCGCGGAGCAGGGCCCCCGTTGGCCACGGGCCGCTCCGCACCGGCCCGGATGGCCCAGCTGGCTCCCGCGCACCGGCTCCTCCCGCCAAGGTGGGCTGGGCCCCGCAGCAAGGAGGGGGCGGCGGGAGGGGGCGCAGTCACACCTGCCCCAAGACCTTTCTCTCCTACTCTCAGGCCGCTGTCCTGGACCTGACCACCAACGTCCCCGTGACCGAGCCAACCTAAGAATCTGGATTCGCTCGGTCAGGAGTCCGCCTGCCATCAGTGTCTCAGAAGCTACCCTGTGAATGCGACCAGACTCCGAAGCGTGGCTTGGGGCTCCCTCCTGACGGGAGCGCCGTGCCCGAACTCTCCCCGCGGCTCTGAACTCACTACATGCTTTGGAATGAAACTGGTGTCTTCAAGTGCTGAAAAATAAGTTACCAGTAAAAAGTGACGGTCAGTTACTGTCCGAGACAAAAAGAGCAAAGACTGGCTGCCCTGGTCAGGAATCTGTGCTGTCCCTGCAGGCTCGCCAGGCGGCGGGGGGCCCCTGGGCTCCCGCAGCCACAGGCTCCAAAATCCGGGGCCTGCTGCTGTCGGCCGGCCCCCGGCCGTGTGGCCGCGGCGGAAAAACCCAGAACAGGTGTGGGCCTCACTCCGGCCCCATGCATTTTGCTGACATGCTTTAAAAGGTCTTTGGAAAACTGAATTTAAAATCCTATCCTGACAACGTGGCCAGGCAAGTTGAAACAGGAGTTTCATGAGTGCTGACGGCCCGAGGCGTCTGGCAAGTGACCCTGCGATCCTCCCCGCGCGGCTGCCGAGGGGAAAACACAGCACCCCCTGTAACACTACCGGTGTGGAGGGAAGAAAAGCCCCTCGCTAATGGGCGCAGCCGTGGGGGGCGGGGCTGGGACAGCCAGTCACCGCCAGGAGCCTGCACGCCAACCACCCCCCACCTCGAGCTCACTTTCTGAAAACAAACCGAGGGCAGTTCCGTGCACCGCAGCAAACTGCTCGCTGTACGAAAATAAACAACAATGAAAATAATAATAATAAAAAAAAAAACCTTTAAAAGTTAAAAAAAAAAATGTACAAGCAGGAATTTAGAAAGAAAAAAGGTTTAGACATTATTACCATTCAGGAAACTGCTAAATGGTGAGAACAAAATGTAAAATTCACAAAACAATGCTTATTCAGGATCTCCTTGTGGAAAATTCATACAAAAATCAACAGCAAATGTCTATCCTTTGCTATAAAAACTCATTAGGTAAATATGTGCGAGGAGGCTCGGACCAGGAGGGTCCCGTCCGGAAAGAGCGGGAAGGACAGCTCACACCCGAAGGCAGCCGTCCAGTGGCGGACTCGTTGGCGATCTGGAAGCTATCCAATCTGGAATTCAAAAATACGTTGAGTTTCAAACTAGATCCCTTTCCGTAAGCACCTTGATGTCTAGTCCACACGTCATTCATTCGCCAGGGACCTTTACGACCTGCATTTATTATATATATATACTTTTTCTATAAATGCATTATAAATATTTTATCAAGATTTCATAAGAATCAAGTTTCTTAGCTTGGAATACATTGGAATATATATTATACATATATATATTTATTTATACCTAAAACTTAAGCAATACTTCATGCTACTTGCTTTTAATGAAAAGCATTCTGATCGTAACACTGGAAGTGAGCCTAGGACATGCTTCACGACCAAATGGAGATGCTCAATTGTTAAATGACGTACGAGAAAAGAACACTTTGGATTCATTTAAAATTTGTCGGACTTCAAAACCCCCAACAGTATTTGCCACTTTGCTGGAACTACCTGCACGTCTCTTAAACAGCACTAAAGCAAAACAGGAGCCACGGGACGGCAGCCCCCCCCCCCAGCAGCGCCCCCCCCACCCTGGCCAGCACGCAGCGGCCTCGGGGCGCGTGGGCCACCCCCCCTCCCCCGCCAGGCCCGAAACTGTCCCACCGATTCCTGCTGTTTATTTTTTCTTAAGGCATTGTTCCTCAGACTTCAGAAAACCCAGCCACAAAAAATCCATCAGAGCAATAAAAAAAAGGCACAAACTCGCATCTTCCGATGGCTTTGAGAGAGCAAAGCCGGGTCCCGCAGGCTCACGTTCCTGCGCGTGTCCACTCCGCCCCCCCGCCCGGCCGCAGACCCCGCCGCTGCGGGCCACGGAGGCGGCCGGGGCCTAGAGAACGTTCTCGTTAAAGAAAAAAAGAAGCTACGGGATGAGTTGAGTGGTTTACACGGAGACTGTGGAATTGTGGGTGATAATCAACTGTAAGCACCAGTTTTAATCGAGTCCGTTTTGTGTTATCAGATCTTTGATTTCCGTTTTCCTTCCCTCGTGGCGTCGAAGTGGGCGGCTGTGCCGCGAGCCGCACGGGCCTCCCTCCTCCGCGGCTTCCCTCCGGGAGCCGAGAGCCTGGCCGCGTGTGTGTCCGTGTGTCTGCGCGGCCGGCGTCTGTCCCGGTTCCGCGCAATGCTGCCCGCCCGGGGGGGGCCCGGGGGCCGGGCAGGGAGGGCTCCCCGCTGCCGCTCAAGCCCTGGCCAGAGATCGCGGGCAGGCCGCAGAGAAACAGGAGCTGTTCTTGGCGGAGCTTCAAGACAGGGACAAACAGACAAGAGAACCGCAGCTCCGGGGGAGGCTACAGGGGCAGCTCCTCTTCCATGGGCTCCTCGTCCGGTCTGCGGCGGCACCCCGGGGGGAGCAGGGGTGCGGCGGGCACGGCAGAGGGAGAGAGAAGCGGGGAGGGTCAGGGGGGGTGCCCACCTGCTCCGGGGCGTCTCCCGCACCCGCGCCCTCCTGCTGCCCGTTCCGGGCTCCCTGTGCCCCTGCCCCCCAAGGGCGGTCGTGGCGGGCCCCCCGCTCCCGAGTGAAGGGTCTCCAAGTGCTTCTCTGGGTCTTTGGCGCCGTTAAGAGCTGGCCGTGCGCGTGGGGACCCCCGCCCTCCGCCCCTCCGGGGCAGGCCCGGTGCATAAGGCAGGGCCTGCGGGAGAAACCGCGCGCCTCAGACACAAGGGCCAGGTCTGGGGCGGTGTGCAGAAGGGGGCACAGTTCCCGGAAGGGCCCGCCGGGCCAGGGCGGAGGCGCTCACCTCTTCTCCGCGGGCTTCACGCCCACGGACAGCGAGGCCATGGCGGTGACGGTCTCGGCTTCCTCGTTCTCGCACTTCTGGGCCTCTACCAGAGAGTGTCCCACCGTGGAGCAGAGGCGCGGCAGGGAGCGCCAGTACTGGCCTGGGGCAAGGGAAGAGCTGTTACCGGGAGTCACCCGCCTTCCCGGGGTCTCGAGCCGCACTCCTCCCGGGCGCCTTGAAGAGCACCTCTCTCGGGGGACAGAAGCCGGGGTACCCCCTGGTTCACAAACGCTGGGCTCCCCCACACTGCCAGCCAAGTCCTCGGGAGTGGGGCCTCCCCCCCGACTCGGGCACTGCCCGTGCGAAGGGGCCTCCCACGCAGACCCTCTGAGATGGGACCCTCTGAGATGGGCCTAAGGGACCCCTTCAGCGTTTGTTGGCACACAGGGGCTTCCCAGCAGGGAGGCTGGTGGGGACCCAGTGTCTGCGCAGGGAGCGCAGGGCGTAGCCTGCCTGCAAGACAGTCCGGGTGATGTGGGTCAGCCCGTGCCCCCGGGAGGTTCCTGCTGAGCGCTGGCCCAGACAACTCACTGTGGATTTCTATGACTTTCTCCATGGACCGGACAGCATTAGCATTGGGTCTCTGCTGCAGAACCTTTTCCGGGAGAGGATCAAGCTAGAAAAAAAAATCAAAACACACTATGAATACAGATATAGCCCCATGTGTGTTGAAGCGGGACGCTCAAAGTCAGCACCTGTTTGCTGAGCGTACTTGCTAACAGAGAAGAGGAAAAACCCAACAATACCTTTGCTATTTACTATACGATTTTTGTTTAACATTTTCTTTTTAACGTTTATTTATTTTTGAGACAGAGAGAGACAGAGCATGGGCAGGGGAGGGGCAGAGAGAAAGGGAGACACAGAATCCGAAACAGGCTTCAGGCTCTGAGCCGTCGGCACAGAGCCCGACGCGGGGCTCGAGCTCACGGACTATGAGATCGTGACCTGAGCCGAAGTTGGACGCTCAACCGACTGAGCCACCCAGGTGCCCCTGTACGATTTTTGTTTTAAACAAAGGTATATTTTTTTTCTTACGAATCGTAAAATCAAGACCTGAGCTGAAGTCGGACACCTGCCCCTAGATTTATTTTCTTTAGGGTAATTTTTGTAGGAGACTGTCCGGTCTAGTTGTGAGTTGCTGCGTCGGGAGGCACCGTGTCGACGAGTGGCTGGTGTACAAGACCTGGGGCCTCCAGGGACGCTGCACCACAGGCTCATCAGTAGGGGAAAGCATGGCTACTTTTCGGAAATACTGCTTTATGTCCCTAGTCTTACAAAGAATGCCTGAACGCCCCATTGACGATGTTCTTCCAAAAATGGGGAAAGGGTAAAAGGAAGAAAAGTGAACAGAATCTCTCAGAGGGGAGGGACCTTTTGCTGCAAGACTTTCCTCCAGTGCAGGCAGCAGAAGATAATCAGGAAAGAAACACAAGACGACCAGAGGGGCCACAGGGCAGACTGGAGCGTCCCCAACATGACAACCAAGCACGCTGGTTCAAATGCATCACGGAAACACAAAAGTAATTCTAAAAAACTTTAAGGGATTAGACAAGCCTTTAAAATGCAGGGAGATGTGCTGGGTTCCAGAAGGAAGCAGAACCTGCCCAGGGCAGTCACACGTCCTGGGACAGCCCCCCCAACCCCCCGAAGATGAGCTGGCCTCACGTGGACAACTGCAGGGCAGGATTTGGTTCTTGGCCTGGGCTCTGCGGGGAAGGGACACAGCCCCCTGAGAATCAGCCCGGTTTACAGGCCGCTGTTTGCAGTGCTCAGGTGCCTGGCAGAGCAGCCGCAGACCCTCTCGTGAGGACCGCGTCCCCAAAGCAGGCCGCCGACCAGGAATGCCAGCTCAGTTCCTTGAGTGCCCAGTCAAAACATCGTAAGACAGAGGTCAGCCAGCCCACGTGGACTGGGGTGAGGAGGACAAGCTCTCGCACATCACTCTCCAGCAGGGGGCACCAGGCTCCTTGGGGAAATGGGATTTTCCAAGGTTGGCGCAGGGCAGGGCTGAGAAGGGCCTGGTGGTCTCGAGGGACCAGATGGCAGGTGGTGCCGACAGGATGCGCACGAGGCCCATCGGGAGGGAGACACACAGGGGGTACTGAACTTCACACAGAGCATGAACGTGTCCAGGAGTCCGTACCGATGGAAAAAGCGATTGAACAAATCGATGGGGGGGTGGGGAGGAGACATGTTCCTGAAGAGGGATTTCGATAACTTCTGCACACGCCCCCTCTCCAAGACGTGGAGTTTCACACTTTCCCATCTGTCCCCTCGAGTGTGAGTTGAGCCCCTCTTCCCGACATCCACCACAGAGCACGTGTGGAAGTGGAGAAGGGGGACTTCACACAAGGCTCACGGTTCACTTCGGCAGAGATAAGGCCCGGGGAAGGCACTGTCCTGGACAGAAGCAGGGGGCACCTGACCCCACGGTCTTCCTCCCCTGTCCAATCGTAAGGAAAAACCAGGCAAATATCAATTGAAGGACATTCTACAAAACACCTGAGTAGCATTCTTCGATTGCCGAAAATTGTCAACGTTTCAAAAATGACAACCAAGGGAAGCTTGAGAGGCCCCCACAGCCCAGAGAGGGTAAGGACAGGGCATGGCCGGTCGCACGGTGGGGTCCCGCATGGAGCCTGATGCGGGAGGGGCAGTCGTGGGAAGGCGAGCGAATGCTGGGCGTGTTTGGGCATGAGCAGTGCCGTCCAGGGTTGGCTCCCAGGCTGAGGTCAGACGGGCCGAGAGGAAACTGTCTGAAGGGTCAGCTATCCAGGATTAGAGGTCTAGTAAAAAACCCACAGATTTATGTCCTCAAAGACCGCAGTTCTTGAAATGATCAGTTTTAAAATTTTTTTTTTAACGTTTATTTATTTTTGAGATAGAGAGACAGACAGAGCATGAATGGGGGGGGGGGGTCAAAGAGAGGGAGACACAGAATCCAAAACAGGCTCCAGGCTCTGAGCTGTCAGCACAGAGCCCGACGCAGGGCTCGAACTCACGGACCGCGAGATCATGACCCGAGCCGAAGTCGGCCGCCCAACCGACTGAGCCACCCAGGCGCCCCGAAATGATCAGTTTTAAACTATGCAGTAAGTAGGTTTAAGAAGCATTAAAAATAAGATACTGCTCCTGAAATCTTTATTGTACTATATGCTAACTCACTTGGATGTGAATTAAAAAACAAATAATAGAAAAATAAAGGTGACTTTTATAGTAACAAAAATAAGTAAGACACTAACATAGGATTACTCACCAGGAGGATTTGAAAGAGAGCCAAACAGAACTTCTAGAAATGAAAGCGTAACAGCAGAAATTGGAAACTCGGATCAGAGAGAGAGAAAACTGGTAACGTGGAAGCAACAGCGGAAGGGGTGGCCTGAATGCACCAGGGACGCGGGGAGCGGGCAGAGGGGGAAGGGCTCCGTTCATCTGCTCAGTGTCCAGGGGGTGGGGAGGGGTCGTTAGGGGCGCCCACGGCCGAGGCGTCTCCAGGACTGACTGACGGGAAGGATCCCCCGTCCAGAAGGGGGGATGAGACCCGAGCAGGAAGAATCATGCGAGACACCCACCCCTGTGCACACCAGTGAGGCTGTGCGACATCAGAGACCAGCAGAGAGCTCTGATAGCAGCTGAGAACACGGTGTGCGAAGGAGCCGGTGAGCCAGGCACTGGCTGCTTCACAGCAAAGAAAGCAACAGGACAGGGTGTGATTGTTTCAATGTGCCGAGAAAGCGACGGCCAACCCAGGGCGGCACCCCTGCTCACTCACGCGTGAGGGTAAAATCATGCCTTTAATAAAAGCAAGCAAACGGGGGAAGGTGACGGCCATGTCCTTCTCCGGGGAAACGTAAGGGGCGTGCTCGTGCTGAAGGCACAGTGGTCCCAGGTGACGGTCTGAGAAGCGAGAAGAAATGAGCAAAGAATGTGAATGCAAGAAAGGCCACAGAAACAGGGACCACAGAAGACCACGGGAATGGTGCCATCCCGGCGAAGCTAAAGATAAAGCAAGCGAGAGGCATGAGCTGCCGGTCAGGGATTGCACGTGACCCGGGAGGGGGCTGGAGGGGGGGCTCCCAACAGAGCAAATAAACACGCAGGGCACCGGGCACAGGTCAGTTACGGGAAGCAGGTAGCTTTTCTGTACGACCACGTCCAACAGGGTGTCGTTTAGTCCACGGCCCCGCCTGGGTCCGGGGGGCGGGGGGGAAGGGAAGAGGCCACTGACCACATCACGGGTACATGTTAGTGTGTGTAAGGATCACTACTGGAAACCACAACCGGCTGTGTAGCCCTCCTACGCAGCGGGGACAGATGGAACGCGGGGAGCCCCCCGTCAGGTCGTCACGGCGGGAGGAGGCCAGGAGCCGTTGGTGAGAAAGTGCTGCGGAAACCGGGGGAGCGCAGGGCAGGGCGAGATGGGGACACGGGTCTGGAAAAAGCGGCAGAGCAACAAAGGACGTTAAAGGACCGGAGTCTCCACTTAAAGGCCACACCTCGGACTGGCTATAAAAATCAGAATGAAATCCAGCCTTATGCTGAGAGAGGAGGGGGCTGGAAGGCAGGAGGAGAGACAGACGAGCCAGAGCAGGAGCCTCAGGACACGGTCAGTGGTCCACACCACGTGCGTGAGCGGGAAACCGTGGCTGGACGTAAAGGAGGGCTCTACGGAGTGACACAACTTTCGATTCACCGAAAGGACAGGACTTAAAATTTGTACACATTTGGCGAAACTCGCTCAACATGTAGGAGGTGAATGTCGCCAGAACCAAAGTGGGTGGACAGAGGCGCGCCGTGGGAGGAGAGGGTGGCCCGTCTTCCTGAGAAAGAGCAGGCAGAAGTCAACAGAGAAAACCAAATGTGGACGCTACAACAGGCCTGGAGGAGAGGACAGAGCCCTGGGAGACGGGCGGAGGAGGCGTGCTCCTTCCAACACACCGGGAGCGTCCTCGCAGACGGACCGCGCTCCGGCCGTGCAGCGAGCGTCCCCGCAGCCATACCTCCTGCTCCTGCCAATGCACGAGCCGGAAGAAACTGGTCACAGACGAGAGCTGTGAGCCTTTAGGTTTGGAAATTCGAACAAACAAAAACCCCCGCGCCCACCAATCACGGGTCAAAGAAGTCATCGACAGAACTCAGGAAACGCTCAGAAATAAAAAGTAATCCAAGTGCCACGTATCCGTCTGAGGCACACACAGGTCAGAAAAAGCAGGTGCTCAGTTAAGAGGTGAGCGACAGGACAGAGCAGGCCCGGACAAAGACGTGAAGAAAACACACAGAAAAGGGGCAGAAACATATTCTGGAAAAGAAAAAGGCCACTGGGGCTGAAAGCTGATTCTCTGAAACAACTTAAATGGACGGGTCGTGGCGGGACTGGGCGAGGCCGCCACCCAGGCACAGAAGCGGAGCCGGGAGGTGAGGGGGCCACGGCTGGGGTGCCACAGGCAAGAAGAAACCTGGCTGAGGTGGATGAATCTGCTACGGCGTGACCTCCCGGCACTAACTCGAGAAGGGACAGAAGTGACGCAGTCAGTCACCTAGAACTTTCCTGCAAAGGAAACCCAGGGCGCAGGAGAGCCCTCCAGGCAAGAGATTACTCTGATCCTGCACTCGCTCTTCCAGAGGACAGAAAAGGAGAAGATGCCTAAGTGTCCATCTGTCCACCCACCCATCCATCCGTCCAGCTGACCACCCGTCCAATCCCCTGTCCATCCGTCCGTCTTGCCACCCACCCACCCACCCATCCGTCCTATCTTCCTCTCTATGAATAAACGGGAAAACACTGGCCTAGTAGAAAACTGGGCAAAAGCCATGAGCTTCACCAGAGAAGAAAGCATGGGCTGCCAACAGGTCCCCGAGGACAGGCTCGGAACCGGCAGGTGATGAGGAAACGGCCCACCCCGCCTGGGGTGCCATTCACCCCTCAGGCGGGCAGAGGTCGAACGTCAGGAGGCCGAGTGCCACCGAGGCCCCGCGCGGGGACTTCGCGGGAACCGCCGACCCGCGACAACCTGTGGGTCCCAGGTGGGGAGACGTGGAATCAGAGCCACAGCGGGACGGTCCCCCCAGCACCCCTTCCCCCCGGCCGGGCCCCCGTGCGCAGACAGCTGCGTCCCCGCGGGCAGCCTGCTTGGCCAGGTCCTGTGTGGACGGCGGTGAGGGGCGGAGCCCGGGCTCCACGCACCGGGTTCGGGTTTTCACAGCCGCGCAGCCCTGACTGTCCTGCCCGACTCCAGTATCGTCAGAAACTTCGTTCTCCCGCTTTTAAGAGAAAAACGGCTTCAGAAACCCAACTCATTCCATAAAGTCTCACTCTGACGCAGAGGGCTGCATCAGGGCGAGGAAGTCGTGACTGGCTCTGCTCAGGGTGGGAGGCTCCCCACGGCCAGTCTCCGGGGCCGGCTGGCCCTCCAGGGGCTTATGTCACCCTCCCCTCACAACAGCCTCTGCCACCGTCCCCTCCAAGCGCTGCGGTGCGCGTGTCCCTGCGTTGTCCCCACCGCGTTCCCGCGGCGGCTCCCTGTCTCGGGCACCCCAGGGGATCAGCCTGTGGCTCGACTGCGGCCTGGGGCTCGTTCTCCGTCCCAGCTCCTGGCGAAGGCTTCTGGAAGGTGAGGTGTCTGCGTGCTTGCATGAGGAGCACACGGGGAGGACGTGTCCCCCCCGTGCTGGTTACCTTGTCCCTTCTCTGTCATGAAGTTACGCGGAATTCAGGGGAAAGATCCCAAGAAACCTCGGGGCAAAGCACCGCCCGCGGCGTGGGCTTGCACAGAAGCCCGAGGGGACGCCCCTGGGAAGAGTGGGCGGCTCCTGTGGGGTCTCCGGGAGGAAAGGAGTAAAGGGACAGAAGGGAAGCAAGGTGACAACGCAGCGTGTCGCCGGTGGCACATGGTTTGTTCTCGTGATGACCGGCGGAGAGCTGCAAGGCCAGCGCGAGGCCATGCTGAGGGGCAGAGGGTGCCGGCCCAGAGCATCGCCCTGCAGGCTGGCCCCTGGTCAGCTGGGCCCCGAGCAGCCACCTGGCAGCACCCGGCACCGGGCTCTGTTCCGGGGCCGGAGATGCGAGGCTGCCTGCCTCCAGCCTTGGTGTGGCGACAAAGGGCCGGGAAACGGGAGAAACTTTAGGACTCAGAGTGTTCCCCCTGACCAGTTGCGATTTTGTTCTTTCATTTAGCGGGGGCGGCCCGCTAAGTGCAAACCGCTGTTCTATAAACCCGGGCTACGTCGGTGAACAAAGCACACGCCACCCATCCCCCAGCCTTAGGGTGGCATCTAGTGATGGGGAGAGACTGCCAGGTGAGCTACAGCCTTACTGGAGGAGTAGATCCAACAGAGAGCAGGGTCGCATGACACAGGGTGTGGTGGGGGGACTGCCGTGTCCATGCAGCGGCCAGGGTGGTCCTGAGCAGGTGCCCTCTGAGCAAAGACCAGGAAGAAGCCGGGAGGGCGAAGCCACGGCGCCCTGGGGACGTGACAGGCGTGGCCGGGCAGGGGGAGGGGGCAGAGTGGTGGAGGGGAGGGCAGGGCAGGCTGGTGTGGGGGTGGGCTGCCCTGTCCACCCTCGGGGCAGCAGTGACCTTTCTGGAGACGGGGCCAGGTGGGGGTGCAGGCATCGGGAGGCTGAGGTGGGGAGCAGAGAAATGGGTGGCGGAACCCCCCCCAACAGGGAGGCCGTCCAACACGAGCGGAGGGAGGGAGGCCCTGCCCCCCCCCCCCCCCCCCCCCGGGCCAGACTCACAGAGTCCCTGGGCCTTTGTGTCCTGGAAGGGGCGCTCAGCCGGGGAGATGTGTCACTGAGCTCCAAAGCCTCGTGCTCGCGCTGCGGGCCTCCTCTGGGAGACGGCTCTTTTGGGGGGGAGCAAATGGGCCGGCTGTAGACAGGAGACCCCCAAAGCCGCCCTGATGCCTGGGTCCGGAACACTCCAGAAGCACACCTTAAGCTTAGTATTTGAGATGCTGGCCTCAGCACAAGTGAGCAGGAAAACACTCCGTGTCCCACTCTGAGGATGACAAACGTCTGGCCCTTGCAGACCGTTCTTGGTCTGATGACAGCTGTTCAGGGCTTCAGCTCCTGAGTCTCGTTAGGAGGGGAAAGCCTTTTTCTGCTCCACAGTCTGGAAGGGCCGCTCAAGAACCAGCAGGTTCCGATGACCTGAGAAAACGGTGCCCAAGACGTCCTGGCAGAACTTGGGCCGTTGCTCGTGCTTTTCCTCACGTGGGAAGATCTGCGTCGGCCGGGAGAACTTCCGTGACAGAGGCGCCCGTCCCGTCCACACTGGGAGCCTTTCTCCGGCCCGCACCGGGCCGCCAGAGCCCCCACGCAGCCACCCCGCCAGGGCCCCGGCCGCGTGGGTCAGCTTGGCAGCCTTCTGGCCCTCGCGGTCTCCTTCCCGCTTCTGAGTCCAGACTGCCGGCACCCAGCAGGCACGCCAGGCCTCCTTCCTGCCAGAGGGTGTCTCAGGGGGCCCACCTGTAGCTCTGACCCCCACACCAGGCCCTGGCTGCTCTGCCGGCCCCTCCCGGGCCCAGCTCCCCATAGCAGTGCGCCCGCTAGCAGGCTCCCGCCTCTCTGTCCCCCGAGTGCGGTGGGTCCCTTCTCTGGAGGGAGACTCCAGCCTCCTTGGCCTCAGCATGGCTGCTCCCCAAGAACAGATTTCAGTCTTCATCCTTCCAAGGACACAGGCACCCTGACCATGCCCCGGGGGGCTCCCTGCCGACCGCCTCCAGAGGGGCCTCCAGGGGCCCTGGGTCGCTGCCTGGTCACTCTTTGAGGCTAGAGGCTCCCGTCACGTGCCAGTGGCATCCTCGGCCACATCGCTGCTGTCCCTGAGCACGTCCACAGCTGCTCACGGCTGGGGCCCAGGGGGGACGCTCCCCAGGGCTGTCCCCAACTGTGGCTGTTTTGGGGGTCACCTGAGACGTCAGCGGTGGTTCCTCGGCCGTGCTGAGCGTGGGGAGGGCTGCTGTCTGCCCGCTCGGGCTGGGCAGCCGTGGTGCGTGGAACCGTGGCAGGGGCGCGGCCACAACTCCCTAACCGTCTCTGTCAGCGGCCTTTTCCGTAGCTCTTCCGGGGAAAACACAAAGGCTTGTAGAACACGAGGGGCTGGTTTCCAGCAAAGTTTTTGAAATGCAAACACAAGCCATAGGAGGACTAAGAACTACAAATCACGATTCCTTTTGAGAAAAGGTCAAGGGCTCAGACGCACAGCCAGCACCGCCTCCGCTAACCCACAGCCCGGGTGAGGTGGGCTCACCACGTCTGGTCTACACAGCGGGCGGCAGGGCCCGGCAGTGGGGCTCGGGGAGCTTAGTGGGCTCTGGATGGCGCCTGCAGGGGGCTGGGGGACCACATGTCAGGCCCGGGCAGCGGCCCCATCGTCCTGGGGAAGCAGTGGCTATGGGCTCAGAGCGTCCCCGTGCCTGCAACGTCGCGGAGCCTTCTCTAACAGCTGCTGGTGGCCCCCTCCCCAGGCACGTGCGGGGCAGCCCCCTGGGGGTCCCTCCAGCCGTGCGGAGGACCCGGTCCCGTGTCCTGGGACTGACCCCGGAGAGCTCCCCCGTCTCCCCTCTCCCCGCACGCTCGCCCCGCCTTCCGTCTGGCTCTGTCCTCGTAGCTGCGGCTCCTCCTGGAAGAGGGGGAGTCGTTGAAAACAGCACCCCCCGAAGGTGAGCCCCGTGAACAGTGTTTCTTGCTGCCAGGGCCACAGTGGGAGCGTGGCGGTCAGTAACGGAACCTGCTGGACAGGCGGTTCACGGGCCCTGCTCAGCCGCCACCCCGGGAGCGGAACCAGGCAGCCTGCGACCGCGGGGACCCTCATCCTCGCTCTACAAAGGGGGCCAGGGAGGGTCGGCCTGTCACCGCACGCCCTTCATCCCACTGTCACGATGATGGGGCGAGGAGGGCACTCTGTGCCAGGGCAGGTACAGCTCTCCCCACTTCTAGAACACGGCGCGGGCCCGCCCTTCCAAACGTTGGTCAGCGGGTGACTCGCCACCCTGGCCCCGCCGCACACAATCTGAGATCCTGTGTTCCCCACAAGCGCCTGCTGGCCCCCCCAAATGGTCACTGCGGGCCTGAGGGGGCCTGACTGGGAGCGTGAATACGTGTGTGAGGGCGTGTGCAGGTGAGGGTGCACGTGAGAGAACGAAGACTGGCTGTCGGGCTGTCACTATCTCCCCGTCCCTGTCCCTGTGTGTCTCTGTCCCCATCTCTGTGCCTCTGTCTCTCCTGGTCTCCCTATCTGTCTGTTCCCATCTCTGTGTCTCTCCGTGTCCCCATCTCTCACTCGCAATTGTTGTGACCACTGGGAGCGGTCGCACCGGCTCCTTTCCTAAGCGTGAGGGTGCAACGAGGGGCCAGATCCCCCCACACCTTCCTCGACGCCGGTCTCACCTGGCCCCCTACCATTCTCCGCCGATCTTGGACTTGGGCCGAGCGGCAGTACGTAACTGTGAAATGCGCCATGATTAAGCAGAAATTGCCCAAATAAACCCTACCCTTGTGGGGGCCCGTGCCCCGGGCCCCTCACTGCTGCCAGTCCGACCGGAGGCCTCCGTGCCCACCTGCTGGGCTCCCCGCATGTCTGCCTACACTGCTTGCTCTGTAATACTTAAGCGGCACATTCAAATGATTTTCCATCGTCAACTGTCACCGATGGTTGCAAATAACCTAAAGCTGGAGCCATCACGTAAGACGGCTCTCAGGAGCAAGGCCGGACTTCAGACGGCGGTCGCCCGGTGGCCCGGGTGACGGTCCAACCGCTTGTCTGCAGGCCGCGGCGGCTGCGTGCCAAACTGTCCCACACACGGAGCATCAGCCCGGAAAGCCCGCAGGGAGGAGGAGCGGGGCTCAGTGCAGCTTCCTTGCAGGAGAAAGACTTTCAAGAGACCTCGATACAACTAGTGCTTAAGGAAAACGTTTTCTTCGTAGAAGGGAAACGCCTAGGGAGCGGGACGGGCCTGGGCTTTATTGTGTAAAACAACTAGCTGTAACAATCGAAAAGCTTCAGGATGGTCTGAGTATATTACTCAGCTGTTCTTAAACTCTTGCACAAAGTCTGGGGGCGCGGGCTGTTTTCTGTGAAGAAAGGGTGGTGACGTGTGGACACGTTAAAAAGCAGGCCCGTCTTTTATTCCAGAACAGCCCAGCACATTGCTAACAACCTGACCGGAAAGGAGGTCTGCCACCAAGCTCCGTGGTCTACACAGCACGCGTGACAAGAGGCCGTCAGGAGAACACAGAGCCCCCTGAGGCCCACCGCCCACGCCCCACCGCTGGCCACGGGCTGGGCGCCACGGGGCATGTGGAAGCAAGTCCTTCTGGGAGCTGGGTGCTGCTGACTCTGGCTCCTGGTCCTACTCACCCTGGTGCTGAGGGTCTAGACCCTGCTCCTCCAGACCCTGAGCCCGGCCATCCAGGGCTGCTGGGCAGGAAGCACGGGAGGGTCTCCACCACTGCGGTCCTAGGACAGCCCCCTGGGCCAGCGCCCTCCTCCGGGTGTGTGGGCCCAGGACCGAGACGCTGTGGTTCTCCCCCCTGCTGCCACACCCCCCAGGGTCACCTGCCTTCCTCTTCTTGTTGGCCACCTCACCCAGAGGACACACACAGGGCTGCCCGAGGATCGAACCCCCGACAGGCCGTGCTCACATGTGACCCTGAGCTCGCGTGGCTGCAACTAGGCCTTGGGGTTCAGACCTCACGTTTGCCTCCAAATGTCATCCTGTCAGCCCCGTCCACCCCGAGCCTGGAGGGGCACAGGCCACACGTCTCACCCTGCCGTGTCCACAGCGTGCTGCTGACGGCTCACCCAAGTCAAACGGAACAATACTGACCGCCAGTGGCCGGAGGACAGAGCCCTGCATCCTGTCACTGGGGACCTGTCTGCGCTCTGTCGTCCCACCGTGTCCCGTGGGATGCAGTCAAATGTCACAAGCGCCCTCAAGTGCCTGCCTGAGCCCCACTTTGCACCTTCCACTGGAGCCCTCCTCAAACGCCGTGCGGGCCCTGCTGCCCGCTGCGTGATCCCGACGGGGGTCTAGGAGGGCAGACGTGCGGTGGGCCAGAGCCCGCTCTGGGAGATGTGCCTCCTGGCGGAGCTCTAACTGGCTCAAGCTCCCAGGCTGAGACGGACGCGGCGTCTACAGCACAAGAAAGGGGCCTCGACAGGGGCCTTCCTGGGCCAGGCAGAGGCAGCCCCACACGGGGGAACTGGCCGGTACTCCGCACAGCACCACCCTCTCCCTGGGCTTCTGGGCCTCCCGACAGAGGGCTCAGTGGAACGGGAGGGGCGCCCTCCCCACCAGGGCCTGCTTGACTGCAGCCCAGAGCAGAGCCCGACAGCCACAGGGGCCGTCTCCGCCTGGGCCTCCCGCCCCAATCCTCCGGGCCACCCTGCCTTCCAGATCTTCTTGGGAGCGTCCACAAGTGGCCCGGGGATCAGGCACCACTCCGGTCGGGCGGAGTCCTGAGCCGTGCGTCCTCCAGCCGCAGTTCGGGGCCTTGTCACTCAGGCTCCTCTGAGTCCAGGTGAGCAGGGGGAGGGAGACCCACACGGGGACGGCGGCGTCCCCACGGACGCCCAGGGAATCCGCCCGGCTGGAGCGTGTCCTCGCACACTGCAGACCTCGTGGGCCGCCTCCGGACGTCCCCCACGTGGGCCCTGTGTCTGGTGAGCCTGGGCCCCCGGCCCCTCCCTGCTGTAGGTCGGGCCTGTGATCTAGGGAGCCCCGCCTGTGCTCCCCCAGACACCGGCCGGCTGGCCTCAGACCGCGCGGCGATGCCATAGTGAGCGACGAGAACAAGCTGTGCTGTGAGGGACCGGAACCCGCCCCGCGCTCCTCCGAGGCGGTCAGGACACAGGCGTGTGACCCCATGTCCAAAGGCCCGCGGATGGCTTTAAAACTTCAGGAAGAGCACATTTCGGAAAATCGAAGTGGGAACTACAGTTTCGGGTCACACTTCAGACGCTGCAGGCGGCACTTGCCCCCCCGCCCTCCGTCCACCCACGGCTGGGCAGCTCTCCCCACCTGCGGCCCCAGCCGGGCCGGGGCAGCCCGGCCCAGCATCGCCCTGGGACACAGCGCTCCCGGGGACACTCTCCCCTGAGCCCTGAGAGGCTCCCTCTCCGGTCCAGACCCTCCGAGCTCAGCTGTGCAAGCCAGCATCCCCCTGACTTTGTCCCGTGGCCTGGGTGGGGACAGGGCCCCAAGTCTGGGTGTTGCCGGGACCCCATGCCCCAGTCTGCAAACCTGCACGGTGACGCTGCCCCCAGAATTTACCTTCGAACCCCTCTGAGAAGGGACTGTCGACGGAGGAAGTGGGGAGATGAGAAAACCCACACACAGAGGCGGGTATCTTTACAACATAGGATCCCAAGCCACCTTTGCAGAGAAAAGGGTTCCGGGTAGCCCTTCAGCTCCCACCCTTCCAGCCATGACCAGGGCACCGTGCAAGTGTTCAGCGGTCCTGCTACGGGGTGCGGGGGGGGGGGGCGGCGGACATGACCCCGGCCTGAGTACAGATGCACCAGAGCCCACGGGTCCGAGCCCCGAGCCTGTGCACAGAGCAGCCGCGGACGCCCTGAGCCTCCTACCTCGTTGCCCAGCAAAGCAGAAACACATGCTTCCGAGGCGTCGCAGATGGCCGTGAGGTCGTGGCCCCCCTCCAGGGCCAGAACAATCCGGCCGCCAGCCAAGCCCATCAGCTGCTTCGTCAGGTACCCGAAACCTGCAACAGGAAACGGGAGGCGTGAGCCGAGGCCGAGGGCGGGCCGCGGATCAAAGCACCCAGAGACGCATTACATCACGTTACAGAGACC
Organism: Felis catus; assembly: GCF_018350175.1. NCBI lineage: Eukaryota > Metazoa > Chordata > Mammalia > Carnivora > Felidae > Felis > Felis catus. Next base: position 219,443,586 of record NC_058375.1, read on the forward strand.
CAGGGGGCTGGCGCTCCGAAACACATAATAGAAGCCAGGTCTGATTGTAATAAATTCATTGAAGAATTTCGGTTTGGGATTCTGTTTGATCTGCTCGAGAGTAGGAATTACGGTTTGGTGCTTTGACTTTATAATGCCGCAAATCATCTCGTTTGGGGGAAAGGAAGGAGCCCCCGGAGGAGCCCCTCGGTTCTCGGGCTGGGGCCACAGAAGAGGCACCAAGAATGTGCCCCTGAGGCTGTGTCCTGGGAGCCTCGGGGCCAGGGAGAGGCGCGGGGGTCTGGTCGGCCGGTGTGCTGGGCACACGCGTGTGCACGTACAGTCACGGGCACACGCGCCATGGTGCGGGCCCCTCCCGGACTCACACACCACGTCTGGCGAGTCTGGATTTCATCAAGAGCCACAGCATGCCCTCTGCACCCACCTCCCCTCCCACCAGGAGAAAACGCATGACGGGTAGTGGTGATTACCGTCCTCACCAGCACGTTCTGATGTTTATTCAAGCTGGCAAAAGCTGTGCCGCCCTCAGCGGCCCCGTCACAGGCCGCCATCAGCGGACCAGGCCCAACGCCGGGCCATGACCTCCCAGAGCCTCGGCTACATCTCTGACGGGAACGGTGATGGGGCCCCGAGGCTGCCCTGAGGGCCACAGGCGCCCCAGCCTTTACTGCACTTTCCACAAAGGGAAGGTCTGGGGCAAGCCTGAGTCGGGCAAGTCCGTGGGTCCGTGGGCAAAGTTTTTCCAGCAGCACTTGCTCATTCTGTGTCTCTGCGTCACATTTTGGTAATTTTTGCAGTATTTCTACCTTGTTCATCATCGTCGCGTTTGTCATGGCGATCGGTGGTCACAACTCCCGCAAAGCCAGCAATAAAATAACTTCTAATTAAGGCACATACGCGGTTTTAGACGTGACGCTATCGCACGCCGAACAGACCACACGGTAGTGTAAACTAACTTTTATCTGCAACGGGAAACCCAAACGTTCCCTGGCCTTGCTCTGTCACGGAGGCCTGGGCCTGAACCCACATGGTCTCCAAGGGGAGCCTGTAAGTGGAGAAGCTCAGAACACGGCCAGCAGCAGGCTGGCCACGCACGGAGGGGCGCTGGGCGTGATGCTACGCTTGGCCCTCTGCCCGGTCAGCCCGGTGTGGGCCCCCGGGCCCCCAGGCGGCATCAGGGAGGGCTCTGAGGTCTGTGCTGGGGCACGGCCCCCGCGAGGGCCACCTGGTGCATCCACCGTTTGCCCTGTGTTCTCGGGGGCGGCAGGCACGGTCACGTTTTTGGGAAGATGTAACACGGACAGTTTCCTCCTATCGTTGCTAAAGCGAGGCTTGAAATGCAGAGCACGCCTAACCGTAAACACAGCAGAATCCAGACCGTGTTCCTGGGCGATCTGCAGACCCGACTTACATCTGGCGGAGAGGTTGTAGCCGCCGAGCGGCGTGGGGTGGCCCTCCACGGCGTCGAAGCCTGAAGACACGAGCACCACGTCCGGGGCGAACTCGCTGGCGATGGGCATGACCACGGTTCTGCGAAGGGCAGGAGAAGGCGACACGGGTTAGCTGAGGGGGCACGGCCGGGAGGAGACTGGCCCATCTCCCACCCAGGTCAGCAGAATGAGGGCTCCGCACGGGGGCTGGGATCGGAGGACTCGCACCCAGAAGGTGATCACGGCCCATTTCACAGCACCCTCAAAGCCCGAACCACTGAGCCCCGACGTGAATGCCCAGGGAAGCCACCGCACAGGGGTTCTGGAGGAGGCTGGTTGATCATGTTGGGGGACCTATAACCCCCGCAGCACCAGCCGTCCAGACTGCTAAAGATCTTCCCCACGCCTCATTTTCTGTTCCCTGTAGGTCCTGTCTCGCTCCTGTAGGGGGGGGGGTGCCTCTGTTCCCCCCATGCCCCCTTCATGTGGCCCGGATTCAAGACAGGCACAGTCACCGACTGCCCCCGGCACCAGGGACCCACAGCTGTGGGGCTGAGAGGACAGGGAGCCCCCGAGCAGCCCTGGCCCGCCGGGGGCCCCCACTCGTTCCTGCACGCCAGCCACAAGCGACTGGATGGCCGGCAGGCACACGGGCGGGGCGGTCAGTGGGTTAATCGGACACCTGGGATCTTTACGGGGATACCAGGCAAGCACATTTAAGAGAATGGACGGGCTAAAGGTGTAAACACCCACCGAGAGGTCCAGTGGTTTAGTTACATTAGGGAAATGAGGAAAACGGCTCCACGAACAGTGGAAAAAACACTTCTTAACACAAAACAACCACTTGCACGTGGTCTAATGACACCGCCCGGCTACAATGCAGGACGTGTCACAACAGGAAGCTATGTGACTTCGTCCGTCACTTAAGCTTGCTCTATTCGATTCTGAATCCATCACCAGACTTCCCGGGTCTCCCTCCTCCCTCGGGGCGAGGCGGGCAGTGCTGCGGACACAGGGGCCGGGTGCCTGGAGCAGGCTGGGTGCGCCTCCGCGGAACTCGTCACTGGGTTCCCCCAGGGTCGCGCAGGCCGGACCACATTTGTGCTGCACCAAAGGCCGCTTCCTGTCCTGCACCTTCCAAAGGCCCACAGGCCCCACTGCTCATGTCGGACTCTCAACTCAGTCAAACGGGTCTCCGGAGGCCCACCCGGGCCCTTCTCACGCCTGCTCAGCGGGAACACCACGGCCAGAGGGCAGCAGGGCTGGCGGGAGAGTCTCCAGCCTCTCATGCTATGTGTTATAAGATAAAATTTGCCACAAAATGCGCCACTTAAGTCAGCAAAGTCAACTCCATAAGGCACCAGCTTGGGCCAGCAGAACCAAAAATGAACTGCTTCTCCGTTCGGGAACAACTCTCGGACGTGATCGCATTGAGACGTCCCTCTGACCTCAGGCAGCGGAAGAGACGAAAACCCCAGCTCACGAGGTTAAGACCTGTTGACGCGCACGGGCCGGCGCCGAAAGACCCAGCGAGCGAGCCCGTCTGAGAGGAGGGTGTCTGTGACGCGGGAGGAGCCTCCGGGCTTCCCTCTGATCACGTCAGGCACGGAGAGAGTCTGCCACCGACCTCAGCCCAGGCCCTTGGCCGGCCCGGGAACCCGCTTCTGGGACCTCCCACTGGGCAGGCCCAGAAGGTCAGGGCTGGCTTTGGAGGCTCTCTCGGCTTCTACTTTTCTTTCCTCTGAGGCTGGGCCCCGTTCGCACAGCTGTGTCCGGACGGCCTCAGCCACGGGCTGGTGAGGGCAGCTTCCAGCAGGTTCTGCGCCGTGGGGGCCGTCCGTCAGGGGTTGCAGGGCACGGCACGTGAGTCTGGACCAGCAGGTGTTCCCGCCCAGGGCCCGAGAGGAAACGGAGTCTTTGGGCCACGGGGCCTGTCGCCACCACCCGACACGGCCCTGGTCGCGCGAAAACAGCCACAGCCACACGGGAACACATGCGCGTGGCCCGTTCCACTCAAACTTAAAAAGACTCGAGGTGGGATTTGGCCTACGCCCGCCTCAGACTCTGCCGCGATGACGTTGCTAGCATCCTTCACGTCAGACACCGGCCCTGGATTTGAGCACCTTTCTCTGTGCCCGCCGGGACGCTGCAGCACAAGCCCTCAGATTCTGTGAACGCAACGTGCAAACCGCAGTCTTTACACAAACCGTCCGCTTCAGCACACGCGCCACAGCTGAGGTTCGGCGCCCTGCCACGGAGGCCGGAGGCGAGGAGGTCCCGGTGCTCGTCCCGTGTCCACGTCACGACCAGGGACGCACTCCGCCTTCCCGCCCACACAGGACGGTCCCCTCTGAGGACGGTCGCCCGCGGTGGCTCTCGGCGGCCCCAGGCCGATCGGCACCTGCCTGCCAGCGGCTTTCGCTAAACTTTGTCTTCAGGCAGAACAGTCTCAGCCACGTGCCTGGCTCATCCCGGCGACGAGAACCACGGACGTTTTCCGTAGATGCCGGCTCGTTCACAAAGGGCTCCAGCAGCCGTTTTGAAGCCAGCGCGTGCTGTGGGCCTCGTTCTCTGCTCTGAAGGACCGCCGAGCTCGTTTGTTCCTAATCCCCCCGCCACAAAGTTAACAAAAACAGCACGGAAGGAAGTTAATACCAAGAGAGCGCCCGGCGCCCACGCTGGCTGTGTGGCATCCCTGAAAAGCCAGTGAAAAACAAGACGCGAGACAGGCTGACCCCACGTGTCTGTGTGGGTGTGGGGGGCACGGGCCCATCGGCCTTCTAGAACCCCCACGTCATCATCCCATCCAGGACCCACCCCCGTGCAAAACATCTATGTTTCACGGTGTTGCAAAGAAAATGGGAACCTGGCCTCGGGTTTCATTTCTAGAATGAAATTTTAACAAGCAACTTGGTCTCTGAAAACAAGATGTCAATATTTACTGCAGGCCTTCTGTCAAATCATCACTTTCAGGTGAGCGCTCCTGTGGGGCCACCGTGGACGTTCCTCAGGGCAACATGAAGGCAGAGGGAGGAGGGGGGAGCTTCCCAGAGCCGCACGCTCCCCACCGTCTGCTTAGACGCGGGAGGAGGCGCGTCTCCCAGAGAAGAGGTGGGCACGTGCCCGTGACTGGTGCACCCCTTACTGCGGGAGAGCAGAGGGCACCCGGTTCTCAGGAGCCACACCGCCGGGTCCCATGGCCCCAGAGCCCCCTCGGCATGGCCTGGCCCCGGGGGCTGGAGCTCAGACGGTCGGAGCAGTGCTGAGTGACAGAGCCTGGCGCCTTGCTGCACGCTCGCCCCGAGCGCAGCCCCACGGGAGGCCCTGGGACGCCGCCCGCTCCCTTCCCGAGGCCTCGGCAGGGCCGAGGCCTGCGCCCTCCCTCAAGCCTGAGGCTCACCGGCCACTCTGCGCCCGCCAGCTGGCGCACACGTCTGTCCGTGTCCACACCGCGGATCTCCGCAGAGGACGGCTGCGTGCCCAGGATAGGCGCAAGCTGGCGTGGTGGGGTAGCGTGAACTTGATCTGCTACCGTGGGGGACGCTCGCTCCCAGTCCCGGCTGCCTTGTGGGAGCGACAGCCAGGCGGATCTATGGGGCACTTACACCTAGCAGAAACGTTCCTCGTAAGCCACCCCGTGACGTCTGGTTACGCAAGGCATACGAACTCGCCTCCTGCAAACCCCACGGGGGAGTCCACGCGCAGTGACCGATTCTGCCCTTGGTTCCTGCTTCTGGCAGGAAATGGCCTTTCTGGTTTGTCCCCCAACCAGGGCCCCACGCAAAACCCACCAAACTCGCGGTGGTCACGAGCCTCGGGCCAGTGGCGCTGCCTCCGGGGGCCGTGCCCACCTGTGCCCGAGAGCACCTGGGGAGCTGGGGGGTGGCCTCCATGTGCCCCAGGAGCCTGGTCCACACCACCGGCCCGCACACCTCCCCTGTCACGTGGCACCCGAGGGCTCTCGCGACAACGCCTTCTGCTCTGTCCTCGTCGCGTATTTTGGGTTCGGTCCTGTAGTTAAAGGTCTGCAGCCAGAGTTGACGTGAGCGGGAGCCGCCTGACGGACACACAACAGCTGTTGCTGAATCGCCCGAACCGGTTTCGCGGGAGCTCGGTGCCCTGGGTGTCTGATGACACGATTTTAACAGCCATGGCATTTTGATAATTGAAAATTCCTACTGTTGGATGCTGTGCACATCCTTGCCGTGAGGGCTGGCGTGTCTGCTCTGACATCTGGATTTGCCACCACCTGCACGCTGGGCCTGGCCTCTGGGGCTTCGGGGCGTCAGAGCTCCATGTTTTGAGAGCCACCGAGATCTGTCATTTTCACCAAGGTCACCCGGAACGCGGCTGGAGTGCCTGCCCATCCAGTATTCGAACACTGCTGGGAGTCAGGGTCAGAGCAACGATAACAACGGGAACCACGGGCTCTGGCCTGGCTGTCCCTGACGGTCACGTCCACGGCCGCGTCCTGCTCCTTCCACTCCACAGGCACCGCGGCCAGCAGGAGTGAGTGGCTGGCTAGGGCAAAGCTGGGCACTGAGGCCGGGCCCTCACCCGCGCCCGTCTCCTCTACACCTCCAGCTGTGCAACCCCGCCCACTTCCAGGCTCTCTGCGCTCTCTTAACCCAGACTCTGCCCTCAGGAGGTGGGGATGTCCCTCCACTCCCCCTGCTGCCTCCTCAGAGGGCGGGGAGGTCACCTTGCTCTGAGCCCTGCCCCTCCCTGCTGCTCCTGTCTGCCTGTCATTTGCCAAGTGGGGGCACCCAGCTCTGCCGGCTTCTCTACACCCCTCACCATCCAGGGTCCTGCCAACACGGTACCCGGCCCTCGCTGCCCACGGCCCCACTGCCACCGTCGTCTCCGGTTGTGCTCGGGCTCCCCAAGGCTGTCGGGCCCTGACGTGCTCCCAGCTCTGTCCTGACACGCTCCCCGAGGCTGCCCTGCTCCGACGTGCTCCCCACGGCTGGTCCACCCCGACGGACGGGCTCCCAGCTCTGTGTCCCATCCCGATGTGCTCCCAGCTCTGTCCTGCTCCTTTCCTGGGGCCTGTCCCCGGGCCTGCACTCTTGGCCACCTCCACCCATCTCAGCGCTCCCCTGCAACTCCCCAGCACGGGGCACCCTGGGCACGAGCAGCAGAGGCGGTGGGGCTGCTGAGGACGCCACACAGACCCACAGCCGGCCTGAGGAGCAGGTCTCTGCCGGGCCGCGCACGACAGTTCCGTCCCCTCAGGCACCGCGGCCCAGGCCTCTCCCAGCTGCCCCCTCTTCCTGCCGCAAAGCCAACCTCGGTCTCTGGCTCAGTACCCTTGTGCTCTCTCCTGGGTTCCCGCCTCGCTGTGGGCAGGACTCTGGCTTCACCCCGGCACCTGACTCCGAGCCACAAGTATGAGCTGACCGCTCTGCGGCCGAGTTCTCATCGGGGCTCCCGCAGCACAGCCGTGGAACACACAGACCCGCCGTGTTGGTCACCTGGTCAGAGCCCTTGACACGCTTGACCGATGGGGCCATGGTCCGGGCCCCCAGAGGCGGCCCCCGACACAGGCAGGTCTGTGTTGGGAGGTGTGCTCCCGCAGGGATGCCCCCGCGAGCAGGTGCCCAAGTACGGCTGTCACTGCACCCGCCTGCGAGCCCCACAGCCTAGGGGCCCTGCTGTCCCGGTTCTGCCCCGCCCTCGAGGGCAGGCACCAGGGCTGGCTCAACGTGACCTGCCACGTTCCGCTTCTAAGTCACCACGGAACGTTCTCTGGGAAAGTTTCCACACGGGAAGGGGTGTGGACGCCCTCCCAGGGCCATCACTGCCTCTAGCAAACGAGGTCCGGGGGTTTGGATCCAACGTCTTCACAACAGCGGGGCCTGGACTCTTAGAGCCTCTGTGGACAGACCCGCGCGGTGGGTGCCTCCGAGCTGTGCTCGCCCCATGGCTAACACGGGAAGCTCCAAGCACATTTCACAACAATAAATAAAAATTAAAAACGATTTTGTAAATAATTTTTCGTTAGGAGGAAAAAGGAACAAACTCCCACAAAACAGCTTATGAAGTAACATAAGCTCCGAGAGCCTCCGTCTTTGGGTCACGCTTGAAAGGTTGGCGAAAAGGACGTGCATCTACCCAGTGGCTCAATTTAAAGGCAAATCGCGACTCGTTAAAAGATTAAAGTTACCACTTCAAAATATCCAGTTTCACTGACATCTCTGATACACTTTATAAAAGCACATTTAAAGCAAAGCTGTGATCTAAAAGCACACGTAATCCCAGTTTCGCTTCCCGAGCGCTGACACCGGATGGCAGGTAGGGGAGGGGAAGGAGAGCGCATCCTCTCCGTCTGCCAGGGCCCTCACCCCTGCTTCTGCACTTCAAAGCCCGTCTGGCACAGGCTGGTTTGAATTAGGGTTGCCTTTTGTCCTCAAGTCTGAGCCCCAGGAGAAAGTGCCGCCACTTCTGGATTTCATTAGGGGCAATTTTCTTATCTCTTCTTCATCCCAGGCTTGATCTCCTGAAACGCAACGTGGCAGGCCGTGGGTCTGAGTAACAAGGTGCTGCCTCTAAGGCCCGCATTGTCCCCAGGGGCCCCCAGGAAGGGGGAGACGCACAAAAGAAAGGGGAAGACAGATCCTGACCCTTCTTCCCCTAGCCGATCGATGCCCAGGGAACCATAAATTGTAAACTTCAAAGTGATACTTTACATTGAAATCAATAAAAAAAAACAAAAAACCCAAAAAAACCCTGAAACAATTTTCGTTTTCAAAGAGGCTATTTAAGCTTTAAAAAGTTCATTTGATAAGGTATCATCATGTACGCGCTTGGCAGAAGATTAAAACACAATGTCAACAGCAACTCGGAGAGAAAGGTTCATCTTAAAGGCTGGCCCCAGGCGGGCGGCTGGGGGAGGGGGGTCGCCCACGGCCGGAGGGCCACCTCCCGGTGCTGGGCGTCCCCGTCTCGGGACCAGAGCACCCAGAGCACCCAGTGAGGCTGAAGCCCGACCGAAAGCAGGGGTGACGTGAAGTACAGAGCTGCCCCCACTGCTGCGGCCAGCCCAGCCGAGCACAGCGCCGCCCTCTGCCCGCGGCGTGCCCTGGGGTCCCCAGCCAACCAACGGTCCTCACGGCAGGTGCCCAGACACTTTACTTTCCAAGCGGCCTTCCGAGAGGGCTGGTTCTCGGGCCGAGGGGTGACAAGGTGGCACAGGCGTTCCGCGGACGGCAGCGAGGCCCCCGCTGCGGGCGCTGCACGGGCTCGGATTTCGTGGCGTGGATTCTTAACCAGGCACACGGGCAAACTGCCAGATCCCGTACCCGCTGGGGGAGTCCCTCTCCCTTAAATTAGGCACGCGATTGTCAAAATTACATTATATCTGATGAGGGGTAGGAAGACGCATCAAAATTAACTCAATGAGATTAAAGGAAAAAGTGACTCGGGGAAATCAGGGCAGAGAAACCAGCTGGGGAGGTGACGGACGCGATTGTAAAAACCAACTTCCTTGCTGGAGAAGCTAACCTGCTGCCTCGACTTAACCAAATTTGAGCCGTGACTTCCGTGAACCACGAGCAGCTGGGAAGGAGCTTCTAGCCACACAGCGATGCATCGTGCCAGAGCCAACAACCGTTCCGAGTCTGGGGAGCGGAACGGTGTTCGGAGACGAGCACGAGGGGTCCCGTGGCCCCCGCGGGGCCCCCCGGAGCACACGGCGGATGCTACGGCAGAACGTGTAGAGACGTGTCCTCCTACGGAGCCACCCCCGCCAGAGACACACATGCACACGCTCTCGCACCTGCACACGTGCCTACACGCTCACAGCCCTGTGCACGCGGATACATGCACACGCATGTCCACAGAGACACAGGCATCACGCGTACACACGTGTGCTTTAGATTTACGGCAGAAGGAGAGCAGGGAATTCGAGAAACAGGCAGGGAGGAAACTTCACGGGGCTCCAATTCCCAGCGCACCGACAGTGTTTTCTAACGACGACCGAGAAACCTAGCACGCTGAACAGCACCCTTCTCCTCACGGGGCCCTGGGGCCCCAGAGCCCCACATTCTGGGGAGAAGGGAGAGGCCGCCACTTAAAACAAGCGGCAGAAAGCCCGCGTTGCTGAGGGTCTGTGTTTGGTCGTAGGAACTACTTCAACCTGGCCCAGATCAAAGGAGAAATCACCACTTCATGACAAAAGCAAACACTCTGTTTAAAGGAACCGTCGCACAGCTCTGTCCTAGCGGGGCAGACGGCAGCCCCGCACCTCCCCAGAACCGCAGCAGGGAAGGCGGGACACGGATTCCTGCCTCTCATTGTCCCACAAGGACTTCACTGGAAGGACAGCTGGGAGATCATGAAATCTTTCCGAAGCAAGCATCCACCTTTCTGAGCCCCGCACTGAAATCCTCACCCGGGCCTCAGTCACTTCCTTACGGTCAAAACCCAGAAGGGTTCCTGTGTCTCTCTTAAAGCCCAAGACAGACCCGCTGCTGAACAGAGGTGACAAGACAGTCTCAGACTCCAGCTGAGGCTCTGAGAACCAACTAAGAGAAAAGGCTGCTACAGAAATGCCCCCCTGTGTGGGGCCGCTAGGGATGCCGGGGGAGGGGACTGCCCGAGAGGGGTCTCGGGGTGTGTGTGTGTGTGTGTGTGTGTGTGTTTAGGAAGAGGAAGGTCCAAGGACATCAGTAAAACCGAGCAAGAGCTGGGGACACTGGTGTGGAACCCCCGATTGTTTGACAAGTGCCCCGTGGGACAAGAAGCCGGAACACTTACCTGAAGGCCGCCAAATACTCCGCGTCTCCCATGGGGGGATCGAGGCCGCCAGTGAAAGCCATGTTGACGTTGAAGCCCACACCTGGGCCTGTGCCCACCTGAGTGGGAGAGAGAAGCTCGTGTCACAGGCCCTCAACTGGAGGACACCCGGCCCCGGTGTCACAGGCCTGGGGCTCTGGGCTCAGTGGCCCGGCAGCAAAGCCTGAGTCCTGTGCTCCCCAGCATGTGCTCCCAGGGCCCCTGACACGAGGACCCAACAACAGGGAGAGGGCTCTCGGCCACCTGTGCCTGGAGGGGTGTGGGGCCGCCCTTCTCCCTTGGCCACGCACGGCCCAGCAGTGTCTGAAGGCCTGTGGCTCTGCAGCATAGACACCAACAGAGGCACAGAAATGCGAGTACAGGAGGCTATCCTTCCCTACCTCCTTCCAGGAAAGAAGGCCCGGAGTCCGATTAAACTTCTCCCCCGGGTGTCGGGGCCTCTGTGTTCAGGGCGAGGGCAGGCTCTGCCGGGGGCTCGGGGGCCGTGAAGGAGCCCGTGAGCCGCCAATCCCCCCTCCCGTGTGGCCCCGGACAGCTGAGGGACAGCACGGTGCCCTGCCCAACGGACGGACGAGAGGAATGGGCAGGAGGAAGGGTGCCCGGGCTCTCTCACAACTGCCTACGTTGGAGCCAGACGTGATGGCCAGTCTGTCACTGGAACCGCAGGCCAGATAAAGCCCCCGTGGGCACGTGATGGAATCCGGCCCACGCCTGCCTGCCGTCGCTGGGACGAACGCGAGCAGGGAGGCCTGGTTTGTGCGTGTGCAGGGGCTGTGCACACTTGCCCTCTCACCTGCAGAGCGGCCCGGCACACGAGCGGGTGGGTGGCCCCTGCTCACCTCGTCTGGCGCCCCACTGCCCGGGAAGAAGTTGCCATCGTCATAGCGGTGAAGGGAGATATAGAGGACGTTGGGATCGTTGTAGAAGGCCTGCTGGGTTCCATTTCCGTGGTGCACGTCCTGGGAGAGCAGGGAGCAGAGGGCCCAGCGCTAGCGGGACGCCTCTGGGCTCCCAGTGTGGCCGGGTGCCTGCGCAGGGCCCCGGGACAGAAAGTAGAGCCCCAGGCTGTGTACTCGTCTGCCTCCCTCGCCCTCGGCACCGTGCCACAGTGCAGCTTCCGGCAAGGGGGAAGAGGCCGGCGTTTCACCCCACCCAGAGGCCACGGTTTCCCAGACAAAACCGTCTGGCCACTGCCACGTCTGTGAGAAGGGAGCGGACTGCAGCCGTTCCCCTTCGAGCACGTGTGAGGTGTCGGCTCTGTGCCGGACACTGGGGTGCAGCAGGAGGCCATTCCGTGGGGCCGGGAGGGACAGGTGCACACAGCACGGGGGTCCCGGGCCCCAGGCTCGAACAGCAAACTGCTTTTTTTGTTTTAATTTTTATTTATATTAAAAAAATTTTTTTAAGTTTCTTTCTTTCTTTTGAGAAAGAGACAGCATGAAGGGGGAGGGGCAGAGGGAGGGAGAGAGGGAGAATCCCAAGTAGGCTCTGTGCTGTCAGTACAGTGCCCGGTGTGGGGCTCAAACCCACGAAACCACGAGGTCATGACTTCAGCCGAAACTAAGAGCTGGACGCTTAACTGACTGAGCCACCCAGGCCCAAACCGCTTCTGATCACGATGCGTGCGTGTTAAAAGCACAAAAGTGGGGCAGGGCAGCCAGGCTTCCTACCAGGCCTGAGGCCATGCACGGCCCGGGTCAGGGCTGGAGAGGGCCACCAGGATGGGCAGCTGGCTTCACACATGTGAGAAGCTGTGGGCAAGTCAGTGATTTTAAAGCCCGGGAACTGCTTGGTATCTTTGTTATTTATAACAGTTGTCTGTGAGGAGGGCTTGGGTGGCTCGGTCGCTTGAGCGTCCGACTTCGGCTCAGGTCATGATCTCACTGCTCGTGGGTTCGAGCCCCGCGTCGGGCTCTGTGCTGACAGCTCGGAGACCGGAGCCCGCTTCGGATTCTGTCTCCCCCACCCCGTCTGTCTGCCCCTCCCCTGCCCACACTCTGTCTCTGTCTCTCAAAAATAAACATTAAGAAAAGTATATTAAAAAAAAAAGTAAAAGCTATCTGTGCTCACCAGAAGAGATGTGGCAGGACAGACACCTGATCCCATCAACCAGAAAGCCACCACAGCTGAGCAGACGTGCACCAAGGCTGCGGGGACGGGAACCTTCCGCACCTGACGCAGCCCTGCACGCGCGTGTGCCCTTTCCCGCGGGGGCGCACACCCGGGGTCAGCAGCCCTACAACCATCGACTTCCCCCCGCGTCCTGCGTCGTGGACCGAGGGGATGTTAGCCACGTGGTCACGCACCGCTCCACACTTAACACCTCGGCAGCACCCCTAACTAATCCTCTGGGAGGAGTGGAGACCGGGCTCATGGGGACACGGGGACGAGGACCCGAGCACGCTAAGCACGGCCTCTGCCATCTACGCGCCCCTGGCCAGTGCCCGGCCCCTGAGAGCTTGCCGGTTTCTGCCGGGCTGGGGTTTGGTGTTTCTTTTCCCAAACTGGGAAGGAGTCCGCGGCACAAACGATCATCCCCCCTGGGTATCTATCTGCTTTTCTTCTCCCTTAAAAATTTTATAAAATAAATCATAAATGCCAAACAGAATGAAGGAGAATTAAAAAGTAAGCACCGTCCACGTCCATCCCCGGGACAAGCATTTGCGTAACTGCTTTTGGAGCTCCGCCGCGACCTACAGCTCTTACACCGCAGTTTACCCCCCAGGCAGTGGGGCCGGGGGGAGGCGGCAGGCCCGGCAGGAAAACGGGGCAGCGGCTACACGGGCGTAATCACCCAGTTTCCGTCAGGAGGGTCTGACACGCACATGCCGCATCTGGCCGTGGGAGGGCCTGGCCCAGGCCCTGCGGTGGACGCGTGAGGTTGAGGCCGGCACCGCCCCCCTGAACCCTCCTCTCCACGAGTTCTTCTGGCCGCTGCCCTCAGTCACGGGCACAGCTCTAGACGTTTCAGGAACCGGCTACTGGCAGGACGGGCAGAGGGCACCTGTCAAACGGACTCGGAGCAAGTCTGAGCTCTTACTTCCTGCGTCTCTGAGGTAGCTTCCAGGAAGTTAAGGTCCCCAAATGCAAGGTCGAAGGAGGCAGAAACGCACACAGGATGCTGTCTGCTCGGGGAAGCAGGGGGGCGCACGGCCCCCAGCCCCTCTCGGGGAAGGGGTCCCACTTACCCAGTCCACGATGAGGGTCTTGCTCACGTCCAGCCGTTGCTGGAGAAGCTTGGCTGCGATGGCCACGGAATTAAAGTAGCAGAACCCCCTGCAGATGAGAGGAGACACGGAGAGGAAACACGGGTTCTCATCCGCCTTTACGCGAGACGCGACAGAACCATCTAGGGCCCTGTGAGATTTGAAGAGGGTCTGGTGAACTCACGGCTCCGTTAACTGATGCCGCGGAGGCACAGACGGACCCCCACGGGTCTCCCGCACACGGACCGAGGTGCCCCGGGGTGGGGCACCCCTCCCTCGATGTACCAACACCCCGCCTCCTCGCCCCAGGGCCTCGCAGAACGCGCACGGGCCGGCCTCTGCAGGGGCCCTACGGCGCACAGGCCCAGAGGTCACAAAGGTTACTTGCTTACTGCACATCTGTCACGTTCTCAGACATGCGACGACGACAAAAGAATCGATCCCGTGACTGACTAACTCTGAGAGTCTTCAGGGGGGTGAGAAAGCAAACCAATTCAAGTAAAACTGAAACTCTCCACATCTGCCCCCTCCACCTAAATCTCCACAAAGGTGGGGAAACCCAGGGGGGTCCGTTTCTGGAATCCGGGCCAGCCACCTGTAAGCCCTCCCCTGGCGGGCTCCTCCGGGCCTGGGACCCGACCCACGGCTCGTGCGAACACCCGCGGGGCGCCCACCCGGCACGCTGCTGCCCGTTTCCTTCCAGCGTACGCGGCTCGTACACTTCAGGACACCCAACCACTTAGACCCCAATCAGAACAGGGCCTCCAGGGGAAGGAGGATCTTGCTCCCAAATGCCACGGAGCGTTCTGGGTCATGGCGTCCCCAGGCCACAGGGCTGCTCAGGTGAGGCCGCGCTCCCTGCGCTGCGGGAAGGAGATTCCCTCTCAGACCGCGGTCTGATGCCCTCGCTTCCAGATTTAGAGGACACGGGGCTCCCGCTCGCCTGTCTGCCAGACCCCAGGCTCCTTCACGAATGTGGGTTTGGCCTGCGGCTCCTCAGCCTGTTCTAGCTGCTCCTGAAGACAGGGTCTGCCTCCGCCTCCCCGCGCTTCCCGGCTTCCCAGCCGTGCTCCGTCTGCACGGTCCCCGCTGTGCTGTCCGACCCACCCTACTCTTTGGGGCACAGCCCGGACGTCCCCTCTCTTACCTCCACTGACACCAGCGGCGTCAGGGCCCTTCCCTCCCACATCCCATGAGATGGCATCACGGCGAACCCACCCCCAGGCACCAAGCCACTCGGGACACGACTGGTGAGGCCCAGGGTCCGGTCCCCGTGACTCTGCCCCAGGTGGGTCCGTCCCTACCTGCCACCGACTCTCCCAGGTAAACCTGGGGCAATCTGCGTGCCGCGCCCGCTACCTCGGCCAGCGCCTCAGATGTGTGCATGGTCAGAGGCACCCCTAGCCCCAAACGGAGTCCAGACCTAGCTGGCCCCTGTGGTCATGACCTTGAAACGTCAGTCTCATTGGTATCAAACCACAAGCAAGTCAGCTAAAAGGCCACACGTGAGACGACCTGAGGGGTCTGGATGGAATGTTCTAGAACAATGAAGCACCACAGGAACTCATTCTGGTGCAGGTTAAGTCCCAGCCAATTTTGTACAAGACTGAAGATGTCTAGAGATGTCTGCAGGTTCCTCTCCTTGCCCCCTCCGGTTCAGGCCACCACCTCGCCACAGCTGGTGGGTGAAGGTCACCTGTACGGCTCTGGAACTGTGCCAGCTGGGGCCCCATTTTCACTCAAGTGCAGCCCAGCCCTCCCACGAGAGGAACCGGAAACCTGCAGCCCCTGCCCGTAACGGCCGCGCGCCTACTTACATGGGCGTGCTCTCCTCCGCGTGGTGTCCTGGGGGGCGGACCACGGCAAAGCCGTTCTGCACACGGCACCAGACAGGTGGGGACAAACAGGGAGGAAAGACAGGTTTCACGTTAGTGAGAAGATGAGCCCAGACCACACACGAGGACACAGAGTCACAGCACAGCTGGGCACACAGCCGTGGGACAGGATACGGGGCAGACGTCTGGTCCTGCTCTTAAGGAGGTCTACTGGTTGTCATGGTTACTAGGATGAAAGGTGACTTCGCCCCTGACGTTTGACCTTCAACGGCTCCCCGACGAGAAGGCCTGGAGTTGCTCAGCTCTGGGATCTGGGTAGGAGTGGGCAGGGCACCCTGGGTCCCCCTCTGTTCGTGACCGGTATCCCCAAGAAGCCACCTGATGGGAACCCTGGGTGCAGACAGAGCGCAAGGGGCTCCTGCCCCAGTTTGGGCTGAACGTGAAGGACGCAGATCCAGGGGGCACGGGCGGTGCAGAAAATAAGTGACCCATTTACTCAGCGGAAACAGCTCAGAGGCTACAGGGTGCCCCCCTCCCCCGGGACCCGTAAGTCACGTGTGCTTTACAGAACCATAATACACTGCTCAGCAGCCACGGAAAACGATGTGCACGGGCACCTCTTGTGTGGCCCGCGGGGAGCTGTGTGGTCAGGCTGGGAACAGCCCCCGGGGCGGGCTGACCCCCGGGGCGGGCTGACCATTGGTGACGGGGCCTGCTGCAGGACCAGCTCGGGGAGGGACGCGCTCACACGGGAGCCCCCGCTTTGCGCACCCTCAACACTGTCCTATGCGCGGGCCCCGCACCCGGTTCCGAGCACAGGCGGCACCCCCTTGGGGGTCTCCGTGTCCCCATCCTAAGACTCCATCACCACAGTGCCAGGGCAAGGGAGGCAGGCGGCTGGTGCCACGGGAGCCGGCAATGCCAGAGACGCATAGGCCCTCTGCCCGTTTTCTCCAGCAGGCTCGAGGGGACAGCAGCTCTGCCCGAGGACGTGTGATGCCGGGATCAAACGTATTGACTTCGTGAAAGTTCTCCCGTTGAGTGAACAAAAGGGAACGACGGGGAAGTGGGTGCAGGGCGAGACCGTAGCGTCATCTGAGAAGCCCACGGCCAGCTCCTGCCTGCGCTCAGACGACCTTCCCGAGGAGATGGGCGCCCAGAGTAACGGTTTCGAAAATCAGTGATGTTTTAAATACTATGCAACAAACTGTGTCGAGATTCTGGAAGGTGTGTCTGCCTAACTCATGAGCCAGGACTTCCAAATGAGCCACACTGGGTCGGGTGCCCTGTCCAACCTGCAACAGACCAGTGGGTTCCATGCCAAGGAGAGGATCCCACTGCTACCGTTTCAGGTTCTGCACTGCAACTCATCTTCCAGAAACTTCCACGTACGGAACCGCAGTGGAGCATCAAGGAGGAATCTGCACCGCTGTCTGAGAAAGCCATGCGAACGCCGTCCCCTCTCACACGCCCACGTCTTGTGGGGCCACAGACTCGTGCAGGAGCAGGTCTGAGACCACCTGATCCACTAAGACAGGCGTCGCTGCTATTTTCAAGTTAATAAGCAGTTTTGAAAATCCCACTTGAATCTCTCGTATGGTCGGGGTGATGACACAGCTCGTACACAAAAGCTCTCGGGGTTCTTCAAAGTTGTCGGGAGTGTAAGGTGCTCTGAGACCGAAGCTTCGAGAGCCGCTGTGCTATCACGCACTTTCACCAAGGCCGGAGGTGCTCCCGTCGATGAGTGGGGACCCGCGGCACAGGGCCCACCCTCGCCCCTGGACAGGAGCCACCCTCCCCCAGTCACCGCCTCCTTGTCTAGACAGACCCACTGGGGGCCGTCCTCCCACCCCCACCCTGGAAAGCCTCTGGCAGCCCTCCTCCAGGCCGGTTTCTGCAGGGTCCCCACTGACCTTCAGCTCCCCCGTGGCCACCTTGAAGACCAGCTCCACCACGCAGCCCACGGCCAGGCGGGCCGCGCCCGACGAGTGCACCTCGTTCCATATGGTGTCGCTGTCCACCTGTGGAGACAAGGGCACTGCGGTGAGGCGTGTCTCGGCCTGTCACCCCCGCCCCCCGACTCTTGTGGGGCCGTGCAGCTGGGGGCTTGTGGAGTCTGGGGGCTCTCCCTGCCAAATCCCAGTACGGGGCTGCTCGCTTCTCTTTTACCGATTATAGGACACACCCAGCTCACATTCGGCCTCACCTTTTTTTTTTAAGATATGGCAGAAAATACCGAACGAGAAAAGAACCATAAACGCAGCACGAATGGGACGTGCGCACCTCTACCCCTACCCGAGGTGCCCCTGCTTTCCTCCATCGCCCCGATGTACGCGAGGCTCCGAGCAGGGGCGTCTCACACACCCAGCTCTGTTCCTGTTTGGTTTCACGGCAGGTGAGCGATGCTGACAGCGAAACGAAACCTAAGAAAAACTGGAACGAGAGGTCCCTCCAGAGTCTGACCCTACTTTGTGCTGGAGAGAATGAGCCACTCTGCGTGTCTGACGGGAGCGCGGGGTGGGAAGGGAGGAGCCAGCCCGCGAGGGACCTCCTGGAGGGCCGCGCACCCCGCGCGGGAAAACGTGGTCAGGTAATTCCCGTCTGCGTCCTGGCTTGTTTGCGGAGACACACGTCCAACGTGTCTGGCTGATGTGGGCATTGAAGACGACCAAGAAATTGGAGCGGCCAGTTCCGGAAGTCACCTTGTGGGGGCCTGGGCGGGACCGGAGCGCCAAGATGGAGCACACAGCCCCCCTCCCCCCCCGGGTGCCAGGCCAAGGGCCCCCGAGCCGCCATCTGTGGCGGGGCGACCGGAGCCTCGGCCGCGCACACGTAGGGCTCATGTGCCCTTCCTGGGGGCGCACCCTGCCCGGTGAAGGTTTGGAGGAGCAGTGCAGTCACAAGCCTGTTACCTGCAGCGTGGTGCCTGCGAAGTCCATTTGAGAGCCCCCCCCCCAACAAATCAGCCCCTCCGAGCGCTGAACGCTCTGGGACTCCAGAGACCGAGGCCACCCACACAGCGACACGCAGAGGTGACACAGCCCCGTCGGGGCCTGCCCAGGTCCGTCCGGGCGCAGCCGGGCTCCTGCCCGCCTGGCCAAGACACCGACCGTTATGCAGGGGTTGCATTTCCCGCAATGAACTCGTGAAGCTTCGTCTTCAAAGCGAGACGACTGAAAATACATTTATGAGGGGTTCAAGCCATTTCCGGAGGACGGCTATTCTCTGCAGTGAGCAAACCTCTGTGTTCTTTAAACAGTTTCCAAATGTCAAAAGAATGCTCTGCACTTTGCCGACTCTGCACGGCATTAATATTCGACTTTCAAAGAGCGGCTTCTGTTGTAAACGATACCGTCCCGCTAGTCACGGAAGCAGCTTTTCAAACAGAGCTGGCCCGGGCCAACCTACGTCAGCTGCAGAACCGATTCGTTACAGTCGAAGGGGACGGTCCTCGGGCGAGTGGCAGGGGCATCCCACCACCGCTGCTGAGCCTCCCGGGAGGGAGGACGAGGGTGTCCAGGGCAGGCTGGCGCGGATGCTGCCCCCGAGGACCAAAGGCAGTTTACGCAAAACCACTCAGGTTACTCCTCAAAACGTGAGGATTTTGGGTTCTGAGCCCAGGGAACCAGCCCGGTACACGCTCTGACGGGTCTCTGTGTGTGACCCCGGGGCGGGAGCCCTGTGATGTCTCGTCCAGAGGGAAGGACGGAGTCCCAGGCTGCCACTGCTGGGCCAGCCTGGGATGGCTGCCTTCCGGCCCTGAGTTCCAGGGGCAAGAGCCCCGGGGAGGGCGAGGCAGGAGGGCCACTGCCACTGCAGGAGCTCCAACGAGGAACCAAAGTGCAAATGGGCTGCTACGTTTCTTCCAGCAGAGGAAAACTTGGAGGACACTTCCTGCAGAGATTCAGAAGGGATGTACCGGAGGCGGCCGGTGCCGGGCACACCACGGCCCCTGGGGAGCCACGTTGCTCAGGGCGCCCGGGCCAGCGAGGGGGCCACAGGGCCAGCAGGGAGGGGGATTCACCCACACCACGTCCCCTTAAGGGGAAGATGGAAAAGATCAGGAGGTGAGCAAAGCAGCGGATCCTTTCATTTGGTCTGAAAGAAGCTTCCACTGACTTCAAACTCTCTTTTCGGCACAGTTAAGGGAAAAGGGGTCTGCAAACAACTTGAAAACACCGTCCCACACCCTAAATGTTACTTCAGAATAACTTTCAGGAAAAGCGGAGAGGCCCCTCCTCACCTGCGTCAGCACCCAGAACACGCACACTCCCACCCACACTTAGGCTCCCGGGGTCTGCTTGGCTCTCCCGAGACCCCACCAGTGACGCCGGGCCCACACACGCAAAGTGCTTCTCCACCCTCCTGGGAGCGGGGATTATGGAGAGGCCTCGAAAGACAGCCATCCCCGAAAGACCCTACGGTTCACGCCTTCTACCAGTGAGTCCCCAGGCTCCCTCTACCCAGTTCAGCGCTCTCATGCCCGGATGTGAAGGTGGGTGCTGCTTGGTCTGCAGGGGCTCAGATCTGGACGCACCCTTGGCGGGGGCTGCCTGGCTCCAGGCCCCAGGCCCGACTTGAGCTCTCTCTCCCTTTTGCAAATTACAAATCCTGCCTCGCACGGCGCGCTGGCTGCAGGGCAGCCGAATCCAAGCCTTTTCAAGTCTGGCCAAAAATTTGCCCCGAATTAAGAGATTGCAGCCTACTTACAATATAAAATAAAATAACTCTAGGGGGCTTGGTGGCGGTATGAGTAAATGCCGTTTATTCTCTTTCTGACGGGATAATTTTCAAAGCAGCGAGTTTTGTAAAGACTCAGGAAGAAAACAATTTTGTTTCATTTCCATAACAGAATCCAGACCTGGGGCTTCACCCTGCGATCTGTAATTAGGCTCACACTCTGCCCCTGCGCGGCCTCCGCCAAAGCGGCTTTGTTGTCCGCGGTGTCCTGCCGGCCCCTTCCCTCCGCGGCCGACTGCGCTATTTCACGGGCCACGCGGCCTCGATGGCCAGCAGCCCCGGGCCCCGCTCTCGCCCCCCCACCCCTCTGTCATCCAGGGCGACGGGAGCCGGGGGCCGGGATGGGGGCCTCTCCCCGTTAACAAGAAGGGCTGGCCGTGGACACCTGACCTTCACCGCGCCGCGGGCAGGATGGACGTCCAGACCAGAAATCGTGAGAGACGCTGGCTCTCCTGAGCAGGCCGGCCTGAGGGCGTTATCGCTCACAGAAAAGCGGCAGCCCCCCCACCCCCCAACACAACGGCCTTCAGAGGTTCCCCGGGGCCCCCGGCTGGTGGTCGGACACAGCGATCGCACACACCCCTGTGCACCGCAACCTGAGCCGAGACGCGCGGGCTGTTCCTCCGCAGGCTGGGAGGCGAGACCGACCTGTTCCCCACGGCGCGCCTGCGTGCCAGACGGCCTTCCCGGAGGAAGGTGCCCGACTCCAGCCTACAAATGCTCCCAGGCCCCGGGCCTTTGAAGCCACACGTGTGTGGGGGGTGGGGGGTGGGGGGTGGGGGAGGGCCCGGTGGGGGGGGGGCGGCCCCACCCGCCAGACCCTGTTTACGGAAAACACCTGGCAGCAATTATCCACTCTGCGGAAAACAGGGCAGCGGTTTCTGCGGCCACTGGGGCCCGAGAACAAGCAGGACATTATTTACACATTAAAGAAGTACTTACCCCGACACCACCGCAGGGCAGCCTGACAAACACCGAGGTTAGTGAGCCTGCGGGGAGAAGGACAGTCAAGGTCAGGAGGGCAAGGTCACAGGCGCCCCGCCTACAGGGAGCGCGGCGCGGGCTCCGGGAACGGGGAGCCCAGGGGCGCTGGCACTTGCGGAAGGCGCACAACACAGCCACACTCCGAGGGGCCTGCTGGCGTCACAGGTACCTCGGCATCACCGTGTGGCTGCTGGGGGGCAGTCCCCGTGGACAGACCTCCCCCTCCCCGAGGCAACGGTCACCCCTCTGGGGGTCCGCACCGAGAGGCGGGCTCTCCTTCCAGCCTGAGCCGGCGCACCGTGCACAGGACGAGCCGAAAGGCGGTGCCCCAAGAACTCGCTGTTTAGCAACCTAACCCGGACCCCCCGCCGGCCCTCATCCTCCCGGGTTCGCGGCTCCGGCAGCACCACCCGCCCCCTGGCTACAAACAAGGGAGAGAGAAGGGCCCGGAATCACGCGGAGCATCCCGGGGGGGATGTGAATACGACACCCCCTCCCCACTTATAAACACGGACACAGCTAGGAAACCACACGGAGTGGAGCTGGCCACCCGGAAGGCCCTCCCCGGCCAGCGGCACCGGGGCAAGTCCCCTCTCCCACGGGGCTCGGGCCTGAGCCCTGGTGACAAAGACCGGGACTGTCTTCTTAGGGTGATCCAGCGCTGGCTGGCAACCAGCCTACGACTCACCTGTCACAAAGGACAGAGAGCACCCGCCCCCCTATGGCTCCATGTGGCCACGTGCCTGGGGAGGTGGCCCAGGAGACCCGCTCTGGGCTGCCCGCTGCTCCTGTATGTGCCCTGCCCCCGTGGCCCCTAGGCCTCCCCTGGTGGGTTCCTTAGGCCAGCTTCGGACTCCTGTTTTTTTTTGAGAGGGGTAGAGAGAGAGAGTGAGAGAGAGAGAGAGAGATTGAGAGAGGAAGAGAAGAGAGGACGAGAGAGAATTTCAAGCAGACTCCGTGCCCAGCACAGAGCCCAACATGCGGCTCATACTCAGGAACCGTGACCTCCTGACCTGAGCAGAAACCCTGAGTCGGACACTTAACTGAGCCGACCAGGCACCCCTGGCCTCCTGTTTGGCCGTGGCAGGGCTGCGCCCACTGCGGGGAGCCCCTCCCCCCTTCGGCCTGCCCCAGAACACTGGCTCCTGCTCTAGATGCCCGTGAGCCATACCACCGGGACCACAGGCCCGGGCCGGACTCCGGCCCCGCCCGTGCCCACCTCATCCCGACTCCCGGCATGGCCCACACGAGGCACCGAGCCACCGGGGGCCACGTCACGGGCCAGCCCCGGCCTGCACCCTCCTGCTGCTCACGTGACACACGACGCTCACATTCACCCGGGGCCACGGCGCACCCTACAGCCACCCGTCCCCTCCCACCTCTGAAATGCCTGGCCGCGGGGTCCCGACCTCAGACCGGCCTCTCCCTGCGCCCCGCCTGCTCTCCTCGTGTCTTGCTGACTGCCACTGCCTGGATCCGCGGCTCCCGCCGCCACATACTCTGATAGTTTGCCCTGTGAGGGTGGGGACACGTCTGCCTGCCTTCCCTCGTGCCCGCGGCCGGTCCACAGCCAGGAACACACAGATGTGTGAGTGGGTGGGGGGCCAGGCAGGACGTGCAGGGCAGGGGAGGGTGGCTCCCGAGGGGCTTGCCCGGCCTGCACCATGAGGGACCCTCTGCAGGGAGCCGCCGCAGGGAGCAGGTGGGCTGGGGGAGCGGGCCCGGGGAAGCAGAGGGCACGGACGCCGGGCCTCTTGCTTTGCCCCATGTCCGGGAAGAGGCCCACCTAATGGCCTAGGTCATCGACTGAGTCCTGGGACCGGTGCGGAGTCCTCGATAGGCCCTGGGGCTTCATGACGGGCTCTCTGCCCACCATGGGTGATTCTAACACAGGAACACGGCGTGGGGGATTTAAAGAGCTTCCTCCCGGATAATCCACAGGCCCGTGTGTATGCATTCGGACACATCTGGTGCCTCAGTCCAAGTGGAAGGAGGCTTTGCTAAGAGACTAGATTTCTCTTTTTGAAATTAGAACCAATACTGTCTACGTTAAAAGCATAAATCACCTAAATATTTTGACTTTGCTCATTAACCAGCAACCAAAGACCGAAATAGAAAGAAAAGGTAGGATCCTCATGCATTCCTGGGTGGGCGCTAAGCATGTGCTTCTGGACAGGAAAGCGGTTCCGGAAACAGCTCCCGAGGAACCGTGGCCGGCTCTCAGCACAGCTCATTTTCACTTGTCCCCAGCCACCTCCTCGCCTGTGGCTCACTCGGGCCTCCCGCGGTCCGGGGCCACCGTCACCTCGGCAAGGCCACAAACGTCCGGGCGGAGCGGGCGCGGATGCGTGAAGGGCCACCTTGCTTTTCCAATCAGCGCAGCTGCTGAGAGGTGGGCTGGTGGGCCCGCGGGCGTGGGGGAGGCACCGCTGCTCCCCACACGGGGTCTCACCCCTCCCGAGCGCTGCCAGGCGCCACGCGGCCATCCGACCAGGCTCCCTTTCCGGGGGCCGGCCGTCAGAAGGCCGAGACCCACACCCCTCAGCGTCCACGGTGCGCGTCGGCCGAGCCGAGCGGCCCTGCACCTCAGCGCCCACGCGGGTCTTCTCGCACACGGCTTAGAAGACTCGCTTTGGAGAGGGAGGGAACTCACACGGTGGTGTTCACGTGCCCGATTAGGGTTCTGTTAGCAACAAGATAACGGCCAACTGTACTAGGTCTGGAACAGTCAGACTGACGACAGGACGCCTGGTTACCAGCACAATCACCGGGACTCTCAAAACGGATCCCGAGCGGAGAGAAGGTAGCCGGTTAGGTGTCCCCGGAGCGACGGGAATGGGTTTCCAAACAGCGTGTAGTGGGGAAGCAAAAGGAAGCGACGATTTAGGGCCTCACCGGCGTGACCCACGCACACACGCTCACGCGCTGCCGACACAGGCTCTGCCACCACAAAAGGCACACGGAGCTCACTCGGACGGCTGCCTCGTGGCGGGGGAGGAGCAGGTGTGAGGACGACGCAAACAGGAGGGGGGCTTCGGGGGCCTGAGTGAGGAGGGGCAACCCCACACGGACCCGGGCCCAGGAGGCACCGCTGCAGGGCCAGCCACTAGGAGAGCTCCAG
Organism: Felis catus; assembly: GCF_018350175.1. NCBI lineage: Eukaryota > Metazoa > Chordata > Mammalia > Carnivora > Felidae > Felis > Felis catus. The sequence continues at coordinate 219,467,698 of NC_058375.1, forward strand.
GCCCTCCTCCCTGAAGCCCCACATGCGCCGCGTCTCTCCTTCACCATCAGTCCTAAACCGAGTGTGAAACTAGTCCCCCAGACCTGGCCGGTTCCCCTGCCGGAGCGTCCGGGCCCGCCTCTCCCTGTGGCCCGCTTCTCCCCGCCCAACTTCACGGTCAGAAGACAACACACAAGTGCAAAAGGCCCCTTGGTGGCGGCTCAGCTGACACGGGCCTCTGGGGGCAGGCATGGGAGCAGGGGCTGAGCTGGGACGAGCCCCCTGCTAAGAGTGGGGACAGCCGCGGGGGCCTTTCAGTGCACTCGCCTGGGACAGAGTAGACACTGCCGTCCGCTGTGGGGCCGTCCAGCCGGCCCCAGGGACCGTGAGGTTGGGGGCTTACTGGTGCTGTGCCTCGGTGGCACCGACGGGGCCCACGGGATCCTCTCCCGTACTGGAGATGTTCCAGGCAGCCGAGGTGCCGCCCGGGAAGGAGCGGCATTTCCCGCAGGGTCCTGGAGGCCGCCCTGCCTGTCGCGCCGCACTGGCCTTTTTTCACGCAGCCTCCTTGCTCAGCTCGTCCCTGAGGCCACTGGCCACCTCCCCACCGTCCGCATCCTGGAAGGCTCCTTTCTGAGGCTCCCCTCTCTGGACATGCTCTGCCCGGGTTCCCACCTTTTCTGGCCCCGCCGGTCCCCAAGCCCTCCACCAGCAACCCGTCCTCCCGCACCTGCAGTCCTGCCCTTGGAGCTAGCGGCTCAGACCTCCACCCTCTGCCCGAGTCCCACTCCACGACCGCCGGGACCGGGGCCCTGGGCACACTGCAGTCCACACACGAACACCCCGCGACTGAGGGACAGAGCACACAGCACGCCCTTCTCCACAGGGAGCTGGGGAACCTCCCTCCCGTTCTGGCCAACCGTCCCCACACATCTTACGGTGTCACCTCCTACAGCGTGCCCTAAACCACGACGGCTGGGCTTTGAAAAACCGACTTGAGTAGCAAGGACAAACCCTGCTGTGTAAACAGAGAACAGAAGTACCTCTGCGGGGTGATGGCTCTTGTGACAGAACAGGCTGGGGTGGGAGGGTCTCTGGGGCACATCTGGCGTCAGCTCTCTTGGGGTTCCCAAGGGGGTCTTGGGGAGCAGAGCTCCCGGCAGCCAGAGCACCTGGCCGGGCCGTGGACCAGACCCACCATGTGGCCAGGAGGGCAAGCAGCTCTGGTGTCGTTCTGAGCCCACCAGGCCCCGGCTCCCCCTCCCAGTGGGAGAAGCGAGCCCCCAGCCGGCACCGGCAGCAAGGTCTGGGGAGCAGGGCAGGAGGGAGCCCAACAAGACGCTGGCACAAGCCCTCAGCCACACTGCTCCAGGGTGTTCTGGATGCTTCCACGTGGGGAACAAATCCCATTGGGGGCTGGTTTCTGTGACTGGACTCACACAACGGGACCCTGACGTCCAGGGGGGCGGTGTTACAAGCGGGGCTCGAGGCAGTCAGGTCACGAGGGTTGCGCATTGGTGGGCGTGGTCACTGCCTTCGGAAAACCCTGCCAGGCTCCCTCCCCTCGGACCCCAGGGAGGAGGCAGCGAGACCCGTGATTTGAAAGAGCCTGCGCCCGCCGTGTGGCATCTCGATCCCAGCCCTCCCGCTGCCGGCCTGTAAGCGACAGACTCTGGCCTCTGTCTGTGGTGCCTGGTTACAGCAGCCGGAGCGGACAAGGCAGCGGGCTCTCCCACCCGCGGCCTGGTGGCCCCTCGACCTCGCTCTGCGTGTCCTCCTGGAGAAAGGGTGTCTGCAAAGGCCTCCGCTCAGCTCCTCCTCGCCCTTCCAGGCTCAGCCACGGCTGCAGGTGGGGAAGGTCTCTGCCCGGAACCGGCGAGGCGGCACCCATGTCGTGGGGCGCTCGCTCTGGAATCTCACGCACCTCCTCATGTCCCCTTGTTCCCACAGTTCCAACACTGTCCCTGCCACCCCTCAGAGGGTCCGGGCAGCCGTGGCTCGCCCGTGATTGCTTTATGATGCTCTCCTCCCTTTTTCTCACTTTCCCCGGAAGCTTCTGCACGGCAGGAACGCTCCCTGGACTTTCTGATTCTTCTCCCTGTTGTCCAGGTCCTGCCCCTGTTCTGCTCTGCTTCCTAGGGGATGGAGCTCACCTCCCCTCCAGCCTGGGACTCTCTACTGTCTGATGTGGCGTGAGTGTTCTGGGTCTCCTCCATGCTGGCTGCACTTGTCCACGTTACGTGGACGTGGTAGCTCTCTTTATGGGTAACGACAGCTTCAGTTTTCTTCAGTGTCCCTGATCTGTCCCAGAAATCTGTCCTCTGAGCTGCCCTGTTTCAGGATCTTTCTCCCGCTAAGCGCTTCCCTGGGGGGGGGGGGGGGGAGGATAATCCTTGGTCATCTATTCATAAGACTGAGGACCTAAGAGCCACTGGGAGCTCCGGGCACACGGTGGGCTCACAACTGGTGGCTCCCCGTTGGGATCCCGTCAGCTTCCGTAGGGCCGGTCATTCTCTGAGGAGGTGTCGGCAATGTCTGCCTGGGGCAGGGGAGGCCTCTCAGAACCTCTGGCCAGCCCCGGATGTGACCCCTCCCCACCCTCTGTCCCGGGCCCAGGTCTCTGCAGTGGCCAAGCCGAGCCCCCCCAAGTTGGGGGTGTCCACCCCCAGCCCTAGCTCGGGAGGGCACTTTCTGGCACCTGCCGTCCCCCTGCCGTCCAGCCCCCAGGCTCTCCCGTGCTGCTGGCTCCTATGTCCCCAGAACAAGGGTTCACGTTGTCCGAAAGCCTTGTTACTACAGGGCAATGGGGCTCAGGGAGTAATATGACTGGCCGCCCTAGGACAGGACCCTGATCTCCTCCTGGCCACCAGCTCCACCCCGTCCAAAGACTAAAGCGCTTCATTCGTGTCAGGTACCTCAACGCCTACAGCATTTCTAGCACAGAAGACGCGCTCCCCGAGGGAGGAAACGACTGCACGCGTGAAGCAGGGCACACACCCACGCGTGCACCGAGGGAGTGACCGGCCACACCGTGGTGGGATCGCCCAGCACAGCCTGAGCAGAGCCTTCGGTGACAGGGGGGAGGAGGCCGCCCCCCGCGTGCCTCCAGGTTCAAGGTGGTTGGGAGGCTGGGGTCAAGGTGCCCCCGACAGGTCATGACGGGGGTGGGGTCTGCGCCCAGGAGCCCGAAGGTCCGGAGGCTCCGGACCCGCCTGTGCTGGAGGTCCCTGCTCAGACCACCCCCCCCCCCCACCTCCTGGGCGTTGACGCAGGAGACGCCGGTCAGCAAGTCCCTTCGCTCAGGCCCACCAGCGCGGAAGCCCCCCACCCCGCGGGGAGCCCGCGTGGGGCTGCCCCTGCCTCCCGGACTCCGGGCTCACTGCCGGAGAGGGCTGGCAGCAGGTCCGCGGCTCGAGTATCCCCCGATCCGCCGCCAGTGTCTACGCCCTGCCACGGAACGTTCCGCAAGACCGGCGGTTCTCGCCCGCCGTGGCCGCAGCACCCCTGGCCCAGGCAGGAAACCAGCAGCCTCCGCCCGCCCGCCCCTCAGTACCTGGTGCAGGCCCCGCGCAGGCGCAGGACACGCCCGGTGGGCGGCGCTCAAGGGGCGGGGCCAGCGAGCGCGGGCGGTAAAGGTAAAGAAGGCCTTGAAATACCTAGAAGTTTCTTACTGTCCAGTTTCTGCCTGTTGAGGGGGTTCGTGCCATAGAGCAGGGCGTGCGCCTCCGAATGCACCGTCTGCAGCTCCTCCAGGGTGGCCTTCCGTCCGCGGATGCACTGCGGGGACAGAAGGAACAGGTGCGCACGTCTCCCTGTGCCTTCAGGGCTTCGTGTCAACAGAAGGCAGTTCCACGAACACCGTCACCCCGGAGGAAACTGAATTTTATACGTGCACGGGCACACGGTTATTTGGTCCTCGCAAAACAACGTAAACAGCACCCAACACAACGTTTAAAAAATATTTGAAAAATGTTTTGGAGGCTTTACGCGTTAATTATAACTTTGAAAACGTTTAGAAAGATAATTCCAGCCTTCGACGCTTTAACCTTCCCTGTCACCCACACGATTTGGCATCAAATTGCCACTTAGCCTTCTAACTGCTGGGGCCCCTGCCGGGGATGGGGGGTGGGGCTTGCCACAAGCCCTGGGAGCTGCTCCCCTAGCGCCCGTGCGGGGGGCGGGGCACCAGGCCCCTGCACGGGAAAGACACCCTTCCTGCCATCCTCGCCGGGCCCTTCGGCTACCTTCACTCGTCACCTGCCTGTCCCCCGCTTTTCCTTTGGTCTGGAAATTCCTCAAATCGAGACTCCACAGCGATGTCCACGTTTCCCCCCAGAAATTAACATAAAATTCACTGTTCTTTACAGGAGCTCCGCTTACTTAAATTTGTAAGAGGAGGGCAGTTTATGGAGCGAGATTAAAGTTCACGTTTCTGAGGGCGACAGTCCCACGGGCGTCTACACGACCCTGGGGGCCTTGGTGGGGCTCCCGAGCGCAAGGCGGGCCTGGGGCTGCTCCCGCTGGCTGTGACAGCTTCCTGAGGGACGCCGTGGACGCGGGAGATGAAGGGAGCGGAGCGGGCAGGTGCAGGCCGGCGGCCGCACGTCTGCCAGCCGGGCCTCCCCGCGTGGACGGGGCCGTGAGGCCGCGCCCTTCGCTGCCCAGCCGAGCCCGACGCGGCAGCACAGGGAGGGGAGCCCGGCCCTTGGGGCTCCCTCAGTCGTCCACTGGACGGGGGGGCCCTGACCAGGAGGTTCTGGTCTCCAAGTGGCCGGGGACCTTGGGAAGTCCGGGCACTGCCAGTGCCTCTAACCTCTGTTGTCAAGGGCTGACGCCCACCACCCGTGTGAAGCACCTGGGCCCTGCGCTCTGCCCTAGGGGCCCGTGTGGGAGCCTGTGGAGGCAGGGACGCCATGTCCCTCGGGGCTGCGTGAAGCAGGTGGTGTACCCTGAGGTCAGTGTCCCCGCACGTCAGGGACACCTGGCTCTGCGTCCCGCGTGTCACCGTGTGTTTCACACGGGCCTCCTCCCAGCCGTCCTGCTGACTCAGGTCTGACCCCACGTCTGACAGACCCCCTCCTCCCTGGTGTCCACGTCCACAGGTCCAAGGATGCCCCACAGCCGCCGGCCACCAAGTGGCAGCACTCCGCCTCGGGGCAGACGAGGGTCCCATTCTCCCCACGTGTTCTGTCTCATGGTCTTATCCCTACCGATCCTGTGCAATCTTCTATCTGAAAAGCCCCCAGAGGCCCCCCGACTGAGGGGACCCTCCAGGAGAGGCCAGAGGGTAAAGAGCAGTCACGGGGAGCGGTCCTTTGAAGGAGGAGCAGGGGCCCTGGTCCCATGAGGGACGCCGAACAGGACACCAGGGCATTGGAAGATCTCCTCGGAGGGGTGCCTGCCAGGGCGCTGCTGCCCCCCGGTGGTGCAGCCTCCGGCCAGACCCCGGAGCAGGTGCCGTCCTCCGTCCTGCCCAACCAGGCAGGGTCACGTCCTCCCCGGAGGGCACCGTGGGGCTCTCGTGCCCCTTTCCCCTCCCCAAATCCTGTATCACCAGACGAATTTAAATTCCCAACTACTGTAGCTTCTGAAGGAGAACAGATGGACACACAGAGGGGGTGCTGCTGCCCCCACGGCCCTGACGTGCCTGCTCTAGGGCTCTTGCCTGGGTCACTGTGCAGGGAAGTACGTGCCACCCGCATCCCGTCCTTGCTTTTGCGGGATGGACATAGGTCCCCACTTGATGGGCATATGGGGGGCCGGCCGCCATTGTCCTGCTGTAGGGGGGCACAGGGGAGGCTAGGGGACAGGAGAACAGGGGAAACGGGGGACACGGGGACAGACAGGGATAGAGGAGACAGGGGGACAGAGGGGAAAGGGGGGACAGAGGGGGCGGGGATAGAGGGAGCAGGGGGACAGGGATGGAGGGGGATGGGGATAGAGGGACAGAAAGGGCAAGAGGATAGAGGGGACAGAAGTGACAGGGGAACAAGGAGGCAGGACAGAGGCGGGCTCCCCCAAGGGAGGACCTGGGTGTTCAGGAAAGCAGACCGAGCCTCTTCCCGCCCACACACCGGTGCCTGATGCCCTGGCAGGAATGCTCACGGGCGCCCCCAGCCTGTCGCGACCTGTCGCCCGGAGCCCAGCAGCTGCCCTGGGGGCGGCCTTACCTCGCATTTGCCCCGGAGGCCCGTCTCCTGCAGCCGAGACCAGATGCTCTGGATCCGCCCCGCGTGCTCGGGGTGGCTGTTGGTGTTCCCACAGGTACACTGGTGTTTCAGCATCAGCGTGTCGTACACGAGGCCTGGGGACGGGAGCGGAGTTGGCCGCGGTCAGCGGGGCCCTCGGGGGCCTCTGGCAGCAGGCCCGCCGCCCTCCACCCACCCAGAGAGCTGCCCGGCGGGGCAACCTGCCACTTCCCTGGGAGCGGCCGGGCCAGCGTAGCCCCGCGTCCCCTAGGTCGATTTATCTGGAAACTGCAAGTTCACTGGAGGCCGAGCGCGGTTCACAGAAATGGGAACAGGGGCTGTGTGCCGGCTCACCGCACATGCCCAGGGGTCCCCGGGGCAAGTCAGGAAGACAAGGAAAGATGCCCCAGCCCGCTCCCAAGCCCAAGCCGTGTGGCACTCATGTTCCAGGATGGTGCTGTTTTCCCCCCAACTAAGACGCTTTAGGCCCCGGATCCAAGTCCCTCTTGTCGGGGAGCAGCCTATCAAGCAGTTCCGAGGACCGTCCAAGGTTTGTGGGGGCTCAGAAAAAAGGTAAGACTTGTTTCTTACTCTCAGAACCCTCCGGACTGGCTGGGACACGTGTGCGATGACACAGACACACGGGCAAGCACGTGTGGTGAGAATTAACACAGAATACGGGTAACCAGCTGCCTGGTCTGCAGCGTCCTTGGGGGCACAGCGGGGCACCAGGGAGCCTTGGGGATGGGGTGGCCCTTGAGGAGGGACGCCCGGCCGGCCCCCAGACGGGATGGGGACACTCCCAGACCAGAGTGACTGATGTCACGGCCAGGAAAATCTCATGCAGGTGGACGTATCCTGTGCATCTGGACACGGGGCTGGAGAAAGGGGAGGGCAGGGGCGGGCTGAGCGCACCTGCTCTATGTCCCCCCCCCCCGCCCAACAGTGGGTGGAGAAGGTTCGGGGCCCACGTGACATCTGCCGGGAGGGGTGTCCCGCTGCCCCTGCCGCAGCACTGTCTGTAGTCCCCCCGTACCTGGTCTCCCAGGGCACAACCGGAAGGTCAGGCTGGCTGAATGGACCCGCTCGGGCAGGCAGGGGCCTGGGAAGGGGCATGTGTGGCTAAGACCCGCTCCCGCGGGCAGAGAAAGGTGGGGACCCCGTGAGACGAGCTGTGCTGTCAGACCCACGGCTACTTCTATGCTCCTGATGCTGGAGAACGGAGGCAGTGTCACCAAACACAGGAACAGGGCTGCAGGATGAGCCCGCCTCTACAGGGCCAAGCTGGACGCCTGGCCTCAGGACGTACTGGGCCCAGTACTGCCTCTCAGTCTCTCGTGAGTCAGGCTAACGGGAGTCAGTCCCCTCGTGTTGTAGCATTCCTGGGTTATACCAGCAAGACTGGGTGGGGCAGGGAGGACTTCCGGTAAAAAAAGCAGCTGGCGAAGAACAGGCCTATGGGACCAAGAGCGCTCACCACCCACGCGCTAAAGTACGTGTACAAGACACGTGTACCCGGGAGGGTGCGTTCTGCAGTTTGTAATGGCAACATACATACATACGTGTGCACGCGCGTGCACATGTGGAATGCGTGTACACGAACAAGACGAACGTGGCATCATCCCGACACAACAGTCGGCTAGTCTTTACTGATCCCGTGGCGGGAACTTTCGAGGTGACCCCAGGTCACTCCCGCTTACAGACAGGAACCTGGAATCCGGAGAGAAACCGCACGAGTCTGCGGAGCCGAGGAGCCAGGACGCTCTGCCGCCACGAGGGCGAGCTAGGACCACGTGCACGGGATGCCGCCAAGGCAGGGCGTGGAGAGTTGCCAAGCCCACGGCGACAGCCGAGTCCCGTCTTTGGAACCTGTCCGTCCAGTTGTGCACAGAAACAGATCTGGAGGACTTAAACCCGATCCTGAGGGTGGCTACCTCTGGGGGGTGGGATTCCAGGCAACTGTCAATTTCTCGGTGTTTCTCTCCTGTTTCTTTTCGGTGAGCTCGTCCTATTTTATACATTTTCAAAAAGCAATAAGGCAGATGAGGCCACTGGCCAGGCCACTGCAGGGGACGCACAGGCACAAAGGCGCCCCGGGGGCCTCCCCGGCCCCCACGGTGGGCACATTTCCACCATGGTTACAGGGACTGGGGTCTTTTAGGGACGTGCCCATCTATTTGTGACCCTCTGCAGTTTCCTGGTTTCTTTCTGAAAAGCAACGATTCGGCCTCTGGATAAATACTGATGAAACTTTCCTCTGAATATAGAAAGTACCCTTTTAACAAGGAGAACTTGGGCACGTTCAGACGGTCCATGTTAACAGCGTGCGGACAGGACGTTTTAGAGGTCTGTCTGAAGGACGAAACCGTTGTGCTTTTAGGGATTGTGCTCTTTGTCCGTCACCAGAAAGAACCAATGGCCGAGGAGGATGTGAAGAGCCGTCCTGGCCGCCCTCTGTCCCGGGCCGGGCATGGCTGGGCAGCGTGGACGCCCGGGGTGCAGCCCGCTGCCTGACTTGGGAGGGCCCGACTCAGAGCCCAGAGCCTCTGGCCCGGGTGGGCGCCTGCCCGGCCACACAGCCCTCGTCCCTGCCTGCAGGGGGCGGTGCCGGTCAAGCAGAAACAGTCCTGCTGGCAGGTGTCGCCGTGCTCCCGCAGGGGTGGGGCAGGGAGGACTAGGGGATCCGGAAGGCCAGACCCGGAGGCTGCCTGAGCTGCCCCAACTGTGCCCACAAGCTCCCTGGGCCTCACAGCCGAGGCCCCACCTGAAGCTTCGGTTCACAGAAGGGCGGCTGAGAAAGCACGAGGTCGCGGTCTCTGCTGACCACAGATGGGAAGCTACCCGGTCTGCCGGCCACGGTGGCCTGTGGGTGGGCGGTCTCTGGAGGAAACGGGTTCTCCAGCAAAGGGGGGATGGGCTTTGGCACCCAGGAGAGACCGCAGCATCAGAGAAGGGGGTGGGGCGCCTCAGTGACCAGCCCAGCCAGTCCCCCAGCCAGGGCTCCGCCCAGGCGCAGATCAGACCAGGTCAGGGGTATCCCCTCGCCCTCCGGACAGTGCAGCCCGGGGCGGGCCTCCTGCGTCTGCTCCGGCTGCGCCCCAGTCTCGCCCGCAGGTGCCGGTCGGCCGCCCCAACCCACACGCCCCCATGCACGGTACCTGTGGTGAACCTCGGTTTGGTGGGGGGCTCCTGCACGGACATGGGGAAGGTGGCAGACGCCGGGGACGACTGCGCCCGGGACAGAGGCCGGTGGCCGCCAAAGGACACGGGGATGCCGGCCGCCTCCATGGACGCCTGGTAGTTCCTCAGCTGGTGGATACGCTGCTGTTCCAGTAGGAGGGCTTGCTGGGGGGGGGGGGGGGGGGAGAAGACACAGGCTCTTGTTGCCCCCACGTCACCTGCCCCCTCCCCGGCTGAAGGGCTACACGGATCTCTTCTCTAACGGCTCTGGGCACCCGCATGCAGCGCACAGTTCAGGAACTCGCTGGGGCGGCTGCCGGGACGGGCTGGCTGCCTGGTGCCCGAGGAGTCCCCACCTGCAGGCAGCCCTCCCGGGCGAGTCTGCTGTGCTCTTGCTCTGACCAAGAGTCCCTGACGCGCAGCCAGAGACGCGAGAGAAGAGCACGCCTCGGGGTGGAACGGCTGACTCTTCCATTTGCCACGTTTGCTCCCCGGCCTCCTGGCGCCCCACACCCCGGCCCGAGGGCAGAAAGGCGCCACTGAGGCAAAGAAATGTTCCGTTCAGGTTCCAGGTGCCCGGGGCTCGGCCGACCGACCGGGTGTCAGGGGGCAGAGATGGGCGGATGTGCCTCTCTGAGGACGGGTGGGGACCCAGGTGGACAATGCCCAGGACCCCACGTTGGCTGCCTGCCAGCAAAAACCACCAGAAGGAAAAGGAGGTGAAGCAATTAAACATACTTTCACAAACGCCTCTTTTTCACAAAACTGTATTTCTAGGAGTCGGCTTTGGTAAGGGCTCAATACCACAAGGGCCCCAAATGGGCAGCGTGGTGTGGGCACTGCCGGCCAGCCGGGCTCAGTGATGCCAGGAGTCTGCAACGGCACAAGAGGGAGCCCCTCCCCTTGTCCAGACCGCCCCTTGTCCAGACCGCCTCTGTGGGGCAGCGCTTTGGTGCCTGGGGCGCTGATAACGTGGACCCAGAAGCCACAGAGGGACCCCCTCCGAAGGAGCGACAGAAAAAGCACGAGATGCCGCCTGCCTGCAGCATGCCCCCCGCGGACTGTGGGAGCCGCCACACTCCAGACACAGCTCCGCTGCTCAAGGCTACGATCGGATTCCACTTCCTGCGCACCCCTGGCCGGCTGCCCTAGTGGTTTCGTGGGCGTGGAAGTTTTATTTTTCACTATAAATTGATAAATCTTTCATCAGTTTACTCATCAGTCTCTAGTGGGTTTGGTCGTTGTGTGTCAGTGCCTGGAACTACGTACCTGTGCCACACCATTTTTCCAGATCTGTAAAGTTGGTCACCACTGCCTCTTGGGCCCCCAAAGGCCCTGACTACCTTTTTGATCAATTAAGAAATCAATCTCCCTTGGGATGCCTGGGTGGCTCAGTCGGTTGAGTGTCCGACTCTGGCTCGGGTATTGATCTCACGGTTCCTGAGTTCGAGCCCCACGTCGGGCTCTGTGCTGACAGCTCGGAGCCTGGAGCCCGCTTCTGATTCTGTGTCTCCTCTCTCTGCCCCTCCCCTACTTGTGCGCGCGCGCTCTCTCTCTCTCTCTCAAAAATAAACAGTAAAAAAAAAATTTAAAAAAAGAACAAAAAAAATAAATCAATCTCCAACCCCCTCCACCTTCAATGATTATGCTGAATCCTACTAACGCTTGGATTTATGTGAGCCTACAGTTTACAGATCTGAAAGAAAACCATCCCTAGGGACTCCGAAGCTGGCATTTGGCTGGAATACAGGTGCACAAATGCCCACCGTGGACAGACAGTCTATATCTCTAGGCACAGCTAACGTAAAAGAGAGAGCAAATTGCACCCGCCTCCCACACCACCCGGGGAAGGGCCGGGAGGAAGAGGCCCGTCCGTGTCCACTGACGGCCGGCCATACGGCGCCGCCCCTTGAGGAAAGAGGGCCTGGCCTGTCCCTCCTGGCCCGCCCGGTCCGTCGACTCCCACCCCGCCTGGCCCCCGCCAGCGCGGTCACCTGTCTGAAGAGCAGCTCCTGCTCGGTGGGCTGGCGCTGGCCCGGCTCTACCTCCCGCGGGGGCTCCGCCTCCTCGTCATCACTCTCGATGGGCTCCTGCTTCACTTGGACGCCGGCCAGAGTGTGTGCCTCCTTCTGCCCAGAGAGCCGGTCCAGGTAGGGCTCCTCCAGGAGGGCCTGGTGCTCACGAAGCTCCTCCTCCGTCTCCTCGGGATGGCTCTCGGGCTGCCGGGCCGGCTCGCTCTGTTTGGGGATAATCTATAAGGCAGAGGTAAGGGATGAGGGCCGCGGAGACGACGTGACAGCACGAGCTCTGTGCCTCAGAGCAAAGGGACGGACGACCTGGACGGATGCCGGGCCTGAGCTGGAGCCGGCAGGCACTGCTTGTCCCCCAACACCCTGGGCGCCGGGCCGGCCGGGGAAGGAGAGCCCAGCACCTGGTGCACATTTGTTAACAAGCACCGTGTGCCAAGCGCAGAGACGCGGGGTATGAAAGTCACAGCGGTCAAGCCAGGCTCCTGGGGGACCGGCGCCGTGGCGCCGAGAAAATGTGACCGTCTGCAAAACCCCTGACTACGCTGCTGTGGAGAACGCTCCGACTCGGTTTCCAGAAGGGGAGAGGTTTTCGAGGATGCCTGACACGTTTTGGCCACCGCACGTTTGTACGCAAGTCCTCCCAGACCGCTCGCTTCACCACCCACACCACCACATTGTGGGTGTGACGAGGGTCGGACTGGGCGGACGCCTGCGTGCAAGTGTCAGTGTTCCGTGTGCTTGTCCCCAGGGCCCAGCCCTCCCAAGCAGCTCCCCGAGGCCCACGTGCCCACAGCCCTCAGAGGGCACAGCTAGGGGGTGAAGCGTGGACCCGCCTCTTATGGGGCGAGGGTCCCGGACTCCCTCTCTGGCTTTCTCCGCTTCCTTGGGAAGTGAGGGCATCTGAGCAGAGGCCTCCAGGCCCCTCCAGGGGAGTCAGGCCGTCCTGGGCTTCATGAGAGACAGCCCAGCTCCGTGAAGGATTCCCGGAGGCCGGATCGAGCGGCCCCGTTGTCCCGGGGAGCTCTGGGCAGGGGCAGGAGCACAGGCACCTGAGGCGCCGCCAACCCCTGGGGCGCAGGCCATCCCCCTGAGGCGGCCTCGGCCTCTCAGGCCGCAGCTCGGAGGGAGTTGGGAGGCACGTGGCCACAGCCGCAGACTCCCCGTGATGCAGGGGGCTTGTGCGGTCAGTGTCCTTGGGCCACGGCCGCGGCCAGAGGCCTGTCGCCGCCTTCGAAATGCAGCTCTGGGGTTGCTAGCCGGGCTGTGGGCGGGCGGCACAGTGGAGCCGACGTCGGGGGCGAGGCTCCCACCAGCCAGCGCGCTGGCCGATCACTGTCGGCGACACGCAAACCAGCTGTGTCCTGCGACGCCCTCCGGACTCCAGGAGCCCCTTCCCCAGACGGCATGAGAAGAAACGCACGTCTGTATTCGGAGCGGGGCCCTTGCTAAAGCCAGACTACGGGTCGGGGGGAAAAGCCAAACTGGTAGAGAGGCCAGGGCTGGAAGATGAGTGGGCGTGCCCCTGGTCGGACCGCCCGGATGGAGGACCCGGATGTCAGGGTCAGCGCCGAGAGCGCGGAGGTGAGCAGGAAAGTCCGCGGCGAGGCACGCAGCCCGACCCACGGGACCACGGGGCTCAAGCCGCGACAGGAACAGCCTCCCCCCAGCAAAGCCTCTGTCCTGCGGGGGCAACAGGTGCCCTGGAGCACCGTCCCCACAGAGGGGGGAGAGCGCGTCCCGCCACCACATTTGCCACATCACTCCGTCCAGACCCGCCAGAGGGCGCACCCACACTCGCTGGCCTGCAGGGGGCGGCTGCCGCTTGCACAGCTCGAGGCTCCGCCACCCACCCACCGGCGGCACGCGTTCTCCAGAAAGGCCCTTCACCTGGCGGACCTTCACCAGACACCACGGCACACGAGGTGCCGGGCTCTCCCAAGTGACGCTACTACGGCCACAGAGCACCGGTGACCATGTGCCGACCTCGGGCCAAAACAGGTGAGCACAGCCGGCTCCCGGCCCGTCTTTCCTGTTCTCAGAGGCTCCGCCGCCCAGCGTTCGGTTCCCGTGGCGGCCCAGCGGTTCGGTTCCGTGGCCAGTGACCCTGGGAAGACCGGAGCAGCCGTGCATGGCTGCTTGCCCTAAGGGGGGGGCGTCAGTGAAGTGAATGCACTCGGAGGCGGGGGTTGAACGAGCCGTAGATCACGCAGGAAACGGCCACGATCCCCAACGCAGCCCAAGCAGGGCTGCGGGATGGGAGGTCTCAGAGCTGCTGGGAGCTGGGCCCTCGTGCCCTTGGGTAAGGAGCCCCTTAGGAACAGCGTCTCCCAGACGAAAGGCAGAAGTACTGGTGCCAGACGGCACTAGACAACGTCGTCGGCTCCCCGAGATCCCAGGAGAACGCTGTACAAACATTTCAATCACCCGTCGTTCACGCTCATAATCAATCATGGAATAGAGTCTAGGGAGATAACCCAGTTTCTCAATCATTCTTTTCAAGACTGTACCAGGAGTGAATAGGTGTTTCCCGTCTTCCTAACACCTCCTACCCTATCAGTCAGACAGTGACACGATAAAATTAAGAAGCCACGGGTGGCACTGGGGAGACGAACGTGAAGTGGGGTTTACAGCTGGGAGCACAGACTGACAGCCTGTCTCGCCCACAGGAAGTAAGTAGGTGCCTTTCCTGTGCTGGCTGGCCCTGCGTGCTGGGGGGGGGGGGCAGCCCGTCTCCCACGGGGGCCTTAGCTCGGCCTGCACTGGGCATCTGGCCGTTCAGGGGCAGGGTGCCGGGGGACCGTGTCCCCACAACCCTGCAGCGGGGTCACACGGGCTGCATTCAGGCGGCTGGCGGCCGCCGTCGTCACGGGGCGCTGACTGTTTCCGGTTTTGATGACCAGCACCACCACACCGAACTTCCCTGTTTCCTGCCCAAACCCCCCTCTGTGAGGGACCTTCGGGACCGTGCGAGGGCGCAGACCCCGCGAGCAGGGTGTCCCGGCGGGCAGGCCCGCGCTGGTGCCGAGGGGCTCAGAAAGGCGGGTCCGCTTCGGGAAGAGGGGCGCCCAGGGAGCTCAGGGCCGCACGCGGATGCGATATGCACCCCCCCCCCCCCGAATGCGCTCCGCCGGCCGCGCCCGCAGACCCACCTTGCTCATGTGCAGCTGCTGCTGGAACTGCTGCTTGTGCTTCTCCAGAAACTGCTGGTGCTGCTGCTGGATGACCAGGTGCTGCAGGGCCGGCGCGTTCTGGGGCAGCGGGGCCGACTGTGTGCGCCCCAGCGGGCGGTGCTGCCGCAGCTTGTGCACGGACGGGGACACGCGGTCCGCTCCCACCAGCGCCTGCGCGTGCAGGGGCAGCGCGCCCAGGCCTGAAAGACACCGTCGGAAGGTGACGCGGGGGCCCCCCGTGCTCCACCCTGAAGCCCGGGGCGCAGGCCGCCGTGAGCCGCCGGTGTGGGCTTCAGTGAGCAGGGGCCGCCGTGCGCAGGCATTCCGTGTCACAGGTTCCGGAGCGGCCGGTCCGCCCGGCAGTGGCCCCACGACCCCTCGGCCAGGCCCGGGCCCTAGAACGAGGTTGCGGTCCGAGCGGCATCGCGGGGCCGCCGGAGTGGCTTGCGCCACACTGACCAGGGCTGCGGAGGTCCCGGTGGCCCGGCACGTTCTAGAAGACCGTGGAGACGGCTCTTCCCCTAACCGACCCAGAAACCAAGCTGTGAGGGAAAAAACCCGTCCTGAGGGATCAAATCCTTTAAAGGTCTCTTCAAGCGGTGACTTTATTCACAAAGGGGGTGTTAACACTTGTCACAATCCTGGCGCTTGCGGTCAGAATCTTCTACAAATTTCTGCAAAGGCGCTGCCTCCCCCCATGCCCACCAGCTGCTTCCCCTGCACCTGCACCTGGACTGAGTGTTCAAGAATCTGGATGGATATGTGATCCTGCTTTAACGTGCATTTGAATCTCCTTTTAAAATGCACCCTGTGCAGGGGACACAAATGCCAAACCTTTTTCCTTCTGTAAACTTTCCACCCACCTGTACTTTCTCTTTTGCAAATCGTGGGCTTAGGTAGTTGACCATCTTTCCGGGGTTCTTTGGGCAAAAGTCTAACAAACCCTTCCCTGCTACTGGAAAACGGGCTGCCCCAGCGGCCCGAGCTGGATGCACACTAACCCACGAGGCTCAGGCTGAACCTGACGCGGGTCATGGCCCCCTGCCTGAGGGGGAACAGCACGCACCTGACCTTAGCAGATGCCCGCCTCCCCAAAAGCACGGCCCTGGGAACTGCTCAAGTGGCCGGCCCCCCGACAGGCAGGCACACCTGCCCATCCCCCCCAGGGGGGTCCCTGAGACCCCTGGGGTCACTGCAGCCTATTTCCCTTGTCCCGTCGTGGGCTGGAGATTTCAAAATTACAACCACAATTTTGTATGCAGAGAGAGCAGACACCAAGAAAAGGTTCAACCCTCGCAAAGTTGTCCCTGATTAGCTTTTCAAGAAGTCAGCCAACTCCAGCCCCCTAAACTGCCATCGCCTTCTGTCCAGCTCGCTGTTTTCTGGGAGAAATTATGTTAAATTCCATCATCTGCCTGGCTGCTAAGTTAAAGTTAGTAACTCAAACGCTAGACTGATTCCCTCTCAAGTTTCTAGAAGAGCTAAAAAAAAGAAAAAAAGGTAAAAAAAACCCCATCACCCTAAGAAGGTGTTTCAGAATTCACCCACTGTTGACAGAGGTGTCGTGAGGATGAAACTTTGGAAGCCAGCCATACGAAGCTGCATTTATGGGATCAAAGGTGACATAGTCGCCAAGAGGGTCCCGCCTCGGAAAACACGAAGCTAAAACAGGGTTTCCTGAGCAGCTGCTTCTCAGGTTCCGCAGGACACTGGGCCCGCAGGGCTGCCGCGGTCAGCTGGGCGGCCGCCCCAGGTTCCGCACAGAAGCTTCTCTTGGCTCTGCGGAAGGAAAGCAGCTTCCAGGGCTGACAAAGGAGCAGGAACATGCATGAATGTGAGCCTTCATGCGGGGTGGACGCTGCCCTGAGGACACAGGCCACTATCCCCATGAGGGCAGGGGCAGACAGTGGGAGGTCCCCGTTCTGGCCCGCCCCCACTAACCCTTACCCTCTCTGGGCCCACCCCACTCACCCCAAAATTCACAAAGGGCCCCCTGGGGCACAGAACTCCAGTGCTGTCCCACTCGGGGACTGGTCGCATTGCAGAAAACGGACTCCTAACCTCTGAGTGGCAAACCCATTACTGGCCAGGTGGTTTCTAAGTTGACCCCTCAGGTCATCAACAAGGGCTTTTGATGACAGACCCTTATTTGGCTTTTGGTATATACAACGTAAAAGACTTCTATGCATAAAAACACACCATGTGAAGATCCAATTCTGTCCTGGGTGACCCAGCTGCCTGCAGAGGCCCGCTGTGCCCAGAAGGGCACCGTGCAGGGACAGAGTCCGACTTGTGCCACCCGGCAGACCCTGCTCTGGGCAGGGAGGACCGGGCTGCCGGGGGCCTCCTTCCCTGAGCACCTGGCGGGCTGGGAGACGCTTTGCTCTTCCCGCCCACAGGGCTGGCGCAAGTCTGTCGGTGCTCCAGGACACCGACGACACCCGCCTGCCCCTCATGTCGGTCCTGAAAGAGGGACCGGGGGGGGGGGGCCGCGACCGGAAGCCCACGCAGGACCGCACAACGGTGACCGCACAACGGTGATCATGTGGGAATCCCCAGCATTCTCTCGGCCATCCAGGGTTGGCGAGTTTGCAAACAAAGGCACCACGTCCACATGCCCCAGCCAGTGTGGGGGTCAAGAGGGAAACAGGCGAAGAGTCAGGCTGTCCTGGCGCTCTGGACCCAGATCTGAGGTGCTGGCCTTGGTGCTGCAGGGCTCGGGTGAAGTAGGCGAATTCACACTGGTGAGTACGGCCTGCGCCCTTAGAAATCCGTATGGGGCATCCCACTGCCCCATGCGCCAGGGTGGGACTCTTTAAGGCCCTCCAAGTGACAGTCAGCCGGACAAGGCTATGTTCTCGCCAGGGGCGTGCCAGGCTGCACATCGGCACAGCCTGAGTGCTGCAAGAAAATCCCCGCACAGCAGGGGCCCGCCTGGACCAGTCGGCTTCGCTGGAGCTCTGGGGGCCTGGCCAGGGTTGGGAATCGCGGGCCAGGCTCCAGGAGCGGCAGCCCCACGCGCCTCCTGGGAGAGGTCAGGTACCAAGGGGAGCGTGCCATCACTGCTGCGGAAGCCAGCTGCCGTCCCCGTGCTCAGAAGCACAGCCACGGGCAGACGGCCAGTTCCGCCAGCCCGTGGGGGGCAGCCCCAGCGAGTGACCCGAAGGCCAGAATGACCCCACATCCACCAGGTGCAACACCCGCTCCCTCCACCTGTCCTTCTCCCGAGACCCTCACCTAAGGCCTCAGCAATGATGCCACTTCTCCAGGAAGCCTTCCCTACGCCCTCCCTGCTGCACGGCTGAGCGTCCAGACCGACTACGGAGGACCAGCCCAGGGGAGACGCTGGGCTGAAAGCTGTGCCTTCCGGCCACACAGCAGGAGGCCTGGACAACACACGTGTCCTTCTCGCCTCGAGATGACGGTTCCATTCCCACCCGCTGCCTCGGGTGGTCGCTCAGAGACCCAACCTCTGGGAGCGTATGAGGGCGCGTCACTCTTCTCAGGAGAAGATTCGGCCGGACAACTCCTGGGGCAGTGGGGAACAAGGTGAGTGCCACACGGAGGTGGGACATCCCACGGACCCACTCGGGGAGGGACACGGCCCTGGCGCCCGTCCCCCCTCACCCCTCTGCATCTGCGGCCTCTGTTTCCAGTGTTCGTGAGACACAGCTATTCTGGCTCAGCCATTCTGTCCGTGTGTCCATCTGCCCACGAGCACTCACGGAAAAGCAGGGTCACTGGCAGGTGAACCTGGGGACTGTCCCTGATCCTGCTCAGACACAAGCCACCTCAGAAACCCCGAGTGTCCCTCGCGTTGCCCCCAGAGACGTTTACCGCGGGCCTGCAGCGCACTGCCCCCGTACAGGGGCTGGGAGAGCGGGGCGATGCCGCGGATGTGCAGATTGTCCTCCGCGAGGGAAGGTGAGCAGGAGGGGAGCGAAACCGAAGCAAAGCTCAGCAGAGCACACGGGAGGGGGAAGGGCCACGTCCGGCGGGGGCAGGGCCCAGGTCGGGACCAGGCCTCAGGACAGCCGGCTTGGGAGCCGGGCCTACGGGGGGAAAGGGCGGCCCCCTCTGGCGAAGAGGGAGCCACACCCCTGTGGGCCACACCAGAAGGAGAGGGCTCGCTCCTGTGCCCGATGGCAGCCAGGCCGTCACGGCCGGCCGGCACCACCTGATAGGCCACGCTCACGTGCCCCGACAGCCACCAGCCACACGGGCACCCACCATGTCCCACGTGGGACTGAGAAACCAGACGGGTACTTTGCTTCTGGGTCTTAACGTCCACTTTAAACATCAGGGGCCACACGCGGCCAGTGCTCCAGCTCAGGACGGCAGTGCTCTGGGCGGAGAGGGCTTCTCAGGCCCTGAGGGGCAGGAAACCCGGGCAGGGGTGGAGCTTGGAGGGTGATCCCAGAGACCCGAATCAGGGCCAAGTTCACGGGGAGGGGGTTGGGAGGGGCCACGAGAACTGGGAAGGACCGACTGCTCAGCCTGGGGGAGAGGAGGGAGGCTGCCTAGCTGAAGGTTAAAAGTGATAAAACCAAAAGTCACCACCAGGACGACACAACTAACACCTGAAGGGGGCTCACCAGTGTCAGGCCCATCCTGCACCAACACACACCTCACTTAACCCCGAAGAAACTCAGCGAGGCAGACACTCGTGTTACCCGTTTCACATACGGGGATACTGAGGCACGGCACGAGGGAAGACTTCCCAGGTCACTGAGCTGGGATGAGACGGAGACGAGACAGCCTGTGCTCTGGGCCACAGCCCTGCCTCCAGCACCTGCGGCCTGTGTCCGGGGGCCGGGAGGGGCCTGCAGGTTCGGGGGCGGGGAGGGCAGTGCTAACAGGTGCTGGACCAGAAGTCGTGCCCCAGCCAGTCTCACTGCCACAGGCAAGCCGTCGGCGGCTGCTGTCACAGAAAGGGCCACCGGATCACACACGAAGGGCAGAAGCAGCAACGTGGCTGCTTAATCACGAAGGAGTCCGGTTCAGCAAGTTTATCAGAGAGTTGAGATTTACCTAAGACTGTCATTCAAGTCCTGTGGGAAAAGGCTACTCCCCACAGTCAGTAGAGTGGCCAACTCTTGATCCCAGGTTCAAGCCCACCCTGGGCATGGGGCCTATTTAAAAACAAAAAAGGTGGGGCACCTGGGTGGCGCAGTCGGTTAAGCGTCCGACTTCAGCCAGGTCACGATCTCGCGGTCCGTGAGTTCGAGCCCCGCGTCGGGCTCTGGGCTGATGGTTCGGAGCCTGGAGCCTGTTTCCGATTCTGTGTCTCCCTCTCTCTCTGCCCCTCCCCCGTTCATGCTCTGTCTCTCTCTGTCCCAAAAATAAATAAATGTTGAAAAAAAAATTAAAAACAAAACAAAACAAAAACAAAACAAAACAAAAAAGGTTCCTTCACAGGAAGCTCAGGGATGTGCCCGAAAAATGCTCTTCAATGGTGGGTGACGAGCAGACGCTCGGGGACCGGGGGTCACAAGGAGGGTCAGCTGGAGGTTTACATAAACGATACAGGACAGAAACTCAGGCATCCTTCACTGCTCTTGACCCCGGGCCCTGACTTTGGGTGTCGCACAGACTCAGATGCGATTTCAGATGGAACCCTTGAGCCCCTGTGCTCATGACCCATCATCTGAAAGGTGGGGAGATGCCCAGTGATGCTTCGACTCCCCCTCAACTCTGAAGAGGGCAGTGACCCCGAATTCAAGCACTGGGGGGCCCAGACAGAAAGACAGACACACACACACACAGACGGAAGCCCGCCATCCACACGGACACACACACAGAGGGCAGGATGGGCCCCTCACGCCCAGACCGGCCCCACGGCTCTTCAGGACCAAGTGCTAGAGAGAGACCGGTGGGCACAAAAGACATTCACCTGCCCGCGGCCCGCGTGGCCACAGGTCGGGACTCTGACCCGCTCGCACCTGCACTTCTCACCAAAGCATCAAGGAGGTCATGTTAAATCCCAACCGCCAACAAATCAGCAGACCTCCAGGGAGCCGAGTGTGAGGCTGGGTGCTGCAGACCAACAGGTACTTCCCTGTTCCGCAGCAGACCCCACACCTTCGTCCCTCCCAAAGGAACAGTTGCCGTGCAAACCTCTCGCCACATTTCCTGACTTATTCCTAAGTGTGAGCATCCCTTACGCGGGGCACACGACAGACGTTTCCACCACGAATGGGAACTGACAATCTACCAGAGTCGTCCCCCCTCATCTTGACCCAAATGAAAAAGCAGACGGGAGAAGCCGTCTCTCTGGAGAAGCTTCCAGAAGGTCTAAGCGACACCTGCTTTTACTGTCTACCTCGTTTTGTAAGTGAGACTCGGTTTATCGACTCCCACGCCTTAACACGGGAGAGGCCGTGGCTAGAAATTCGGGGGTGTGGACGGGCCTCCCCGCTGGGCCCCGAGCCGACCGTGCTCACCTGTGACGAGGGGCGTCTGCGTAGGCGGCTGCTCCAGTAAGACCATGTGCTGTAGCAGCGGGTTGTGTGAAGCCCCACCGTCCCGCTCCAGGGGCGCCGTGCTCAGGTAGGGGGTGAGGTGCGTGCCGGGAAAGAGGGAGATCCGCTGCTGGAGGGCGGGGAGAGTGAGCCTGTCGGCCTCCTGCGGACCTGCCGTCCCCTGGAGAGGTACAACTGTGACGCCCGGGGCCGAGGGCCCGTGACAGCCCCCCGCCCCCGCTGGCCACGCAGACCCGCCGACGCCTACTCACAGCGGAAGGGCCAGTGGCGGGCAGTCCCAGCGTGATGTTGGGCAAGGACGGTGACGTGTAGAGGGGGAGCGGGGCCACGGAACCTTCTCGAGTCACGAGCCTGTGGGCCAAGCTGGTCTGCAGACAGAACACATGACGGCCGTCACACACAGTCTGCCAGCGACAAGCGTGGGCCACAGACACCACGAGAAACGACAGTTGAGAGCGCCTCAGGGCAGGCCACGCGGAGTCCCGAGACGCTACAGTACAGAAACACAGTGACAGGTTGCAGCACAGAGGTGGCACAGAATTTCAAAGCAGGTCACAAGCCCCGAAACATGGATTCACGATCCATGACGCTCTTGTTTTTATTCACATTGTTTAATCATCGTAGACTATCAGGAAAACCTAAGATAACGTGTTATAGAATACGTTCTTGGTTGGGGATGTCATTTTAAATATAACATCAGAGGCAGAAACCAGAGAAGATATTGATTAAAAAAAAAAAATCCCTTTTGGGCGTCTGGGTGGCTCAGTCGGTTGAGCATCCGACTCTTGATTTCAGCTCAGGTCATGGTCGCACGGTTGTGAGATCGAGCCCCGCGTCGTGCTCCATGCTGAGCCTGCTGAAGATTCTCTCTCTCTCTCTCTTCCTTTCTCCGCCCCTCTCCCCTAAAAAAAAATCCCCTCCCAGAAAAGGCAAATAATAAATAATGGTCACGGCAATATGGGCAACATGTAGGACAGAGAAAGGTAACTATGTAAAGAGCTCACAGATCAGATAATAATTAGCAAAAGTGCTCGTCAAAGGCAAATGACGAAGAACCAGTATTACGGGAGAACTCCTGAAAAATTTACTCAAAACCATCAGTAATCAAAAAACATGTTTAAATACCTATCAAGTTGGCAAAGATTTTTAAAACTGAGAATACTCTCTTGGCCCCGAGGAACAGAAACACGCTGCTGGGCGGGTTTATCAAGCGGTGCACTCTTTCTGCAGGACTGGGCAATCCGTGTCAAAAGCCTTAAAAATTTATCTAAGGTTTGATCCTAAAACTCCACTCTTCGGGTGGCTCTTACGAAACGGTGCCGGGCAAAACCAGAGACGGTCCCAGGAATGCCGTGGCCGTGGTGCCCACGGCAGGGAAGGGCAGCGTGTCCGTGTCCCGGGTGGAGCAAATGAACCACACTTATGCGCCGGGCCCTTGGGAGGCCGGGAAAAATCTGGATTGGTTGGAGTCCCACCGATGATGTGTTGTTAGGCTGGAAAAACAAGGTACAGGATGGTCTGCTCGTTCAAAAGCAGGCAGTGAGGGCTGGAAGGACAGACAGAAAAGGGGGAGTGGGAGCATTCTCTGAGGATCTGAATTACCGTGCTATTTAACATCTTTTTGCTTCTAGAAAGAACATTCTTCCCTCCAAAGGATGCTGTTTTGTTTGCCGCAACGCCCCCTGTGGAGTAGGTACCTGGTCAGTGTGCCGAACCACGGAGCAGACAGACAGAAGGAACAAAGGACTTGGCCACCAGGCCGGCGAGTGGGAGGCGGCAGACGGAGTCTGCGTGACGAGAAAATCACTGGAGTGACGGACGTGTGACCGTCTCCTCTTAGCTCCTCTCGCAGTGGGGCACGTAACTAACGACGAGAAACGTCCGGGTGCCTTAAAATGTCACATCCGAGGGGAAAATTATGCGCTGAAAGCTATCATCAAGTGGCCGTACGTGGGGGTGCACCGGGTGCCGGCCCGGGGAGGAAACAGCCTCCTCATCTGCTGGGGGTTGGGGGGGTGGGGAGGGGCCGCCTGCGGCTTGCCTCAGAGACGCGGGGTGTGGTCCCAGACACCACAGCACCAGTCCGGGAGCTCACTGGTCTCCCCGTGCGCGTGAAAGTTGTGTTTACGAGACACTGTCGTGTGTCAGGTGTGTTAACAGCTTCATGTCTGCAGGAATGTACAGACTTGAGTCAAAACGTATTTTCTTGCTGAACAATGCTAACCATCATCTGAGCTCTCAGTGAGTCAGAATCCTCTCGCTGGAGGAAGATCTTGCCTCGATGTTCACGGCTGCTTGGTGGTTGTGACCGTTTCCTAAATTAGTCAACGACGAGGTTGGTCTGGTACATCAAGTGACTCCTCCTTTCGTGGACGATTTCTCTGTGGCACGTGATGCCGTCTGACGCCATTTTACGCACAGCAGGAATCGTTCGACACCGGAGTCCGTCCTCTCAAACACAGCCACGGCTCCGTCAGCTCAGTGTATGCATCTTCCAGATCCTGTGTGGTCACGTCAACAGTCTTCACGGCATCGTCACCGGCGGCCGATTCCGCCTCAAGAGACCACTTCCCCCAGAAGCAGCCCCTCCTCCGTTCAAGATCTCCCCCGAGACCGCGGCCACACGTTCAGTCCCATCGTCAGGCTCCGCTTGCACTTCTGGTTCTCTTGCTGTTTCCACCCCATCGGCAGCGGCTTCCTCCACGGGAGGCTGGTGTCTTCGGTTCGTAAGAAAGGGCAACACCTGTGATGCGTGATAAAGAGACGTGTGCCTGTACCGCCTCACGGCGTGTGTGCAAATATCCGTAACTCGCAGGATCCCCGAGGTGCTGTTTAACGCGGTTGTATTTCAGCGTCCTTTGGAAATACACACACCTTACGGTCTGTTTGGACACCATGAGCGCAAACCAGGAAGAAAAGCGTTTTTCGCGCAGGGGCGCCTGGTGTATCTTGTCCTGGAGAGACCACAGGGCTACAAAGCATTCGCTCACTGTGACCCTGCACAGTCACGAGCTGACGACCACCGTGGAAAGCACTTCCCCCAGACAGAAAAACTGTTGGTCCAAGTAGAAGAAATACCGACGCGCTGTGCCGAGGAGAACATGATGGAGACGGCCAAGGAAAGCAGGCACCACCGGGCTGTAATCACCCAGGGACGAAACGAGCAAACGTCCTAATGTCTGCAAAGTTGTAATTTCCTCTTTATAATCACTCTATTTTTTTTTTTTTTTTTACCTAATTTATTTTTAGAAATAACGCAGCCTTCTGAGAACTGCTCGGAGGCTGACTGCCCGCGTGTACGACGCTGGCGGTCTCCGTCCTCGGGGCGACAGGCTCATCAGCTCCCATGCGCTCCGCACAAAATCGGGGCCTGGTCTCACGCCCCGCTTCACGCCGGGCCTTCTGGGCTGGAGGGAGCTGCCTTTCCAGGCCCGGGGCGCCTGCTTCCGCCGTGTGTAGGCCGCGGACCTTGTCCCGGCCCGGGGCCCCTGGCAGAACAGCAGTGGAAGGAGGTGCTCCAGCGAGGACCCACGTCGCCCTGCGCCCGAGGGGCTGCAGCCAGCGGGGGCGTCACGAGGCCTGCGAGTTCTCAGGAGAGGTCAGCTTCCAACAGCACCCGAAACCCCCAGAGGTCCCCCAGGCGGACCTGACCGTCAGAGGCCACCCCTGCCCACCAGAGGACGGTAAACGGGATGGCCCTTTCCTATCGGTGAGTCTGCAGCAGCCTCAATTTACATGAACACGGGACTTGTACTTCAGCAGGGGCAGGGGGAGACCTGGGGGGGAGCGGAGGGGCCAGCGCCAGCCTTAGCTCTGCCGCGTGTTTGTGCGCACGGGTGTCTACAACAGGGGGTGGAAAGGCTCAGCCCTGGCGCCCATATACCCCGAGTAAGATCTGTCAACCCTGCGGGAGGGGAGGACTCGTTGCTAAGTATCTAGGGGGAAAGTTAAGTGACTACATGTACTTAACTGCACCCTCCTGTTAAGTCAGCAGGAACTCAAAAAGAACTCAGAAAGACCTCCCACTCGGCGGGGCCGTCTGCGGCACGAAGCAGACGGCACTTCGGGCTCCGTTCTCCGTGAACTCCGCAGCGAGGCGGCTCCCCACGCAGGGCGCCCCCAGCCCGTGGCCTCGCTCGATAGCGTGAAGCTCCCCTGCTCTTCCTGGGCACCCGCCAGAGCCTGCCTCTCCCAGGCCGCACAGCCTGCTGTGTGGAGGCAGGCTGCTGGCCGGCCCTCTGGCCCTCTGGCCCCTGGGCCTGGTGCAGGGCTGGCGCGAGGTAGGAGCTCCAGGGACACTTGTACAATGAGCAGCTGGGGCAAAGAGAACGAGGTAGAAAAAGAAAGCACGGAAGGAAGGTCCTGGAAACCGCTGCCCGGAAAGCCACCCGGGTCTGGTCAAGGGCACAACCGGCAGCCAGCCCCGGGCCCCTTGTCTCCCCTGGAGCACCCGTCCTCTCTGCCAAGTGCTTCCAGAACCCTCTCTGTGCCCACGCCCCTCTCCACCTGTGGCACAGCTGGGGGCGGGGGCCTGACCGTGTGTCTCAGGCTGGTGGTTAGTTACCCAGGCGCCCCCGAAACGCCAGCTCTGGGCTTCCTGACCACCTGCCCGTGCTACTCTGCTCCCCCACGACACACGGATGTGTGTGTGTTGGCTGACGTTTTAACCTGTGTATTTCTAAAGCACAATAAACACTTTGATTCTCTTCCAACAACGGTTCTCGGCCACCGTGCAGAGCCCCAGGGGCACACAGCAGCGAGGCATCTAGGACCCCATGGGCCCACGCGTCTGTGTTCTGAATCGGCCGGATAAAACGTGCTCCGAAGGAGGCCAGGAGGAAAGGCTGGGTTCGAAGCTGCTCTCCCGTCTGGACACGGGGCTCACGTTTGCAGAAGAAGCAGTGGTCAGTGGCAGGGAAGAGGGATGAAGTCCCAACGGTGCCCCGTCCAGGGTGCCTCCCGACCTCAACCGTCCAGGCCGAAGGGCACCCGCAAACCTCGGTCACCTCAAGGGAACCAACCGTCTGAATGCGCCAGGCCGGCGCAGGGAACAGAAAGGAACGGAAAGCCCGCACTGACCTCGGCGGGGATGCTCGCGACGGCGGGCGCGATCCCGTTCTCGGTGCTGACATTCCCGGAGCTGTTGTTGGGCGAGCTGGGCGCGGAGCCCGGGGCGCTGCTGCAGGCCGAGTCTGTGGGGCGGAGAGACATCCGTGAGCCACGCTCCGCGCAGAGGCTCTGGGCGAGGCCGTGGCAGGTGCCCACCCGGGCCTGGGCGCCGAGGGCCTCCCGGGGACTTCTGCTTCCCACCTGCTGACGGGCACAAGTCACATCATGAAAGAAAGAGCCTGACCGCGGTCCCCGAACAGGGGCTGTGAGGCTAATTCCCTATTTTCGGTTTTGCTACTGACTTCCTGGCGAGCTCTGCACACGTACGGCTCTGTGGAGGCCCCGCCTGAGCCTTTTAAGCTGTGCACGTTACCGACTTTACTCCTCTTGAACCTCGAGATGATCCTCTACACCAAAAAGATAAGCCCTTAAACGCTCAGCAATAACCCGACAACAGAAGACCGGGAACCACAGAGGCCAAGGAACTCTGAATAGGGAGAGGTCAGATTTACCACGCTCGCTAGCAAAGCCACGGGCCGCCGGGCTCCTTTGGAACGAAAGCCTCTCGCTTTTCCCGGGCGACATCAGACACCCAGGGCAGGTGCCGCCCGTGGTTGCTGTGACTGGTCGGGGTTCCCTGGAATCGCACACTAGTTTATCCTGCAAGTGACTTTCAAGGTACGGGTGGGTCCGCCCTGCCAATTGGGCCCAGGCTTCACGGCGACTTGCCCGAGACTGAGGAACATGCTCACCCTGCCCCCTTCTCACCGCCACCGGAGCCGCCGTGCCACCGGTGTCTGTGGGAGCGTCTCTTCAGCTCTCTCTGCTTTCTTGTGTTGTGGGCATCGTAACAATGGCCTCACCACGGACTGTGACCTCTGGGGTCCCTGGCCCTCTCGACCGACCGGCCATCGGCTCGCCGCGGCAGCCTGGCCACGGTCAGGCCTCCCAGACAGTGACGTGAGCTCAGACCGGGTCCCTGCTGCCCCCACACCAAATCCAGGGCTTACTTCTTCACCGGGGGTCACGGGACGGGGAGCCGCTGAGAAGGGCCCGGGGGGAGGAACTGCTACACTTTGTGCACAAGGCAGAGCCGCCTCCTCCTGGCCGCCTGGCCCTCGGGGGCGGTCCCCGGGGCCCCGCCTTGGATGCCATCCCTGCTGTTCCTGTCCCAGACTACACGCCAGCTTCCACTTACTTCCTGCAAACGTGTGTCCCCTGCAGGGTCACCACACAGACCCTCTCGCGCAAGCGGGTGAGAAACTGGGGCAATAAAGATACACGTCCAGCTCTCCAACCGTTTCCCACTCAACTACGCGGATTACTGTTCGCTCCGCTTGCGGGAAAGCGGTGTAAGAAAGGAACACAAGTGTGTAATCGTGTTATTCGCATCAGCACAAGCGGGGCACCGCGTGGCATGGGCTGGGCGGCGGGACGGGCACACAGAAGACAGACTGGAAGGAAACACGCCCCACAGTGAGCAGCAGCGGCTCCGGCTAGATCTCTGCTCCTGCAGCACGCGAGGCTTTAACCACCGGGGAGAAGCAGCCCGGCCCTGCCCCCACCTGGACCCCAGCCCCCCCCCAACACACACACCGGTGGGCCTCCTTCTGAACCGCCATGCACCCCTGCTGCAGAACCCTCACCGCCTTCCTTGAACTCCTTATTCTGCCTTCTGGAGAGTCAGCTCTACCCCGGCTGCCGGGGGTCTGTGGGGCCCAGAAGCCCATCTCCTCTCGTCTCTCTGCCAGCTGCACTTATCTGCCAAGTGCCCCCTGGCCTTGCCCGCCCCGGACTCCTCTGCGGTAGTACAACCCCGGACCCGTCAGCTGGGGCGGGCACGGTCTGGTCTCTCAAGTCGGATCCTGAGCTCCACGGAGGTGAGGACCCGTGCCCCCACTTTCACGTGTAACCTGGTGCGGACTCACGGTAGCATGAAACCGTCACGGGCTGACCACGTGAACACGAGAGCCGGCGCTCAGGAAGAAGCCTGCCCACGGCCCCGCCTCACCAAGTCCGTGGCCAGAAATAACTGCACGGGCTCCTCCGTCCATCAGGGCGGCCGGCCCACGCCAGGCACCCGTCAGAGGAAACACAGCTGCACTCACAGCCTCGAAGGGGGCCCCCCAGCTGGGGAGACTCCGGGACTCCGAGTGACAACGCTCTTCTCCTCAGACGAGGCCCGTCTGTCCTCGACGGACCCAGCACAGAACCCTGCGCCGAAACACGAAGAGCCTCGGCTTTTCACACAAACGCTCCGAGGCAGGAGCTTACGTCGGGGGGTCTTCCTGGCTAACGGGCCCTGGAGCGCAGCGGGACAGGGCAGGAGGGCCCCACAGAGCTCTCACCTTAACTCAGAGGCGCTGGAGCTCCGACCCGTGTGCGCGGCACTAGCCGCTTCCACACGGGGACCAGCCCCGGGGAGCCCCCCTCCTCGGGCCCTGAGAACCTACCACTGACAGGCCGCTACCTAGAGCCTTGCCTCTCAAAGGAGGCCCTGTGCTTGCCGCAAACACGGCTCTCGCCCGCCTCGCCCCCAAGCCACTTCTGAGCAGCGCCTCTCTCGGGGTGCTGATTTCGGGCATGTGGATGGGCGCCCGCAGGAAGCGGGAGCACACACTCCGGGCTGGGGTGTGCCCTTGCAGTGGGGCGCAGCCTCAGGGTGGGGCCCACCCTCGTGAAGTGGGATGCGCCTGGGGCCGGGGTGGGCCCTCTGGAAGCGAGGTGCACCCTTGCGGTGGGGGGTGCGGCCCGGAAGAGGGGAGCGGCACCCGCAGGAAGGAGGGCGCCCCTCAGGCCCGGGCTCTGCCGGGGGTGTACTTCTGCGTGTCCACCGCTAGGTGGGGGCCGAGAGCAACGCTCACCAGGAAAGTGGAAAGGAGCGGTCGCCCTCCTCTCTCCCCCTCCCACCCGTGGGACCCCTGCCCCGTGGCCCAGACACCGTGATGGGCGGTAGCAGCTCACAACCGTGTGATTCACCACAGACGGGGCAGGATCAGGGAACCTCAACTCAAAACTCCTGAAAACACCCGGTGCGACGTCAGACAGGACTGCCCTGACCGTACCCGGGCCGGTGGACGCCACTTTCCGCGGCTGAGGCCCGGAGCAGAGAAGGGGTGCGGGGGCGTGCTTAGAGACCCCTGCCAGGGCACTGGCTGTGGCTCTCGGACGGCCGGCGCCCCGGGGACAAGGTGCTGTGCAGAGACTCAGGGCCTCGGAGGAGGTCTCGGAAAGGCTCGCGGCAGCAGAGCCTCGCGGAGAAGGCGGTGGCCGGGCTTCCACGACTCACGGGACGTACCTGTGACATCCAATGGACGCTTCTTTAGAGCGGTAACCACGGGCCCGTCTTTTCTGCGTAGCAGCGGGCTGCTCCGTCTTTCGGCCACCTTCTGCTTTAGCCTGGACCGCAATTTCAAATTGGGTTCAGAGGCTGCACGAAAAGGAGACGTCATTACAGTCAGACGCTCACGACGGGGACCAAGTTTATCTCACTGGCAGCTAAAAAAACCACGCACATCAGGTCAATATCCACTCAACCCTGCTGTGTTGTTGCAGGGCAGAGCGAAGGCAGCGTTCCTGAGGCCAACGCAGCATCTTTTCAGTCCCACAAGATGCACAAAGGCCATCGGACGCCTTCGGCTACGTGTCTTTGGACAGGGTTACCTATCTGTGCTGGTCGTTTCGGGGCGTCGGCCCACAAATGTTGTTACGGCTTCTATGGTCTCCACTTCCTCATTCATCTGCATATCGGAAATTCCTCCCACGTCTAACCACCTGGAAACAAGCTGCTTGCTGGGGCTCCCGGCGACCTCTGCCAGTGGCCGCCATGGGGTCCTAAGGCCAACCGGTCCTCCACACCCGCGTGTAGGTGAACGGGCCCATCTCCCTCAGAGTCCACCTGAACGGGGGACACAGGTGTTTCGGCTTGGTCTGGTTTGTTAACGGCCCTGTGCTGTGCAGACCTGCAAATCTGAGCCCACGGTGGTTCCCAAGCCTCTGCACCCGGAGCCCAGACCACCCCGCGTACCAATCAAGCTGCACCTCTGGGGAAGTGGGGGGCGCCCCAGTGCGAGCTGCCTGGGCAGTGCCTTCTGCACCCAGAGGTGCCCCGTCCGGACGCCTGGGCAGGAATCTCCAGCTCCACGAGGCCACCAGCTTTCAGGGCCGGGACAGGGGTAAGAGCACCACTGGGAGACGTTGGCGTTCTGGGGTTTTACTTGACTGCTTTCAAGTCCCTACGACTTGTGCATTTGCAAATTAGCTCGTTTTTACCTTTCTGTTTGTTTGTTTTTAATCAGCACCCCTGCTGTTTTTAATCTTTCTGGAACAGGAAGTTCACTGCTCTCCAGAGTGCCACGCAATGCAATCGAATTTCCCTCTGGAATCAGAACTAAGACGACTGGGTTTTAAGGAGCAGGCCACGCGTGCATCTCAGGGGCACCGTGACTCCGACCCTTGGGGAGCGTGGAGGGCGGGGCAGTGGCCTGGGGACCCCACTCCCCGAAGGAGGCCGGGTCTGTGGGCCCTGGAGGGCGGAGGGCGCGGCCGGGCACCTGAGTGCAGCCTCCCAGAGGAATCCAAGGTGTGTTTGAAGAAGCTGCCAGAATGCTCCCGATGGCCCCCCTGCTCTGGAGGGTGTGAGGCAGGGACGGGGCCCTTTCCCCTTTGCGGTATCTGGGCTTAGAGCGGGTGCCCGTCCACTTGTAGGACTTCCGCGGCCAAGAAAAGTGGGAGGGGTTCACCCTCTCCACAGGCGGGAGGATCCACGTTCACTGCTTTCACACTTGTTTTGCGGGCACTGCAGACTCCTGAGTTTCACTCACTCCTGGGTTTGCGCGGAGTTTCTCGGCCTTACTTAACGTGAGAGAAAGGCCACGACCCCGTGTGGCTAACAGGCAAGGAAACAGCAGCTCTGCTCATGCCACCAAGGTCTTTGCTAGAAGGACACCAACGGTCCTTTCAACAACCTTCTGTCCGAGGAGGGGTCGGCAGCTGCCCCCGAGACCGCAGGACAGCGCGGCCCTCGGCGGGGAGCGCCTGGGGACATGGGGTGCGGGGGTGGGGGCGGCAGGGTCGCCACGCTCCCGACACCTGGTCGAGCGAGGGCACCGGCCGGGACCATCCTCCCCGAGGACCCCAGGTTCCCTGTGACCCGCAGCCTGTGCCGGGCAGGCCCCAAGCCCATTCCCACCGCACGTGGCTGCCGGTCCCCCTGTCCGGACCGTGGGACGGCCGCACTCCCCTCACGGTGGCCCCTGAAAGGGTTCTGCTCGTCTGTCTCTTTGCTGGTCTCCCCCTTGCCCGTGCTTGAACATGAAAGTCAGGCCGGTCTGAAGGACTTGCCCCGCCTCCTGGGAGCTCAGCACACTCCCCCCCCCCCGCCCCTCCGCGGGCCCCCATCTCACGTGCGGTGCCCGGTGCAGAACAGAAACGAGGGACACTGTGTTCAAGATGTCAAGCGTCTCATTTAAGATGAAAGCAGGGCATTAAACTGAGCGGGGTATGCCCCGCCCGCAGCCCAGTTTAAGGCACCAGAAGGGCTCCACACACCGGTCTGGGCCCTTCCCTGTCCCTCTGGGGCGCCCGGGACTGCCTCCCCATGGAAACCCCAGGTGCAGGACCGGGGGCTGAGCAGCAGGCTGGGGACCAGGCGGGAAGGGAGGCAGTCACCTCGCAGTGTAGGTTCCGGGCTGGCCTCCCCCCCCCCCCAACCCCGCGCCTGCCCCGGGACCTTGGCCGGGCTGCGAAGGGCTCTGAGGTGCAGCAAAGGCCCTCCTGCCCTTCCTTGGCTCTGGAGAAGGCACGTTCTCCGGCAGCCGTGGGTCCAGGCATTGCACGAGCTCAAACGAATCGTGCGGACCCCACAGAGGAGACACGGTGACCCCCACTCCACCCATTCCTAAGCATGTTTCCTGAGATTTGCCGAAAGCGTGTAACCCAGGCCGCTCTGCACGGCAGGCCACCGGCGAGACAGGGAACCCTGGAGACGGCACCCGCCACGTGCAGGGTCGTGCGGCCCCCACAGGCCCCAACAAGCAGCTCCTGCCGGCCTCTGAGGTCCTCAGGACGCATGCCAGCTCCCAACGGGGCCTGGTGGAGTACGGATACGGCTGGATGTGTTCCTTCGAACAGAGCCGCAGCAGACCGAGAGCCAGAGCCTGAGGGAGGTGTTTGGGAGACGTGGATCACAGCCGTGTGCTGACGAAACAGAGGACGCTGACCGGATCCACGGACACGGTGCCTGCTCTGCCAGGGGCACGTGGGGAGCCGGGAGGTTTCTCCTCAAAGGCGATCAGGTAAATGACAGGTTAAGTCAAAGTAAGCTATCCTCATCTTGCCTTAAAGTTCGACCCCCTCCCCAGCACCCGCCCCTCCTTGGGCAGGAAGTGCCTTCGGCCGAGACGAAGAGTGCTCTCGACGAACCCTAACCCACACCCAGTTTATGAACGTCACGCTCTCCCTGAGGGTCGGTCACAGCGTAAACCGCTTTCAGGGTGGGAACATTTTACTGTTTAACAGCCAGGTGGGCACACAGAGGCCGGACGTGCCCGTGGCACGTGCACAGAGGAGGGTCCTTTTGGAAGCAGTCACTGGTGTGTGGGCCTGCCCCCACACCCAGCAAGGAGAGCAGGGCCTGAGCCACCGAGGATGCCCACGACGCCGTCTCAGCCGGGCACGCGGACGGAGCGTGTGCCTCCAGGTGCCCCTTCCTGAGACCCAGGACAAGGCACGGGACAGAAGTGCAAGTGTGGGAAGAAGACATCTGGAGAAAAAGGTGAGAAATTTGGAAAACGGGAGTGCAAAGGTCTGACATTGGATTGACAAAGAGCCAAGACAGGGCAGAGTGGGGAAGGTCGCTAACAAGGTGACTGAAGTGACACTGTGCTCCATCTGAAGAAGGCCTGCTGCCCAGGAGGCCTCACAGCGGCCCTCGCCAGGCAGGCCCTGCAGGGTTCTGGAGCTCCGGGCACCAGGGGTGGGCCTCGTCAGCGGTGCTGGATTCCCCAACGGTCACTCGGATGCAAGACCAAGACGCGAAAGTCCTGCAGGAAAGTGGCTTCTGCACCCGACCACGTCATGGGTCAGATGTGAGCCAGTGGGGACACCCGCCAGCATGCCAGGACTCACGTTCGCATCCGGCGCAAGCTCCTGTGCCGTGCGAGGTGAAGGAGGGGCCGCGCAGGAGCCCCTGGGGTCCTGGGAAAGGGGCGGAGCCTCCCCAGGGGGGTGGGGGGCCGGGAGCATGTCCCCCAGGCCCCAGGGGGGCCTTTGGACCGCCTGCTATGCAGGGGCTCCTCCATGTGGATTAATAACAGGCACACAGAAAACGAAGCAACTTCAGGACAAACAAGTTGTGCAAATGAAGAAATGCAGGCAGGGCCACTTCATGTTGGTGTATACTTTCTGTAAGTCACCTGTCACAGGGCAGGGAGGGGCACGTGTTCCTGTCCTGAGCCTAGTGGGGCTCTCTGATTGACGTGCATTTATCTACTTTGAAAACAACAAAGAAAAAAACCCCAAAAATATAACTGGAACATAACTTTTGTAGCACACGTATCCGACGTAGGATTGGTATTAACATAGCAAGAGTTCCTACAAAGTCCCAAGAAAACACCCAAAGGAAAATGGATGAGAGATCGGCTGTTGGACTTCCATCCACTGAACACCTAGGAACCCTGCCCGCTGTCTGGTGTGGTTCTAGACATTGTGCCCAAGGGACGGACAAGAAAGCCCCGGCCTGGCCAGCAGGCACTCTGAGCTCTGCACAGCTCACCGGCTACATGACACGGCCACCCAGGGCCCCACTGCAAGTACCTCACATTCTACTGGGAAGGATGGAAAATAAGCACAAAGATGCTCCAGCTTTACTAGCCGTGACGGAACCGCTCCTGGAAACGTCGAAGGAAGCAGGGTGCACTCATGCGTCGCGTGGGCCAGGACGGACACGGTAGCGCCTGCTTGATGAAATGGGGACAAACGGGCGGCAATGTGGTGTGATCCGCCCCGTCGCTCAGAGCGCGCAGCCGTTCAGGCGGGCAGCCCCATCCTTAGGGACCCATCCCACAGAGACACCAGCACAAGCGAGCAAAGGTACCCACATTTGTTGGCCAAGTTACGCTACAAAAGAGTTGCAATTTATACCCACACGGGAGAATAACACAGAAACAGGTATCGATCTTTCTACCCCGAAATGGAATCGTGTGAACAACACATACTGCCTGAAAGATAAAATCACAGGACAAAATGCAAAGCAAGCGTTTTTCTTAACAAAAAGACGGGCCTGCGTGTTCACGGCGCACACGGGCAACACTGCCACACGCGGGGACGGAAGGTCTCTGGACAGACAGATACCAAGCTAATAGCAGCAGCCTCTGGGAAGTGAGCTTCAGGATGTGTGTGTAATGTGTGTTTAATCTGTTACAGGCACACATTCTGTGATCTTTTAATAAAGAAAAGAAGCACCACACGCTGCTTGAAGGTGTCGTGTCCCCCAGCTGATTTCCGTTGGCCACCGAGAGCAGTGTGGACGTACCACCGAACGGTGGGACGTGGCTCTCGGAGAGACTGGTCCAAGATCCCAGCTGGTGCTCTGCATATCAGAGGGCCAAGGGTGATGGTCATCAAGGTCGAAAGGCTGGAGCACAGAACACGTGAGCCAACTTCCTTGCACAGAAGCTGCCTGGCATTTAACCACACCCACCCTCCCTCTCCTTTGGAAACACAATAAAGCCTTTTGAAGAGCTCTCTGAACACTCACACCCGGTTTTTAAAGAGCACACAGCCCCTGAGTGCCGAGGGAGGCTGCCCACCTGGCAGCTGGTGCTCGGCGGGGCCAGCACTGCCCAGGCCGCGGTGGCCTCCCACAGCCTGCTCGGAGACCGCTCAGAGAGGGCGGAGGCCAGCGGCCCCAGCCCCGAGCAGGAGCTCGAGGGCCATTTATCACAGGCGACCGGCCGTAGCGCGTGGGCATCGTCCCCTCCTGTCCCTGCTACTGACCCGCACAGGGGTTTCTGCGAAGCGGCTCAGAACAAGGTACCGACGGCACGCGGCGCGGGAAGCAGCCTCTTCCCGAACCGCAGAGCCGAGCGTCGTGTATGAAACGCGCCCATTCCGCGTCCTGGTAACTTCAGCGTACTCCTCACACGGACACGGAACCAAATGCCACGAACGTCATTCGGTTCGCCAGGACACGGGAAAATTCGCTGGCTTGTTGGTATGTTTCATGGCTGCGGAGGGCACAGAGAACCCACCTGGCTCTGCACAGGCCACGGAAGGCTCTGGCAGATCTCTGTAAGGCGGCGGGGACATGCTGGGCTGCAGGCTCGGAACGGGACCCTGGTGCCCAGAAGCCAGCGCGACCGTGTCAGAAGGGGCCTGAATCCATCTGGTTTGTGTTTGGGGTACAAGCCTTGCCCTTCACGTGCCTGGGCCCCCTCCCTGGCCTGGCCCCTGTGCTGAGGGCGGCCTGCTCCCCGCCCACCACAGCAGCTCGGAGCCCAGCACCCCGGATGCACGGGGCAAATGCTCACCGAGTCACCGCCCTGCAGAAATCGGGGGGCAGAGCGGATGTCGCCCTGGTGCAGGCACAGGGCGCTGCTGGTCAAGCACAGGAAGTTGAGTCTGGATCCCAACTCACTGCGGTGTGACTGGGCAAGGCAATCAGCCTCAGAATCCGCCCCCAGGGGTCACCGCCAGCCTTGGGGAGCCGCTCGAGGACACGCAGACTCTCCACAGACAGGGACTGCATCCCCTGGGTGTCAGGGCACCTCAGGAGGCACCAAGTGACTGGGTGGGGTCCTGGGGCGATGCACCGCGACCCTCATGATGCTCATGTGACAGCAGCACAGGCTGTGTGAGGACGGGCACTGCCCGGGCGGGCAGGGGAGGGGAGCCGGTGCTGGGCCCACCTCGCCCCCTGCTGGGTGGGTGACCCAGCAGAACCGTGCACTCCTGCCCGGGGCTGGACCCACCAGGCGCCACCTTCTTCCCTCTGCTCTGGAGAGCAGACCCACCCGTTATGACCCAGCCTCTGGGAAGTGAGTAAGGAAGCTGGATCTGAACCCAGGCCACGGCCCCCAAGCCAGGGCGAAGTCACCCCCTGAACGTGCAGGGGCGTGGGTGAGTCGGTGCGCTCAAAGTCCCATTTTTGTAGTCTTTCCTCTTACCGACTCTTACAGAAATGCAGCTGTAAATTATTTAGAATTACTGACATCGAGTGTTGGAAAGACACTTTTAGAATGATACAGGACACCTAACTACACTCTATTCCCTTAAGTGGCTTAAATGTTTCCACTGAAATCTTTATATTATTAATATTATTAATGTGCTGGTGACGCCCTTTTAAAAAGTGGATCCCGCAATCAAATCTTAATTAAGTTCTTCTGGAACGCCGCGTGCTCAGCGGCACCTCCCCAACTGTGACCAGGACAGTCTTCGTTTCTCAGCGGAACAGGACCTGGGTCGGGGGTGGGGGGGGTTGCTGTGGCACAAGGTCCGAGCAAGCAGGTGTTAGAGACCCTGTTTCCAGACCCCAGAGAAGCCCAAGGCAGCACGGGAGCCAGCAGGCACAAACACTGGAGGTCACGGGGCCTGTGAGGCAAAGGTCGCGGGCCACGCAGCTCTGGGGAACGGCAGCGGATCGGCAGTGGAGTTCACCGTCCCGCCTCCGGAGTCTTCCGGGACCCTGGCTATAAGAGGTCACCGCCGGGTTCTGTGTCCTGTGACAGGGGCCCGTCTCCGGGTGGTGCCGGCCTTGTTCGGCCGGGAGACGGAAAGAACCAGGGCAAACGTCCCCTGACGGGCACCCCCACTTCTGCTCAGAGTTGGGGGTGTGGGCTCAGGCCAGGGAGCTGCGTGAGCGCCACCAGAGGCAGGTGACGTTCTCTGTCCTTTCCTGGGACATCAGGGGGAAGAGGCGAGGCGAGGCCCCTGGGCCAGAGGTGGGTGGCTCTGCTTGGCGGCCAGGTCCCCGGACTTCTGCTTCCGCCGTCGGGACCTTGGGGGCCACGCTCGCCACACCCGGGGCAGGAGGAAGCTCTGCCTGCTCGGTGTATCCACGGCGGGGAGGATATGGGGGTGCAGGGCCCCATGTCACTGATGAGAAACTGAGGCCAAGGGGACCTAAGGAATCCATCAGAGGGCACACAGAGCTTCAAAGCCAGTGAAAAGATCCAACCCGAACTGCTGGACGGGGGAGCCCACAACCTGCCCACGCACTTCGGGTGAGGGGAGCTTCCGGCGGCTCACTCTTTCTGGGCCCCGAGCACCTGGGGCAGGCCCGGTCTCGGCCCCTCTCCCGGCACGGTGCCCCCTGCTGCCCGTGACCTCCTGCTCTGTGGATGTGAGTGTGGTTACGCACAGCACCAGGTTCCAGAAGGGGGCCTGGGGGGCCAGCCTGGGAGAACCGGCCACCACGCGCTTCTGGCGAGCGCGTGGGTTCTCTCTAGGCGAACCCACAACCGTTCTCAGCGGACGAGTGAGAGCCACGTACCCCAAACTGAGGAGAAGAGGACCGCAGTGGCACCTTCCTTTCGCCAAGAAAGGAAACCCTGCCCGTGCCTGCAGGGTCCTCGCCTCGGCTCGGCCAACCCCACCGAGGTGCTGGTCGGGGACTCTGGGCTCCAGCTCCAGGCCCGTGGCCTTCGTGGTGCGGTCCTTCCATCTCACACACCTGGACCGTCAGTCAAGCACCACTGAGGGGCCTCCCCACAGTTTCTGGCTCTGGATTCAGGGTCTGCTCCCCGCGTGCCACACCGACTCCGCCGGGGCACAGCTCTGACTACCGAGAGGCCCCGAGTCTTCTGTCTTTAGGGTGGGGCGGCGGGGGCGCCGTTCAGCCCCATCCCCCAAAGCCTCATCACTCGCGTAAAGATGCTGATGTGACTGCCTCAAAGCGTATCTGTCAAAAGTCAACCCAGATCCTCCGGGTAAAAAAGATTTGTGTTTACAAAGAAAGAGCTGTGCCACAAGGGCCTCATTTCCACCAAGCAGGGCGCCCTGGAGTTTCCCACAATGCTCTGCACCCGCGGGCTCCACGCACCGCGTCTGCGACCAGGGTAGCCCGTGCTCCAGCGCCGGCCACAGCCGGCCCTCACCTCTCGAGGCAAAGCCTCTGGAAGGCACTCCTCTGGCCTTTGCCCTTCCGGCCACCCTCGTGCCCCAGCCACAGCCGCTCTGATCTTTCTTAAAAGCCACTGCCCGCTGAAACCATCACCGCTGGACAGAGTCCAAGAGAGCCTGAGTCTGAATGCCCTTCTTTTCTGGCGACAGAGCCGCACACGCCCTGAGGCGTCGTGCTGACATGTCCTCGCGGGACACAATGAGGTCCTTTCTTGAATACATTTGCTCCTACCCTGGGGCCCCCGGCCGCCCCCGCTGCCCAGGCCCTGCCTAGAGCCGGCGCTGAGGGCCGAACGCTGGCTGGCTTGCTCCGGCAGGACCCTGGGCCCGTGGGCGGGAGCTGCCGTGTCCCCGGCCCACCAGGGGATGCTCCGAGCTGTGACAAAGTGCAGCATGCCATGAGCTAGGCTGTTGTTCACGAATGAGCTTGAGTGTTAAAGGGCAGCTGTACTTACGTGAGGTTCGCTGCTTTTGGTATGAACCGTCAGGAAGCGCTTAAGGATTATCTTAACACGATGCTCTAATAATCATTTCAAAAAACCCCAAATACTTAAAAATGAGCTGGGATTCCCTCCGAGTGCGCATCCCAGCCTGGCTCAGCGTCTGGGGATGTGGGAGGGGCCGGCTGGGAGCCCCGCCCTCAGGCAGCAGCAGACCGGGGCACTGACCTGTTTTTCTGAGCGGGAAATCGTCTTTGGTGTCGTACATTCCCAGGACCGGGTGGTTGTAGGAGGCCGACACCCCGCTCTGGGGCGGGGAGCTCTGGTCGAGGGAGCTGTGCTGTGTTTTCCTGGAGAGAAGAGGCAGAGGCAGACGGCCGAGTTAGCCAGGGTGTCACATCAGCCCCGGATCAGCTGTGGCCGCGCGTGGAGACCGGCCTCCTGGCGGGGGCCAGACCAAACTCGGGAACCCAGGCCGAGCACGACCTCCGCTGCTGGACCCTGGTGCAGGAGGGGCGAGGGCCCGTGCAACCCCCCACCGTCACCCCGTCCCCGCCTGGGGGCTCCCTGCACTGACTGCTCTCTGGCCACCCACCGGGTCACCGCCCGCCACACAGGGCCTGTCCTTGGGGCAGACGGGGGTGGGGGGGTTGCATGTGCACAGAACCAAAGGCGGTTAGAGGTGACTGGGATCTGGGGGTGTGTCTGGAGCTGGTGATGATGAGGTCTGTGGTCCCCAAAGGGACGTCCTTTCAGCAGAAAACACCGTCATTTGCACCTCGAGAGGAACCAAAGCCACCCAGTCGGCCCCCTTCTCTGAGGACGACGGGTCTGGACTAGAGGCACCCTGTGCCTGGAAGCTGGTCTGCGCAGTTTCCTGCCCCTAGCGACCAGCCAGGCATGACTCAATCCTTAACACGGGGAGACAGGGTCGGGCTCCGGGAGGAGGTGCAGCGGGGCGGGAGCGGGGGTCAGGGCTGGGGAAGCGGTGCCACTGGCCCTCAGCCAGACCATCGGCCAACTGGGGCTTCGGTGGGACGGCCGGCTGGGCCCTGCTGGAAGCATCCGCGCAAGGCGTGATGAATCCCGTTGCGTCTTTCAACTGCGTAACCTACTTAATGACTTGAAACGATTTGCCAACTTACTTACTTGGCATTTGGTAGCCTGTTTATTTGGATCCACAGCACCGCGTACGCACACACCTGGCGTTGTCTGAATGGAGACTGTGGGCTCTTAAGTGCCCACAGGTGGATGTTTAGATATCTGAGCGCAGACTGGTGCTGCTCACGGAGAATGTGCCGCTCGCAGAGACCCGCCCCGTGAGTGTGGCCCTGACACGTGGGCTGTGGGGCCCGGCCGGGCCACGTGGCAGCCAAGTGCTCAGAGAGCCCCGGACACGGCCCGCCGGGCGCCTGCCAGCAGCAGCGAGAGCGCGGCTCCTTCCCGGGACAGGTGCACCCGCACACCGGTACCGCGCGGGGGTCGCCGCCTCGGGTGGGAAGGCTTCCCCTCGGGGGCCGTTCTCTCAGGGTCTCCCGAAAGGTCTGAGGGCAGCACTGTCTCTCTACGGATTCACATCCCCAGAGGGGATCCCCTCGGTCAGCTCCAAGTCGCTCAGGGCCAAGCCACGACGTGGGAAAGAACTCGCCTTTTCCTCCGTGAGAAACACGGGAGGACCTGTGTGTGCGTGAGGGGACGGGAGAGCGAAGTAATAGTTACTGACAGGGTATCGCATCAGTGGACGTTACTATAAATAATATCTGGTGTCGCTAGAGACTTCAATTGTAGATCGTTTCCGATGAGGCCAGGAGCTGGAAACGCTACGCTTCAGATCTAGCAGGTTTTCTCTTCGGGTTGGTGTCTCGAGACGCTGTCAGCATTAAACCTCCTGACTCCCGCTCCAGCCTTCGGAGGAGCCTCGACAGGACGGTCCGGGCGCAGGCTGCCCCAGTGCCACCGCTGGTGCTGCCCCGTCTCGGGCCGGAGACTTCGAGGGAGTGACTCCCGGCAGCACAGCTCAGCTCCTCGCGCCTGCGGCCCTGGGGTGCCTGCCGCACAGGCCCCCGGGGCCCCTCCGGGGCAACCCCCACCCCCCCGTCACACCGTCCTGGGGACCGGGCACGTGTGGTCGCTCCAGGCCCGGGTCCAGTCCCTGGCCGCACGGGCACGGCACACTGACGCGCTCTCACATTTGTGCTAATCGTTGTGGGTGGAGCGAAGCTAGGGTCAAAGTTCAGTTCCTTCTCCAGGAAGACCCAGTTTTCACCGTCACAACAGCAAGTGAACATGACAGTCACTCCACGACGATGTCGGCCTCGGGGTGACAAAGCAAGACAGCGGCCAAGTTCCGTGCAAACAGCGCTGTCCCCTGGCTGATTTCCCTGAGACCACGTTCTTCCGCACTCCAGCCTGTGTGCCCCAAATCCCTCCGAGGGACCTGAACCCAGAGCAAGCAAGCTTCGTCCCGTCGGGGCCCTACCTCGGGGAGCCCTGCTCAGGGAGCGGTCCCTGTCAACCCCTTCTGGGACCCTCACCTGCCCTCAACCCTGCGGCCCTTCCCTCAACTCCAAGCTCCCTCCTCAGTGCTCTGTTTCTGTTCCTGCCAGGACCGCCCCCTTCCCTGCAGCCTCCAGGACGGGAGGTGACGTGCTCTCCCAGCCCACAGGCTCTGTCCTGTCACGTATGAACCCGTCACCGCGGCCTCCGCTCCTGCCAGCGGTCTCCGTACCCCAGGATCCCCCCGACTCACAGAGGAGCCTGGCACCGGCCACCCCAATCTTCCGCCGCAACCGCGGCCACCATCCGAGCACTCGGACGCGGTCAACCCATGACTCCTGCTTGCCACCACGTGACCTCCTCCAGGCTCATGGTCTTCTGGCCCCTCGCCAGCCTTACCTCCCCAGACCTGGCGCTTCCCCGCCCGCCGACCACAGCTGCTAAACACCGCAGCCCCGCTATCTGAGCCTCCCTCCCGCCAGCAGGCCCAAGAGCCCCTGCCCGCTTGCCGCCTCCACAGGCCTGTGGTCCCGGGTTCCCCCAGCGCCTCCTGGTCTGAGGCCCCCGCCCCCGCTCCCCTTCCTGCCATCTTCAGCGCAAACCCCGCGGACACCGTCTCACCCGCTCCCCAAACCGCCTTCCGCGGGGCATCAGCCCGCAGCCCCCAACCCCAGGGGAGGATGGAGCTTTCCCACAACAAGCACCCCAGCCAGACGCGGGCCCCCGGGGGCCGCTACAAGCGTTTCTGAGGAATCCTCCACATGGTGGCTCTGGGGCTCACGGTGTCACCACGAAGAGCCGTGGTGGCTCTTCGGGGACGCTGTTGCCTTTGCTCGTCCGTGTGAGTCGTGTCCCCGGCTGAGCTGCGGGCACGCCAGCAGCATGCTTCGATGAGTGCAGCTTAAGGGACCGAGCAGCGAGCGATGGCTGCACGTGGAACGAGGGCGCCGTCTCTGCCTCGGAATCAAAGTACTTTCTGACTGGTCACCGGTGTCACCTGCCAGGTCCTCGGGATCATCTCAGCGGAATGTGGTGGGGTTTTTATTTAGTCCACACAGTTGTCCGCTGGGCGCTTGAGAATAATATATTTTCCCCCGATGAAACAGAAGGTAATCATGTTTTGATTTATGAAAACCACCTTATGGATTTTGTGAGAGATGAAATCAGCCCTGAAAACGGGAGAAAACTAGATTTCAAAGCAAAAAGCCGCAAAGCACCCTTGATCACTGCTTAAGGCCACATAAACCCGCTCCTCCGCTCCAGACGTGGCCTGTGCCGAGGCCAGCTCCCATGTGACGGGCTGGTGCTCAGGGGACGTGCCTCTGCGCGCGGGCGTTGTCGCGGACTTTTCTGCCGCGGTGCGCCAGCCTCTCCGGCTGTTAGCACGAACGAGGCTCTCTTGTGGCCTCTGTCAACCACATGGGCTCTGCGAAAGGGCTCCTCACGTGAACACGAAAAACAGCACAGATGCTACGGACCTGCCTAGCAGTCAGTGAAACACCGGGTAGAAATCCAGCGGGTGCACACGGACACGTTAGACCGCGGTGCCAGTGAGGTGGCTCCTTTTGTGGCCAAAATACACGGGAGAAGAGTAATGGCCAGGCACCAGCCTCTGTCATGCAGAGACCGGCCCCACTCTGTCTGGGTGACCGTCCCGGCATTTGCCGCTGGACTGCGCCGGCTGTCGCGAGCCCGCTCCC
Organism: Felis catus; assembly: GCF_018350175.1. Classification (NCBI taxonomy): domain Eukaryota; kingdom Metazoa; phylum Chordata; class Mammalia; order Carnivora; family Felidae; genus Felis; species Felis catus. Next base: position 219,510,592 of record NC_058375.1, read on the forward strand.
TGCTTGGCGAGTCTCTGCCCACAGCCTCCCCCGCCTCTCAGGGTGAAGACCCGGTACCGCGCCGGCCTACGGGTGGTGCCCGGCCACTGGGGCCCCAGACGGGAGGCCCGGGCGCCCGCACCCCTGCACTTACCCGTACCAGTAGCGCGGGTCACTGGAGATGCAGTGGTTCAGGTTCCGGTGGGCCAGCGCCTTCTTTTTATTGAGGACAAACTCCTGAAGCTTCATCTTCACTTCTGTGCTGGCCACGGCACCTGGCGCGGGAGAAAGCACGGACAGGTGACCGGGGGTGGCGGCCCAGCGGCGCGGACGCGCAGCTCTGTGCTGGGGAGGGAGCAGTGGCTCGGAGCCCGGCCTGCGAGCCAAAATCGACCCGAAATCGGGACGCTGCTGGTGCCAGGAAGGCTTCTCAGAGGAAGGGGAAGGACAGGAGAAGCGTTAAGAAGGGCTCTTCCTCCACGAACATTTCGCAGAACCGAGCCCCATCGACCACGGAAAAGTCACCAGCAGACGGACTCACTGTCACCTAACACGGATCGGCCGCCGGGGGCACTTTCGGACCCTCACGTGAAAGCACGTGGCGAACGGGCGCGGGCAGCACGCGGCTCCGTCCCCGCTACGGCACACGCGGCCGAGCCCCGGAGGTTGCGTGCACGCACCGCCACCAGCGGACGGGAGCAGGTGCGCCGTGACGCGCATGTCCGCGGCGGCCTCGCGCCCAAGGAAAGGCGGCTTTCTGCTCCTGGGCCGCTTCCCCGGGGCCCGTGTGGGCAGCCTGCACGCGGGCAGCGCCTGCACCTTGCGGGGTTCTCGGGGGCTGGCTGTTCACAGCCCCGGGGACAGAAAGCTGCAGATCGGAGAGACAGACGTGCGCACACAGATCCAAGTCCAAAGCCACCACCCTGATGCAAGACCTGCCCCGTCCGATCCGTTCTCAGCGCCCCGTGTGCCACGCAGCACCGCCTGCCTTCCCCTTGCAAGTGGTGTCAATGCTTCCCGTTCTTGTCGAGAATCCCAGCGGTGCTTTTTTTTAACAGTAACGTTTATTTACTCATTTACTTGAGGGGGGAAGAGAGGGAGGGGGAGTGGGCAGAGGGAGAGAGTGAATTTTAAGCAGGCTCCACGCTCGGCCCGGAGCCGACCCGGGGCTCCATCTGAGACACCGTGAGGTCTTGACCTGAGCTGACATCAAGACTCAGACGCTTAACCTACCGAACCGCCCAGGAGCCCCTCAAAGCACCTTCTAATTGCTTCCCAAAATGCCTCCGTACACTGACCACCACGAGCCAACCGTGGCCATGCACCAGAGGCAGGCACCTTGTACCTTCGGGAGCACTCCGGATCACCACGTGACCCTGGTCTGCATCAGTACTCGGGATCACCACGTGGCCCAGTCTCTCTGCCAGTACTCAGGACCACCATGTGACCCTGTCTCTTCTATTAGTACTCGGGGTCACCATCTGACCATGCCCTTATCAGTATTCGGGATCACCACGTGACCCTGTCTCTATTACTACTTGGGATCATCATCTGCCCGTGTCCTTATCAGCTCTCGGGACCACCACGTGACCCCGTCTCTCTCAGTACTTGGGATCACCACGCGACTTACGGGTGTGCACGCACGCGCATGTGCCTCCAGTTCCTGGCACGGAGCTCCTAAAACCCTTGTAAACTCCTAAGTGATAAGAACACTAGGGCCATCTCTTGTTCTGATGCAGTGACCCTGGCTGGACTCTCGGAAGGCTCCTGGAGGGGCTGGTCTCCAAAAGACCAAGCCGTGATTAGAAGCTTGGAATCCTCAGCCCCGTTGGATTGGGCGGAGAGGGGCTGGAAACCGAGTTAATAATTGCTCACCGGGAAGCCTCCATACAAAGTCCCGGTATGGGGCGCAGAGGGTGTCCACGCCGGGAAGCACACGCACGTACTGAGAGGGCGACGCGCCCCAGCTCCACGGGGACAGAGCCTCCCGCGCCCGCGAGCCGCCCGCACCTCGTCCTACGCGCTGCTTCTCCCGGCTGCTCATCTCCGTCCTCTGCCACGTCCTTTACTAAACCGAGGAGTGTCAGGAGCCTCCCCCTGGGTGCTGTGAGCCGGCCGGCAAGTTCAACAAGCAAGGAGGGGGCTGTGGGAACCTCTGAGGACCTACAGCGGCGGGTCAGACGCTCGGCTGACAGTCTGGATCGGCAACCGGCGTCTGCCGGGGGGGCTCGTGGGACCGAGCCCTCAGCTGAGCAGTGTCCCAACAGACGGGCTGCAGGACAGCCGGGGGGTGACGGAGAGCTGCGTCGTGGGCAATCCCAGCAGCGTCGCGTTCCGGGTCCGCGTGGGTCTACGTGAAGGGCAAACGCAGGAGGAAAGACCTGGGTTCCTCCCAACAGAGGAGGGAAATACTGGTTGTTTCCCAAATTCGATATTCAAACGCTTGTTTGCACGTAATCTGCTCTGGTTCCCCCATTTCCCGGAAGCTTTGAAATTGATCTTCCTTTCGCTGGTTTGGTAAATAATACGTTTTATTTTATCCTTGTTTCCCCGGTGTTGGGCTTTCATTCATTTATGTGCTTGCTGTTGCTATGCGTTCACGGTTCTTTCTGATGCGTGTGAAATGGATTTTGGTGTATGTGACTCTCTAGGTATTTTGACAGGTTGCTCGTGAATTGTTAGCATCATCAGAGAAACCATCTTTCTTGCCACTGTTATCATCCACACACTGAATTCTGTCCAGCTGTACGTATGTCTGCCGTGCTCCAGGGCAGCGTCCCCCCGCAGTTAGGTCACAGTGGGCCTTGCGTGGGTCGTGGACGACAGTCAGACAGCACAGACCCCTGGGAACAGGGTCCGAATTAGATCATCCAGGGAAACACAGGTTCACTAAACCGACCCCAAACCACCTTCAGAAGCTCCCGTCACGACACACGGACTTGCGTCTTGGGCCTTCCCAGGCTCTGGGGAGACGGCCCCAGGGGCACACGAGAAGAGAAGCCTGCCAGAGCTCTCCACGTGCCGGGTGCCAGCCAGCGGGCACGGTGTCCCGGCGACACTCGTGAGGAGGGCACGCGGGACGACTAACGCTAACAGGCCGGGCCATGGGGGGTGACCAAAGGCACAAAGTCACACGTGCTTCCGGGCAGCGCGGCTCAGTCCCCCAAGATGTAGCCAGTGTCAGAGGGAACACAGATTCTGAACGTGCAGAGCCCGTGTTTCCCGTCTGCAAGTGGACGTGTCAGAAGATCGCACGTGCAGACACAGAGACCTGCCTACAACGTGCCCGGGCATGCAGTCACGTGGCGTTCGTGACAGCGCAGGGGCACCAGGAGGGTGGCAGAACATACGCCAAGGGCTAACCGCGACCGTACACGGCGGGCCTGGCCACCAGGAGTGAGACGAAGGGCAGGGGACGCAGAGGGTCGCTGTCGAAGGGGAAACGCGAATTGGCCAATAAATGTGCGAGATACGCGCAACCTGCAGAGATGGAAGAAACCACAGTGAAACGAGGAGTTTGGTTGTTCCCTCTCGGGCTGCTGGCCGCGCAGGGAGGATCAGACTACCTGCTGAGGAGGAGCGGGAGGAGGGGGAGCAGGAAGACCCGGACGAAGAGCAGATGGCCTCCCGGTCCTGCAAAACTGCTTCCGGAAGAGCGGACCACGCAAAGTAGCAGACAAGCGGCAGACACTCTCGGTGGGCCGGGCAAGGCCGTTCCCGAAAGTTTCCCGGCAAACCCAAACTGTGCGTTAGCTCGCCGGATCTTCCCCAGAACCACCGGCCCGGTGGCTCCACTTGCCCTCCACGGGGTGGGGGGATGCTTATGACTCCCCTGAGGGCCCTCTGGGGACAAGCTGGCCCCGAGGACCGGGTTTAGGCGGCCTCTGACTCTCCCTGCTTCGGCCACAGCCCTGGCGGATGTCTCGGGCTCCAGAACTCAAAGGAGGGCAAAGGACAAACGCCCCACCGCGGCAGGGAGTGCACGCGACAAATCCCAGCGACAGGCAAGCACAGCGGGACGTGGCGAAGGAGAGCGGCCCCTCCTGGAGGAGACCCTGGCCCTGTTGCTGGCCGGGGCTGTGGCACCTGCCAGCCACCGGCAGGGCCTTGTGCCCTGAGCTGCCTGCTGTGTCCTCACGGCAGGACATACGTCTGCGGGACTGACATGGGGTCCCTCGGCCAGCTCGGGCCGGGACAGGGTACCTTACCAGGCTCTCGTGGAACCAAATCAGGACCAGCCCACCTCCCTGAGCTCAGGAAGGTTCCGACATAAATACACCACACGAATGCCGCAGCACCTCCTGGGCACGTCGGGCCGAGTCCACCTTCCAAGAGGGGGCAGCCGGTGACCTGGTCAGAAGGGTGGACCCTCCCTGGCCCTTCCCAGGCCACCTGTGGCTGGAGGCTGACGCACCGGGCCCTGCCTCACAGGGGCGGTGGGCACGACTCACACCCATACACACGCGGGACCCGCGGCAGACGCCGGGCCACAGGCGTGTGACGCTGGGCCACAGAGGGACCGTCTTCTCTTCTGGCACTTTATGCGGAGACGATTCCAAACGGAGCTGTCATCCTTCCAGTCACTGACCCATCTCTCAACAGATTCTGCCACCTTGACTTTTTATCTGCAGGTTGTTTGTCCTGGTCACGTATGTTGAAATCTTTGCATTCTGTGTCCTCAATTCCAATCCAACATGCATCGCAAAACGCTTTTGACACTTATGAAATACTTGAGTAAATTTTTTTTCTTCTCTCTTTTTTTAATTTTAATTTTAGTTAGTTTATGTAGTGTCATGTTAGTTTCATGTGTACAATATAACGATTCCACACTTCCATACGTTACTCTGTGCTCCTCCGGCTTCCTCTTCTTTATTTACTTACTTATCTATCTATTTAGTTTAAGAGAGAGAGAGACCGAGAGAGGCAGAGTGAGTGGGCACAGGTGGGGAGAGGGGCAGAGGAAGAATCTTAAGAGAGAATCTTAATCCAACCTCAGTGCAGAACCGGATGCGGAGCTCGATCCCACAACCCTGGGATCACGATTTGAGCCGAAGTCAAGAGTCAGGTGCTCGACTGACTGAGCCACCCAGGCACCCCTAGATTCGTCCACTTAAAACCAAAATTATAGAGTCAATAAAACACATTTGATAAACAAATACCAAATGTCTTTCATTTTTACTTAAAAAAAAAAATTAATTCCTCTTGGTTATCACGCATCCATCTGACAGGGTTTCCAGAGACGTAATTATGCGCCAGGGTCTGATCTGGCCAATGGGGATAAAGATGTAAATAAAATACAACAGATGAAGTCCCCTCCCCACAGGGAAGGGGATCTAAGGACCAGGCGATTGGCTTCTTCTCACGCCCCACTGGGCTCTGAGGAAGCTCCCCTTCGCACGTGGGATAGAGAATCACCTTCTGGACCAGGTGCTGGGTCTTTTAACTCCAGCCTCTTGAGCCCCTTTTTTTTTTTTTTCCTTTTTAAAATAAAGTGAATGACTTTGCCTCAAACGATGGCACGTTTTCCCACCCGGGCTGTGCTTGTAAATAACAGCGAAAAGAAGCGTAGCTGTATTCGTCCCAGACTGCCCAGAGAACAAAGACTTGCCTTCGATTGATTCTCCCTTTGAATTTGTGTTAAAAGACGGTATGTCTTAGATTCTTAAATGTAGTTAATCTAAGTAAAAGTTCCCTGACGAAAGATCATGTGTTCATGCTGAACGAGATGAAACCTGCCACAAGTTCCAAGAATTCACTGGTCCTTAGAGCTAACAGCATTGACTGCTATCAATAAGCAAAAGAAAACTGCAGAACTATTTAAATTCAAAGTACGGTGAATGTTTATCAATGTAACAAAACTTTAATTAAATATTCAATAGGAAATTCCCTTTTAAAAAAACCCCAAGAAACTAAACAGATGCCTTGCCCTGCATTTTCAAATGCTGACAAACGGGAGACGCCCCAGGCCATTTGCATTTCCCCACAAACGCCCTTTAAGCTGGTGGGAACAAGGCTCTCCTTCATAGGTGCAGGGCTGCCCCCAGTGGCGCGGGGCACGGGGGCCTGCCAGGCCTGCCTTCTCACAAGACCACACTCAGGGCTGCAAAGCCTACACAAGCGAGCCAAATACCCACACTGTACACAGTTTATTATTAATAATAAAACCTGACCACCCAAATCCACAAATTGAAAACCACCAGGGCTGCTGTGAGTGACGAGCGAGGAGGAGGGAAGCAGAGAACATTCCAACGCTCCAGTTGTGGGGGTCGGGGGGGGGGCGGATTTAGGAGGTAGAGAAGAAATTGTTTTTGACTTGTAAACAGATCTAAAATGTTTTCCGAAGGCAAATCTTTTCGCATTTTGTGAGGCTTAAGATGTTATTTTTATTGGAAGCTTCTGGTAAACTACTAGGAACCAATTGAGCTGCTTTTTAGCAAAATCTGAAAACCTGGATTTGTGGGTTCGTTGTGGCATACATCAACTAGCCGATGCTTACAGTTTTAACGTCCATCCTTTGATGAACAACAATTACCCTCCTCGAAAGCAAAATGTAAGTCGGATGTACCACTGAGGCCAAAGCAAAGCCTGAGAGAGGAGAAAGGAGCAGGCCCCAAGGCAGAGGCCACTGTGTGCGTGCGGCCCCACCAAGCACACCTGGGCCCCCAGGAGAAGGGCTCCTATATGCGCCAGGTGCCGTCATGTACAGGGCGGCTCTCCCGCATAGAAGGCGGCCCCCAACGACAGGCCATGGAGCCCCTACGACAGATCCCTAACACACAGCAAGCGGACTCACCTAGACTCACGGCCCAACCCCAGCTGCAATGAGAATCATCCAGGGAGTTCCAGAAATGTCAGTGCTGATGCCCACCCTCCCCTCCAGACCAGTGCATCAGGACATCTGGGGCATTTTCCTGACCTCACATGCCACACCACTCAAAGGTGGTCATGCCCTGGCCACACCTCAGCCAGGAGGGACCCTGGACACAAAGGAGTCCACACACACAATACAGGCAGTGGTTGGGCTGGTGCGGAGGTGGGAACGGAGGATGGTGTCATTGAGCCAGCGGGCTGGGCAGTGACCCGTGAGCGTGGCCGCCTCGCCTGCCCCATCAGCCCACCGCAGATACGAGTCTGCCCTCAAAGACCGAGGGCATATGTTGCCGACCCAAATCTGCAATTTATCTTCTCCTGACGGCTTCCTGTCCTCATGCCCGGAGTCTCCATCATGGGCCATCGCGGACCCCATAAGCCATCGTCTTACCCGAATGGTGTGATGTAATGAGGTGTACCATTCAGCTTTGGGAATTACCTTAAAATACTGGTACAAAAATCAGATCTCACATGTAGTAAAAACTCTTCTGACATGCTTTCTACATCAAAACTCAACCAGACCATTATAATAAAAACACGTTAAAGTATATGATTTCAGAAGCAAAATACGCCGTTAGTAACTTACGATCATAAAAGTTGTTACTTTTGTGTATAAAACCAGTTACTAAGAACTTAAAAATAGTTAAGTGGAGAGACAAACTGAACACAAAAGTGATACACTAGCTGCATATTTTAGGAAAAAACCAACAGCCTTTTGGAAAGAGAATATTTTTAAAAATGTATATAGAACACAGGTGGGAACGTGTCCTGAACCAGTGTAGAGAAGACTGATCAGGCCGCCGGAGCAGCGGGAGCCTGTGCTGTTTAAAAGGCGCCATGAGGCAGAGCAGACAGAGCAGATAGGACGGCATGTGGGACACACCACACCAAGGGAGAGCTCGGTGCGGGGATGTCAAGGGAACTATCCAAGTCGAGGAAAAGGGCGAGAACCCACCACAAAAATGAGAAAGACACTTGAACAGGCACTTCTCCCAGGAAAGGAATATACCCCTCTGACAGGAGACATGAAAACGCACCGAGTCTCACCGGTGATCAGACAGTGAGGCTGAAGCCACAGGGGCGACCGCTCGCAGCCAGACTCAGAGTGCTGATGGCAACCAGGGTTGGTGGGGAAGCAGACACGGGAGCTTCCCTACAAGGCTGGAGGAGGCCAGGCCTCACGCAGGAAAGGGGGGGCACGTGCATACCTCACATTTACCTGTCTGCACCAGGAAACGTGCCCAGGGACATACGTGCCAGCACTGTCTCTAACAGTGTGGGTCAGCAAACACCCAGATACCTACCAACCACAGGCTGGATGAATGTGGTGGGACGCCTGTGAGTGGGGCACAGGCAGCAGCCTGAATCAGTGATCTCCCGCCACACAGGACAGCAAGGACGGACTCCACGAGTGTGATGGTGAGTGACAGAAGCAAAACACGAAATCCTGCGTATTCATGAAGCCACTGACATCAACTTCAAAAGCAGGCAAACCTGCCCTCCGTGTTAGGTGCCAGGGAGGAGTTACTCTGTGGAGGAGGGAGGGGCCCGGATGTGGTTCCCGTCCTGATCCAGATGCTTTGCTGGGAGGTGAGCCTGGGAACAGGGTGTGTGCCTTTTGTATGTATATCACACCCCAGGACAAAAGATCCTTAAATAATTTCAAATAAGAGACTTCACAAGAATCTTTTGATGCGTCTTGTGCTGTCGTGCGTAGGTAGATTAAAGTCCACATGACGGACTGTTATGATGGTTTGTCTGGATGACTGACCATTTTCAGTAGCTGAAGACACTGGTTTTGTGAGGTTTATGTGTGTTCCTGAAGTGTGTGAAGACTAGTATTTTTACCCACGAGCACTGGAAGAGTCAATCACCCTAGAGTCACCACACCAAAACCCGATACAGGAGACAAATGCACACCTTGACTACATCATCACCAGGGAGCAAACAGGCTCGACTCGGCACGGATGTCTCGGGCGGACACAAACCGAGCCTGCGAATATGTCACCCACCGACTCTGCCTTCTAGGTCCCGGGCGCGTCACTGGAAGCAAGTTGCCCAAAGAAAGGGGCACGGACGCACGTGAGGGTTGTGCCCCTTCAGCCACAGTCCCGTGTGTGGGACCCACGAGGCCTCCCAAACACGGGTCCCTCACCGCGCCCGCCGGACGTGCTTTCCGCCCTCCGTCTGGCAGGCAGCGGTGGGCCGTGGCTCCTCCCCAAGGGACACGAGGGAAGTCCCCCTAATCTCCCAAAGGGGACCAGCACACGGAATCACCCCCTGGCTAGGATCGAGCCTGGGCCCCTCCTAGGAGGCAACCCCGGTCCTCTGACATGCAAGCACAGGGGCGAACGTTAGGGCCCCGAGAGCACGTGTCGGCACCCGCGTCCCCGCTCGGCCCCCGGCGTAGCCCACAAGCCAGGCCTGGCTCTGAGGCGCTCCCACAATGCCCGTGAGAGGAAAGAACTTTGAAACATTTAGGACGGAACCGAACTCACAGGGGAGAGCCGCTCCCCACCTGCCCAGTGCGCTTCAGGACGCTCTCGGCGACCCGGACGAGGTGCTGAGGCAAGGACGCGGACGACACCGGCTCCTGCTTGGGCCCTGCCGCCAGGCCCGGGAGCGCGGCAGCCACGGGAAGGGCCGTGTCGGGGAGGCCCCGGCGCCCGCCCGGCATCCCCGCCCCCCCCCCCCCCCCCCCCCCCCCCCCCCCCCCCGCACACTCACTCTCTTTGCCTTTCTCCTTGTTCTTGAGCTGCTGCAGCTTCTGCTCCCGGTGCTGCTTCTCCAGCTCCTGCTCCTGGCGGTGCCTCTCCAGCTTCCGCTGGTGCTCCAGAAGCTCCTGCTGGTGCTTCATGGCCAGCAGCTCCTGCTGTTGCTGCGAGCGGGGAAGGAGGAGACAAAGACGGTCAGAGCCTCGCTCCCAGACGGGACAAGACACACACACACACACACACACACACGAAGACCAGCCAAGGCCACAGGTCTCCGCACCGTGTCTCCCGGAGCCAGGCTGTCCTCTGCACGGCCAGCACCCCTAACCGGGGGGGCCTTGGCTCGGCCCGGTCCACACAGCAAGCGTGGCTGCCGGAAGCCCCGGATGCCGGCTGACTTTCTACGTGTTAGAAATGATGAAAATAAACGCCCCTGAGCTGCCGGGAGGAAAGAGGAGGCTTGGGTGATGTCGCAAGCCGGGAACGGTGCTTTGAGAATGGTACAGCGGAGGGCGACGCGGAACGGCCCCCCTGGCAGACCGCTGGCACCTCCTCGAGTCAGGTGCGCGTCTGCCCAGACCCCGGCCGGCAGGTCCCGGGCTAGCCCGAGCCCCAGAGACACGTCCGCGCCAGGCCTGTGCGACTAGCGCTCGGCGGCCTGCTCCCAACGTCCGGGCTGGACACGCTCCGACGGCCCTCAGAGCCCAACGCGTGGGCCAACTGTGCGCACCCGTCGCTGGAGATCCACCCGGCGAGGAGGCAGAATGAGGCAGCGATCCATGAGAAACACAGATGGGCCAGAACAAGCCTCACGAGTGTGCAGGTGCCGACGGGCTCGTGGGGAAAGGGTCGGCCCTCAGATTCCACGGATGTGAGGCGGTGGCGGGGGACGCCCCGGGACACGGCGGCAAAGCCCAGGGTTGCGTCCGCGCTAGGCCTGAATCGCTTCGAGTACGCGCCCTCTTTTCTTGTCATCGTCCCTCCTGTTTCTGTGGCCCCTCCTGGGCGGGTGGCCATCCTGCTCTGGTGTGGGACAGGGGTGGGGGAAGCCCCGGAACTTTCTAGCAAGGAAATCTGGCACAAGTGTCCACCTCTGAGCCATCAAATGTCTTTCCCACAGAGGCCGCAGGGAACGGGGAGCAGTGCCACCACTAGGGCCCTCGACTGGCTTCCCGGGCCCCGTTCCCACCATGCTGTCGCCAGAGTAGGGAAATCACCCGGTTTCTGTCACCAACTAGAGCACGTAAATTAAGAAATTAAGAGAACGGGATTTCAGGTTGCTTAGAGCCCTTCTCTATAAAGACGCGAGATGTCACCCGTCACGTCTGTGACTCTTCCGAGGTGCAAATCACGTCATACAAAAACGTTAAAGAAGAAGAACAGCGGTTACAGACATTCGTAAAATGGAAGTCCACGCTCCCTCTCTGAGGAAAGCCTGCAGCCCAGGAGGGGCAGTGCCGTGCCGGCCAATGACGAGGACGTTCCGCGGAGCCTCGGAAGCAGCTGGCAACAGTGCACGAGGACAGGAACCGGCCACCGGCGGGTATGTGGGGAACGTGCGTGCAGAAGCAGGTGCAGGATGCCAGGCCCGTGTGCGCGGCCCAAGGGCCAAGGTGCCGGGCCACACCTTCCCACACGGCTGGCCCCGTGCCAGCCTCCGTGAGACACACCCCACGGCGGCCCTGCCCGGGGAGGCGGCCTGATGGCAGAGCCCCACGGGACTGAGCCAGGGCGCGGCTCGCCAGAGAGTCACACACACACACACGGCCTCCAGCGATCAGGTGGCATTTCTCACCGCAGGGGACCCACAGCCCCGGTCCACAGTGGCCAGCTCCTACCTTCCACAGTGGGGAGGGGGACCCCTTTGCAGCCAGGGGCACCGGGGTGGACCAGCAGAGGGAGGTGTGAGGTGTGGCCAGGCCTCGAACCGGGAGGGCGGAGGAGGGGCGGGGCGTCCAGACCCCACGGGGCGCACACCTCCCTGCTCCTCCTGGGACTCACGCAGGCCCGGTGTGAGGTGGAAGGGAACTGACGCGGCAGCTGGGAGGGGAGGGCCACGTGGAAGGGGCCACGAGGAAGGGGCCCTGCTCGGTGCCCACCGGTGGGGCCCACGGACACCGACGGGCACCTTGCAGAGCCTCCCTGTGGAAAAAGTTACATTCCAACCATCTTCCGTGGAGACGGCGAAACTATCAGAAATAAGCACCTTCCCAGCCCTTGCTGCCAGGGGACTTCTGGGGGGGGGGGCACCAGCTGGGCGGTCAGGGGACAGTGCGGAGCACAGACGCCCGGCCTCGGACCCGATCCCCCGCCCCCCTCCACGCTCCTCCACACGCCCCAGGAAGGTCTTTCCGCTGGTGTAGCGCCTGCTGACCCATTCGGATTCGGATGCGGATTCGAGAACCTGCGCGAGGGCCGCACGGCTGCGGGCACAGGGGAACGCCCTCCCGGGGCCGCAGCCGTGCGCCTCCCGTGTGTCCGCAAGTAAGCAGCCCGCAGCCCGCAGCCCGCAGCCCGGGGGGCGTCCTGGTGCCGCTCAGGCCGGGAAACCAGCGCGGTGGCCTGGTGAGCGGCGGATCTTAGAATCTAGGGGGCCCCCTCTCCGGGTATCACCCCCGCCCTCAAGCTGCCCTCGTCAGCCCTGGGTTCCCTTTCAACTGCTCCGTGTTCCTTTGATGCGTAAATGAGGAAGGGGCAGAAAGTCACTTAATATAGTCTCAAAATATTGACTTTGCAGCCGGAACCCAGAAGGAGAGCGAGATCTTTCAACTGTCGTTACAAAAAGACGGAAACAGCCGCACACAGTGGTGATTAAAATTCACAGGGAGACCAAACTCCCAGGAAGCAACACTGCCCTGGGGTTTTCAGGAGGAGCCATTAACAGACACGCGCTGGGTTCCCTACGAATGCCCCCCCCCCCCCCCCCGCAACACTGCAGGGTCTCAGTCCCGCTTGTGTCCCGTCTACGGGTGTTCATTCTGCGTCCCGGGTCAGGCAGAAGGCAGTGACCCGTGTGCCAGAGCCCCTCCAAAAAAGGCGCCGAGAACGAACCAGGCTGGGACACTCCCCCCCCCCCCCCCCCCCCCCCCAGTGTCACCACACAGTTCAGGCTTGCCTCCGGAGTTCGGGACGGAGTGACCCTCTGTGCTCCCAGCTTCTGGAAAATGAGGACCGTGGACAAGGCGCGGGACACCTGCTTCGCTTTCCCGAGCTGGCTCGCCGCTCTGCGCAGACGGGGCTCCCCGTGCCGCGCGGCCGCTCTGTGCCTGCCCGCGGTCAGGCCCTGACGGGAGGCTGCGAGCCGTCCCTCCCTGGGGAAGAACAACGGTGCAGGAGGAAGGCGGCTTATGGCTGTGAAAAATAGGACTTGGAAAAATGCCGAGTTTTATGTCACGTAAAATCCACACACGTATTTGCCACTGGTACCTCACCAGCATACGTTAAGGTCAGACTACGGGCGGAGGAGAAGTGTGGAGACGGTGGGGGCTTTTTTTGTTTTTTGCTTTTTTTGTAGATTGAAACTCTTCTGAGCAATTTAAAGATTAATTTTTCTAAGGGAAAAACCCCGATAATAACAGATACCATTACTCCAACCAGAGTTTAACACCGAATTTACGCGTGAGCCAACACCGAGTGCGGGGTAAGACACTAGATCTCTAGGGTTCAGTTTTCTTCGACTCTGATGTTGGAGTTCAATTACCAACGTTGAAGTGGAAACCCAGGCCAGGCACTCAAGCACCATCCCTGCCGAGGGGCGAGCGCTCCCCAGGCCCCAACGAGCGAGCTCCCGACACGCTCAGAGCGCCTATCTCCAGGCCAGGTCACACGCTGCAGCAGCCAGGCTCGATGGAACCACATCATACCCCCTCCTGTCATTAACATGGGGATTGCTCACAGTGCGGGTCAAACCCCAATCTCTCGGGCCCCGGGTTCTGCAAAGTACTTAATGCCGAGGCCGCGCCGTCTAAGCAGCCAAGTTCCCTGGGGCCTGAAGTGCCCTGTGCTGCAGGTGCTTCCCACAGAAGGTGGGGCAGGTCCGGGCTTTCCACACATAGGCGAGACCCAAGGGCCACTCGTGCACCAGCGTGGGCCACAGTCTCCAGGACCACAGCTCACCCAGGAACCCCCACACACCAGGACCCCCAGAGGGGCTGGGGGCCCCAAGAACGAACAGTGGGCTTCTTTTTGAGGTCGAGGATAGCCTCCTGATTAAAAAAAAATTTTTAATGTTTATTTATTTTTGAGGGAGACAGAGACAGAACGCAAGTGGGTTAGGGGCAGAGAGAGAGGGACACACAGAAGCAGAAGCAGGCTCCAGGCTCTGAGCTGTCAGCACAGAGCCCGGCGCGGGGCTCGAACTCTCGAGATGTGAGATCAGGACCTGAGCTGAAGTCGGATGCTCAACCGACTGAGCCCCCCAGGCGCCCCTAGCCTCCTGATTTTAAACGTACTGTAGACTCAGGCAGCAAATGTGAAAATTAAAACAGTAAGGAAACTGCCCCAACCCTCCCTCTCAGAAGACACGGACTGGATGTCCCGGGAGTCCTTCAGGCCAATCACACGGCGAAATCCCGGCTTCAAACAAAAACCAACCAACCAGCCAACCAACCAGGAGCATCCTCCCATCTCCCTGAAGCTAACTGGCCTCAACAGAAGTATTCTTAAGTTGGACTTTTATTAGCCACTAAAGGTCCAACGTGCTTTGTGCAAGGCGGCCCCCATCAGTATGCCAGGCCCGCGGCGAAGGGTGGGGGGGCACATGCGGGGACCCGCCAGCCAGCCTCAGCCCCGTGTCTGCTCCCGGGGCTCTTTTCACGGCGCTCAGCACGACCCCGAGCACAGGTGACAGTTGCCTCCCCTTCTGTTTCTCTTCCTCCTTTGCCGGTGGCCCAGGCTGGTGATGTGCCCCAAACACAGGACAACCAGGCCAGCAGGAGAGGAAGGAAGAGGGACCAGGTTCCACGCACGGACGGCTGGTGCCCGGGGCCGGGACTCAGGTGGGCACGTCCACACCGAGCACACGAGGCTGGCCTGGGCCTGCTCTTCGCCCTGAGCGAGTCCCTTGGAACTTCCTCAGGGACAGATGCTTTCAAAAGGGGACAGGGAGGGTGCAGGCCCGCGGGCGCCTCTCCCCAGCGCCCCCCGCAGGAAGCCTGCCTGTCCCCACGGCCTGGTACCCGCCAGCACTTAACAGGAGGACAGACAGACGGACACGAGTAACTGCCTTTGCCACCTACTTCCCAGTATAACTTAGAACAGGCTAAACTGAAAACAAAACACAGACCTTAAATGCTTCTTCAACACTGTAAAAGCCTGGTGTGCTCAGTGCCACAGAAGGGCCCAGTGTGAAAAGCCAGGCTGCAAGGCCCAGGCCCATTTCCATCTAGAACCAGAACTGGGCCCGGTATGAAATGCCAGGCCGCAAGGCCGTTTCCACGTGGAAGCAGGGCCGGGCCCGGGGCATGCTGTGTCGACTCTTCGAGATGCTCCGGGGCCTTCTCAGGCATCATCCCTGGGGCGGGCACAGGGCAGGCCCCGTGACCCTCACCCGCAGAACGCAACGTGTGACCGAGAGCAAGAGAAAGAGTGTGTCCCCTCCCACCTCGGGGTCTGGGGGCTGACCTCCAGGAACACATCCTGTTCGGCCGTGGGTCTGAGTGAGCATCTGGGGCCAAAGTGTCGTTCCCCACGGCGTCCTCACAAAATGGGGCCATTTCCAGCTTTAGCTCACTGGGTTTCCCGGTTCCAATCAAAAGGGCGCGTTCCGTAAGTTCAAAACCATTCTTCCCTCTTGCCTTGTGGCACAACCAGCAGTGGTCAAAAGCACCCACGAGGGTACCACCGCCCTCCAGTACCACGAGGAGGGTCTGCCTCAGACACCCGGCGCCAGGGCACAGCGGGCCCCCCAGAGGCTGCGCACCGAGGCCGAGGGGAGCAGGGGGCGGTGAGGGCAGGGCCAGTTGAGCCCGGCGGCCCGCACCCCTTCCGCCCTTGCCCATCACATCTCTGCTGCTGGAACTCTGGGCTCTTCATCAAGGCTTGACCTCAGAAGCTGCCTCACAGTGAGGCCTACGTCTTACCCCACCGGAGGCGACCCTGGCTCCTTCCTGTCCAGGGCTTCTGCCCGAGACACTTCCCGTGAGGGCTCTGGGCTGCATAGAGGTCAGACTGTGTCTGCCCCCCGGCCCCTCGGCTGCTGCAGGCCCACCATCCTGGGCAGGAGAGCGAGCCTGGGGGAGTCGCAGACCGGATCACGTTGAGGAGGGAGAGCCCGGACAGGGGAGGGGGGAGGGTGCACACAAGCCCCTTGCGCACAGCGCGGGAGCCTCTTTTCTCTCTCTGTAGGACAGAAACTCCTACAGCTGCCTCCGGGAGTGCACAGCAGGTTCCGCCCTTCTACAAACCCAGGTAGCTACCCTCTAGAAGGCACGATCACAGGGGCTGCTGTGTAAAGCGCGATGGTCTCATGTGCCACAAACGCCCGGCAGCAAAGGAAAAGCAGGGGCGTCGCCAGGAGCCCTCGGAGCAGCAGGTCAGGCAAGGCCGCCCGTTTGCCCATAATGACCGCCTAGAAGCCAGAGCGGCCGCCTCACAAGCGGTTCCTTCCGTAAACACGCTACCCAGGTGCAGACAGGTGCGGGGATGACGCAGGACTTTGGCCAGCAGGCAGGGTGAGCTTTCCTAGGAACCGGCCTGCAACAACCCGGAGTGTCCTACTGGCTCGTTAGCGGCTGCCTCAGGTGACCTGGAAGCCCCGGCCTGGGGCAGCCACCGGGACAGGTAATAATAAGAGTAAACATC
This sequence comes from Felis catus, assembly GCF_018350175.1. Classification (NCBI taxonomy): domain Eukaryota; kingdom Metazoa; phylum Chordata; class Mammalia; order Carnivora; family Felidae; genus Felis; species Felis catus. The sequence continues at coordinate 219,526,956 of NC_058375.1, forward strand.
AGGGCTGGGCTGCGAGGGCCAGAAAGCCAGGCTTCCTTTCCATCTTATCCCTCTGCCTGCAAGGCGCGGACTCACACTGTCAGCTGAATGGCTCTAGAACTCTCTCCTACCCGTGCAAACAGCACAGATCACACCGACAGATTTTACATCTCCACACGTGCACGCGCACACACACACACGCACGCACGCACACACACACACACACACACACACAGTTCAGCCTTGCTAGGAAAAAAGCGCATGCGTGGGGATAATTTTTATTTTTCACCTGCTAGACTAGAAATACCCTTTGAGGCCAGGAAGCGAGAGGCCTCTGCACCTTTGCAGGGAGCACAGGTACCCCCTCCTTCTGAAAAGTTTGCGCTAGGTCACTCGGCTTTTGCGAAAGACCTCCGTTAGGGCCTGTTTTCAAAGAAACGTGAAGAAGATTTTCACTTTCTTGAAACAAGGAGAAGGGAGCAGATACGTGAAAAGAATTGGTTCTGCTGCGAGCCGGTCCAGGGGCAGCACACACACCGGGGCGGCAGGAGGGGCTCCGCGGAGCCCTGCCCGGGAACCGCCCTCCGTCTCCCCGCCCCGCCGCCAGAGCTCTGAACCTTGTCTGCGAGCACCTGGACTTGATCTCGATTGATTTTGTGCATCCGCTAGCAACACGTGTCCTAAGTATCAGAAGAGCCTAAGAGGCGATGTTCTCGATGTGGACGCACTCAGAAAGGCTTTCGTATGAGTTAGCGGTGATTGCTTCTTTGCGTTATGCCACTTTGGCTTGCGAAAGTCTTCCTGATATAGGTATGTACTGGGGACCAGCGTACTCCAGGTATGTGCTGGGGGGGGGCAATCCTACACTGGGGGCCTCCCACACCTGCCCCTGCTGATACTCACTAGACCCTCTAAACACACAGGTTTATATGCTCCCTCTTCATACCCTTCCCAGAGGCATTGAGGCCAAAATGCAAGAGGGAAGCTTCCAGAAGCATGGAGTGCCACTAGCAGCTGCCACAAGCTGGCCCTGGGTTCCCTTGAACTGACATCACTTGGAAAGGAGAAAAATGACCCCAGCCTGGATAGAGGGGTCCCCAGCCAACACCTCCTTCAGTCCGTTAACCCGGCACTCCTCGGGGATGTGGGGATCCCCCGCAGTGGCAGTCTGTTAGGGGTCTGGTCCAGTTTGCTGCCCCAGTTCGGTCTGTCTTTCTTATCGGAAACACAACAGAATGACCGGTGGTTAAGTCGGAAGTCAGCAACTTCTGGGTTCATATTTAACTCTCGGTTTACCTATCAAGATCAGTCCCCAAAGGTGCGTACTCTTAGAAAAGCCCAGGGATGGACCGTGGCTCGGTCTCCGGAACGCTTGCAAACGTTAGCAAACCGAACAGAGTTCATCTTATTTTCCCACCCTAACGGTATTATCCGGCATGCGGTACAGAACATTCTTACAAGTACACGGCGGGCTTGACTTTTATCCGCTCGAGTACTTATGTACACACATGTTAAGTCAGCAACGTAAAGAAGACACCACGGTCTGAGTTTGGGGGACCCCCAGTGCCAGTGTGGGGCTGGCCACGGGAAGAGACAGTGGCAGTGGTGGTCCGCACTTGTGCCCAGGTGTGAGCACATCAGGGGTGCAGATGCAGGGGTCTGGACACAGCCACATGGCAGCGACCTCGCCTGCCGGACCGCCCTGCCTATTTTAGCTACTCTGCTAGCAGCACACAACTCTGAGCGCCCGGGCCCTTGAACTCTACCGTTAAACCCACGCAGAGAATAGCTGCTCCGGACAAACACTGCATGACGTTATCACAGGAGGTACCAGGAGAGTCCGGTTCACGGAGCAGAAGGGTGGCCCCCGGGCTAGGGGAGGGCACGGGGAGTCGGTGTTTCATGGGGACGGCGTTTCTGTGTGGGGAGATGAGAACGTCCTGGGAACGGGCGGTGCTCACGGTCGCACGACCACGTGATTGTGCTTAAGGCCACTGAGTGGCAAAACAAACACAGATAAAACTGTAAATTTTGTGCTCTTGTGTATCTTCCCGAAATACGAAATACAAAAGTGAGTCGGGTTTAGTGGTCCCTCTAAGAGTTCAACGGAGGGCTACACGTGACTCGGCAAGCCCGACCCCAGGTACCCACCCCAGAGAGGTGAGCGCAGATGCTCAAAGAGCAACGCCACGCACGGCCACCGAAGAGGTGGAAACAGCCCAGGCGTAGATCAGCTGATGAACAGACAAAACACAAGGGAATATCGCGCAGCCTGAAAAAGGAAGGAAGCTCTAACACAGCTGCACCGTGGATGAGACCTGAGAGTCTTACGCTGAGTGAAGGGGCCACGTAGCGCGTGACGACCCGTACGCGGCATATCCCGAGCGGGCAAACTCTGACGGACAGAAAGCAGATCGGTCTGCCGGGGCTGTGGCCAGGGGAGACGGGGAGTACCTGCTTCAGGGCTTCTTTTTGGAGCGACAAAAATATTTTGGAACTAGATCGTGGCCAAGGTTGTACGGTATTGTAAATGTATAAATTATACACTTTAAAATGGCCAATGATAACCTAGGATATGTGAATTTTAACCCCATAAAAAGAATGAGGAAGAAACTAAGTATTTTCTATTAAAGCAAAGGAAAAAAGCGGGGCGCCTCAGTGGCTCAGTCGGTTAAGTGCCCGACTTCGGCTCAGGTCATGTTCTCACGGCTCGGGAGTTCGAGCCCCATGTTGGGCTCTGTGCCGCCAGCTCGGAGCCTGGAGTCTGCTTCGGATTCTGTGTCTCCCTCTCTCGGCCCCTCCCCGCTCATGCTTTGTGTCTCTCTGTCTCTCAATATTAATAAACATGTAAAAAGTTTTAAAGAAAATAAAGACAAGGAAAAACGCGAACAGACACTCGCCACGAGGAAGTGTCCCTCTCCCCGCTGGCTCTGCCAGGTGAGCGCGTGGCCGCTGCCTGCCCCGCCCTCAGACGTGCTCGCGGCCGCTCAGCAGAAGCGGGGCGGTTACCGCAGACGCAGCACAGGAAGGCTGGGTGACCCCAGGCAGAGCCTCGGTTCTGGATCGCGCGCTCCATCCTGCCTGACACCCTGAACTGGCAGAGGCGGTGGAAAAGCCCCTCTGTAACGGAGATGACCAAGATCCTCATTAGGAAACTATAAAATAGCTCAAAAGACGATTTAATCCAACAACAGAAAAAGGCCAGGGTCTCTCCACACAGGATCCAGGGAAGACCTCTGCCCTTAGAGCGCCCGCCACCTGCTCACGGAGCCAGCCAGTGGGGGTGCCTGACTCAACAGCACAGGGCAAGTGGTGACATGGCCCGGAGACGGAGCCCCAGAGCAATCCCGAAGGAGACCGCGGCATGGAGGAGGAGGGTCCCGCCTTCCCTGCTGCTCCCGCAAGCCACGAGCCCAGGACCCCCACCGTGTGCTGCCATGGAGTGGGTCAGGTCGCTACGTGATCACGGAAGTTTTAGTCAACGCAGCTCAAGAAAAAAAGGAAAAGACAAGTATTATTTGCGGACGACGTTATCGTCTACCGGGGAGCACATGAGATAACCCATTACACATTTACAAGGACTGACGAGAAAACTGAACGCACTTCGGGAAATTCGGAGCTTCTCTACGCACTGACGGTAAGTAGCCAGGCAGTAAATAAAGGGAAGCAACACACTCCGTTCTGATAACACAATCTATAAAATACCCCCAATAAATACAGAACCTGTAAGCCTTGCACGAGAAAAAACAAAACAAGGCTTTCCGCCAGGACAGAAGAAGCCTCACATCATCAGAGGGTGACGTGCACTCCTGGGTTAGGAATTCAACGCTGGGGACTTACTACAGACGTCCTGCTAATTTACTGGCCCGCTGCACCTTCAAAGCAGGTCTCCAGGGGAGACCCCGTGAGAAAAGGCGCTGAATCCACGTGCAGAACAAACGTGTGGACCAGGAGGGTGGCGGATGGCGCCACGCAAGCCTCCCGGTGAGAGCTGTGTCGGTCGGGTCGGCACGGGGCGGGGGGGGGGGGGGAGGCTCGGAGGCGGTCTGGCAAACAAACACACGCTTGTCATCGGGGAGAGGCGCCAGTTCAACGGTTCAGAGAAACGCCTGGTTCACGAAGAAGGACAGCCAAATGACAACAGATGAGGGACACTGAAACAACGCCCTTAATTTACGAAGGGTACCATACACCAAAAAGAAAGCACGGCTAGTACGGAACAACGAAACGAGTTAATAAACATATAGCGATACGGTTACCCCCCATCGAGGAAGCGGACAGGATGTGAGACAGAATGGAATCGTACCGTGAACAAGTACAGCCCAGCGCATCACGCTGCCGGGGGTCCGTCGTGCCCGCCGCCCCGCCGGGAGGCAGAGTCACCGCGTGGCCCGGCCTCCCCGTGGGTGGGAGAGAGGCCGGGCAGGAGTGAGGGTGCCAACAGACACCGAGCACGGGCACCACCCTCCAGGACGGGCCAGTAAACGCTCCCTGTCCTGGTTCACGCTGCTTTAATATTTTGCCGATCGAAGAATCGTGTGGGTGTGGGTGCGAAAGACCCAGACAGACGGACGGACCCACATTCACTCAGGACTGGAACAGGTTTGGAACAGGAAGAACTCGGCAATAGGTAACGAGAAGTAGAGGCAGGTACTTACCTTGGGTCGGCAATAGCACTTCTGTTCTGTCTAGACGGAGGCATGAGGCACGCACAAGGAGGCGAAAACAGGAGAAGCTGGAAACGACGTCCGCGTCCCAGTCTTCAACTGTTTGGGGTACTTAAATTCATTATGGCTCATTGTAATGCCACAATAAACCATGGCGATCATGTTTCTCAGGGAGGTGCCACGCTAAAGAGCATGGTGACAGCACAGTAAATGGAAAGCGCGGGCCAGAGCGCGATCCCAATCCCGTGAAACTACAGACACGCCCGCGACTTACAGAAGATGACGGGGACACGCTTCAGGTGGGACAGCTCTCCCAGCTCGCGGCGCTGGAGTAACATTTTCCTCTTTGTAATCTCCAGTCAATCGATGATTAACATCAGCGACTTACACGACCCGAGAGAGAGACTTTTTACGTGGAAACTTTCCCTGTGAAAACGGCGGCGTCCGCACGCGAACACAGGCCCCCGCTTCTCTCCCACACACGGGCACAGGGGCCCCGGGGCGCAGGCCCTCCTCTCCTCCCAGGGACGCTTGGGCCCCGGGGCCAGTCGGCGGCTGCTCCTGGGGCACAGAGGGTTGTCCGCTCGGTGGGCCACACAGGAGGGTCTACGGGGACGTGTCCCCAACACAGCAGACGGTGACCGCCACCGGGGAACCGAGACGGTGGCCCCGGTACCGGTGTCAACCCCGCCCCATTCGTGCTCACAGCGTTTCCATCAGTGAGGCTGAAGGCCAGGCTCCCGATACAAAAAAGCGTCTGTGCAAAACATGGGGAAAAAATACGTTTATAAAAATACCACTGCCCACGGATGGCGGTGAAGAGACCCACGCCGAATATGGAACCACGGCCAACACAGGGAGGCCCACAGCCCTGTCCACTTCTCCTCTTCTCGGTGCTCCTGACTCAGGGAGTTCGGCGCCCTCTGAACGGGACAGGGTCTCCTGGAGAAGATCATGGCATTTCTGGCCCCTATTCGTTGCATGCCCCCAACATCCGTTCCCTGGGGTAGATTTCCAGGTGAATCCTCACTTTGGCCTCAAGACTTGCCCTGGCCAGCAGGCGACGGCATCTTGGACTCCGGCAGAGGCTTAAAACACGCCGTCTTCTTGTGAGCTCGGAACGCTGAGACCAGCAAATGATCCGCTAACGTCCTGCCAACCGCCAGGCCACAGAGTGAGGCCATTCCAGGTCAGCCGGCCACCAGCCGGCCAGAGCCGGTCACAGAAGCATGAGAGCAAGCCCACACCTGCAGCACCCCCCCAACGCCGCTCTGCAAACCGGACAGAGGCTGTGCCAAGCGCCGGACTTGGGTGGTTTGCTACGGGGCGAAAGCAAAGACACCCCACGACACGGTCTTTGCAGCCCCTCTGAAATGGCGGCCGTCGCCCCTCGAGCACGAAGGGCCTTGCACCAGCTTAGACGATGCAACCGTTGTCCTTTCTGCATAAAATGAGTATTTCCATCGTCGGTCCTGAGCTAAAGATGTGCCCAATTCAGACCGCAGACACCTTCAGACGTGGAAATCGTGTGCCCGCTTTGTTAACACTTAAAACCAGGGTCGGGCTCCGTGAGTGTGATCACCAGCGGTCGCCCACAGTGAGAACTCACACGCGTTCACGCTGCAGGACGGGATCTGAATCGGGGTCACGGAAACGAGGCCAACAACGGGAAGGGCGGAAGAGCCAGGAGCTGAGCCCAAGGGCACGTGGTCACTGTGTGGTGTGTATGCAGCCACAGACACAAGAACGGAGACCCGGGAGAGTTCTCGAATCAGAGCGTGGCCTGAGTGCTTGGAGGCGCCCACGGTGGCAGCGTCTGCACGTGCTGAGGGACGGAGGGCAAGAGAGCCACGTCATTTCCGCAAGGGGGACCTCACCACGTGGGATCTTCAATGGAAGGACAGAGCTGGCCGGGGGGAGATGGGGAGCACACCTGACCAGAACCAACCTGAGGCCTGGGAATCCCAGCGGGAGGCGGGGCCGGCCGGCTCTACCGGTTAGCGCGATGCTACTTTTCAACTTGAGGCATCGGAAACGTGTGTTTCTCGGACAAAATTTTTACAAATTAAAGTAACGCAACTAACCCCCAAAGCGGCAGATCTAGACAATGGTCTTTTCATCACATATGCGACCCCGGCTGACGAAATGGTTAAGAATCTTCCAATGGGGCACCTGGGGGGCTCAGTCGGTTGACCGTCTGACTTCCGCTCAGGTCATGATCTCACAATCCGTGAGTTCAAGCCCCTTGTCGGGCTCTGTGCCGACAGCTCGGAGCCTGGAGCCTGCTTCGGATTCCGTCTCCCTCTCTCGCTGCCCCTCCCCTGCTCGTGCTCTGTCTCTCTCCCTCTCAAAAATAAATAAGAATGTTAAAAAAAAAAAAAAAAAAAAGAATCTTCCGGGCGTAAACACTGGCCCCACGGAAGCTCGCTCTCTCCTCTGCCTCGGTTATGCCGCTCACCTGGGACCCTCTTCCGGAGAGAACTCACTGTTCAGGACAGAAGGAGGGGACACGGGACACGGTACCTGAATCAGCCACAACCGGCAAGAAATCGCATCAAGTACAGAGTGCTATGCTGACGGCCGAAACCTCATGAAAGACCTCATTTACCCAAAGTTAGCAATTTAAGTTACATTTTAAACATTATTCCCTTTTTAATTACAAAATCCTATTCAAATTCACTGATGATTTAATGACACTAATTAGATTGTGTGTTGAAGAAATCTGTCTGACAAACTTCACTGCCGAATGTCACCAACAATATGAAGGCTCATGAAGAGAGTTTAAATCATCCAAATAAAAGCCAACTGATGTAATGATTCAATTACAGAGGTTAAACAGCTTTTATGATCTCCATTTTACATAAAAAACTAAAACACATGATTAAAATGCAGAGAACATATAAACTTGAGATTCTCCCTGTGCTTTTGAGAACCGGGCCCAGAGCCACATTTGTGAGAGCCACGTTCGTGGGGGGGGGTGGGGGGCAGGTTTGTGAAAGCCACATCTGTGGGGGGCCACATCTATGGGGGGGGACGACATCTGTGAGAGCCAAGTCTGCGGGGGTCACATATATGGGGGGGGGCTCACATTTGTGAAAGCCCCGTCTGTGAGGAGGGCACATTTATGAGAGCCACATCTATGAAGGCCACATCTATGAGGGGACCACATTTGAACTGCCATGTCTGCGGAGGCCATGTCTGTGAGAGCCACATTTGTGGGGTGGCACATTAGTGACAACCACATCTGTGGGGGCCACATCTATGGGAGGGGGCCCACATTTGTGACAGCCACGTCCATGGGGGCCATGCCTGTGAGAGCCACAGGGAGGCCCACATCTGTGAGAGCCATGTCTATGGGGGGGCACGTTTGTGAAAACCACATTTATGTGGAGGCCACATCCAAGGAGGGTGCACATCTTTTAGAGCCACATCTGTGGGGGGCCACATTTAAAAAAATTTTTTTTAATGTTTATTTTTGAGAGTGTGAAAAATCATAAGCAGGGGAGGGGGAGAGAGAGAGAGAGAGGGAGACACAGGATCCGAAGCAGGCTCTGGGCTCCGAGCTGTCGGCACAGAGCCCGACACGGGGCTCCAACTCACAAGCTGTGAGATCATGACCTGAGCTGAAGTCAGACACTTAACCGACTGAACCACCCAGGAGCCCTGTGGCAATCACATTTTTGAGAGCCACACTATGGAGGTCACATGTATGGGGGGGGGGGCAGAGTGCACATTTGTGACAGGCATGCCTATAGAGGCCACATCTATGAGAGCCACGTCTATGGGGGAGCACATCTGTGAGAACCGCATTTGTGGGGGCCACGTCTATTTGTGAGAGCTACGTCTGTAGGGGGGGCACATCTATGGAGGGGGCCCACGTGTGTGACAGCCACATCTGTAGGGGCCACATCTGTGGGGGACCCACATCTATGAGAGCCGTGTCTTTGGGGGCCACATCTGTATGGGGGACATTTACGAGAGCCACGCCTATAAAGGCCACATCTGTGGGGAGACCACATCTGAACTGCCATGTCTGTGGAGGCCGTGTCTGTGAGAGCCACATCTGTGGGGGCCACATCTATGGGGAGGCACATGTGTGACAGCCACACCTGACATCTGTGGGGGTCACATCGGTGGGGGGGTCCCACATCTACGAGAGCCACATCTATGGGGGGGGTCGTGTCTGTGAGAGCCATGTCTGTGGGGCTCCCGGCACCTCTTAGAGCATCTGGCCCTGTGGGTGAGGAGAGTTCTCAGGGGCACACCTGGCATGTGAAGCAGCCTGATGGCCAGGGGTCCCTGCACCGACTATGTGGCACCGGGGCGGGGCGGTGGTCGGCACAGATTATGTGGCACTGGGGGGGAGGTCCCCGCACAGACTCTGTGGAACCAGGGGGCGTGTCAATGCATAGGTTATGTGGCATGAGGGGGTCCCGCGCAGGCTCTGCGACACCGGGGGTGGGGGTGGGGGGGTCCCGCGCAGGCTCTGCGACACGGGGGGCGGGGGTGGGGGGGTCCCGCGCAGGCTCTGCGACACCGGGGGCGGGGGTGGGGAGGTCCCGCGCAGGCTCTGTGGTAGCTGCTCTGGAGCTCGCGGGCGCCGATGTGAGGACTCAGGAGGGAGACCCCTTCACCTCCAAAGCAGTGACACAAAGCCCTAGAACCCCAGGTGGGGACAGGGGGTCAGGGAGAGGAAGCCAGACCTGCCCCCTCCCGGAGGCGGAGGCCCCAGGCAGGCGGGCAGCCCAGTCCCGCCCCAAGGTGACAGCACCGACGGGTCCCGGAGTTCCCGTCTCTTGCTTCCTCCTGCTTCCCGACGACCCCTCTCCCGCACGGGCCTCGTTTCTTCTCAGCCGCTTGTTATTCTCGGTTTCTCATCTTCCGGCCACAGCTACAAATTCAGCTGACACGTGGCCTCCCTCGGCGTCGCGGGCACAGAAGGCCACCCCCGCGGGTCCGCGGGCAGCGCAGGCCCCCGTCACATGCACGCAGGGCCCCGGGGGGGCAGGGTGGACGCGGCTCCCGAGCTCCTTCCCCGGCCAGGCGCCGGGCGCGGCCTGCAGGGCAGCAGAGGCGGGGCCGCAAACCGCGTCACCGGGGGACAGAGGACCTTCCGGGGCACGCGGCGCTCTGGCCTCGAAAGGCGAGGGGCGGCGACGGGGCCCGCCGGCCTCCGGGTACGAGGGACCCGCCTGGAAGGACGGGGGAAGGCAGACTAGTGACCCGCCAGATGCCAAGACGGGGTGACAACGCAGGTGGCCGAGCCCAGGCCGCCACAGGGCGGGGGGGGGGGGGACCCGGGCCTGGCGGGGCTGGAGGCGCGTGCCGGACGCAGGACAGCCAAGAGTCTGCCTTTGGGACTCCCAGAAAGGGGAGGCTCTAGCCTCACGGACAAGACAAACGGCCCGCTGAGGGGCTCTTCTCATTTCCCGCCATGCCGCGGAAGACCACCCTACGGGCCGCAGGCGGTCACCGGGAAGAGCGGCAACTCGCGACTTCCCGCTGGCAAGCGACCGCTTCCCGAGGCCGCCCTCACAGACTTGGACCCCAGGGGCACGTCGCCGCGCCCAGACCCCGCCGCTCGCCCACCCACCACGCAGAACAGCGGCCACCAGCAGGCGCACGCGTGGGGTCAGCCGGGGCGGGGGGGGAGCCTGGTCCGCGGGCCCCCAAACCGCACACCCGAGGACACCTGTCAGAAGCGGCCGTCACGACGGCTGCGGGTGGCCGAGGGCACGGAGCGCAGCGACCCCTCCGCTCCGTGGGACCCCCAGGCCGCCTAGAATGCTACAGTCCAGACGACGGGGCCGGGACTCCTACAGCTCAGGGAACCGTCCGGCCTTGGCTGATAGGGCGTTGACCCCGGGGGGCCGGCCGCCCGAGGGCGACAGCAAACCCAAACTCCCAGAAGCGAAGCCGCGTCACAGCTCCCAAGACCCAGGGCCTGCCACGCAGCTCCGCGGCCCGGCCCGGCCCCACGAGGCCCGAGGACACAGCCTTCGCGACGCGCCTCCGGCGGTGCTCACGCATCTGTGATGTGGCCCACCGAGCCACGTGACATCGCTGGGCGGCCTCGCCCCGCGGTCCCGCGGGCACGGGTACACAGAGAGCGAGGCCACGGGCCCCGGCACAGTCACGTCTCCCCCACCCCGTCGACAGCGGCCATTCAATGGATACTTCGAACGGTATTCTACGGGTACGGGAGGGGTGGCTGAGACCCTGCGACGGAAGAAACTACCGGCCGGAAGCAGGAGGAGACAGACCCGCCAACGATTCCGCGTGGCCCCCGTGGCACACACCGCCCAGGGGCCGGCTGGCGCCTGACAAAGCCAAGCCTGGGGCTGAGCGCTGTCGCCCACGGGCCGTGCGGGTCTCCATGGAAAGGGTGTCTCGGGGGCATCCGGTAGCACAGGGTGAGGGCTCTCAGTTCCCCACAGCTGTGCTGTCCCGCATAGTGGCCACGGACCACGCGTGACCCCGGAGCGCTGGAAATGCAGCCGGTCCACACGGAGACGCGCTCCGTGCGTAGCGTCCACGATGGTGTCCCGAGATGCGTATAAACAAAACCTTTAACACGTTATACGTTAAAAGAACAGTTTGGAAACGGGAGGTTACTTAAGACACACTCACATTCCCCTTCCGGTAGCCAGGCTCCCAACGGTACTCCCGGATCCCTGCCTCCTGCTACTCACCCCTTGTCTGGGCCCCTCCCAGGATGCACCAGGGCTGCACGCGACCAGTGGAATAAGGCAGGACAGGGGCTGCGTCACTTTCCAGACGGCCGCAGGAGGCACTGGGGCTTGCACCTCGGACCTGGCGTTCTGGTCTCTCGGGGTGCTCACTGTGGGAGGCTCTGCTGGTGACGAGGCCTGAGCCTCCCGTCCACACCCACGTGAGTGAGCCCGGAAGAGGGTCTCACGGCCCTGGCCTTACGAGGGACCCCAAGTCACAACCCCCAGCTGGGCCGCCCCTCATTCCTGACCACGGAAACCATGAGCTAAGGCACACTTGTTGCTTTAAATCGCCGAGGTTAGGGTGTTGTGTCACACAGAACAGATGAATTATACAACCCGGGGGTTTCTGTTTCATTTCAGGCTGGCTACCGGGAAAGGTAAGATTCTCTCTCGCTTTTAATCTGCCCTGTTTGTATCTCCCGGACGGTGCTTCTCTCCGTGGTGGTAAATACAGTGGAGCCTATTATGGTCACAGCTGTCACAAGTGATCTGTCCACGATGTAGCACAGCTTTGCTACTGGCTACTAACACGTGGTTCTTTCCAATGTATTTAATTTTAACCCTGGGCTCAGGATGAATATTTACAGAGACTAACTACAGTAAATAAGTAAGGAAATAAATCTGTTAGTTCTTTCTTATTAAATGCAAATGAAAAGAAAACAGTGCCATATTTTTCCAATTCTAAAGGATCAATGGGGACAACTGAGAAAAGACCAGTCCCAAGAAGGAAACGCAAAGGATTTATAAACGCACCACCCAGAGGTGGTCACTCGTCCATCAAGATTCTGGCGTTTCTTCTCGCTGGTAATTTTTCTACTTGGGGACGCGTTATCTTTTGGGATGAAACGAAACGTCAAGCGCGTCCCTTAAGCCCGCTCCTGCCCTGTGCCTCGGTGACTTCCCCACAACGCGCGGCAGGCACCACAGTCAGCCCGGCCGGCGGGCCTCCGGCAGGTTGGGGTCAGCACAGGAAGGCGCGTCCTGTGCGTCAACGCGGCGTCCGGCCGGTGCGCAGGGGCCCCGCCGCCCCCTCCCGAGGAACCCGGCGCGGGGGGGCCCCGCAGGCGCGCACGCGCCCCGCCGCCCCACTTACTTTGATGTGCTCGTGCAGCTGGGCCTCGTGCTGCCGGGAGAGCTGCTCGTGCTGCCTCTGGAACTCGGCAATGAGGATCTGCCTCTGGAGCTGCTGCTTCTGCTTGAGGGCCAGCAGTTCCTGCTGCAGCTGCTGCTCCCGGAGGGTGGGCTCCGCCACGGGCAGCGCGAACTGGTGGTCCAGGCGGAGGTCCATGGGCACCGCCGGGGGCGCGACCTGCAAAGGCAGCGCGGAGGCCACATCCACTGCGGGAGAGAGCACAGCACAGAGGCGCCGGTCACTGCCGCGGCACGGCGTCCCCGGGCCCCTCCCCGCCCCCTGCCCGATGCCCAGGGGCGCCCCTGGGCTAAAGCACGCTGCCCCGCCCCCCCCCTTGCCAGACGGGCTCAAAATGCGGGGCTCGGGAGGCCTTTGGGGCGTTCCGGTGGTCAAGGGCAGAGACGGCGAGAGCGAGTGGGAGGTCAGGCCGCGACAGGCGCCCCCCAGACGCACGCCCCGCCCCGCGCCAAGCAAGGAGAGGCCCCGGGGGGACCCAGCGGCCGCCCTGACGTCGTCCCCGAAAGTCCCGAGAGAGAGAAAGAAGCTGGCTGTAAAGAGAGCTAAAGGCGAGTGCGCGGAGAGGCCAGCCGGCCTGCGCTTTTCTCCTTCCTCCTCGCGGAGCCACTGAGGGCCTGTGCGCGCGAAGCGCAGAAGAGCGCGCGCCGCTGCCGGGGTCCCCACGGCCGCGACAGCCCCGCGTTTCCGTGGAGAGGCGCGCGCCCTCCCGGAAAACGTGTTTCCCGACCGCGGCCAGCGAGTGAGCGCCCGCCCGGCACGTGCATCAGGGTCCTGGGCCGCTGCGCTCCACCAAGGAGTGCATTTTCTTCCTCCTGCTAATGTACTGCCGAAAACGAGCTCAAGTGATTCCGATTAGAAACAGAAGCGAAATCGGTCTTGATGCTTACAGATCAATACCAAATTGCAGACAGGAGAAGCGTGCACAAAGTTTTAAATTCTGGCCATCACCCCATAACCACGGGGGGACTCCTCCTACGGCAGGTTCGAGGCTGAAAAGCACAGGCCGTGAGTGCTGCTTCTCGGCCAGGCGGGGGAACAGTCCCCTGCAGGGGCAGCTGCCCCCCCACCGTGCTCCTGCAGCTCACAGGCCCAGAGCTCCCCACCCCTTCCAGAGAGCTCCCCTCAACCCGCTCTGGGCCCCTTTCTTCAAGTGACTCACCAGACCCAGGGCCGCGGGGCAGGAGACTGGGGCTCCCGCTCCAGGGAGCTCAGTACTCAGGTGGGAATTCAAATTCAACGGAGGCAGGCCACCCCAGTTCCTTACCATCAGGGCCACCTCTGGCCGGATCCTCTGCCGGTGGGGCCACGTTATGCACCTGACCTTGTTCCAGGGTCTCCTGACTGGCCCGCCCACGTGCCCCGGGACCTGACACCCAGACCACAGGGCCCTCCGATTCCAGCCATCATCTGGTTCCTTGGGGAGTCGGTACCCCGCAACCACACAAGCCCAGAGCTCCCGGTAAACTGGCGCTTTCGTGGAACCGCCCCTCAGGACGGAGCGTTTCTGTGGTCACTGCGCGGGCACAGCCCTGCCGTTCTGATGAGGCAAGGCTAGGAAACACTGCTGAGGGAGAGGCCCAGCTCTGGCAGAAGCCCTCGTTGTAGTCACCTGGCCTGAGCCCCAGTGTCCTGGACAAACACGTGGCCGTGGAGCCTGCAGGGCGCGGCTCACATAGTTGGAGTCCTGGATGCTGCCCGGGACGGGGCGTCCGGCTCCTACACAAAATCTCGGTCTCCTCCACCCCCAGGACCCGGAGCCATTCAGGCTCCAGGGCCTGGAGCGCTCCGAGGCCCATGGGGCAGGGCTGACAGGGGCCCCAGGGCCTGGACCAGCTTTACCTTGAGGAGTGCCTCACCCTGGACCCCCAGGGAACAGAGGGAAGAGACAGAGCCACCCAGAGGGTGGTGGGAAAATACTCTGTATTCGACCCTCTTAGAAAGTATTCCCTTGTCCTATCCTTTGGGCCCCGACAAGGCCAGGATAAAATGCCAATGCACTGTTTATCTTCCGTTTCCCCCCATCAGTGAGATGCACCCTCCAGCTGTGAAAATGTATGCAACCAATTATTTCTAATGGCGTATCAAGCTTTGATATATTAAGAGGGTTTTATTTGCTGTTTCCATGAGCAAAATCTACACAAATAAATTGTTTTTCATGAACAGGAAGGACCAGGGAGCAGCGTTATCCTACCCATTCCTACCACGCGGAGCTGGGAAAGGCTGGATTTTATCAGTTGCCTTTCTTGATCATTTTTATTATGAAATATAGAAAAATGGGAAAATCACATAAACAGCAGTTGTAGAAAACCTCAATATCTTCCTCCGTTTGCTTCAGACTCTCTTTTAAGGAACACACACGAGGGCAGGGAGGACAGCTCCGTGAGCAAATGTGGAGGAAAGAGGGCGTCACTGGGCTCCTTACAGGACTCGACGCCCACTCTTCTCTCTCAAGGGAGTGTGTGATCCCTCGCTCCCGAGGGTGACCGTGCGGGACGCCTCCCGGAAGCACTGTTACTGCGGATGGCTACCCGGTTTCACCCTTGTGTGGCCACGGGTGCAGCGAGAAGGCTGTTGTCCGCGGACCCGCTAACGTGCCTCTTACGCCGCAGACACAGGTGAGCATGGGGCAGGCCTCCCCGGGTTAGTCAGCCTTTGCTCTCTAAGGATAAACCCGACTGTGTCTTGCAGGGTCACACACGCCCACGCAGGCACCGACGCACTGAGCCTGTAAGCCTCGCGGCGAGAAGGTTCGACTCCCTTTCCAGGTGAGAGCAGCCCCGGGTTGCCTGGCGAAGCAACAGTGTTTTGGTTTAAGTAAACAGCCACAGAGAGCGTGTGACATCAGCACGCTGCCCTGCGTGGTGTCAGCTGCCTCACTTCGTGCGCCGCCCCCCACCCCCGCTAGAAGATGTGCAAGGGGTCCCATCTTGCCTGGGGACCCGAGATCTTCCGTGGCACAGAGCCCGGCCCTGAGCCGCTGGTCAGAAGACCCGGCTGCTGTTCATTTAGCAGATCCCCTCCTTACTCCAATTTTTCACGTAGGGGCTCAGGGGACCATCAGAAATGTCTAGCGGTCAATCCCTTTAGGTGCTGACCACAGAGCAGCTTTTTAGTAACTTCAAAAACACGGCGGGCTGAACTTTTCTACGAACACGTTCGTTTACTGGGGAGCTGTGTGGGGCCCTGTTGCTCTGTGCTGGGCGCGGGGACAGCCCCAGGCCAGCCTGTAACAGGGCTGGGGGGGGGGGTTCATCCACACGGGGGCACAGCGTGAACAAGGGCCGGAGGTCAGGGTGTACGTGGAGGGGCGTGGGGACGCAGGTTGAGGGAAAACTCAACCCCCACTCAGAGGGCAGGGTCTTCACGCGCAAATCCTGGAGCGTCCGTGCGGGGCCAGAGCGGGTGACAGCGCAAGGGAGGCCGGGCCTCAGACGCAGAAGGGCGGGCAGTGGGGTGCCTGCCACGGGGAAGCACGGGGGGGGGGGCACCGCAGGGGAAGCAGCGCTCAGGTGGGGGCGCGGGGCAGGACCAGGCTGTTTGGACGGTTCCTTCTCAGCAGCGGGCCGAGGCGGGCTGTGCACATCTGCCACATGCAAGCTGGAGCTCATTTCGTTTCCTCAAACCTTTCCCAGATCCTTCTGAGGCTGGAAGCATAGGGAACCTTCCAAGGGAGCACTGCCCGGCAGCCCCCGCTGGTCCTTCCCCAGACACGAAAGGCCGAGGTCAGAGGATGCTCGGGGGCGAGGGGCCCGCACACGACGGAGGGGGCCCGTGAGCGGGGCGCGGAGGGTGAGAGCCGGGACACGTGCGGGTGTCCGCGGGACGGCGTGCTGTTCTCACTGCAACGTTCCTTTTGCGTTGACCGCTTCTTAGCCAGGGAGGGCCTACTGCTCGCTTTACCACACAAACCTCGCACAAAACTCCGTTCTTCTGCTAAAGAAGGCTAAGAGCAGGGCACGCAGAGGGAAGAGCTACTCATTACCTACGTCAGCGGCGCCGTAAGCGGCTTCTGCCGGTGGAAACAACACCGCGTCTGCAGGTAGACACGAGAGGCGGTGTGGGAACGGACGCGGGACAAGGAGACCCTGTCGAGGCCTGCAGAGAAATGCCACCTCCTTATCCCTCCTGCGCGGCCAGTCAGGCGGCCCGGCGGGTGGGCGACGTGGCCGGAGCCCCGCTGTCCCAGGCCTGGTACAGCCGGGGTGGGGGGGGGATCACGGCCACTGTCCCCCTTCTTTCCAGCTGCTGGCGGGTGTCTCATATGCGACTCGTACTATTTCTGTATCAAAAACCATTTGACAGGCCAGGCATTCTCCACAGAAGCTGCCAGAGCTTTTGACCCAAAGCTCCCCGAAGAAAACAATACAACCTTCTCTACTTAAAGAATGCAGCATCCAAACAAAAAAGCCTGTATTCTCATGAATATTTTATGTGGAGTAGAAAATTGCTTTTATAGGTTGTGCCTTGAGAAACATAGTAATACAGTCGGACTCATGACGTTAGTAGAAGCACAAAGGCCATATTCAGCGTTTCGATAAGAAACGGCACGGCTGTGCTGTCTGAATGACAAGTTCGCCATCGGAAAGCGAAAAAAAATCTGCCA
This sequence comes from Felis catus, assembly GCF_018350175.1. Taxonomy (NCBI): domain Eukaryota; kingdom Metazoa; phylum Chordata; class Mammalia; order Carnivora; family Felidae; genus Felis; species Felis catus. The sequence continues at coordinate 219,544,089 of NC_058375.1, forward strand.
GTCTCTATGTTTTAAAATAAATGATCGTCAAAAAGGACACTGTAGTTTTCCATTACGTGGGTTAGATCCTCTCCGCTAAACGCCGTCATACAGATGCGAAATAAAGACGAGCACTATTCTCTAGAAAACATGGCCAAAGTTTAGGATCTGTTCAAGTAAAGAATGACTCATTCAGACGCAGGGAAAAATAATAGATATTTCAAGCATGTAACTATGATTTCCTCTTACTCTGACATTTTGTCTGTGTGTGACGGGGGGAGGGAGGAGGAGGCGGGGGGACTCTTGGAAATGTGTAACTCATGCAGAGTGAAACACCTCGCGCACGCTGAAGGACGCGTAGTCAGGGCAGAGCAAGAGTGAACGAAGAATCAGAGAATCGCCCGAAATCGTGTGCCCGCCCCCCCCCACCCCCCACAACATTCTGGCTTGGTCACGCATCCCTGCTTTTCTTTATGGTGATGCCATCCACGCGCGTGTCCCCAAACACCCATTCTTTGGCTGACAGCAGTGAGCACAAGAGGGTGACGGAGACTCCCAGGAAGAGGGAAGAGGCTGGAGTCCCGTCTGCCTTTGGCTTCCGGGATAGCTGGCAGAAAGAGGTCTGTCCGGGACGAGGTCACGAGTGACCCCCAGGAAGCCAGAGGCCACCCCACTGCGGCATCTGGTGGGGCGGATGCAGAGTCCCTGCTCCTGCGCCCTCGGTGGCCAGCCTCCACCCTCGGCCACGAGCCACCGCGAAGGCTCCTCGCGCAGAGGAGCGAAGGGGCGGGGCAGGGAGGGGAGCAGGAGGGCCTGGCCCAGACAGGTCAGCGACAGAGAAGGGTCTGGGGCAGGCTCCCGGGCTCAGGTCCCCCAGGCACAGGCACCTGCCCAGAAGCCAGAGAGTTCCCGCCCGGCCAGGTGGGCCAGGCTCCCCTGAGCAGCTGCCATCAGGGGGCCGGCCTCCTCCTCCTCCTCCAGGGGACGCCCTCCTCCGTCTCTGTCCCCTCCTCTCGTCCTGCAGGATCTCAGGCTCCCAGGGTGCCTTCGAGAGAAGGCCTGGGGAGGGAGGTTCTGCTCGTAGTCATCTCCCCTCCATGCACTGCTACCTCCAGAACTCCAGCCGGAAACTCACTTCCTTTAGGATCCTAGAAGCACCACTGTCTGGCCCTCCTGTTCCCAACATGGTTACTGAAAACTGAAGCCATCCGGATTCTGGATCCTATGACGGGACGAGATTTTTCTCCCTGGAAGTTTGTCAGGTCTTGTCCTGGTCCCCAGGGTTCTGCAATTTCACGATGACAGGGCTTGGCTCTCCTCCGGCCAGGGCGGGGTACTCAGCTGGCCCGGTCAGCGAGGCAGCCTCTGTCCTCCCCCGGGGACAGCCTTGAGTTATCTTCTTGGGGCTTTCCTTTTTGCACTCTCTGCTTCTGAAACTTCTTATGTTCGGTAGATCTCGAAGGGTCCTCTGTTTTTCTCTCTTGCTTGCTTGTGCTCAATTTTATGAGCTTCCTTACACACGTATTCTCACCTCTTCATCGGGTTTCGCACCATTTCAGCTCTGACGTTTTTAACTGACGACTCACCGGCCACGTTCAGAGAACGACGGCCCCTTAAGAGCATCGTGCTCTCACGTGGTGGACGAGGTACCTGCTCTGGTCTGGGAGGACGGCACCGATAACCCTGCACAGTCTCGGTCCTCCCACATCTGTCTGTTTTGCCTTCGTCTTCCCGGCCGCCAGGCTGCTCCGAGTACGGGTGTTGGCAGGGACTCCCACGCAGGCTGTCGGCAGAGTGGGGCTCTCGCCCAGAAGACTGTCCGCGTGGGGTGGCCTTACTTCCTGGGGAGGAGCCTTCCCACCTTGGCGTGGTACTGAGTGAGGGTCTCCGTGCTCGCCGCTCATCGGGAAGGCAGCTATGCCCCTGCTCTTGTTACGGTGCCCATGCCCTCCACCTGCTGGTGTCCCCCCGCCAGGGCCTCTGGATTACGTTCTCCTGGAGGAAAAATCCTCCAGCGGGCCACCCCCGGGGGGGGCTCACTCCGGAGCACAGTGGGGAGCACGTCCAGGAGTCTAGCGTGTCTGACTGGCCGCCCTTCCCAGCCCCGTCACAGATGGGGGCCGCTGCCCCAGGAGGGGCGTGTGCGGCATGTCCGTGGGGGTGGGGGAGTGGCGAGGGTCTGGCACACGGGCCTTGACTGACGCACCTGCCTTCTGACCCCCATCCCGGGCCGCTGCTGATGCTCCCTCTTCCACTCGCCTGTGCCTGGGGCCTATGACCTTTCTCTGCAATACGTTTTTAAAAAATTTTTTATGGATATTCTCAGAAGCACACAGAGGCGGACAGTTGAATCAAGTCCCAGGGGTCCATCCCTCAGTTCCAACAACTGCCAACTAATGGCGAACCTCATGTCTTCTGCGTGACCCCCACCCCCTTCTGTTCTGGATTACAGTGGGGGACACCGGCTGTCAAGGCGTTTTTTTCTATAGTAGTTCGGAAAGTATCCCTGAATGAACTCTTTTAAAAAACACAATCTTGGGGCGCCTGGGTGGTTCGGTTGGTTAAGCGTCCGACTTCGGCTCAGGTCATGATCTCGCGGTCCGTGAGTTCGAGCCCCGCGTTGGGCTCTGTGCTGACAGCTCAGAGCCTGGAGCCTGTTTTAGATTCTGTGTCTCTCTCACTCTGACCCTCCCCCGTTCATGCTCTGTCTCTCTCTGTCTCAAAAATAAACAAACGTTAAAAAAAAATTTAAAAAAAAAAACAAACAAAAAAAAACCACAATCAGGGGTGCCTGGGTGGCTCAGACGGTTGAGCGTCCGACTTCAGCTCATGATCTCGCGGTTTGTGAGTTCGAGCCCCGCGTCGGGCTCTGTGCCGACAGCTCAGAGCCTGGAGCCTGCTTTGGATTCTGTGTCTCCCTCTTTCTCTGCCCCTCCCCTGCTCGTGCTCTCTGTCTCTCAAAAATAAATGAACATTAAAAAAAAAATTTTGAAACCACAATCACATCCTATTAATATACCCAAATAAATGAACAACTCTTCCATGATATTATCAATTGGCCTCAAAGCATTCCCGTTTTGAGGAGTGTTCCATACATGCCTTTTAAACTATATTCAAATTAAGACCCACATAAGGTCCTTACATTCTATTGGCTGATAGGTGCCTTCAATTCTTTTGCTCTAAAGGCTTCCCCTTCCCCCCTACCCCAGCACCCCCTCCAACTTATGGGCTACAGACACTGCCCATCTGTCCCTCGGAGTATGCTCTGCTCTGGACGTCGTGGACAGCGCCTGGGCTGCAGGTGAATGTGGTGCCCTGTGAGCTCTGGAGCCCGATTTCCCAGCAAGACCACCTCCCCACAGAGGTTCCTTGGGCTCCTGCGCGTCCGTGGCTCTTCTGCCCACATGGCTGCTGAGGTGATGTGGTCAGGTGCACCTGTCCAGGGATTCGCTACCTTATTTCAGTACCGAGGAGGGACCCCGACCCAACCATCTTCCCACTCTGACAGTTTCCAGAAGGAAGGCAGGGCAAGCGCCTGATTCTCTTCCTTTATTTGCCAATTTCTGAAAACAACGAGTTGGTCCCCAGCGTCCTCCGTATGTGAGCGACGAGGAGGGGTTTTGTTTCTCCAGACCGGGTCAATAGAGTGCACGGCAGCCCCCCTCCCTGAACAGCGAGGGCCCTTCAGTTTGGCCCGGAAGCCGCCCGGACGCCCGCTGCAGCCCTCCGTTCCGCCGTGACCGGGTGTGCCGGGAAATTCTCGCACGCTTTTGATCTCTGTGTGGGATCAGGTGCCGCTCCAAGGAGGACTGGGTCCTTCTGGTGGGAAGCAGTGTTTAGAGACCACACCCGCGTGTCGCCCGCGCGTCGCGTCCAGGCGAACTCTGCTTGTGACCTGGGTCTTTTCGGGGGGGTTTTGTGAATTTCGGGAGAAAGACTGGACACCTGTGTTCAACCTGCCATCTCGCTGTGGAACGTCAGAATGCGGAACCCGTTGACAGTATCATTCCAAAGCACTGAACACGCATAGTCCCGTTGCATTCAAAAAACTGATTTATAAAAAAAAGCAAAAAACAAAAAAAACAAAATACTGATTTATATGTAATACCGCTTTCCCCCAAAGTGGTCTCGAATGCATTAAAATTATTCTATTTAACACTGTGTTGTGTGTGTGTGTGTGTGTGTGTGTGTGTGTGTGTGTGTGTAAGGGGGAGATGAGGTGTGGAGGTCAAGATTTAACATGTAAAGATTCAGATGTAAAAACTTAAAAATAGTCTCTAGGGAATGCATACAGAGTAAGTGGCCTTAGCCTCGTGTGTGGCTAAGCATATACGGGTGTCTCATCTCTGTGTGTCTCATTTAGACGTCTACATGCAACGCCAAAGAAATAAGCTTATATTAACAATTTACTACAAGTCACCTCATGCCTGAAAAATCAAAAGGATTATGGCACATGAAGAGGTGATTTGGTTTTATATTGTTCTGTTTTCAACGGAGATCAAAATGTAAAAGAAATAAATATAGTACATAGAGGTACTCGTGGATTTTTATAGGTTCTATATATGGGAAAGTTTCTTACTCTGGTGTGGGGCAGGGAGAGATATGCGTCTTGTGCAGACTGTATTAAAGGTAACCCTTTGAACTGTATTTTTGTGCATGGGATTTCCATGCAGGGTTCTAGAAATCAAGAAGGGAGCAGCATTCACTTTTAGGCCCTGGTTTACCCCCTGCGTCTGCCTGCTAAAAACAGGATTCTGCCAGAGCCTGCCTCAGTCCTGGATGTCCCGTTCCAGACTGCGATCCTAACCGTGAGCCTCCGCTAGGGTCAGAGTTGCCGGAAAACTTCAATCTGCAGACACAGAGAGCACACCGAGCAGGAGAAAACAAAAAATAAGTCAAGAGTCAAATAAGTATCTGGAACTGCAGATACTGAAGGAAGAGTTCCAAAGACCTTGAAATCAAAGCGTGGTTGTTCTACAGGGGAAATGGGGTAACGGCCAGGGTGATGGGTCCCCGAGTGCCGAGAGAAGGCAATGGCCAAGCTGGAATTCTGTGCTCCGGGACCTGTCTTTCAAGAACAAGCATAGAATGCACACGGAGGAACTCGCCATCAAGCCTTCGGCGGGGGAGAAGGTGAGCAGAGAAACGTACACGAATCTGAAGAAGGGGAGTCCAAACAAACACTGTCTACGCAAAGTAGGAACAAGACCACCTAAACTAAAAGGCCACGAAAACACTGGGCAAGAGGCAGGTATGCAGGCGTGGCAAGAGTTACCAGTGTTCTAGACGCTTGGGGCAGAAAATACCGACTTCAGACATTCTGCCTTCGTAACAGTAATGTTTCCCACTTAACTTCCAAAGCAGTGGGGGTCCGAGATCGATCAAAAAGAATTTTAAGGAGAAAAAAGAAGTATGGCTGTTAACCACACACACACACACACACACACACACACACACACACACACGCAGAGCTGGGCACCTCCCGATGCAGGTGCACACCGCAACTATAAAGTCTTGCCAGAAAGAATCACACTTAAATCTGACCAAACCCCTCGATCTAAGTGCTAATTTACAGGAAACACAGACGACAGCGGTCCATCTTAAATGATAAGACGGGACATGGGTGAAATCAAGCAGGATTTAAAACACAGGAAAAGTCCACAAGACACGCAACTGAGCGTCTTCAAAGATGAACTTCAAGGGTCAAAACAAACAAGTAGAACAGGCCGGGAGGAGAATGTATGGATGAGTGGGAGGGAGACTTTATGAGACATACCAATCACCGTGTGCGTGTCAAGTGGACCCCGAGGCAAACGATAAACTAAATATGTGTATATTAACCACCACCAGAGACAATATAAATACTGGGTGAATATATGATAAAATTAGGTCATTGTTAATCTTGTCTGAATACGAACACGGCATCGTCCTTAGGTTTAAAACAGAGTTCTTAGCGCTTAGAGACACAGACACTGGCGTAGCTGCAGACGAGGTGATACAGTGAGTGGGATTTAATTCAAAATGCTCATGAGGGTAGAGGTGGTGAGTGAGTAAGGACGCAGATAACACACAGCTGGGCGTGACCGGGCACTGCCTCCGCTGGCTGATGGGAACAGCAGGATCCTTCTAGTATTTTCTGCACGTTGGAATGGATCTAACATTTTCTGTGATACAAAGTTAATTTTTTAAGTCACATTTCCTAAATATGGGTCAAAGAAGAAATCGAAACAACCGTTTAAGAAGAATTAGGGTGGAAAGATCATGAAAACAGTCTACACAGTCAGTTGCAAACTCGTACTCTTCTGGTACTCAGAGGAAAACCCACGGCCCTCAATACTTACCTTCGACAATAGTAAGCATGCGAACGAATGAGCTAGATGTGTCTCTAAGAAGAAAAACCAACACTGGAATAGATGCCAGGAAAACGGAAGGAGATAATAAATATAGAGAAGAAATGGAAAACAGTCGTTACACACATTCTCATATATCAACACAAAAAATGGGTTCTTTAAAAAGACCCATAAAACAGACAAACGTCTGGGAGTGGTTTAGAAGGAGAGAGAAAGGCACAAGTTAAAGGAGGAACAAGACTGGGGCGCCTGGGTGGCGCAGTCGGTTAAGCGTCCGACTTCAGGTCACGATCTCGCGGTCCGGGAGTTCGAGCCCCGCGTCGGGCTCTGGGCTGATGGCTCAGAGCCTGGAGCCTGTTTCCGATTCTGTGTCTCCCTCTCTCTCTGCCCCTCCCCCGTTCATGCTCTGTCTCTCTCTGTCCCAAAAATAAATAAACGTTGAAAAAAAAATTAAAAAAAAAAACCTACACAAAACAGACACCTTTCGGGGCGCCTGGGGAGCTCAGCTGGCTAAGTGTTGGACTCTTGATTTCAGCTTAGGTCATGATCCCTGGGTCACGAGATCAAACCCCGCGCATCGGGCTCTGTGCTGACAGTGTGGAGCCTGCTTGGGATTTTCTCTCTCCCTCTCTCTGCCCCTCACCTGCCCGTGTGCTCGCTCTCTGAAAATAATACGTAAATATTTTTAAAGATTTAAAAAAAGGACACATTTCTAGGAAAATGTAACTTTCCCAAATTGACAAAAAAAAAAAAAAATAGAAAACAGAGTAACCCTATCATAACAAACTAAAATGAATCGACACTTTAAAATCTTCCCATAAAGACCGTGGTAGAGACAGTATTACTAACCTTTCAACTAAATGATCATTCAATTTTAAAGAAAACTGCAAAGGGAACAGAAAAAGAGCACTGCTGAGCCCCTTCTATGAGGCCGGTATAAAACCTTGTTAAAGAAACAGACAAAGACAGCATAAGAAAGAAAAATTATAGTCTCTGTCATGAATATGGCCACAAAAATCTCAGATAAATATTAGCAAGCCTAATCTAGCAGTCTATAAAAAAGATAATAGGCCAAAAATAAGTGCCATTTTAAATTGAGAAATGCCACATCTATACAGAACATCTATAAATGTAATTCACTACACTAATAATGATTATCTTAATAATGAAACGATGCATATTATAAAATCCAACAACTATTCACATTATAAAGGCTCTTAACAAATGAGGAATAAAAGAGAATTTCTTTAATCTGAAAAAAAAGATCTTTACAAAAAACAAAATCCACAGCAAATACTGGCTTAAAAATTTTTTTTTAACGTTTATTTTTGACAGAGTGAGAGAGACAGCGCATGAGCGGGGGAGGGGCAGAGAGAGAGGGAGGCACAGAATCCGAAGCAGTCTCCGAGCTGTCAACACAGAGCCTGACGCGGGGCTCGAACCCATGAACCGTGAGATCATGACCTGAGCCAAAGTCGGTCGCTCAACCGACTGAGCCACCCAGGCGCCCGAGCAAATACTGGTTTTAATGATGAACCCTGACCAAGACAAGATTCTAGCCAACACTGTCCCAGAGAAGCTGCTAGAATCAGAACACAAACAGAGAGGGAAGAGGCAAAGTCATCGTGATCCACAGAGCCTGGGGATTGCCCGGGCACAGCTCCTCCCTCGGCCCGTGAGAAGTGAGTTACAGACGAGTCAGGAGAACTCCCAAGGACGTTCCGTGAAATGCTAGGTAAGATCAACATGACAGAGCTAACACATTTCGATGTGAAACAAGAAGGCCTAATATTTAAAGGAAAACAAAGCCCCCAAAATTGCATGGATAAAAATTATAAAGACTAGTGGGAAATATTTTAAGCAACTGAAGTAAGTGGGGAGATGGACCAAATCGGGGACAAGAAGACCGATGGTCATTCAGCTCCCCATCCTCTCCAGGCTGGTCCGTGGATCCAAGGCACAGGGTTCCAGGAACGGAACAGGGACCTCAAACCACAGGGAAGAAAAGAGCCCAGCAGTCAAGGCGCTTCTGAAGAAGGCAGCCACGAGTCCTCGGCCAGGGCCCTCCAGGAAAGACAGAGTGCGGAGCGCGTGCGTGAAGGAGACGGAATTCACCCCCATTCACACCACAGGCCCAAGTTAATTCCACGGCAACTAAGACTCTGAAAGGCAAAACTTCAGAAAAACTCAAGACGCAAGAAGTGCTTACCACAAGACAAAACTGATCAGTTTGGCTACGTTAAGAATTTCTGCTCCTCAGACACAGTTTAAAAGTGGAACACCGTCGGGGTGCCCCGGGGGGCTCAGTCGGTTGAGCATCAGAATTCGGCTCAGGTCACGATCTCGCGGTTCGTGAGTCCGAGCCCCGCGTCGGGCTCTGTGCTGACGGCTCGGAGCCTGGAGCTGCTTCGGAGTCTGTGTCTCCCTCTCCCTCTGCCCTTCTCTCCCCCGCCAAAATCAAAAAACATTAAAAAAAAAAACAAAAAAAAAAACATAGTGGAAGATGGAGCCTTTGGAGAGGGTGGTGGGCACCACAGAACTGACGGAGGACTTGTATCTATAACGTGTAAGTGATTCCGATTATTCTTTATGACAAAGACCAACAGAAAATGGCAAGAAAAATAGGCTTCTCACGGAAGGGCTCCTCATGGCAGAGGAAACTTGGCTGAAAGGCCACACCACCTGAGTGACCCAGGAAAGCGGGAGACTCCGCGAGCTCCTGGTTGACGGCCACCCCGCCCTGCAGCTTTGAGCAGAGCCTCGGGGCACATAAGTGGGGAAGGGCCTTCGGAAAAAACATCAGCTTTCCCTTATAAAGCTGAATCTTGGTTCCGTGGCCCAGTAATCCCTCTCCTAAGCGTGGCCACACTTGGAAAATTCCTGCATGTGCGCACACGACCGGTGCGAGATTCGCTGTCCTACGTCGCGGTACTCACTGAAACGGTCCGGATGGCCACCAACGGACCAGCAGTGGGAGACCACGAGCGTGTCAGGGCACACAGCGGGGACACAGAACGCCGCACGTGAATCTGCGAAACAAGATTCACGAAACTGGACAGGACGAAAGCAAGATGCCCGAGACGGCGTCGGGAGACCCCGCTGTCAACGGTGCGCTGTCCGAGGAAGCATCCGTACGTGGCGGAACTAGCCTTTCAAAGACAGCAAGTCGACGGCAAACACGAAAGTGAGAACAGGGTTCCTCGGGTGTGTGGCTGACTACAGAGCCTGCGTTCATTACCGGACCGTGACCAACGGGGCTCGGGCCCCCCCGGGGAGGTGAGCCACGCAGAAACCAGCCCAGGCAAATGCGTGGCTCCACTCCGCACCAGCCAGGACTCACGCGGGGCTACAAGGTCTTCTGATAATCAAGGAAGGACATTTCAAAACTCCGCCTTCCGGACTCAGGAACAGAGTGCTCTCCATGTGTGCCACAGGGATGTCTGCACACGGCCTGTGCGGGACGCTCCTCTGGAAGGAGGCTGGCAGGGGGCTAGACCCTCCCCGGGGAACCCGGCGCTTGCCTGGGCGCCTTGGAAGGAGGAACGAGAAAACGTAGCCGGGTCCCAGAGTGTTCCCTGCACGAATCCTGACACACAGGACCCGTTAAGCCACCCTCCACAAGTGCGGGGGTCTTTTATATTTCCATAGGTCGCCCAAAAGGGGGCAGACATTGGCTTGTGAAGACCTATTTCCTGGCAGGCGAGGTGACGAAATCTTCGGGCTACACAACCGGGAACCAGAAGCACTACTGTGTGACGAAATCACCTGGCTGCATTCGCCCCCAGCCACCTCCTCCCAGAAAATTCCATTTCAAACTGACCTACTCAAGTTCATTTTGAGTGGACGTTTTTGACAGAAGGAAAGAAATACATTATTTCTTCCGTCTTACTTCTTTTCATAGTACAAACACAGAACTGGCAACCTCATGATACGGAATCACCAAGCAGTATAAAATCCAGCTTCCAGAAAGCTAGAAAGGACCACAGGATGTCCCTCCTCCAGAGGGCCCGGCTTCGCCGCCTCTCCAAAAGAGCTGGAAGTCCCGTTTCTAACATTTCTCTAAAATGTTTATTTATTGAGAGAGAGAGAGAGAGAGAGAGAGAGAGAGAGAGAGAGAGAGAGAACAAGCAGGGAGGGGCAGAGAAGGAGACACAGAACGCGAAGCAGGTTCCGGGCTCCGAGCTGTCGGCACAGAGCCCGATGCGGGGCTTGAACCCACGGACCGCGAGATCATGATCGGAGCCGAGGTCTGACGCTCATCCGACTGAGCCACTCAGGTGCTCGGAAGTCCCATTTCTAAGAGTGACAGTCCCCCAGGACGGTCCAGGGCCCCCCACACCCCGACCGGGGGTATGTGTGCACGAAGAGATCAACAGCACTGTTCCACCTGCTTGGAAAACAAACTGCGACAGTACCTGCATTTGAAACCACCGCGTTTCCAGTTACGCTGTTCAACTTGAGGGATGTGGTCACTCGCCAGCCGCAAGAGACCCCCATTTCGGGGGCGTGGTCCGAAGGCAGGGCTGTGGTCACGGACCCCAATTATCCAGCAGCCGGGCTGCAGAAACAGCTTTCGGTCCCAGCAGGGACTCGCCACCCTCCCCACGACCCAGGTCTTCCCGGACCCGTACAGCTGCTCGTGCCATTTCTGCACAATGCCGGCCGACCACCTCCGAAACAGAAGCCGGTGGCGATATGCGTCAGTGAGAAGCCTCGCGGGGGCAGGCGGGGGGCACCGAGTTCAGACTCCGGTGTGAAGGTGAAGCAGCCCGGTCTCCTCGGGCTCCTGTTCCGCAGAAGCCACCTCACGGAGCTCGGTCGTTCTGCACGTCGTAACCTCCTCTCCAAAGGAAAAATGCCCTTAAGGGCTCCTGTCGGTTCCCGAAGCGGCCAGTGAAGGGAAGGACAGTCCCCTGTTTCCTGCAGACTTCCATTCTGAAGCCCAGGGACAGGGTGTTTAAAAAGAAACGGTAAGAGGCAGTGTGAAGTGACGTGTTTAAAATCTCGGCAGGATTATTAGGAGCCCAATTAATCTTTAACTTACATTGTGAAAACACGAGTTAAAAGGTCTTTACGCCCCCCCCACCCCCATCCCCGCCTCCTGGCTGGGCCGAGGGGGGCTCATTCTTGACACCCGAAGAACAGCTCGTCAAGAACACAGGCTGATGGGAGGTATGCCTGCCCCTCTGGAAACTCCACCCTGGGGACAGCAAAAAGACCTAAATCTTTCCAAAAAGCAGATGACCACGCAGGGAGACAACAGCCACAGGATTCTGGGAGCTGGGTGGGGGCCTGACCTGGCCCAGCAAAGAAATGCCCCCTGGATGCCGGCACCTCTGAGGTCGGGGAGGACGAGCTACCACCCCGCCCCACCCCCACATGCAGGGACCCCCAGAGAAGGGCCCAGCTGAGGGCCGGAGCCGGGCGCGGGCCCAAGACGGAACCGTGAAGGCGACACCGGAGGCTGGGACGCGGGGCCAGGCCTGCGCCCCCGGAAGGAGCGGGGAGGGTGCTCTGCGGTGAAAGCGGCAGCCCAAGAGGCAAGGGCCACAGGTCGGGACATCTGGGGCCCCGAGGGAAGGACCGGGCCCCTGCCCAGCACCTGGCTGGGGGCAGGGCCAGTGAATACGCACGCCCGCTTGCCAGAGACGCACCCTTAGATACTGGCCGAGCATTTAGCGAAGCCTCTAATGTGAAACACGGGAACAACTGAAAACGAGCCCTGTCCGCACAGCCCCTCAGTCACCCCTGCGGGTGGCGGGTGGTCCCGTTGCTCTCTGTGGCCGCCCCAGGACCCAGGACAGCGCGAGGTGCTCAAACCCCACGAGAACTCCCCGCGAAGCTGGGGCCGGAGCAGACGAGGACCTGGGGGCCACGGCCACACGGACGGTGGGGACCTGCTTGGAGCACGGGCCACAGGCTCATCTTCGGTGGGAGTCTGACAAGAACACGCTCCACCAAACCCGGGTCACCTGCAGCTGCAGACGTGCGTGAGCCCCCGCCTCACCCGCCGGCTCTCCGCAGACGCTACCGAACGGTACGCTCCCTCGGGGCCAGACTCTCCCGGGCTCGCCTCGAGCAAGCCTGCGGGTGCACCTGCCCGCTCCCGGGCCCTGGGGACCCGCCTACTTTCTAGCTCACACTTAGAATCCAGTGCCCGGACAGCCCGCAGGCTCACGTGCTCAGTGAGAACGGCACAGGAGTGTTGGCTGATGCGGTGGTGCCGGGCCTTCTAGAACCTCTCCAGAGAGTCCCCAGGGGACAAACGCAAGCCTCAGGCCCGCCCTCCACGGAGCACACAGTCCAGAGGGGAAGCAGGTGGAAACGAAACAAGCGGGGGAAGCACGTGGCAAGTAGGACAGGTCGACACTCCCAACCACCTTCTAGTCCCCGTGCGACAGATGTGGAAAATGGAGGGACAGAGAAGCAGAGACATCTGCGTAGGTCACAGGGAAAAGGAAGTAGAAAAGCTGAGCCCGGCCCCGCGGGAGGGTTGACGAGGGCATCGTGGGCATCAGTTTCCTGTGGCTACTGCACAAGTTCCTACAAACTCAGCGGCTCCGACAGTTCTGGAGGCCAGCGGTCAACGCGGGTTTTCGGGAGCTAGACTCAAGGCATCAGCAGGCCGCGTTCCTTCCGGAGGTTCTAGGGGAGAAACTGCTCCCGGCGTGCCCTGGCATCCAGGGGCATGCGCCCGCCTTGGCTCCTGGCCCCCCTCTATCTTCAAAGCCACTAATCGCGTCGGTCTGACCGCTGACTCTGACCCTCCTGCCTTCCATCTGGAGGGACCCTTGTGACTCCACCGAGCCCACCCAGATGGTCCCAGGTCATCTTCCACGTCAAGATCCTTAATCACACTCGCAAGGTCCCTTTTGCCACGCACGGTCACGTACTCACAGATTCTGAACTAAGGGGTGGTCATTGGCGGGGGGCACTACTCTGGCTCTGGCTTGTAGGCTGAGATCCGACAGGGCAGCCAGGACGGAGGCAAGGGACAGGTGGAGAGGCGGCCGCTGGCTGTGGATGCGAGCCAGTGGTGGGCCGGCCGCCATCCTTGATGACGGAGAAGGTGAGCAGCCGGGCTCTACAATACTGAGTAACTTTCCCGAGGCACACTGTGCGTTTTACCCTTGTGAAATGCACACCTCAGTGATTTTCCAGTACCTTTACCAAGATGTGCAAAGCGTCACCATGAAGCCATGTGAGCATGTCTCCATCACTCAGGTGACTCCTCCTTCACATGGTTCAAGGGGCAGCTGATGGCATTTGCTAGTTAACTGAATGTGGGATAGGAGACAGGATTTCTTTTTTTTTTTATGTTTTTTATTTATTTTTGAGAGAGACAGAGAGACAGAGAGACACAGAGCAAGCAGGGGACGGACAGAGAGAGAGAGACAGACAGACAGAATCTGAAGCAGGCTCCAGGCTCTGAGCTGTCAGCACAGAGCCCGACACGGGGCTTAAACTCACGAACCGTGAGATCATGACCTGAGCCGGAGTCGGACGCTTAACCGACTGAGCCCCCCAGACGTCCCGGGACAGGATTTCAAGGGTGATCTGGGGGCTTCAGAGGACGGAGGCCCCACTGAGTCTGGGTTGGCATGGGACGGCCAACAGTCCAGTCTCACACACTGAAGTCTGAGATGACTATTAAACGCCCAGGCAAGGCCTCAAAACAAGCAGCGAGCTCTTGGATATGGAATCACGTGAGATCCAGGCAGGAGCAAGAACTCTGAACGACGGTAGCAGCAGGGTGGTATTCGGGGGTACGAATGGATGAGACGGGGCCACCGAGATCACCAAGGCAAGGAGTCAACAAGAATGAGAAGCCATTCAAAGGCCAGCCCTGGGGACAGGAGAGATGGGGAAAACATCTGCCCAGGGGTTGGAGGATGAGTGGCCAGGGCAGTGGACGGGTACCAGGAGCGTGTAGTCCTGGGACAAGGTACTTCTAGAAGAGGTTAGTCCTGTGAGTCGATACTGGGGAGGGGCCCTGCAAGATAAGGGCTGGGACGTGGCATTCTGGGATTTGGCAAGAAGGAGTCATCCGTGAACATAAAAACAGGGACTCTGTTCTGGAAACCAGGGAAAGCTGGGCTATCTGTGAGGTGCTGCAGACCCTTGGGGAGAGGGTCGTGGGCGGCACGGCCAAGCTGCAGTAGCTGGTCTCACCTGGAAATGGCGAGGCAGCGTGAAAGACCAACGCGGCCTCCGAATCTGAAGCGGGTGAGGGCTCACGGGGCAGGAAGATAAAGCACCAGCCACCTCGACCGCATCTTTCTTCTCTAGGTCAACAACGCCAAGGGCAGCGACCCTGGGAGACACCCCCCCAGGAAACGCTGGAAGTCTCTCCAGATCTCCACCCCACTCCCGCCAAGCAACACAGGAACAAGAACAAAAAGCTGCAAAGCCACCCCGCTGCCAGCGGCACACTGGCCGGACCAGCGCGTTGGCACGGGGGGATCACGGAGACAGCCACGCCGCGGGCCGCGACAGACAGCTCGGTGCAAGGTAGGTTCGCCAGAAATCTCCGTGAACAGGGGCGGACGCCCGGGTGGCTCAGTCGGTCGAGCGTCCGACTTCGGCTCAGGTCGCGATCTCACAGTTTGTGGGTTCGAGCCCCGCGTCGGGCTCTGTGCTGATGGCTCAGAGCCTGGAGCCTGCTTCGGATTCTGTGTCTCCCTCTCTCTGCCCCTCCCCTGCTTGTGCTCTCTATCTCTGTCTCAGAAATTAAAAAAATAAAAAAGTGTAAAAAAAAAAAAAAAGAAATCACCGCGAACAAACGACCGCTCTCCGGAACGCAATTTGGGAACGTGAACTAAAATCCCCAATTGACTGACACCTACCTATTCCCTTGGCCCAACTCACAAAAGCTGTGCTGTATCTGTGGGTCACACGCCCACGTTTACTTTTAAAATTTATTTGTAACGCATTAAACCCTAATTTGTTTAAAAAGCTGAACGTACAGCGTTAGGAACACACATCTGCACGTATGCGTGTAGTGCCCGTGGCTCACGCGCTTTAGCTGGGGCCACGCCAGGTACCCCCCTCGCCCCGTAATCACGGTGGATCATCTCTATACCACACACGTGTTTACAGGCGCGCACACGCACACGTAAGACTCGCACGAACAGTCCGGTCAAGCACAGACGTGGCACGAACAGGTCGTGGCAATGACCCTGCAATGACACTGCCACAAGGGGGGGGGGGCACTGAGGCCTGCCCGGGGGGCGTGGGAGAGCAGCCCACCGGGTCACCGCTGACTGAGACCCCCTGAGGAAGCGAAGGCTTGCTGAATCTAGGTAATTTCACGCCATGCTGAGAGCTCGCGGCGCGCGCACTCAGCGGTTAGTCTGTGAACACCGTGCCCTTCTCAAAACGCCACGTCTGAAGGTCTCCTTCCTGCAGTGTGTCACCCGCCCTCCCTCCATCCCTGAGCTCCTTCCCCCTTGGGGGGACTTGTCCCGCCAGGGACGGGGACAGCGAGGGCTGCACTGCTGGGGTCCCTACTCAGGAAGCGGCGGGCGGGGATCTGGCACCAGACCCTGCGGGGTGACCGTCCCACGAGGGGGCGCGGCACTGGGACCTGCAGATAAACGGCATCTTCTCGTGTCGGCACCACCAGTAAGAAGGGTGGGGCTCCTTTCTGCCCTCCGCCTGCCTTTCCCGAGGTCCTTCTCAGCAGGTGCACAACCCGCCCCTGAAGGCGGCTCCTTCTGGGCACCCCCACTCTCAAGAATTTCTAAACGCCCCAGTCTCTGGTTGGCGGGGCAGAAGTCAGCAGTAAGTATCCCATTTCCTGACACTTCCCCCTCCTGCGAGCGTACAATCCCCCAGAGAGGCTCGTTCAGAGCCCTCGTTGCTCACTCAGGGTCCCCTTGGCTGCCCCGAAGTCTCAAAGACTGGGGGCAGCAACTAGACATTCTACGGCACGAGACGGTGGCTGAGGCCAGTGCGTTCTTGGCCGGGTCACTGGGCCTGGGAGTGGGGATCTGCGGCCGCCAGCCCCGCGGGGCCCTAGCAGCACAGCCCGAGCACAGAACAGGCTGGAGGAGATTTCCAGAAGCCTGAAGAGCACAGGGTCCTCTTCTCCCCTTAACGATGATCAAATGGACTGCATCTCTAGACTCAACTTCTGGGAACCTTAACGTTAACTTAAAATGCTTCATACTTGTAAGGGAAAGCGTAAGCGAACAAACCAAGTCGTGGCAGAAAGAGACACACACGTTCAGTTTCTCGCCTTTCCCAGGCAAAAACCACCACCACGTTAAGGTTAGTAAGTCAATAAATGGTAGTGAGATATATATATATATACATATATATATATATGTATATATATACACACACACACACACACACACACACACACACACACACATACTATTTATGGCCCGAAGAGAATTACCAGAACTAAAAATAACACTACCACTAACGAAATCAGAAAGTGAAGGAAAGGGGCCAGAGACGGCATAGCTTGCGAATTATCTAATCTCCCACGACATCAACAAATTCTGCTCAAAGCTGCCGTATCAAGAAATAGCTATTTCTCCAAATATGTGAACTTGTAAATGGTCCCCTAAGATCTAAAAAGAGGATACGGCCTTACGAACGACCAGAAAAACAGCACAACTACACACGCCAAACCGGACAAAAGGCCAGAGGAAGCCTACATCCCAGAAGCCAAAGGAGCAGAAGCATTTAACTCAGAAAACAACATAAAACGGACGGAAAACACACAGCCAAGTACACTCACTGTTCACGGAGTCCCTTGAACATGATCAGATTGGGTAAAAACAAAACTGAACAATGTATTGCATACCCGGAAGGCAGCCAGGCCTACGAGACTCAGCTTGAACGGGACAAAAAGGCACAAGAGGCAAGTACTAAGAGAAAGAAATCGAAGGTCAAAATATCAGTATCACGGAGACTAAATCCAAAGCAAATGCAAGATAAGGCACAGGCCCATCTCATCACGTCTGGAGTATACGATTTACCAGGAGAGTACGGCTGTCGTAGAGATGCGTGGTGCCTTCAAGACAGAGGTCAGAGAACACACAGAAACCCAGGGAAAACCAGGCAGAGGGACCACGCCGGCCGCAGAAACTCCTCTGCGCGTAGGGCATCGGCGACAGCCCACAGCAGGACGCAGAAGACAGGGATAATGTAACCAACACTTAGGCTACGATACGCTTCAAACTCTGTACCGTGAAAGAATTTATGCTTTCATTTCAAGCCCCCACAGAACATTCACAAAAATCAATGCCACATGGAGAACACAGAAAATTTCCAAACACATACGAAACCCCACAAAGTACAGGCTGTAACCCCTGAGCACACTGCCACCGGATGAGAAACTAATAAAACACGCAGACACAAAAATCCAACTAGAGGAAAATTTTAACGCTTTTCTCTTAAACGTTCAAAAATCCAGCGTGAAAATGAAGAAAATGTGTAAAACAGAGCGAATGAACACGTCGCGTATCGAGAATCCCAGGAACCGCCTGAAGCCCAGCTCAGAAAGTAATTCACAGTCTTACGCACTTGAGTAATTAAAAAAAGGAATCGAAACAAATAAATTAAGCGCTGGACTCTAAAAGTTAGACGAAGCACCAGAAAATTAAACCATATGCTGTTCAAGGAAAAAGAGGAAGAAAACCATGAAGATGACAGAAATTAAAGGGACTGCTGGTTTGGGACACGGACACCCGGGGCAACTGGCGGGAACGGCAGGGGTGGGGGGGGGGATGGGGAACGGTGCAGGTGACGAAGGCTTTCAGGAACCAGTCCCGGCGTTTCAAACCAAACGAAACGAAACACGCTTTCGTTATGAAACTCTTCCGTGGTGCACGGCACAGGGAGGGATGTGGCGGGCAGGCGGGCATCCGGCGTGAACAATGGTCAGCATCTGCCATTTTGTTTCCTCTATTAATATCCATTTCTCTTTGTAATCCCACGGAGTAAAGCATCTCAACTTTAAATTGGTAAAAGACGGAAAGCAGGTGAGGCACATTCTTTTCGAAAACAGATTCTTCTCATTAAGATGAGGAATTTTAGAAATAACGTTGTTCACAGGTAGTTGCGGGCACGGCACAGCCAGGGCCCAGGGCCCCCTCGGCCAGGTCTGCCCACAGCTGGTGGCAACGGGTGCCGAGAGCCAGCTACGTGAACGCTTCACACCGACGAACAGCTGGTCCCACATCTGTCGATGCCAAGGGTTGCGTGAAACGAATCTGGGCTTCAAAATCTCGTTTCCGGCCACACCGTTCCTTGGTGGGGGGCCATCTCGACGCTGTCCACACGACTTGGCTGGATCCTCTTCTGCTGAGTAGTTTTCCAAAACCTCCTATTAAATGAGAAGCTGAAAGTACTGAAGATATCACGGACCCTGGAGAAAGAAACCTTTCCGTAACAGATCGCTGAAATGGTGTTTTCTTCAGAGTAATAACCTGACCCGCGAGGCAGAAAGCTTCGCTCAGAAACGTGTTCCAAACCTGACTCTACAGAAAATAAAGTTGCTTAGATACAAACGGCGATCCACACAGGCCACCATCGGGGGGGGGGGGGGGGTGGCGGCCTCCAATGACCCCTCCTGTGCAAGGTACTAGAGGGACACCAACCACCTTGCCACGCGTAATTCTAGTCCAGAAACACATGCAACTTCTCACTTCGATTTTCCTGGCCTTCACGACAGCCCGTGATGTTATTTTAAAGGAATCTTGTGTGCAGAAATTCCTGTGCGCTGGCTGCACCAGCTCGGGCTCTATCTGAAGGGAGCAAAGCCATCTGTACTCCTATGCTCTGTGATTTAGCGATGAAGCAAGTGTTAGATTTTCCCCCACTCCCTATTTCAGACCCATCCTGAAGCTCTTTAGAAAACCCTTGTAATGTTTCTCATTTTTCTGTATCCTGCAGGAAGAAAAACGGCTTTTTGGAAATATTTGCAAGCTCAAATTGAGCAAGAGCTGTAAATAAAACCTGGCATGCACTTGGGAACTTGGCTTTCAAGAAGTGCGCAAATGTACTTCCGGCAAACTATGAATAGCAGCAGGCAGCGCCCCGTGCAGAAATGGTGAACCGTCCTGTAAGTTCTCATGTGTAAGTGCAGCTATCAGAGACAAACGTGACTTCAGAAGGAAGCGACGGACAGAAGAACCCTTCCGAAAGTTCGCTGTCTCGCGTTTGGAAACACGGTGTCACCGGACACGCACCCGAAGTCCGCACGCTCACGTCGCAGCGGCAGGACACTGGGCGCAACCAAGGTTTAGGCACGGCACCCACCACAGTGCTTTGGAGGGCCCCCTCCCTCCTCCCTGCCGCGGGGAAGTGCTCCCAGGAGTGAACAGCTAGGGCAGATGGCAAAACCCAGGCTGCACAGGTGTTAGCGGCTTGCCCGGGTCGCCCGGCCAGTCAGTGCGGACACCTGCATTCAAATCCGCAGTCCCCGCCTCCCTTACCTGCCCCACACCCCGGGCCTGGGCTGGGCTCACACTGGCACACGTCGCAAGTTACTCTCTGAAAGCCATTTCGATTATCCTAAATTCAATGGATAAAAATACAGCCTTTGAAAATTAAAAATAGTTCCCGTGGTCGAGGAAGGCCACAAATCTCTACAATTGTCGTTGCCGTTTCGGTTACGTAAGGTCAAGTTTACGTAACTCGAACAAGAATGCATTTCAGAATTTCCTTCCTAGCAACCTCCAAACGTTTGCTTATGTATTTCACCGAAGAGCTGGGCTGCAGCAGGGCCAGTGTTACCTAATACTGACAGTTGAAATATTTAAAAATAGAAGGTGTTTCTTCCACTTGGCAGAAGGAGAAAGAGGGCAGCGAAGAGGCCATCCTGACGCGGGGCTGCGTTTCTCCGGGTGGGCCGGGCTCTCCGGAAAGCGAGGTGCCCACCCCACCCCACATATCCAGCAAGGAACGCAGCATCTTTCGAGGGTCTGTGGGTCGCGGGCGGCTGGAGACGTGCGACTTCGGTGTGCGCTGGGGCGCTGAGGTTCACACGTGAGCGTCTGGAAGAGACACCTGGACGTGTGTGTTAGACATTCGGCTCCTTGCCGTGCGTGTAATCTGGGTTCCGATTGGTAGCTGCTTGCCGTCCGCGTGGGGGGAATTAGAGTCCCAGCAGCATGAGGTGCCCATGTGATTGAAGGGGGACAGGCAGGGACAGCGCCCCTCTGTTGTCACTGCCGCCATTATTGCCACAACGGTCAGCGATCGGCTGTCCTGGAGCCCAGGAGTCCTACTCGAGGCTGTGAGCAAGTCTGGTCTCCCGTGCGGACACACATGGGCTCTCAGCGCAGGACACGAGCCCCTGAGGAGCAGGGACACCCCACCCACCAAGTATGACCTGGTAGAAAACGCACCGGTAACTCTAAGCAAACACCGTCTATTAAAGAAGTATAAACAACGTCCACTTTACAGACACTGCCTGGAGATCCGCTCCCGTGGGAGGGTTCATTTCCATGCCCTCCGTAGGCCGAGTCCCAGCGTCAGGGCCTGGGCCTCGGCTCCCCCCACGCTGGGGCTCTCAACATCCCCAGTGGGGCACGACTCTTCAGCAATCCAGGACCAGGACCAGACCAGAGGGCAGCTTCGTCCACGTCCCCACCAAAATCCACGGCAACTCCACGGTCCACATGCTCAATGCCCAAACCCTGCGGTCATTCGGGCCTCTTCTGCTTCCCTCACGGCATGCCTACACCTCCAGTTAATGCTGTCTACTGCTAGTATTTCTAGAATCTGAGCCATGGTCATCATGCCTGCTGTCTCTGCCCTGCTGGGGCCAGGCTCCCCGTCCCTCGCCCTGCCCCCTGCGGCCACCACCCTCACGGTCCGTAGCATCAGGTGAGGGGTGTCCCTCCTCTGCTCAGAACCTCCGAGAGCTCTCCACTCACTCACTCACGGGCAAAACCCTGGCTGGCAGGGCGGCCGCAAGTCCCCGGCGGTCTGTGACAGCCCCCTGCCCTCAACTCTTGCGGACCACGCTCCTCCTCTCCTGCCTCCTCGCGGGCCCCACGCACTCCCCTCCGGCCTCTGCACCGGCCTCTCTCCCCTCCGGCGAGTCCTGACCTGCTCCTCCCGCCGGGGGAGTCTGCTATCCCCACGTCACGTCCACCAGGCCTACTGCCCTGTACGGAAGGTTCCACATCTCCACTCCTGCCCCTGCCCTGCATCCCGCGTGTGGTGGCTGTCCTCTCCCCCAGTACAACCTGAGCTCTGCAAACAGGACGGCTGTTTGTTTCGGCCACAAATACACGCGTCCTGAGTGCGAAGGGCAGTGTCACTAGGACGCTAGGACCGATCACCAGGAACGAGCGCCTGAGTGGGGGAGCCCAGGGCCTGTGCGATGAGGCCTTCCTTGGCCACGTTCTTTAACATTGTAGACCCCGTGCCACGAGACTGCCATCTGCCCTTCACTGCTTTTCCCCCCGCCCTCCTCCTACTTCTAACACAACTCGGTGCCGCCCAGCATAGCATTTCGCACGTCAGCGCCCAGAACTGGACCGAGAACACAGCTCTCAAACCTCGACAAAATGCACAGGCTTAGGGGTGTCCCACATCACAGGGAAGAAAGGTTAAAACTTAATGCCAAATGTCCAACCTAAGGGTAACAACCCCGCCCCCCCCCAAAAAAAAAGCAAAGAGAGATAAGAGCAGAATTAACACAACAGGAAATAACCGTGGACCAGGGTCCCCGGGCAGAGGCGGGACTTGAGGGAGAGTAAAGACACAAAGCCGACACGACACGACAGTGTGCTGGGCTCCACCACCAGCCCACCTGCACGTCCCCATGCTCCTCAGGGAGGCGTCGAGGCTTTTCCGCCACCTGCAGAGGTGCCCAGGGGTGGGGTCCGCTGGGAGAGCTGGAGAAGGGCAGCCACACGGACACCGGGCCCCTGCGTGGTCCCGCCCCGACGGCACCTGCCTGCTCCCCTGGGCCCGGAGTCGAGAAGGGTCTGGGTTTGGGTCTCGGGCACCCGGGGCAGGTGCTGGCTGCCGGGAGACTCCGGAAACGGGCCTTCTCCAAAGCGGGTGGATGTGGTGCGACCAGCACGCGCAGTACACATGATCACTGGACGGTAAGTCCCGTCTCGATCAGACGGCAACCACAGCAGGCGGGCAAGGCTGACGCGGCCACGTCCCTGACCCTGGCTGAAGGCACCGGACGACGCCCGTGAAGGAGGGTCCACGGACACTCTGGGCACGTCCCTCTCCCACTGCGTTGCCCTGACGTGCAGGACACAAAGCTGGTAAGATAAGAGATACCGATGTTGGACACGTCGGTCAGTCCTGGGCACACACCTGCGACTGGGGACACTTGTGCTCACAAGCAACAGGGAAGCCAGCCCTAGAAAAACCCTACCTTTCACCTAATAATCACTGTCAAACGTCCTGTGAGGACATGAAGGGGCAGCTCTCCGCTTCCTGTAGCAACCCAGGCCTTGGGGTCCCTGTGCCGCCACCACACCCGGGCTTGTGTGGACGTGAGGCCGGCTTTGGGCCCAGGGCGACAGCTCTCAGATGCCCAAGTCCCCCTCGTGCCTCAACCAGGAAACGCTGGCTTTCTTCCGGCTTCCGTTCCCTTCTGCAGGCCACACGGCAAGCTCGTGGTGACCCTGCATGGAGGTCTACGGCGACAGCAGCACACAGAATTTCAGGGGCAGGAACAGCTCATGAGAAACATCGACAGCCCAAGAAATCTCCCCTCCACCCAGGACAGGAAAGGCCGTTAGTTCCTCCCTCAAGTGCGGGGGACACCGACAGAGCCCGGCCGGGAGAGGGGTGGCCAGGCCTGGAGCAGCACCGGAGACGCACGAGGGGGCACTTCTGGTTAGGAACGGCAGACCGAACACCGTCACACTGAACACCATCGGGGACGCTCCCTGCTCCCCCGAGATCCCACTAAAACAGTACGGAGTGCTTTAAAAAAAAAATCACCCACACAAATGCAGACAACATGCAAACAGGAGAGAGAACACAGTTCCCCAAGTCAGAAAGAACATGGGTGAGGGGCGCCTGGCTGGCTCAGTTAGCCGAGCAAACAACTCCTTGGTTTCGGCTCAGGTCACGGTCTTGTGGCTCGTGGGATCGACCCCCGTGTCGGGCTCTGCACTGAGCGTGAAGCTTACTTGGGATTCATTCTCTCTCGTCTCTCTCTGCCCCTCTCCTGCCTGTGCTGTCTCTGTCTCTCTCAAAATAAACTTTAAAAATTAATTAAAAATTAAATTAATAAAGTTAAATAATTAAATACTAAATTTAAAAAATTTAACTTAAACCTTAAAAATTAAAAAACAAACAAACAAACATAAAGAACATGGGTGAATAATGGGTACCTGCCTTATCAGACACAAGAAACCCCATCCTACTCTACGATGGTGGGGAAAGGAGGGTCTGCATTTAGCCACAAAGCCTCCCAGGACTCAGCCGCTGTGGCCCCAGAACCCACAGCCCAGGAGATGGAGCACCTACCCCGGGAGCACTCCTGCTTGCCTCCTGGGAGCACTCGTGCCAACCCCACAGAGCTGGAGGAGCCTGGAGGCTCCCTTCCCGGAGAGGGCGAAGGTCCCAGATTGACCGGGCTTGAGAGCGTGGAAATGGCTGATGACCCAGGATGTGGGTGGCCCGGGTCCGCACCGTCCCAGTGAGGCTAGGGGGGCCCCCAGCCGCCGGCACCACCCACACCCTGAAGGGCCCCCAGCCTTCGGGGGGCCTTCCCCAAAGATGAGCAGACAGTGGGGTCGCCAGACAGTCAGGAAAACTGTCATCATGCAAGGCAGAACCCAAACAGGACAACAGGACCCTGGGGGGTGGGGGGGGGCGCAACGCAGAAGGAGACAGTGCTGTCCTAGACAGAAGGACGGACACGCCATCCGGGCGGCCGTGGGGACGGAGGGCAAGGCTTGGGAAGGTAGGGGGACCATGCCTCAGTGTTCGGGGGGAAAACGGTTTGCAAAGCCCGAGTGCACAAGCCAGATAGTAGATCACATCGTCACTCTGAGGGCAAATGTCACGTCATAGCTGTGCCGGGTCACCTCCGCTCACATGAGGCCCCAGGGCCGTGGGTGAGCGCACAGGGCAGCCCTCCTGCCCCGGGCTGCCTCAGCCCCATGGCAGGCTCCATCCCGGAGGACAGCAGCATGCCAGGAGGCGGCCGTCGCCGGCCCGGTGTCACGCCCAGGTGTGACATGCTCGGCCCCCAGCACCTCAGGGCCACGTCCCTCTCTCCAGAGTTGGAGGCCATTCACACACGTATCGCCGAGAGCCCCGGTCTGGGGAGGGGCGAGGGCACACACAGGGAGGCACAGGGCAGAAAGAGAGAGGGTAGGAGAGAAGGAAAAGAGACACGAAGAAGCGGCTGGGGGGTGGGTGACGGAAAGCGGGCAGTGCCTGCTGCCTGCTCCCTCTCTCCTGTGGGTCGGGAGCCTGAAGGGCAGGCCCTGTGCGCCCCGTCCTGTGACAAGCCCGGAGAATCCGATCAGCACGACCCCTGGATGTGCCCACAGCTCTGGGACCTGGAGAGGCCGGGCTGCGGGCTCCTATCCTGCTCAGCTCCCAGGGCCTTGGGGCAGGGCCCGGTGCTCCGTCACGTAGGGAGGCCAGTGTCCATGAGCGAGGTCGGGACTGTGGGGGCAGAGGGGCTAGGTTAACAGGACAGAACAGCAGACACCAGAGAGGGAGGCCTGTCTTTTCTCTGGAAACACTGTCCTGAAGCACAAAAGCACGATACCCCAAGCTTTACCCCATGAAGGACCGTCCTTGGGAAAGAATCCGCTCTCTCTCGTGTGAATTGCACCCCAAAGTGAACTCGTCAGACTCCCGAGAAAAGCAGCAGGGCCTGCTGGTAACTTGGGAGGCGTCTGGTAGGAAGTGGCCATGCCGTGGTCCGCGTCCTGAAGCAGCCTCGGTCGCCCTTGTCCCTGCAGGTCAGCAGCCACGCCCTCCACTTCAGATTCCACTTCTGAAGTTCTTGTGAACAGGACTCGAGCCCCCGGGTGCACCTGCACGGCAGAGGGCAAGGAGGCCGGGGCCTGCCAGGCGACGGGTGGAGACAGGAGTCCCCCTCTGGGGGCCCAGACCCGGTCGCCAGGCCCGGCGTCCCAGAGAGACACGCGCTAAACACTGAGGAGGTCTGGTACCTCCTCAGGCGTGGCCGGAACCTTCTACGACAGAGTTGAAGGAAAAGCCCACGCAGCCTTGAACCCTCACGGGAGACGTTCGCGACGTAACCCAAAGCGTTTTCACGTTAGGTCCCCTGCACGGGCTGCTTTTGCGTCATTTTAAACAGAGGTCCCAGGGGTGCGATCACAAAGGCTTCTGGGCTGGTGGAGGGAGGTGGTCACCCCGGGGCGGAGCCGAGAGCCTGGGTACCAGCAGACGGGAGGAGACGAAACAGAAGACGGCAGAGAGCCGCACGAGGCTCCCTCCCGTGTGCCCCACGCTGTGCCAGAGTCACCCGCCATGCTTCCCGGTCCCCGGTGCCTCCGCCAGGCCGAGTGGTCACGTGACATCAGAGGACGAGTCTGCTCGAGGCCATGCAGACCCCCTGAGCTGCTGGGCTGCCAGGCTCGACCCTGCACTCGCTTCCTTCAATCCGGAGTCCAAGTGGGAGCACGGGAGTGGGGCAGGGAAGGGAGCACACCGGACAGACGCCGTGCTTGTGCCGTGGGAGATGCTGTTCCTGGCACGGCGGCGCCCCTGCACACAGACTGCAGGAGGCACAGGCCCGGTGGGAGGGACGGGAAGAAGCAACCGGCATGGAGAAGCCAGGCTGCACTGACCGCTCCCAGGGGGACGGGCTGGGAGCCCAGAAAGGACCGGAGCGGGAGGCTGGGGACGGGCAGGCCTGGGAAGCGATGCCTCTTCACAGTCGGGACTGGTGATGAACTTCAACCGCGATGCGAAAAGCGCACCTTGAGGACTCCTCTGCGCCACGCCCGGGGAAGGAGGCAGCGACCCAGCAGGACACCCCAGCACGGCACCCTTCTGCCCGGAACTGCTCCCGGCCGTGGATTCACCTGCTCCTCTAAAGTCACCCACGGCACCTCCAGACAGCTCACGGTGCCCGCCACATGTACAGCTGTGCGGCCTCCCTGGATACTCCCAGTGACACTCAGGTTTCCGGCTTCCGTGGGCCCCAGGCTCCTCAGTCCGGGCTAAGTCAGGGCCGCTCACAGGGGCTCTCGGGTGAGCCTGTGCGGGGAGGGAAGCGGGAAAACTCTCTGCATTTGCTTAGACTGAGCAAATCAAACTGGGACTCTTCTCCTCAAATTTTCAAACTGCAGAACTTGACTTCGGCATCTTTATGTTCTGGGTTTCATTTTTCCTCCCAAGTTGAGAGCAGACAAGCAAGCAGGAGGAGCGCGGCAGGCCCCTGGGACAGCGGGGCAGATGCGTGCTATATGCCCCACGCGCCCCTGCGCGGGCCCACCTGCGGCGGAGGGCGGCCCGCCTTCGGCCACGATGGAGCGCGTCCCGGGGGGCACTGCCTCCGGCCCCAGGGTCGTCCAGGGTCACGATGGCGCCAGAACCAGGAGATCAATGAGCACAATCCCCGACCCCCCCGGCACCCAGCAGGAGCCACACAAGGCAGCCCAGTCCTCCACCGCACCCCGTCCTCACATTACACACACACACACACACACACACACACACACACACACACACACACACGAAGGAGCATCACGTGAGAAGTATTACCACACGGGCCTTGTTCCCAGGGGATCTACTGGTTAAAGTAACTAATCAGCTCAGGTGCCAATAGGGAGCTTTTCTGGCGCTTTCCCCGGGTCGCACGGGGTCACATAGGTCTCACGTCTGCATTTGCCTCACGAGATGCGTTTCCTCTCACGGAAACCAAACGGCACAACCAACATGCCTGCGAGGCACCAGAAGCTTCGCGCCAGCCCAGACGGCTCCTGCTCCAAACTCCAAGACGTGAGTAAGAAATTCCGTCGCCGCTTCGACAGCGTGCTGGTCAAATACCCTTCACGGCGTGGGAATCCGTGTTTAAAGCTAGCCCTCGCTTTTTGTCTTCATTTGGGCAAGTTCTCGGGAGTTTCTGTAGTTTCTTCAAGAGGCCGGAATTTCCTTCGAAAAATTAAATTCCACCTTTGTCATACCGCCTTCCCAAGGAGCCTCCCCAGCTGACCCACGTGCGCACTTTAGGGGCGCGTGTATCACGGGCGACGGTGCCTGCATCCCGTAGCTGCGGAACCTTCGGGGGCCCGACCTTGTCTGAGGCGGTCTCTTCTCCAGCGGCACCGGAACACGGGGGTCCTGCCCCATAACTCGCATGCCGGGTGCCCAGCGAGGGCGCGTGGCTGCCATGACGAGCACACACGCCCGGTGGACAGCCCCGTACACGCCGTCGGTTAACTGTGGTGTGCTTCTGTGCTTCAAATATGCGTCCTGCTCCCGCTCCGGTCTCGCTTCCTCCACTCTGCTCCTGGATGACCGAGGCCCCCCCTCGACCCCGTTCCCTCCGTCAGGGCTGCTGAGCGTCCACACCGGGTAGCACCCGAGTGAGCCCCCTCCCAGTTCTGGGAGCCAGCACCCGGCACGTCTGGCACCCCGTGTCTCTCCCCTAATAGACGTCGCTTTCATAATCAGAGGGAGAAGCCCGTGACTTCAAAACAGTTACGACGATTCAGAAATGAGTGACTTAAACGTCTTCCAAGGGCACTAGAACCCAAGCACCTGATGCAGGCGGGTGTGTGGTCCTGGGGCCTCCCGCTCCCCGAGACGCCCATCTCTCCCCTTCTCCTCTGCCCTGGATCCCCGACACCTCTCCCCACCCGACGGAGCTGATGGCATGGCTGTCGCGTCCGTGCCCCAGGTCCCCACCCGGGAAGGAAAATGACAGTCTCCGGGAAGGGCGAACAGCTGTAGCCACGCCCGTAACGGCGTCATTTCAGTTTAGAAAACAGAAATACGATGCTCACCTAGGGTAACCGTAGCACAGGATTTGCTGTATCTGAGTGGTGGGCAAGCGGCTGGCTGTACGGTTTCTTCTAAGATATGACTACTTTGCAATTACAAATTCTACTTCATTTATTTATTTATCTTGAGAGAGAGAGAGAGAGAGAGAGCACGTGTACAAGCAAGGGAGGAACAGAGGGGGAGGAGAGGGAGGGAGGGAGAGAGAGAGGAAGGGAGGGAGAGAGAGAGGGAAGGGAGGGAGAGAGGGGAGGGAGGGAGAGAGAGAGAGAGAGGAAGAGGGAGAGAGAGAGAGAGGGAGGGAGAGAGAATCCCAAGCAGGCCCCGAACTGTCATCACAGACCCCGACGTGGGGCTCAAACTCACGAACCCTGAGATCATGACCTGAGCCAAAGTCACGAGTCAGATGCTTCACCGACTGAGCTACTCAGGTGCCCCTGCAATTAGAAATTTTAGAACAAGGAAAAGCAGAAAGAAAGGCTTGTTTCCCTGTGAGAAGCTACAGGGCAGGGGAGGTTAAGAAATCAGAAGTGACCCCAACTGACTGGAATTTTGGCCTTTTCCTTGTACGACACAGACTTTCCTGCCACGAGACGTCATTCTGTTTAAGAATTACCTCAGGTCTCGATTCAAGCGGGCACACCAAAGATGAGAATAGTGCTTTTCTATTTGAAGTCAGTCTTTGTAAGGCCCATTTAAAGAGAACCATTATCAGAAGAAGCCCGCGTTGGGGTCACCATCGCTCACAACCTGGAGGAGCCGGGAGGTGCGCGCAGGTCAACGGGGGGGGAGGCCCCCCGAGCCCTTTCCTACTCGGTGCGCGAGCTACTGCTTCAAGGAGCCGGCTCCCCAGGTGGACGCCGGAGTCATTCCTGCAAACCGCGTCCCGGATCGGCTTGCGTCCACACTGGCACGTGTCAAAAGAGGGCCGAAGTTAAACTCGACTGCCGGAGAACCCACCAAGGCAGACGGGGAAGGACAGAGAAGTACGGAGAACATCGTTGCTACTCCCGCATCATCACCGTGTGGCTGTGAAGGAAGTTTTCGTGTTAAGTTTCAAATCCTTCATGAGCCTGAATCAACATTTTTGGTGTGACGTACTTGACTGTGGGCTGGCCCGGCCGGACGCGTGGATCCGTGAGGAAGGCCCCGCCCCCTCACTACGGCGGCTTCTGCGGCGCCTCGCGTGCAAGCCTCACGGCCGACGTCACACCCCTGGCACCGCGTGCACGCGCCCCCTTCCTCGCTGGCGCCCCACGGGCACGGCTCCCCCACTGCAAGCACTCACCACCGGTGACACACACACAAAAGGCAAAAGCACCAGAAAACGCAGTTGTATCCGACTCGGCCCGCGGGGATCTGGCTCCCAGGAGGCGAAAGCACTTGCTTCGGTTCCCTGGGGGCACGCTCCCCAAGGCGTGTTCCTCGAGGCAGGCGGTTCCCCGCAAAGGAGGGGAGGAGGCGGAAGGGCCCGGGGGACATTCCTGGGACCCGGGACCGGCTCTGTCCCAGCTACGCCACACACGGTCTTCCGTGTCTGCCAATGGGACGCGAAGAGATGGCATCTGTCCAGGAACTACTAAAAATCAGACCTGTACATTCGATCCTTCTGAGAATCCTGCGGAGAAGGCATCAGTATCCCCGTCTAAGAGATGAGCAAACAAAACAAAACGGAAACTCAGCAACCGGCCTCAGGCCACAGCCGAGGGGTCGGCGGGGTCCCGGGGCCCCTCAGCCCAAAGGCGAAGCCCACGGGCCGTCTGACACTAAGCCGAGTCCCAAGCCGGGTCTCGACAGGCAGCGTGTTCTCACCGAGCCAGAAAATCCATTTGCAGCCCACCTCTTGGTGGCTCACGTGGGAGCGACACGTACCTACCCCCTTTGCGATGCGTCGGGCCATCTGCACAGTCTCCTCTGTCCCACCCCTGGGCGGGCTCTAGGAGCCAGTCTCAAAACGCCCGGCCACACGGGGACTCGCGTTTAAACAGGAATGACACCGGCAGGAGGAGCTGAAGAGCAAGTCACAACCAGCACGGTTTGCTCCACACGGACCAAAACCGGGGCACCTCCTGTGCTGCCGTGGAGCCTCCCTGCCCCCCACTCCGTGCGGGGTCACAAGTGAAGGGGCGGGGGGAAGAAGCAGAAGCTGTAGCGGGCCGTGAGCGGCCCCAGGGGCACGGAGCGCCCGAGCACCGTCCAGGAGCACCACGGAGAAGCAACACGATGCCGTGTTTGGGGAAACGCCAAGGAGAGGCAGGGACGGCTCTCCTCCGACACCTCCAGCCTCGTTCAAGGGCACGGGGGAAGGCGCGGCGGTGGGCGGGCCCCACGGGGGCCGGGGCAGAGGCAGGAGTCCGCCGGCGCTGCCCACGGAGGGAGCGGGCGGGGTGGCGCCCACGAAGGCCGGGGACCACCGAGACACGGGCCTCGGCGAAGGCAAGGGTCCGGCGGCGCTGGCCTCGACACGCCGGCCCGGGGGTCTGCGGCCAACTCACACCCCGGGCCCCGAGGAGGGACGGCCGAGCGGCCTGTGAGGGGGACCCGAAGGCGCCCAGGCTGTGAGCTGAAATCCTGGAGGACACCGGATGGGGGCAGGTGTTTCACAGAAAGCAAAAGACTGGAAAAAATGTTTCCACGGCCATCTAGATTCGGAAAACGCTGCTTAACGCTGCTTAAGGCGTAATATTTGGAAATCTCATACATGGAATCAAAGACACCTGATCACAGCTGACGTTCTTTAGTTGACGAAAGAAGGACAACACGACTGGGAGACCTTGTCACTGAGCGGCTAAAGCAATAAGAAGCCCGGGCCGTGGGTGAGGCGGGATCTGCCCGCGGTCCTGTGGCGGCCAGCAGCCCAGCCACGCCGGGCGGGGGACTTCCGGCCCCGGCCTGGGCTCAGAACTCTTTCCCGGGGGCCCTCCTACGGACGGGGGCCGGGGTCACGCCTAAGAGAAGCAGGTGGCCCCTCTGGGAAGAACACGCCCTTCGGAGCTCAAGACGGAAAAGATTCACTCCTTGGCCACTGAAATAACCTCAAGGCAACGCCCAATCCACTTCCACAACGGGTGGCCTATTTCACCCCCGGAAAAGAGCACAGGAGTCCACGGATCTGATGGCCCACCTGCCCCCCACACCCCCCGTGGGTGGAGCCTGCGAACGCCCCCCGGATGAGCCCGTGCCCACCAGGCGGGGCGTGCCGACTTACCCGTGCTGGGCATGTGGTTCACGCGGGCAGGGTTTAGCAGTTCCACAGGCTGGTCTCGGCCAGAAAGTCCATCTGGAGGACAGAGAAAGCATTTGGTTTCAGAAACTGCGCGCGTTTCCACGAAAATGCTTTACACTCAGAGTCTGCGAGGACGCTCCTCGCAGACAATGGAAAGGCAAGCGTCCTTCGTATTTTTACAGGAGGACAGTTTTAATTCCATCGCGGGTTATTTTTATTTGCCGCATCAGAAACCGAGAGCCCCCTCGGAGGACGCCAGAGTAGTCCCGACTGCAACAGGGCGGGCGACAGCTTCTGGCCTGAGGGCATCTACCCAGCTCGGCCGTCCCGGTTCACTTCGGTTTCCAGCCACGTTCCACCTACTTGTGCTCATCAGCACAGCTTTTCTGCAGAGACCGGGAGCCCGGAGATGATGGAAACGGGAGGACCGCTCGCCCTCTTCCCAGATGCTGACAGGTGGCCGGGGTGACAGCAGAAACGCGGCCCTGGCGGGGGTGGGGGGCCCGGCCGAGAGCAGCTGTGCGGCGTGCTGCGGGGGGACGCCCGAGGTCACCAACACGCCCAGACACGCTTTCGCAAAGATGCCCGGCCGGCTACTCGCAGCTTAAGGAATCATCTTCTTGAACCCACCTTGGGCCCGTAGTCGGGAACCGTCTCTCGCTCCCCAGGCTGGGCGCGGAGACGGAGCTGGCTGCCGGCCACCACCCTAAACCCGGAGCCGCCGCTCTTGCGCTCCCTGAGACTCCCCATCTCCTCCCGGGCAGAAGAGCCAGAAAACTCTGGCAAAACTTCCAGGAATCACACTTTGGGTTTAAAATTAGCTCCTGACAAGTGGTGCACAGCGGGCTGCGGTGACAGGCGCGTCATGACAGACATGACGTGGCGTCACTCTCGCGACTGCCTGGAGGAGAAAGTGCTAGTCTCACAGAGCAGCCGTGAGCTCCCTCAGGCAGACCTTCCAATCACGACCAAACGGAGGACATCGGATCAGCCGCGGTACTAACGCTTCGCTCTTTACCTCCAGCGGGCAACGCCTCGCACGGCCGTCCCGTTCTGCGTCAGCCGACCCGCGCGTGTCTCGGAACACGTTCCAAGTCCAAGGACAGAAGTCCTCGGAGGAGCTCCAGATGTGTGCTCCTGAGATCTGAAGACCCCCCCGCCCCGACTGAGGGAAGGGCGTGAGGCTTTCAAGGGGCAGCCGCACACAGGAACAAGCCACCACGAGACCCCCCCCCCCCCAGGCCACGGGGAGAAGCCACCACGGGGCGTCTGGGCCGCCTCCCCTCAACTGGCAACCCTTCCCCAACTTGGCAGGGTGTCTGCGTGGCTACAAGAAGACGCCAGGCGCCTTCGGGGCTAAGACGGTGCGTGGCTCCCCGAGGCGGGGGGACCGACAGCCCGTGTCACACCGAACACCTGCACGAGGGCCTTTTCTCAAAGCCCGGGACCCCTCGCCAGCCCGAGCACTCAGCCGTAAGCCTGCCACCTGCCACATGAGCTCCCTGGCTGCCATGTTGAGAGAGACCGTGAGACGGTGACGGAAAAGCACCCTGGAACCTTTCTTCCTGAAAATACATAGGTGAAATGTATTTTGTTTATGAACAAAATTTTTCACTTTCAAAAATACAAAATTCTGGGGGCACCCGGGTGGCTCAGTTGGGTAAGCGTCCAAATCTTGACTCTTGGCTCAGGTTGTGATCTCACGGTGGCGGGATCTAGCCCTGCACCGGGCTCCGTGCTGGATGCAGAGCGTATGTGAACTTCTCTCTCTCTCCCTCTCCCCCCCTCTCCCTCCCTCTCCCTCTCTCTCCCTCCCTCTCCCTCTCTCTCCCTCTCCCTCCCTCTCTCTCTCCCTCCCTCCCCTCTCTCTCTCCCTCTCCCTCTCCCTCTCTCCCCTTCTCCCTCCCCTCCCCTCTCTCTCTCTCTCCACCCCCCCTTCTCCCCTACTCACACATTCCGTAAAACAATAAGAAATCCATATACAATATATTTTTTAAAACTTTGGATCCCACTGTAAATACTTTCAGAGACACCAGAAGGCCCTTTTGAAAATCCTACTCTAGCTGTAGCTTCCCAGGGACAAGGGTCAGGAGCACGGTGCTTGGAAAACCATCCCACTCAGGGCTCTCAACCAGGTTCGCAGGAAGCCCCCACCTTGCAATCCCGTCCCCCGGAACGGACCCCCAGAGTCACCTCCCAAAGTCCACCTTCAACTTCCATCTGAGCCAAGGCTCTAGAACCAGAAAGAGTTTAGAAACCGAGAAGCCAGTTGACAGATGAGGAAACTGCAGATCCTGGGACCGGCTAGTGGCCGTGCCGGGCCAGCACCCCAGCTTATGGGAACACCTCCTCTCGAGTGTGGTCCTGAGCCGTTCATGTCTGCCCCGAGCCCCAGAGGTCCAATTACGCCAAAGCCAAACGCACAAACGGTGCATAATAACACGTCACTTATGTCCACGCTCAAGGGAGAAGGGGCGTCAGTCTCAACGCGCTCGATTCAGAGTGTGAGTTCAAAGATGCGTGGTCCTTAGTGCATCCCCAAGTATCGCCCCTGAGTGCTAAGTTCAAGTAGGGCTTCGCTGACTCAGCCCATCCCCAAAATGTCTGGACGCCAGACTGGGGTACGTCCCCCTGAGTCGCCAGCAAGACGTCGATGGCATGTCTGGATGAGTGGGCGTGCCGGGAAACGTGGCTGTGTGGCAAGGACGCTCCTGTTCTGTGGTCTGGGACCGTGGACCCGGGGCCTGCACGGTGAGGGGGGGTGTGAACTCTGACCAGATGCGCTTTCGTATCCTTCTTCCCCCTGAGCTCACGGGGCCTCCCGGGGAACCCACGAGGAAGGTCAGGCAGGTACCAGAGCCACACGCTGGGCAGGACCCAGGCCACCGGCCGCAGCCACGGCCACAGGCCGTAAGACCCCGGCAGAGGCCTGCGCAGCTGCGGCCCCGGGACAGCGGGGCCCCCCACCGCCTCACCCCGAAGAGCCTGGCCGGCCCGTGCCTGCACAGTGTGGACGCTGAGGCAATTTCTGTGACAAGCCCCACATCATCTACAGGACAACAAGAAAAAACAAACAGAAAAACAAACTCAGACACTGAAGAAAAAGGTTCAGCCCCTTCCTGATAGACTTAAAAGGGGTCTGCCCAAAAACTTATGTTTCTCGGACCAATAAACACAGTACACGAGAAATCCACATGCAGGTTACCTAACGAGAGATGGGGAGGAGGGGTGAGGGCTGGAGTCAGGCAGGGAGGGCAGAAAAGAGGAAGGGCAGGGAAGGGAGGGGAAGGGAGAGGGAGGGGAGACAGACAGACGAGGGCAAGGGAGAGGACAGGAGGAAAGAGAGGAGGGGAGAGGAGGGCAGGGGAGGGGAGAGAAGGGGAGGGGAGGGGAAAGGAGGAGAGAGAGGAGGGCAGGGGAAGGAAGAGAAGGGGAGGGCAGGGGAGAGGAGAGAACCCCCGTCCCCCCTGCACACTACTGTCCTGCTTGGTGGGGATGAGAGGTGTCTCATTAAGGTTACACCTGCCCTTCCCTGAGGGCCTCTGACCCTGAGCTGTTCTGGATTCAAGTCCTCTGCTCTGTTCTAAACAACCGGGTTTTGTCTTTTTTCCTGATTCAGGGGGATTCTGTACAAACCCTGACGGTGAATCCTCTGGGATCTGCCTGCTGCAGACCTCAGCTCAGAGACCGTCTGTCTTTAAGGTCACATCTGTCGATCCTGTCAAAGCTTATGCTTTCTGGGGCAGGTTTAGGAGGGTCCTCCGGAGCTGGAGGCGGCAGAGACGCTCCCCGGAACCGGCTCCGGCCGGTCCCGCGGCCTTGCCTTTCACGTGGGTCTCTCCTCTCTCTCTGCTCTCGGTTTTTGTCCTGAGGAAGGTGAGGGTTCTCTGGGGTGTGTGTGTGTGTGTGTGTGTGTGTGTGTGAGTTTTCAACGGAAAGCCAAGTGCCTCATCATACTTCGGCTGCTGGCTGGCACCCCAGCTCCGCCAATCCTCTGCCCCACGGGCCGATGTGTTTATACCTGTGCCAATAATCATACTGACATTTTACAATAATCCTTAATATCCAGCAAGGCAAGAATCCCTACTTCCTTCTCCGGAACGATCCTGGGTGATATGGGTTCTTTGCCACATAAATCCTAGAATCAGCTTGTCAAGTTCCAAAGGACAGAAAGACAAAAAGAAAAGAAAGAGACGAGGGGAGGGGAGGGGAGGGGAAAAGAGTAGGGGGGAGGGGGGAAAGGAGAGGGAAGGGGAGGGGCAGGGAGGGGAGAAAGGGAGGGAGCGAACTAACTGGCTGGACTGCGCCTCCCATCCGTGAACAGGGACTGTGACTTCATCTCATTCCTCTCAAAGGTGTTTTAGAATTTTGAGCCCAGCGTGATCAGAGCACTTTGGGTTTATGCCTAGGTATTTGGTATTTTGAGCACAACATTCTAGACAGCTTCTGCTTGCCGGGACCCAGAAACGCCATCGCTCGCCACACGCTGGTTTTGTGTCCCAGCATCTTGCGAGACTCACATTCGCTGTCATCCGCTCCCTGATGTTATTCTGGATTTTCCCCGTGCAGGATCACGTTGCCCATGACGGTGACAGTCTGTTTTCCCTTTTATTTCTCTTTCTTGCCTTATCCTTGGCTGGGACGGACGGTGCGTCCGAACAGAAACGCTGAGAAAGACCCCCGTCCCGTTTCTGACCTCCCCCTTCTTCCTCCCTGATTGCCCCGCACGCGCCCCAACCTCCCGGACCCACGGGCTCGTGGCAGCGATGCGGACGGGACAGCCGGGATGCTCTCGTGAATGTGAAAGATCGGGGTAAGTGCACCCCCGGAACAGTGCTCGGCACAGGGGTGTCTGATGCGGGCGGGGAAGCCACGGGAGCGGGCAGCACACTCTCCCCCCCACCGCGGACCCAGCGCCCGGCGCGGCCGCGGCACAGCTGCTTTCTGACTCGCGGTCACAGAGTCCGAGGTATGCGACAGCAGTGATAATTCAACTCTCCGTCCCAGCCAATTTCCCCATCCATTTTTATTTTTTTATACAAGCTTTTTATTTTAGAACAGTTGTGGATTTCCAGAAAAATTACACACAGCACGGGGAGCTGTCACATTGCCGCCTCCCCCGCGGTGAGCATCTCCCGTGGGCATGGCAGCCCGAGCTCCCCTGAGCTGAAGCCCGGGGGGACGGGGACGGGGCGGCTCAGGTTTCCTGTGCTCCCTGCTGCCCTCTCTCTGTCCCAGCCGCAGCCCGGGATCCCACAGGACTCCCTCTGCGCTGGGACGCTTCTTCTGACCTCTCGCGTGGGATGAGGGGACAGTGTGGAGGGGGGTCAGGTACTCTGGGGACTGGCCCGCCACTAGGACTTGTCCAATGCTCTCCTCGTCACGTGACATCACACACCAGCAACATGACCGGTCGCCGGGGCTGGTCCCCTCGGTCACCGGGCCAGCCTCCCCACTGTAAGGTGCTGTTTTTGTCCCTGTCCACACAGCACTCTCTGAAACGAGGCCGTTCTGCGGAGCCCGTGCTGCTGAAATGCTGTGGGCAGCCCGTAGTGTCCACTTCCCAGGATTAGCATGAGGGGCGCGCTCCCGGGGACACGGCGAGGAAACACCAGACACAGAGGCAGCCTGGCCCCCGGGTCCCGAAGGAGAAGGTGGCAGCGCGGTGCGGAGGGCAGGGCTGGGCGGAGCCGCACCTGAGCCACCTCGCCCTGCGAGCCGGAGACGGCCTTCAGTGCCACCGGCCTGGCTCCAAGCCCGTGCCGCCCGCGCCCAAGGCGAGACCCCGGGCTGCTCCGTCTACGCGTCTCTCAGGCCGCCCTGAAGACGTGCTGAGAACGAATCCTGTGTCTCAGGGCCTACCCTGGGCCTGGGGAGCAGTCAGCAGACTTTCCAGCAGGAACAATGACGGTATTCCTTCCCTCTCGCCCGTCCCCCTCCCCGTCATCTAATCCGAGGTGAGCTCGAATCTAAGAGGGAACATGCCAGAACGTATGCACAGGAAGGGGCTCCTCCCTACGAAGCGCGTGAGCTCCAGTCTGAGTCTTGGCCGGATCCTGGCTTGCCCTCTGCCGCCGGGTCTGCCGTGGCCCCACACGCGCTGTGACGAGCAGGAGGTTCTGGGGGCAAGGGGGCACTGGCTCCCGGGTGCCCGCTGGCCATTCCACCAGGCAGCCTGGAGTCGGAGCGGCCGTGACACGTTGCGTGCCGAACGAGGGCCGCAGCCCGAGAGGGAGGCATCCGGGTCCTTCCTGCCCTTCCAAATCTGGAAGCGCGTGCGGCTCGACGAGAAACTGGGGCCGTGGGGGTAAAAGCGGCTTGTCCCCAGGTTGGGGGGGCACCGAGTCGTACGAGCGCCCAGGGTCTCATGTTGAACAAGAGAAGCCCCGGGTTCACGTAGAAACCTACTTAACGCGAAAAGTCGCATCCCCGCCGCAGGGACACGTGTGCTCCTGTGCGTGTCGGTATGAAGCTCGACGCAGGGAAAAAGCTTTCCAGACACGGGCGAGCCTTCGTAGGGAGGGCCGAAGCTTGGGAGGCTCTCCTGCCTGGTGACGGACGGCTGGTCTCTGGCCTGCATGAGGATGGAAGGCCAGGCCGCGAGCAGCACAGCTTCTGGCCTACGGCACGCAGCAGGTGCCTGCACGGAAGGGCCACCGGAGCGGCTCGCCCCCCTGAACCCCGCCCCCATCTTCCGGGGGGCGCGGTAGGAACACGTGAGAGTCAGTGTGGGGTCACTGGGGCCTGGGCTCGGTGCCAACGTCAGCGGGAGGCCAGCGAGTCCCCGCACCTAACTTGAGAGAGTTGCACGATTAGTGACCTGGAAGTCGGACCCCCCTGTTCAATGAAATTCTAAAAGGGGACTCGTTACGCTGAAATGTCCCCGCACAGAGACACGGAAGTGATTCATCAGGCGGGCAA
This sequence comes from Felis catus, assembly GCF_018350175.1. Lineage (NCBI taxonomy): Eukaryota > Metazoa > Chordata > Mammalia > Carnivora > Felidae > Felis > Felis catus. Next base: position 219,582,507 of record NC_058375.1, read on the forward strand.
AATACTCAAATCCCCCCAGGCCCCCCATGACCTGAACTCACTCCCCAAAAGGACTTGGCCTCCCCCTCCGCCTTCCTGCCCTCTGGGCGCCGCCCGCCCTGGCACAGCCCGCCCCCGGTGGTGCCCGAGCCCGGGGAGGCCAGCACCCCCTGGACGGCCCACCCCTCGGACGGCGAGCCAGCGGGCACTCCCTGGCGAGTTCCGCCTCCAGCAGCAGGTGCCACAGTGTTTCTTTTCCTCCCCGTGCGAGTTACCGAAAACTACCCCAGTTCTGCAATAAAGCTTGTATCTGCCCATTAATGTGAATTAAACTTTAATGCGTTAAATGCCGTGAATTCCTGAGGCATGTCCAACGTTGCTGTGTGTGTATTTATCAGGAGAACGTGACGAAGGAACACACGGTCTTTCCCCTTAGAGACTTGTAAGACGTCAAGGCTCATCTAGGAAATACTCCTCTCCTCCACCTAAAAGTCAAAACTATCTCTAGCTACCTGTTTGTGGGAAACATGAGTCCAAAGGAACGTGTTCAAAGGACACCAAGAGGCTAAGCCCCGTCAAGTGCGGGGTGGGAGGCGGCCCAGGACAGTGACCCAGCTCCTCCCAGGCGCCGAGCCGCTACAGGGGCCCTTCCAGACCCGTCCGTCAGTCCCGACCTCTGCGCCTGGGTCTGAACAAACGACTAAAGAGACATTTTCTAAGACCACCGGCCAAAACCGAGCATCGCCTGGGTAGGAGATGATACTTAGGAATTATTCATTTTGTCGAGTGTGTTGATGGGCTTCTATCTGTTAGAAACACATGCTGTGGCATTTACGGGAAAATGTTGTGGCATCTGGGATTTGTTTCACATTCTCCAGGAAACAGAGGCTGGGCCGGGGACCGATCAAGCGTGTACGGCCCAAAAGCACAGGGTTCTGAAGGTTGGAGTCGGGCACGGGGGCCCCCTCTATGCGTTAACGTCTCTCCTTTTTCATCCGCACTTGAAATTTTTCATGCTATTTTCAAGAGATGCCAAGAATAAACATGAGCCCCCCCTTTCTGTTGAACGGCATCTGCCGCTGCTGAACTCCCGCCAGGCCATCGCCTAAGCAGCTCTCTCTCCCTGACGAGCCCGACAACCTTCAGTTATTCCCAAGCCCCGGCTGCGCAGACGAGAGCAAACTTGCGCGTAAGTCAGCAAACGGGCCGTGGGCATCCGAGACGTGGGGACAAACAGGGCGCCGAACTCGGCGCCCAGGGCCGAGGGCCCGCGCCTGTTCCACGAGTGGGGTCCGGGTGGCATGGGCCGTGGCCTCCCCGGGAGACACGCTCTGCTTCTCCACACCCCCAGCAAGGCGAGCCCCCCGACACCTGGGGCTTGATCAGGGCCAGCAGGCCCAAACGTCCACGCTGCCTCGGCCCGGGCACGCGGACCGCTTGCAGAGGAGCCAAAGAGAAGAGCCACGCAGGGAAGGGTCGCGGCCTGCTCCTCGGGACTTTTCTCCGGAAAGTTCTCTGGCTCGCCACACCTGCTTGAGGGAGGGTCCACGGCCCCGGTGACGGGGAGGAGCACGTGGCGGGCACACACGCGGGGGAAGAAAGAGAGTGGAGACGGCACGTCTGTGCCCCGGGGGGGGGGGGGGGGGCGAGGGCAGAGTGGGTCTGTCGCGCACCCACGAGTCCCGGCTCAGGCACTGAGCTGGATAACAGCGAGCGAGCAAGGGACAGAGCAGGACAAGGGTGTGAGTGCAGGAGGGCAGGTGTGCCAGGGGGCAGGTGTGAGGCAGTCCCCACATCAGGGAGGCAGGGGGCAGGCCGCTGCAGTCTGGAAGGCCAGGAAAGGCTCGGCTGTTCCCCCCGGTCGAGGGCCATGCGTCCTGGAGGGACCTTCCCAGCATGTCTCTGGGCCGGGCCTCCGGGGAAGCTGTCCTCACTGTTCCCCCCAGCCCTCCGGACAGCCCGGCCCTGCTCGAGTGGCAATAAGCGATTTAGAAGAACAGGAGAAAATGTCCTCGCCTGGCTTTGAAAACAGCTCCGGCTCGGCTCCTACGAGGCTGTCCATCTGCCTGGCGGGGAGGGGGGGGGGGGACATAATTGGTGAGTCACCCCAAAGCTGTCTGAAGACCGCTGGAGGCGGGGGGAGGGGGGGAAGTAGCCTCAGATGTACGACGTGCCGCCTCCCCGGAGTCCACGTAAGGAATAACAGACACCGGTCCCGGGGAACTCTGCAAAGGGACATGGCCAAGCCGCAAGCATCCCGGTGACTGACGGGGGAGTTTTCTAGATAGGGCCCCTTACGAATTCAATCAGTAAGGACACAGAGCAACGTGGCCGTTGGCAACGACGGGGAGGCGGCCTGCGGACAGCACACGTTCTCCCCCTGCACGTGCATGGAACCCCGAAGGCCAGCCTTTCCTGGTGCCCCAGCGCTGCCGTTTTTCCGCGGGCGTCCTATTTTCTGAACAGGGAGGCCACGTGCGGCCCTGGGGGATTCGGAGGCAGACAGGCCTGGTGGCTTCTACGCCCCCGTGCGGCCTCATCGGCAGTCATGCTGCTTAAACTCAGCCTCAGTTGCCTCATCTGTGCGCGGATACAAAAAGGAAACCAAATGACTCGTGCGAAGAACAGGGCACCGCCCGTGCCCTTGCGTGACGCTAACGCGCAGCCCCGTCTGCGCCCGGGACGTAGGCTCCGGCCCAAGTCGAGGCACCCGATTGCGGCCAAAGCGTCTCCTGAAAACGCGAGTCAGCAACTAAAGCCGCTGGATGGAGAAGCCAGGCCCCCAGAGCACTCCCCACACTGCCAGGCACTAAAAATGAGCCGAAAGGTGTTTGTGGTTACGTGACAGGAAGCCAGAAAATAGGTACACGTTGATGAGCAGCTCGCGAGAAAGGACTCACAGACCCGTAACAATGATCCGAAAATGGCCACTTGGAGAACGTCCACGCAGGCATGTGAACCGTGTGGCTGGACTGCATCTAAGGAGGCACACGCCCCAGGAGGCCCAGCCACGGGCTCCCCGCTCACGCTTTCCCCAGCCACGCCGGCTTCTAAACACCTCCCGTGTTCTTCGTACAGAGAAAGGGTCCTTGGCCTTTCTTCCTCTAACGTGACATTTCAGAGGGAATTGAGCAGCGGCCTCCAGCGGTGCTCAGCACGCCAGGCCCTGGAGGGACTGCAGGCCGCCAGGGCCGACCCCCAGCGCACCTGCCCGAGGGACACGCGGCCAGAGCGGCCACATCCAGCGGATGCTCGCGGGAAGCACGCCACAGTGGCCCCGCGGGAAGGCCTTCCCCCCGGCTGTTTAGGGCTGTGCCTGCTTCAATTCTTCCAGTTTACTTCGTTTCTCTAAGCCGCTGTTCTTGCCTGGACCTTGCTGGAGCCACTCGACACAAGAGTGTCGTCTGCACCCCGATCAGAAACCACGGCTCCCTCGTCCCAGGCACTCGCTTCGGGTCAGGCGCCGGGCGGCGGGCTGCAACCCCAGTAACCCGTTCAGTCCTCAGTAGGGAAACGGGCATAAACTCTACGCTGTCCCCGCTGTAAAGACGAAGGAACCAGGAGAGAGAGAGAGAGAGAGAGAGAGAGGACGGGGGCCACACGGTGGGAAGCCCAGTCTGCGGCCCTGCCTCTCCACACTCACCCCTTCAAGACACAGGCCCCAACACATCACACACTCGCGTGTTCAGTAAGTTTCACCCAACTGCTTATAGAGCAGCTGTCCTGACTCTGGGGATACAGCCTTGAACTGTGTCGAGTCCCCGTACCCCAACCTGCCGCTGGGGAAGAGAAAGCGACCACAGAAACAGATCGCGGGGTACCATGTGCGGGAAACAAACTTCACAGGGGAAGAATGTGACCGGGGGTGACTCCTTTCGATAAAGTGATCGGAGAGGGCCCTCGTGATGTGGTGACACCCGGGGGACACGCAGGAAGGGAGCCGTGTCAACCATGTCATCTGAGGCACGGGAACTGCAAGTGCAAAGGCCCTGAGGCGGAACAGCTGGCTGGGCTCCGTGCAGCAGGAGCAAAGTGGGAAGACACGGGCGAGGCCAGGGAGGCGCCAGGCCACAGCTCCTGAAGGTCGCCTCGAGACTGAAGTTCTGACTTTTGCTCCAAAGGCTCCTTTTCGCTGCCATGGAGAAGAGTGACCGACACCAGGGGCCCTGAAGAAGGGGAATGGGGGTGGGAAGAGGAGCCCAGGGGGCCATTTCTGAGGTCCAGGGCTGGACAGGACAGTCGGCACGGAGCAGGAAACGTGCGCTGACTTGGGATATGTGCTGCGGGCTAATCCACCGGGACTTTCAGTGGCCTAGACGTGGGGGTCACAAGGCAAAGAAAGCACTCAGAAATGACAGGGAAAAGCTGGCAGGTGGGCGCTTTCATGCAGGCTAGGACGGAAGACCCCGGGGCACAGGCTGCCCTGAGCCTGATTCTAAGCGACCTACTGGTCATTTCGAAGAGCAAACAGAACTCCCAAGCCACCTCTGATCGTTACTTTAGGACTTTCTGGGGCGGGCACCAACGCGTTCGGGAATCGTGCCCACGGTTCAGAATGCGACCTACCACGTACTTCGTCACGGCGCGTGGTGCCCAAGCGGCCAGTTTGTAAGCCCTACGGCTGCTGCCCACCCAACTCCCGCCACCCACCGGCACCCAGCTTCTCGGGAGGGGCTCGAGGCTTCCGGACCACGCGCGCATCTCTTACCGAGGGAACCGACTACGAAGTGACACGCGCCCCGCGCAGAAATCTCTGCCGTCTCGCGCCGGGAAAGAGCGCGTAAAGTACACTTCGGCGGGGAAAACAGGTGTCCTCCTCCCAGGCGGGCCGCTTCCTCTGGTTTTCAGGTGTCTCCCCAACAGCGGCGTGTGTCCTCGCTGGGACCACATCCGAGCGCAAGGTCCTCGTTTCGGAACGCGGCCCCGTCTGCAGGACGCGGCCGGGACCGCGCGGCCGATGAGGGTGCGTCTCTCAGGCATGCAACGCGGTGACGGCACCTGTCGCATTTCCCAGCGGCTGCGTGTTTCGCGTTGCGATGCACAGACGGCCTCTGGTTACACACAACGGCCTGGTGTAATTTCATTCATTTCTCTGACAGACACGGTCAGGAGCCAGGCGGGCCGGCAACACGGCACCCGGAGACCAGCCCCGCAGGACGCGTGGGAGTCAGCCCTCGCGGGGAGCGGGCACGTGAGACACCCAGGTCTCCAACCCTGCAGATGCACCCGGAGAACCCAGACCCCCCGGCTGGAACCGGCAGGGGTGACGACGGATCGCAGGCTGCACCAGTGTGACAAGAGACTCACGTCGCTGAGACCCAAACCCAGCGAGGACGGCGAGGGCAGCTCCACGCACTTGCCTACCTGTCCTCACCCCGGAGCTGCCCGCTGGCTGCCGCGGGCTCGAGCCTCCCCTCGAGCTCACCGTGGGGCCGGAGCAGTGGGTGCAGAATCAAAACACTGCTCCAAACTGCAGGCCACGGGCGTGGAAGCACCCGGAAGTCCCTCGCTATGTGCCGTGACACGTTCCACTCGGCTCTCCGGCCACGCCAACCCTTCCCCCCTGGACGCTGCCGTGCTCCACTCACCTGCCAGCAACCTGAACAGGAAGGGTCATTTGCCATAGCCTGGAGGCTATGGCACACGGGGGACAAGAGAGGACTGTCTCGTGCATTCTGCCAGGATCTGGTGCTTGGAAAGGCCTTCCTCTGCCCGGGTGGCACTCCCACCTCCAGAGCCCACCGTGTGACCCGCCTTTCGTCTCAAGCCCTGCCTCAACTTAGCCATCGAGTCTGCAAAGGGCCTCCTCACGGGCGCCTGGTCTTTCCAGAGCCTGGAGCCCACTCAGAGTGCCAGCAGTGAGCCAGCATGCCGGGGCTGAGGGCCCCACTGTGAGCGGGGGCCAGGGGCGGTGGGCCGCAGGGCTGGGGGCCCAGGGCCTGTGGGGCTGCAGGGCTGCGGGCCCGTGGGGCTGCGGGACGGCAGGGCTGAGGGGCTAGGGGGCCAGGGGTTGGGGGGTGCTGGGCAGGGGGCCTGTGGGGCTGAGGGACTAGGGGTCTGGGGGGTTGGGGGGTGATGGGCTAAGGGAAAGACGGCCTTTCAGCAGGAGTGGTTTCTCTGTCATAAGCTTTAAACCATTTCAGTAAGTTTTATTTTCGGGGCACCTGGGTGGCTCAGTCGGCTAAGCGTCCAACTGTCTGATCTCAGCTCAGGTGAGACAGATCTCATGGCTGGTGAGGTCGAGCCCCACGTCAGGCTCTGTGCTGACAGTGCGGAGCCTGCTTGGGATCCTCTCTCTCCCCCTCTCCCTCTGCCTCTCTCTCTCTCTCTCAAAAATAAATGAACGTTTAAAAAAACAAGTTTACTTTCTCCCATTTTGGTACTATCTAATAATAGAGAACATGCCGTTGTAGAAAGTGTTATCTTCTAAAATGTCTAAAACATAATTTTAGAACAGGGGGACACACAGATCACAGCACCCAAGTGCCAGGCTGCCGGCATGTGGGCTGATGTGTGGACCTACCAGCCCCCCTGGGGTTCTACGGCAGCTCTGCCTGCAGCTGGGGCCACCCCGTAACCCCCGACACCGCTCCGGCTCCACACTCCCTGAGTGTAGCCGCTGCACCGGCCCCGGGTCCTTCCCGCTCTGTGCCTGCGTTCAAGATAACCCCGTCATCATCATTCAGTTCAAGAACACCACGCACACCTCCCGTTCCAGCAAGGCTAGCCTGTCCCCCTGCCCCCGCCCCCCTTCCCCCCCCTCCCCCCGCCCCGGCCCGGGCCTTCGGAAAAGCTGGTCCACGGTCTGCGGAAATCAGTATGACGTTTCGTTCTGCACAATATGGATACACTCTACAAATCACAACTTCCCCCAGATCAAGGCTAACAAACCTTATCATTATTCTTTTTATAACTGTTTTCGTACAACACTAACTTTAGTTTCTAAAAATACAGTGATTGCTCTGTATTGGGTTCTATTTTAATCTTCTAAAAATAGAGCCCCTCGCGGGAGCAGCAGTGGCTGTTAGATGTTGACTATGCTAACGTCAGTGACAGGGCATGAATTTCTGTCCTTTCTACACTTTTTGCGGCCTGCGGTTTCTGCACGACTGAGGAGCTGGGCGCCTGCGGCGCGTGGCACCCAGGTTCTGGCCGAGAGCGCGAAGCCTGGGTGCCTGGAACCGATGCCTGGCTCCTCTGCTAAGGGCCCCCGACCACACAAACGACCTGACCAGTGTGGGCCTCCCCCCGCCACTGTTCACATCTGTAAAATGGGTCCAATGACACTCTTCACCGCACAGGACCGAGAGGATGCCAGCCCCCCGACACCCTGCTCACGGGACCTGCTCACAAACAGCGGCAGCATCGTGCGCGACGGGGAACCTAGGCTCCGACCTTCACGGTCATCAGAAGGTTGTTACTTCGCCCGTCAAAAGGCAGCAGCGAAAGAACAGGGCAAGAGGGAAGCTTTTGCCTTCGAGAGCTCCAATGTCCTACAGAAGTCCCTCTCAAGAGGGGCCAACAGGTCTGTGCCCACCACCCTCCTTCCGTTTGCCTCCAGGGCACGAACACCACCGCAAGGCCCGAGTGCAGAGCCGCACAGTCTTGCTAAATGGCCAGTGTGTTACATGTGGCTTTTTTTAAAACAGATTTCCCAAACTTTGAAAGCTTCGTTGTCCTAAGAACAGAAATTATATCTGCGTGTTTAGACTATAATCGCTCATCTTCTGTTTTATAATCAAGTAATGTCTGAATTAAGGGGAAAAAAAGTAGAGGGGTGCCCGGGGGGCTCAGTCGGCTGAGTGTCCGGATTTGGGCTCAGGTCGTGACCTCACGGTTGCTGAGATCGAGCCCCGTGTCGGGCTCTGTGCCGTCAGTGTGGAGCCTGCTTGGGATTCTCTCTCTCCCACTCAAATAAATAAACATTTAAAAAAAAAAAAAAGAAAGAAAAAAAAGTGTGTATGTGCACACGCTCATTATGGAGACTCCGACCATCCACTCTTGTTCTCTACAAGCAAACCAACAGTTCGAGCTCAGCTTGGCCGTGGTCTCACGATGAGAAGCCCAGTGGCCCAGGCGGCTGGAGGCTCCACCCGTCAGCACCCGGCACTGGTCAGAGAGCGTCCCGTCGGGCGCACCCAGAGCCACGTAAGCATGGCAGGAGCCGGGTGCGCTCCCATCCCAGGAGTGCACCTGCTTTATACATTATGTTGAGTTGAAGGATATCTTCAGTATCTTCACTTTATAAGATATTACGGTTCTAGGAATAGGCTTATTTCATATTGTTCAACCTTCGACCGAGATGAAAAATCACATGCCACTGTATTCGCTGTGACAATGCACAGATTCAAGGGACCAAGGAAACAGAAATTATACCAAAATGAAACACAAACGCAGCCTTTCTTACTCTCTGACCAGTTTCTTTGGTTCTTACACCTGTAGAGACAGATTCTGTCCAACTGGGCGGGCATGAAGGCAATCTAATTAAAATGAGTGCCCCTGAGGAGTGGGGGAGGGGAATACATACACACACACGTACCACGAGCACCCTTAGGTGGGCACTTGGTTATGACCGATCCAGCACGGAAATATCCCCACACAATAAGAAAAAGGGGCAAGCCTTTAACCTGACTATAAACAAAGAGGAACCAGAAAACAACAGTGGTTGAATCTGTGCTGCTTGGTTGCTTTTCTGAATGAACAAGGCCACCTGTGGCGTAACCCAGGTTCACAGTGTGCAAGACACAGATCCCACCAGGGTCCAAAATACAGCGGGCGATATGCAAAGCTAATCAGAAGTTTAGGTCCCGAATCCCGCTCTACTAACGACCCCTGACCTCCCACGACAAGAATACAGAAATGGTGGCTATGCGATTGAATACGATACCGCCCCAATTTCACATACACACTGGAGCTGAAAAGAAAGAGAAGTCCCACTGACAAGGAAGGAAAAACAAAATAAGGGTATTCTGGCAAGTACACCAAGATCCAGCTGTCCGTCCCTGTGGCCGAAGAGTCAGCAGAACTGGCCCAGAGGAGGTGGGTGACATGGTCATGAGCTTGTCCCAGACAGAGAGCCGAACTGGGACCCTGCAGAAGCCAGAACTCTGGAAGGACTATGAAAATGGGGTCGGAAAACCCTGCCCACCAGGCCAGGGTGACGGAGGACGAGAGCTGGGGGGAGTCTCCTGCAAGAACTTCAAACCCATGTGGGTGTGACCTCCAAAGTCACATCACTTAGGCAGCTCTAGAATCCTTGGTCTTCGAAATTAGGGTCAAAAACGAGTCCAGAATTGTGAAAGCCTGGAACCCCAGGAAAGCAAGGAAAAATGACTCTCATGAGACACCTGAAGAAGGAAAGGAGGAGGAGGGAGGCAGGGAAGGAGAGGAAAACCCTCCCAAATAAAAGGAGTCTACACTGAAAACTGAAAATCACAGGGTGCTTGGGCGGCTCAGTCGGGTCATGATCTCACAGTTTGTGGGTTTGAGCCCCACATTGAGCTCTCTGCTATCAAGGTGGAGACCACTTCAGACCCTCTGTCCCCCTCTCTCTCTCCACCTCATGCTGTCTCACCCAAAAATAAATAAACATTAAAAATAGAAAGAAAACTGAAAACCACAACTGATGCATGGGAATCACCCACTACAGCAGAAATAGCCAACCCAACAGAGAAATGACTTTAAAACACCTACAAATATTAAGAAAATGTGCATTTTTTTTAAAGTAAGGCATTAAAGAAGGGAAAGAATATAATGAAAGAAGGAAACCCTGGAAAAATAGAAAGTTGTTTTAAAAGAATAAAAATAATTTTCTAGAATTGAAAGGAGCAGATTAGATCTAGCAAAAGACAGGAATAATGAACCAGGATGCGAGACCTCCCTAAGCAGCCTGAATGCAGCACGCAAAGGAGAAACGACAGGTGTGGATGAAAGAATGAAGCGGTCCAGCCTAGGTTTGGCACGGATTCTTGAAGTATAGAGCAAATGCAGAAGAGGGAATACTCAAATAGGTAATGAAGGAGACTATTCCCAAACCCCAAAGACACAGGAGTCCTTATATTTAAAAAGCTTGGTAACCCAGAGCAGGATAAGTAAGTACAAATCCATACCCAGACACACTGTAACAAAATGTCAGAACACCCATCAAACATGGCCAGAAAGCCCCAAGACAGAGAAGACAGATCAGCCAGGAAGAAGCAATTATTACACCCAGAGTTAACTAGCTGACGGCAACACAAAATACCAGAAGGGACTAAAACGTCTTCAAAGCAAAGACGTGAAAGGGTGAAATCGGTGTCACCTACAATTTTATGCCCAGCTAAACTAGCACTCAAGGAAGAAGGGGAAAGAGACAATGTTCTGACGAAGTGTGAGAGTGTTTACCAATCAGAAACCACTGCTGAATGAACAACTAGAGTATCATTTCAGAAAGGAGAAACTCACTTCCAGAAGGAAAGAGTAAGCCGCAGAGAGCGGCTGTGAGGTAAGCCACAGGTCAACACACACGTGCACAGACGAGCACGGGGTGCAAGGCTGACACAAAGTTCCGTGTTACGGAGACGACTTTCATTACGTATGATGCCGTTTCCTCAAACTTGTGTTTCAGGTGTGTGTGCATCCGTGTGTGATTCTAAGTCGCTGTCAAAAACACCCGGTCGGCTTCCTCTTAAGAACAATGTAAATCCTAAAAACAAACAAGGTTCTCTCTTCACCTCCACAACTGGGAGATTCAGGGGCAAATTGGTAGTTTGTGTTTGAATAACCACGCGGGACTCAGGACATGTTCTTTCTGGGCTCTCCTTCCCCTCGGTGGACCCTCAGTTTTCCTGTGCTCTGGTTTCTTTACCTTTCCTCTTACACAGTCCTCATTACTTAAGTCAGAATCAAACTTCTCTGTCTTTTCCGCTGCACTCCGTACGTACCAAAGCACTCACGCAACCGTCTGGCTCCTTTTCATTATAAAAAGGAGGCGAGCACTGAAATATGGCCCAGTTTCAGTAACTCTGCAAAATTCTTTGCAGAAGCGAAGTTTAGTACTACCGAGAACAGGGGAAGAGCTCATCAATCCCACTTTTAAACACAAAAATCGACCAAGAATGTGACTGACAGCAATCAGTGCAGTGTTCCACCTGACGCCACATTTGCATGTGGAGAGCCCTTCTGTGAAATCAGCTACGCTTGTGCAAAAGCGACTCTTTGTGAAAAATAATCAGCAAAAGATTGCTTATCCTCTGCTACACTCAGAAATTAGTTAAAAGTAACCAGCTCTTGGAAAAGGATAAACCACTTTATGCAAATACTTTTGCAAAGGCTCTTTATTAATGCAAATATTATGTTTGTCTTTTATTTGAATGCAAACAGCATCTGCTTTGCAGGCAATGCCTTCACTTTGTAGTTCCATGCTGAGAGGCTCCAGTGCGTCCCAGCTGCCTTTTAGAGTTTGGAACAGATTTCCAGAGAGCCAGAGTCAAGAAAAGTTCACCGAAGGCAACGGAAAGCAAGCGAGTGTGGTGGGGTTCCTGGGAAGCCTCCTTCACTCTTGAGGCGAGAGAGAAACAAATCCAAGAATGAATTCTGGAATTTACTTCTGGAGAGGTTTGACTTTGTGTGGGGGATTTTTCTTTTTTTAACAGTTTTGAATAAGGAGAAAATTAGAATTGCTTTTTATAAATTCTTTTGCTAAGCAAATATACTCAGGAGAAGGGAAAACTGGGCGGCATCAGGCTTCCCTCAGAGCACCCAACCCAGAACCAAGGCTGGCTCCTCTCACAAAGTTACCACCTCACCCCAGAAGCAGTCTCCTGTTGCAGATGAGAGTGCTGATCCAGAAGGCTCCCTGCCAGCACAGACATCCTAAGACTGCCGGACTAATGCTTTTCTGACTCTGCCCTAAGATCGAGAGCTGCTAATAAGGCACAAAATCTTGTTAATTTTTGTGTGCATGACCCTAAAACAATGACGAGTTCAACAACGGTAGAGACTGGATGGGTGGATGGGTGGGATGGAGGGATGGAGGGATGGACGGATGGACGGACGGACTGACAGACGGATGGATGGTGAATACCTACTCACATGTAAATCTGCCATTACAATTCCAAGATACCTATTTGGAGAAATTGTTCTTTGAGTGAATATCAGACTAGACCTTCCAATACCCCTTTTAATAATTAACTTAGCCATGAGTTCACTTCAAGCAGCCTGATTTTCCAGACACACGGCTGCCCCTCTTATGCTGTTCCTCTCTCCCTCTGATTCATACAACGGGGATTTTGTTTTTGACCAAATATACTTGGAACGTCAATATTTGATGGTCAAACTTGACTTCTTCAGAAAACACAAGTGCAAGGTAAGGGGGAACTAGGGCAGTGGGACTCCTCTCACGATGGAGAGCTCAGCAAGGTAAAGTTGTGCTGACAGGAACATGGCCTCAGGTGCACACAGTAGGGCTCTGTTTCCGGGGTTTGGAAAAGAACAGCAAATAAAGCCCAAAGAAAGCAAAGAAATAATAAAGAGCAAAAGTTAATAAAATAGAAGAGACATAAATAGTTGGGATTAACAGGACCAAAAGTTGTTTCTTTCAAAAGATTAAAATGGAAAGATCTCTTGTGAAAAATGATGTGAAAAAAGATTCTGATGGTCACATCTGGCAAGAGGGAACATGGCTTCCATCTGGCGGGCGATTCCAGATGCACCACTGCCACATGGCCCCTAACACACAGGGCAGCACCTCGACACCCAGGCAGGGCTCGTTGGCCTGACATGTCAACAGTGACAAGGTAAAGGAACCCTGTTACACGGTCCTACTACTAGTTAGTTTACTAGGAACTAAAATGAGAAACAGGAGAATCTTATAAGAATCGTGATGCAAATAGCAAACCTTGAACAATACTGGTTTGAACTGCATGGGTCCACTTATGAATAGATTGTCTTCGATACATACAGGACAGTGCCGTAATGTACTTTCTCCTTAAAATGTGTTAATCAACTTTTTATGTTATCAGTAAGGCTTCTGGTGGACAGTAGGCTATTAGCAGGTAAGTTTTGGGGAGTCAGAAGTTACATGTGACTTGCAACTGCACAGGGTTGTCGTGTTATTCGAAGGTCAACTGTATTGATAACATAGAAAAATGGCTAAAAAAAATACAACTTGCCAAAAGTGACATTAGAAGAAATAGAAGACCCAAATAGCCCAACAGTTTCTAAAGAAAGATAATCTGTAATTTACAAGAAAAAAGAGGGGCACCTGGGTGGCTTGATCAGCTGAGCGTCCAGCTTCAGCTCAGGTTATGATCCTGTAGTTTGTGGGTTCAAGCCCAGTGGTGGGTTCTGTACTGACAGCTCAGAGCCTGGAGCCTGCTCCCGATTTTGTGTCTCCCTCTCTCACTGCCCCTGCCTTGCTCACGCTGTCTCTCTCTCTCTCAAAAATACATAACATAAAAAAAAATTAAAAATAGGGGCGCCTGGGTGGCTCAGTCAGTTAAGCGTCCGACTTCAGTTCAGGTCATGATCTCGTGATTTGTGAGTTTGAGCCCTGCATCGGGCTCTGTGCTGACAGCTAGGAGCCTGGAGCCTGCTTTAGATCCTGTGTCTCCCTCTCTCTCTGTGTCCCTGCCCTGCTTGCGCGCTCTCTCTCTCTCTCTCTCTCTCTCTCTCTCTCTCTCTCTCTCTCAAAAATAAATAAACATTAAAAAAATATATTTTTTAAAGAACAAAGAAAGAAACCTCCCACAGAGAAACCTAGACACAGATGACTTACTTCACAGGAACATCTATTTAGACTTTCAATTAAGAGATAATTCCAATCTTACAAAATCAACAAGAATACAAAAAGAGGAAGCACTGCTCACCTTTTTTTATGAGACAGTATCACGGTGATACCAAAAATTGACAAGATAATTACAAGAAAAATACTTAAGTGTCAAACTTTAACACAAAAGCAGAAACGATAAAATATTAGCAGTCGAAATCCAACAACGTATAGAAAGAATATTCCATTTCAGTCAGTAAGATTTCAGCCGAGAAATGAAATATCTGTTTACTATTCAAAATAATCAGCGTAATTAACCACATTAACAAAACAAGAAAGTGTAGATCATCTCAACAGAGACAATGGAAACATTTGACAAAATTCAACACAGCTCCATGGGGGGGATCTGGGGGACAGGAGGAAGGAGGGGGTGGGTGGGTAGGGCCCTGGGAACAGAAAGCCAGCCAGGGTTGTGCTCTGTAAAGCAAACGAATTGCAGACATCTTGGTCAATACCTATGCAGTGAAAACGGTCCCCTTGAGATCGAGAACCAGACAAGAACGCCCACTATTCAAGCTGCACCAGTGCCCCCAGCTAACGCACCAAGTCAGGAAAAATAAACAAAAGAAGTCGAAAGTAAAAATAAAACCGCCATTGTTTGCCGTCAGCATGAAGAAAATCCAGAAGAATTTCCAGACGGTGCTAGAATGCAGCAAGGTCAACCAGAGGTCAGTATACAAAAATCTGTCGTATTGCTGAATACTAGCAACAAATACAAAACAAAAAGCACTAAGAGACGCCCACCGTAACCGCATCAAGAAGTATCAGGTGCCTGGGAATAAACCCAACAGCAGGGGTGGCAGCCTTCTGTGCCTAAAACAGGAAGCAGGACGACAGAAGTAAAAGGCCCCAGCGAATGGGTACCTGCCCGGCTGGCGGCCTCCTCACGGCTCGCTCACACATCGACGCGGGCACCCCCCACCTCCTCCTCCGGTCCGCCCCATTCGGAAACTCTTTCCATAGTGATCTTTCTAAGCCAGGAGCACTTCAGAGCCCTTGGCCGGGCCCCACGGCGCGCACATTCCTACAGAGACCCAGCACGCACACGCCGACCCACGTGCCGCTGAACCCGATTCCGCCAAAGGGTAACTCATCCTCCTTCGGGTGCGATTTGGTATTTTCTATTCTCCTTGGTTTTAAGGTTGTCATGACCCGCTCCACGCCACAGAGGACTCCGGAGCCGGACGCGGACCTCGAGCCAGGCTCCCCGACCTGGCAGCTGTCAGCACAGCCACGTCCCTCGCCCTCTAAGCGCCCGGCCTCTCCACGATAAAACGGGGAGGACACGCTTGGATCGCCCGGCCTTGCTGTGAGGATTAGTCAAGTCATTACAGATGAAGCATCTGGAACAGGGCCGAGGCAGCATTAGATCAACGGACTGATGCTATCGTCTTTCGACAGAGTACAGGACGCCCCAAACCGGCCCGCTGACCACACGCCTCTTCTCCCACAGTCCCAACGCTAAGGCCAGCAACGCCTCTGGGTGATGCGTGACAGAGCAGAGTGCTCCCGGGAGCACCTGAAGGACCTGGTCTGAGATCCTCAGTGGACACAAGAGGCTCTTCCGGCCCACCCGGCCACAGTGCCACGGCTGCCCTGCCCACGGTGGTCTCCCGGCAGGCCTCCCACTGACGTGCCCTCACCGTGCGGCCGAGCCCCACCTTACCCTCCCGCGGAAAGCAGGAAGGCGGCTTCCACGGCGCCGTGCTAATACGTCTGTCCCTCCTGGGTCGGGGACTCTCACCCGGAGCCTGGAGGGCAGCCCCAGCCAGGAGGGCAGGGGCCGCTCTGAGTGACAGCGGCAGAGAAGCCAGCGGCCCGAGGGACCCGGCCTGCCTCTCAGAACGGAGCACACCTTCCCGAGTTTCAGGGTCAACACCACGTGCTCACGTGGACATCTCGCTCGCCATTCCTGTGCATGTGTCTTGGGGGAGGAGGTGGGGCAGGGATAAGGGCCACGTCACCTGGCCCACCTGCAAGGCTAAACAGAAAGCCAGAAAAGCGTCCTGGGACAGTCGTCAGTGAGCTCAGACCGCATCTCAGAAACTCGACTCCCTCCTGAGCAGACGTTAGGACCCACAGAATATTCTAGAGATGAGAACAGGGAGGGAGACGGGGAGGTCTTCAGAGAAAAAGCGGGAAGAAGACACACGATCCGGAATCACCCCCTGGAGGCCGGCACTGACGCATCCTCGCAGGCGAGGCCGGGTTCCACGAAGGTAGGAGTCCTGGGGGTTCCCGCTTCTGCGCATCGGGAGAGCGTCCCGAGAGGATGTGATGAGGCGCTTTTCACCTGTTACCAAAACCGCTACCTCTGGCCCGCCGCACGGACACGGACGGTCCACGGCAGCCTCTCCGAGCAAGACCAGGTCCACGGGGAAGCTTCTGGTTGCTTTCTCAACCCGAGGCTTGTAAGAGAACAGGGCCAGGTGGGCACATCTCTCCCGCCTCCGAGGGCACAGGGGCGTCCTGACAAGGCCGAGACGGAAGCTGCTGCCCCGGGGCCAGAAGGGGTCCGAGTGTGTGGTGGCCGCTCTCAAGGGGACGACCACCTCCCGGCCAGCTGGGACCAGAACTTCCCCCTCTGCCCTGACGGGGGGGCAGGCTCCCCCCAGCCCAACAGCATGTTCTACCGCCAGTGACCTGTGACAACCGAGGCCTCCCGTGACATGTGCGGAGGGGCCCAAATTTGGGTCATCTGGGTGCCACCAGAGCGCTGGGGGGACGGTCCCCTCGTGAGGTCCCACCCCCAAGGGGAGGCACCTTCCCCTTGAAGGTTCAAGGTCTGCAGGTGCCCTAGAGAGGCAATGTGCCCCCTGGTGGGCGGAGCTGCCCGTGAGCCCCATAGGGACGCAGGCTGATGGCCGGTGCCTCCACAGGGCTGGCACGGAACAGCCGGGAAGGGAACGCTGCCCAGCTCTACCACCAGGGCAACCCTTTCCTGCTCTGGGGTCTCCTTGGGGGGATCCTAGGTTTCCATGATGCAAATAGAATTTTAGCGGGATTACAAAACCCTTGCCTTAATACCAGAGGCCACAACAGCACACTTTGGAGACAGAGTAGCAATTTGGTTCTCCTTGGAATTACAAACGAAGGGTTGTGTTTTCCGGGTGATGTTAAAAATAATTAAGGAGGAAGAGGAGAGAGAGAAGCTTTTGTGAAAGAGATTAAAATCTAATTAGAAACAGATTAGGACCCCTGCCGACAGCGTTTTTCCGTTGGGTGACCAGAGCAGAGATGAGGTGACGCCGTCATCAGGAGGCCCTTCTGTGCCCCGTGGAGTCCAGAGCTCCGAGCGACACGGCTTGTCCCAGGCGCTCTGTGCCGGCACGACTGCACTCAGCCTCACCCCGTCCACAGCCGGAGCAGGGCTCTGAGGCCTGGCCTGACGCGCCAAGGAAACCGGACAGCCTGCTTCAGGAACCCGCCGGCATCCCTTCGATGAGCCGGTGTCCCGGTGGGCAGGACGAGTGTCAGGCTAGGGAGGGGACTCTCCCATTGGAAGGCCGGTGCACGTGCGATGGTCTAGAAGCTTCTGCGCTCCACGAAAGGCCACGGGTAACCCCCCAGGAGCAGCCAAAATGCCGTGCGCATGAACACATTTGGCACTGAAGGACCGAGGACTCGTCCTCCAGACAGACCCTGTGGCTGTCACACGCGGGTCACTGCTTCATAGCCAAAGAATAAAAACACTATGCTTCCTCGTGTCTGTTTACTGTCTGGGCGCCAGCCTCTGCACCCAGGCATCAGAGCTGTTCCCGGGACTCAGGGGCCACTGAACAGCTACCCTGACCCGCTCACTCCGCGGAGCGGGGGCCACCATGCAGGGCAGGTGTGCGGGCCGCGGCCCTTGGAACTGACACCAGACAAATAGTGCTGGGCCCAAAGGAACACCTGCCTGTGGCCACCGTCAGAGAACAGAGGAGCCGGCGAAGGCAGCAGCGTTAGGAAGGCCTGAAGAATGTTCTGGAAGGGCACCGGAGAGGAGGCTAAACAGGGTGGCTGGGAGGGCCTCAGCAGGCATCAACCACATCTGAAAGGTTCGACCGAGGGGCGGAGAAGAAGGCGACGCTGCCCGAGCTGCTGTGGCGGGCGCGGGGACGGCGAGCCGGCAGCTGGCCTGGGCCGCCATTGCTGGGCTGCACAGCCCCTCCTGGCCAGCGACCCCGAGGAGGGCGGACTAACGGAAGATTCTAAGAGGACACGGTCCTGGGAAGGAGGGCAGCTCCATGGGGAGGTTCTGGGGGTCCAACTCGGCCTGACCTGAGGGTCGTCGCTGGCCTCCCCACGTTCCCAAAGCCCGTGCGCCCACGGGAACCCGCCACGACGCCCGCTGCAACTCCAGAGGAGGAAGGCAGGGCTCCCCAAGACGCCTACACTTCGCCTCCATCCAAGACGCCGGAGCATCACTGAAGAAGGTTAAATTGGGCTTCGGTTTGCAGATTCCAGACAGGCATTTCCAAAGGCAATTTACATTTACGAGCGGAGCGTGCGGAGAGCGTGTGGGGGCAGGGAGTGGGCTTTGTTGGGCTGGTTTTTAAATGTCTGTTAAGAATGTGCTAATGCGAGACTCCTCGTGTGAAGGTCACCCGCAGACGCGATGGTTTATCTTAGAAAACGAAATGTGGTTACCCATGGTGCCGACGGGGCGGCCAGCCACACGTGAGGAAGCGAGAGAAGCGGCCTGCGGACCCGTCTCCTAACCCCGAGTGGTCAGCAGGGACCGGGTCAATGCCGCCTTCGCGGGCCGGCCCGCCTACAGGTGCGCCAGAGGGCGTGGGCCGCGCTTTGTGTAAGAACAAATCCCTGTTTCTCGGTGCAGCCCGAAGCCCTCCGTAAGCACCTGTGTCGCCGTCCTCACCCCACGATGGAGGGGCACAGGCTCCAGGCCCAGCGGGGTGTCCCTAAGAAGGCCCCACCTTGGTGTCAGGGGTGTCGATGCCCGTGGGGGGCCCTGGGACCACTCTCGGCCGGGGGTGGGGGGTGGGGGGGCTGTGGCAATCCCTCCCCTTTCCCTACTTCCGAACTGACATGACGCTGATGAGGGCACACCCCCCCCCCCCCCCCCCCCGCTGACTGGAGCAGAGGGATTTGTGTTTCTTTTGTCCACAAGCAGGAAGCTGCCTCAGAACTTTCCAGGCTCAGAGAAGCCCTAGGCTAGACTCCCCTCTCCCGCCACAGCAGGCCAGAGGCCACAGATGGGCAGACAGACACCAGGACGCAGGCCTCAGGCAGGCAGGGGCTGGGGGCCCGGCATCGGGGAGTGAGCCCCAGGGCCCGCCCACCCCCCTGGGCTGCTGTGCACTCACCTCCCAGCCTGGTGTCACCCGTGAGAAGGACGCCACGGCCCCGGGTCAGTCTGAGCACCAGGCCCAGGCCCAGCACACAGCCACCTGACCCCAGGGTCAGGCGCACCAGTCAGAAAAAATCAGTTTCTAACAATGCCCCAAAGTCATGAAATGCTTCCTTTTCAAACTTGTGAATTCTCAGCAAATACAGTAACAGACTTTCTTATCAGGAAATCAGGGACACTGTCAATGGGTGTGGATTCAAAAAAAAAAAAAAAAATCCTTCCTCCCAAGAAGCCAAGGGCTCACGGGCCTTCCCAAAACAAAGAAAACCCCTCGGTCTGCCACCTCCAGGCAGCAGCCTCCCCGCTGCGGAGCTGGGCCCCCTGGCCCTCCCTGGGCAGCTCCGGGCGCAGCATGGGCGGCCCCAGGTGGGCAAGTGACAGAAGACGGGGCAGCCACTTTGTACTAGCTTGGACAAGCTGTCCGGCTCTCACCGGCAGCCAGGCTCCCTCCGTGTCAGGGTCAAGGCCTCGCGCAAAAGCTGAGGACGCTGAAATGCACCCGGCCAGGGCCACGAGGGCCACGTCACAGCCTGGCCACCACCCATGGTTCCGAACCCCTCAGGACACGGGGAAGCGGCACAAGTCCACGGCTCCCCGGAAGGGCCTCCACAGGCTACAGCAGCCATAGAGAGGGCTGCACACTGAAGACACCAGCCCCGGGCCGGAAATGTCAAACCACAGCCCACAGTGCTTCCTCGGGAGGAGCTCCAGGGGCTGTGAACGGCCTGGCCGACCACGAGGGCTCTCACACGAAAGGGCCTGCGCACCGGCAGCCCCCCGCCTCCATGTGTTCAGTGCACAGCGTCGGGCGGGGAGCGGCCCTCCCCGGGGCACCCGCTCCCGCACACAGGCCTCCTGCACCGCCCTCGACGGCCTCCCCCCACCAAGAACCAGGGACCGCTCCAGTTGGCCCCATCCGGAACACAAAGTCGATTTTTACTGTTCCTCATTGTTCCTAGCTCCTGGAACTTTAGCCGCTGATCTCTCGCGTGGCTGACACGCAGTCCTTGAAATGCCATCTAAGAATGAAGGTGTTTTCCTAAAAGGAAAGGCTATCGAGCATTTTTCGAAACACCGCACACCAAGCAGTAAGCTGTACTTGAATTCTATGCACCAACCGGAATCTTCTCTAATTCTTGTCTGAGTTAAACCAAAGGTTTATTGAAAGGATCAGGAAATAATTCATCCGACTGTTTTTTTTTATCTGCCTCGTTCTTCCCTCATTCTTCTTCTGAGATCCTTTCCTCACAAGGAGCAAAAGGGTGCGGGAAGAAGGCAAACCCATTCTCAGCGGCCCCGGGACCCCACCGCAGGCCCGAGCCTCTCGGGGACAGAGAAAGGGGCCACTCCGCACGGCGACAGGTGCAAGCCGGCCAAGAGATCGCAGAGAATGCAAGAGGGTTTAGAATTTCTCGGGGGAAAGTGTGAGTCTGAACGAGGCTGCCTGAATCAGCCACGTCTCAAGAATGAAGACAGCCATCAGGAGAAGTCCACACACTGCTCTCCCGGACTCTGAGCTGTCACGAAAAGAAATCAAACCACTCCCTGCGTGCTGACTTTCCACAACCACACTTTATCTCGGAAAGACCCGAAAAGACAGGGCCCACCCCGAGCAGGAAGAAGCCTGGAGGCCCAGGAAGTCAGGGGGTGCTGGGTGGTGACGGGGTGGCCAGCGGACGTCTCCCGTCATCCTTGTTGCTTCACTGCCCAGCAAGCAAGACGGGACCAAAGAGTAGGAGGAACGAGGGCCCGCGAGGACACGAGCCTCAGCATCTGTGCAGAGAGGCTCGTGGGGGCCCCCGCGGGCTTGGGACCAAGGCAGAGCCCAGGCAGGCCCTCAACTCGATCAGAGACCTGGGGGCGCCCCATCCGTCCTGAGCCCCCCAAAACGAAACCGGTGCAGACAGAGCTGGGCAGAAGGACAGAACCCGCTGCTTGGAAGGACTGGAGAGAGCGTCAAGGGCCGGTTCGACCGGCTCAGCTTGAAGTCACTTTATTCTCAGCTGCTGCTTCTGGGAAATTCAGCCCGAAAACGCTCCTCGGGTGCGTGTCAACACTTGATTTGCCGACAGACGGAAGTCACCCAAGCATCCTCATCGTCTGGCTTCGCGTGGGCGCCCACGGCGGCGTTGGCGTGCGCACACGCGCGTGCACGCGTGTCACACACACAGCGCAGGGTCTGCGCGCCCGAGCGGGGGTCTGGGAGCCGCGGCACCGGTGCCGGGGAGGCATCGAGCGGCCCGACCTTCAGCTCAGCTTCCTCGACTGATTCTCCGGGACCATGGCCCTCCCGCCAGCTCAGGAGGGAGAAGGTCTGCTGCGTGCGTCCCCAGGTCCGTGGCCCCGATTCCCCTTCTCGGAAGCCCCCCAACTCACCACGTGCTCAGAAGCCGGGTTCCTGCGTGGGAGATCCGCGCAGGAGGCTGACTCGAACGACCCGAGCACACAGACACCGCAACCGCGCGGGGACCCTCCGGACTGGAACGTGCACGGGGTCCACGCGCCGTGGTGTCATTACAAGGCCAGCGATGGCGGATGCGTCTCCTGTGTCCCCTCCCGCTTCCCTGACCGCTCCTCAGGGCTTGACAAGGCTTCCCAGGCACCTGCCCCTCAAGCGAGCACAGCGGTCGTGCCTGATCTGTCCCCTTGACTGACGTCCTGGCGTAAAACACACACAGGCAACAGCTCCGTGCAGGTGCCCCTGGGGGGTCACAGAGCCACACGGCCTTTCTGGAGCCTGGACATCCCCAGGGTGCCGACCCTGGACGAGGAACCCCGCCCTGGAGGCGGCACCACAACGACCTTGGGAACACGCTGCTGCCTGGCCCGTGTGGGTTATGTGTGAAAATTAACAGTAATAAAATCAGAATGCATCAAGGCCGATGGCATCCCAACGGAGACCGGGAAATTCTCAGCCAGGGGAGGGGACAGGCCTGCAGCCTCGGGGGTGGGGGGCACCGCCCAGCTCTCCCCTCACGTGTTCCACTGGAAGGGGTAGAGCAAAGCTGGCGAGAACCAGGAAAGGAGGCCGTATGACAGAGCTAACCGCCAAGGTAGAGAGGAGACGTTGAAAATAAGAACCGAGAAGAAGTGCTCGCTGTTGGGGGCCAGCTGCACGTCTGTACCCTAATTAGGGGTCCGAGGATGCATTTTTGCCTCCCGGGGACTGAGCCGCTGTCCCTTGTCCCTAACAACTAAGTTCCACTTTCGCTCAACGTTTCTAGAATTCATCACGCAAGCAAAGAGGGGACTATGTGTGTGTTGTTAAATCACTAAACCAGTCACGGGACAAAAAGGAGAAGGCGAGCTGCCGGGTGCTGCGCACAGACGTGAGTCTGTCCAGGGATCAGCTCGGGTAGCCTTGGGGCTCTTCGCTGAGACCAACACTCGCGCAGACCCTGGGGAGCGCCAGCAGGGAGCAACTCGGACACCGGTGCGCCGGCTCCGGCCGAGAACATGCAGAGCAAGCCTTTCTCGACGATGGTGAGCGTTTGGGGCTCATGCCAAACACAGCCGCACCAGTCACACAGCTCACAAACCACTCGCGAAGCAAAGGACTGAGTTCATTTGGCAAAGACACAAAACTCCACTTTCTCCTCTATCCGAGGGATGTGACATCTCCAAATTAAAACCAGTGAGAAGGTTGGCGTGTGATATGTTCTGGTTTTAAACGGCCAGAGAAGCAGCAGCCCACTCTGAAGTTACCCCGGGTCCACAGACCGGATCCCAAGGGCCAAACGCTGTCACTCTCCCAACTGGACTGGACCCACGGTTCGTGCAGCGCCCCCGCCTTCAGGGGGACAATTCACAGTGACGACGGTGCCCTCCGGGGAGTCCCCACCCACGGGGGGTGAATCCTCTGGGCTCCCACCCGGCAAACGGGAAGCCTGGTGGCCAGGCCCGGTGACGGCGGGGGCCGGGGGACGGCGGGTCTACACGCTACGGGCAGGCCGCAGGGTCCCGACTCTTCACGCTGCCTCTGAGAACGGGCATCTCCACATACGGAGTTCTGATGGCTCCGTGCCCCGCGGTCAACCTCCCGAGCCAGGGAGACGTCCATCTGCTGGTTACCCAGAGCCTGCGGACTGCTCCGGGACTTCTCTTTCGAGTGGGGGGACCTCTCGACCGCTGGGATATTCAGCAAGACCAGTCTCAATGAAAATTCACAACAGGATGCCAAATTCCAACAAAGCACACACAATAAAGATGAAAAACTGTGGTGAAAACATCAACAAAGAAACTCAGTTCTCTCCGCGAAGCTTTCAATTTGCTTGGCCATTTTCCCACGGACATTCAATTAAAAACAACTGTGGGAAAAGCGAATTACGGTTAGAGCACCGCAGAACCTAGCCAGGCAAGGACGTGACAGCCCAAGAAAAGACTTTCAGCACTCACACACGACACAAGCAGAGAGCCAGGAGCCGGCGGAGGACCACACCGCCTTTCCCAGCCCCATCTGACTCCGGTGAGGATCTGAGAGCGCAAACACGCACGACGAAAGACAAAATCAAACGGGCTTCGTCAAAATTAAACCCGTTTGTGCTTCAAAGGACGCTGTCCAGTAAATGAAAACGCAAACCACAGAATATCCGCAACCCATGCATCTGATAGAAGAGTAGTAACTGGGATATGCAACACTAGAACGCTTACGACACGACGGTAAAAAGGCAATTAACCCAATTAAAAAACTGGGCAAAGGATTTGAGTGACGTTTCTCCGAAGAGGATGTACAAATGGCCAAGAAGCCCATGGAAAGATGCCGGACGTCATTCGTCATCAGGGAAACGCAAATCAAAACTGTAGTGAGATGCGACCTCACCCCCACGAGGCTGGCTAGAGCCAAAGACAGACAATACAGGTGTCGACACGGATGGGGAGGAATCAGAACCCCCCACGCTGCTGGCGGGAGTGCCAAAGGGCGCGCGGCTGCTTCGGAAAACAGTCGGGGGCGGTTTTGCCAACAGTTAAACCTAAAGTTAACCCAGGATCCAGCAATTCCGGGCATGTACCCGCGACGAACGAAAACACGTAGTCCCAACACAGCCGCACGAGGAACGTCCAGAGAAACACAGACCAGAATAGCCACAACGTAGAAACAAACGTCCGTCAACAGACGAGCCAATGAGCGAAACGCGGCCTAGCCACACAACGGGGTGTCCCTCGGGTGCCGGGCCCCGCTACTCGGGGCTGAACCCACGGGACGGGCTCACGGAAGAAGCCACTCACGAGACGATCCCATCCTGCATCGCTCCGCCGAAATGAAAGGCCCAGGACAGACGAGTCTGGAGAGGCAGCAGGCAGCCCCGTGCTGCCCGGGGCTGGGGAGGGTGGGCCAGACGGGAGTCCCGGCTGGTGAGCAGCGTGGACCTAAACCTCGCTGAGGGGCCAACAGACGGTGCGCCTGAACGGGGAGGGGTGGCGGGGCAGCGAGCTCGGCTCCGTGAAGCGGTGAGCAGAGGCGAGTCTGCCGATAAACGTCTCCATTTCCTCGTCCTTTCTCTTCCCACCCGGGAGCCCCTTCCTTCTAGCACAGAGGCCGGAGTCGGCGGCCCCGCACGAGGGGACCCGCCCTGCCTGGCGCCTTGGTGGAGAAGGCTGAGCGCAGAGCGCCGGGCACAGGCTCTGCCCACTGCGAGCCCCCCCTGCCCCCCGTGCCCTGCGATGGTGCCCCTCGTCCAGGACCCCCTGCAGCCTCGCAGCGCACACAGGCCTGCCCGGCACGAGCCAGGCGCCCGGGAGCTTTCTGGTCCTCTCAGGGTCCCCAGGGACACCCCAGCCACCCCTCCTGCCTCTGGGGGCAAGCTGCCGACTCGGACACCGTTCCCACCCTCCCGCTGTGCCCCTGCCCGAGGCGCGGGGATCTCCAGGCCCGGCTCGGAGCCAGGCCCGGGACGCTGCAAGGCTCGCCCAGCGTGAATGCCAACTTCACGCAAGCTCTCCTCGGTCATCCCTTCTCTGAGCCAAAAGCACGACCAGGGCCACGGCTTTCGGACTTGGACGGGGGCTGCCACACAGAACCCTCAGGAAGCCGGCCTACTGCACGTGGGGAGAGCGCCTAAGCCACGCAGCTGACCCGGAAGGAAAGCCCGGCTTCCAAGGAGACGCGGAAAGACGGTTCTCCGTCAAGTCCCGACGGGAGGCCGGGGGAGAAACACCACCCGGTCGCGAACATCAGCGCGCCGACCCGACCCTCCTCTCCTCGGCGGAAGGGAGCCCCGTGCTGGTGCCCGCGGGCAGGAAGGGGCCAGAGGCGGGAGCAGCCGGTGGGACGGACGCAGCGGGAACGTCCTGGTGCCGGGGCCGGCTGACCGTTAACAGCAGCACCGCAACTACAACGCGGGTGAGGACAGAGCGACGGGAAACCCGTCTTCTCCAGGCACAGCCTGACCGAAGCAGTGTATCGGGGACACGGGGGTCCCAAGGAGCAGACTCCTGGCTACCACGGCCAGCAGTGCCGCCCTCACCCCGTCCCCCCACCACGGGCACACCTGCCCCACGCGCCTGAACTTGGGTGGTGGGTGCACCGCCAGGCTGCAGGTTCGGAGGGGGTCCTGAGGCTGGCGGTGCTCCTGCTGTGCCCTCTGGTCCTGAGCCGCACCTGCGTTCCTGAAACGGCTCCCCTCCCCCCCAACATGCTGGCCTGAACAGAAGCCCCCACGGGTGGCCAGCACTTTCAGAGGTCAGAACCTTATGTCTGAAGGGAAGGCATGCCCCCCAAAGACAGCCTCATCTCCAGAACCCGAAAACAGGGGACCCTGGATGGCTAAGGGGACCTGGAAGAGGTGACCAAGTCGAGGCTCTTGGAGTCGGAGGCTGACGGCGGTCACAGCAGAGCAAGAGAACCGTCGAGAGGACAAGGGTCCTACCGCCCAACTCAAGGGCCGACCTAAGGGGCTCCCACTGGCCAAGGATGGGGCAAGTTGAACCACAACAAGGTCAGTGACGACCTAGGGTGAAAATACATGAAATACCCCTAAACGCATCCGCAATCACACTAGGGATGGGGAGGTTGACAGAACTCACCCGTCACCTTTAGATAACAAGGGAGCGAGCTCGTCTCTCTGAAAACAGGTAAATGAAGGGGCCTTTCCTATCCGAACCCCTTCTGCGCTCATCTCCTACCTGACACACGGGCGGGGACGAGGCGCCCCAGTGTCACTCTACAGCCCCGAGGAAGGACCAGAGAAGCTGGGCAGCGACCGTCACGACCTCCAACCGCCCAGTGCGAAGCGGAAAGCCCCACGCCGCCCGCGGCGGCCGAACCCGGACCTAAACCTGACGGAGCCTCGGGACCCCCACGAGCCCCCGGGAGCGGGGTTGAGAGGAGGCACTCACGTGGCACCAGGGGGTACGGGCAGGGGGCTCCCCGCCGGGCAGTCTCAGCAGGACAAGCAGCCACTTTGCCCAGGACACAGAGAGCGGGAGAGGCCTCCGCGGGTCCCTCATTTAACACTTATTTGACCAACGACCTGGGAAAAAACGCACATCTGAGACACCAGGGATTTGAAGCCACGCCTGCCGGCCAGCACTGAAGGGTCCGCGTCCGCTGCGCCAGAGGGGAGACGATTCTGTGTTGAAAAAGGCCCGATCTTCTAGAGTCCGTGCGACTGCAGGGATCGCCTCCGGGCAGGCCGCTGAGGGACCTGGGGCACAGGCGGGGCAGGCCTGGCCCTGGTCTGCCGTCGAGGAAGCCAGGGCAAGGCCACCTGGTGTTTCGTGGTTCTCTCTTCTGCCTTTATAAATGTCTGAGATTTTACAGAGTACGGAACAGAGACTCCCCCACGAAAGGGCCGGATTTGGATGAGGTACTCCTCTGTGGCTGCAGACGGGACCCCGGGCTCACGGTCACAGAAGGTCATGCTCTCCAAGCCGATGCGCGGAGAAACTTCAGGAAGCAGGGCGACGACTTAGGTCCCCCGACGTCCCTGGAGCGGGCCTGCGTGCACGGCGGCTCACTGCCAGAAGGGGGCAACCCCGGATAAACCCCACGTGCCCTGAAGTCCCACCTGACTTCGAGGGCAAAGGTACGGGACTGCCAGAGAGATGGTGACGTTGGGAAGGCGGGGGCAGGGCTGACTTCCTCCCGAAATGCTATTCGAGCTGGGATGAGCCAGGTAACTAGAACGTCAGCTACGATTTCAACTACAATCATAATATGAGTGAGCTCGACGGTAAAATGTCAACGTCATTTGCCGGCTTCACACCAAACTGAGCCAGCCGAGCCAGGGAACTGGGGCCGTCCTGGGAACCGAGCCCCAGGGCCTCCTCTGCGGCCACAGGCAGAGCTGCACCGACGTGACCCTCAACCCAGCGCTCCTCCGGCCGGCCGGAGAGGCTCGCGCATCCCGTCCGCTCCCGGCCCACCTCCCTGCCGCCCCGGGTCACCTCCGGAGGCGCCCCCGCCCACTCTGGAGCAACCCTCTCCAGCGTAGCGGGGGCGGGGGCCCAGCGACATCCCTTTTCAATTAAGTCCTTCTCACAAGGAGTCTTTTCAAAGAGCCATGTCCTAAAATGATGTTGTGACAGGGAAGAAAAGACCAGCGGCCTTGCCTGAAACAGTAAACATTCCCATAACTGTAAATATGTCCCGCTGGCCACAGGATTACACATAGGAAACCAGTAAAGGGCAGAAAGAGCCATAATTACCACTGCGCCCATCTCCTGCGTGGCTAACAGCGGTTTCGGGAGGGGAAGAGAGGGGGCGGGGGGACCGGGCCGGAAGCCACGCCAGGCCCGCAGCCCGGACCACCGGGACGAGTGCGGGCTGGCCTTCTGAGGCCGTCCCTGGCCAGTGTCCCCCACGCTGGATGCCAAGCTGCCGGCAAAGCCTCGCTCGCTGCTGCTTTCTTCACATGTGGTTTGACTGACGCAAATCAAGAGGCGAGCGGATGATTCATAACCGTCCAAGCACAGGGCTCACACAGAAATGGCAGGAGCTCAAGACTGCTGAGTCACCAAGAACCGTCCCCGAGTTCCAGGAGGCCCTGCCGGTCTGAACTTTCACATCTATGGCGCATACGGGTTCCTAAAGATGGGATGCAGGCGGCAGCGGCACCGCGCAGAGAAGGCGACACCGGACTCTACCCTGCACCAGACGGCGGGGCGGGGCGGGGCGGGGCGGAGCAGGGAGGCGTGGGCGGTGGCAGCCCGGTGCCCGCGTGGCCGGTGCGCTGGGTCCCGTGCGCCAGCGGCCACTTCTCGGCCCCTCGGGCCCCACGCACACCGAGGGTGGTGGAGGTGAGCTGGTGGTGGGTGCCCGCCCTCCGGGAGCCCCCAGGGAGGGGAGGATCGCCCCGCAGCGCCAAGTGCCGCCCGAGAGGCTGAGGAAGGGGCAAGGGAGAGGCAGGGGTGGGGGGGAAGGGTCCCGGGGAAGGTGAGGCCTGGGAGAAGGCGCAGGCACGGCCCGGTGGCGCGTGGGCGAGCCGCTTCCGGGCAGCTGGAACACACGTGCGAGGCAGAGCTGGCTCAGAGCACGCGGTGCAGGGCGGTGAGCCCCGCGGCAGCAGTCCACGAGGCCGAGGACCGCACGCAGGCACCAGGGGCCCTCGACGTGCTCCTCCGCGGCTGGGGAGAGCCACACGGAGGGTGTGACGGAGCCTGCCTGACTTCGGACGCCGGGAACGCCAGAAACGCAGACGGACCGGCAGCGAGGCCTGACCCACGGCACCCAAGGGGCCCGAGGAGGAAGAGACGGTGTAAAAACGCCTGTCGGAGAGCCCGCCAGATCAGGCGCACCCACGATGGAGGGGTTTACTCTCTACGCTGCTTCCAGCCCCTTCTTCCCTTTCTCCCCGGGCAGGGCTGTCAGATCACGATCCTGCCTGCCTAGACCCTGGTCCTCAGGGCAGCTGGCGGCACGGGGAAGGTAGCCCGAGAGTTCTACATCACAGAAGTCCTGGCGGATCCCCCGGCCGAGTGGGAAATGCCCCCATGAGGCCATGGGCGCCTTCCCCAAAACTGACTCACGAGCGATGGCGAGGTCAGGCTCCAGGTCAGCTGGAGGTGAGGCTCTGAGCAGCCAAGTGCCCGCTCTGGACACGGCCCAGCTGCACGCGTGAGCCACGGAGCAGCGAGGACGGAGGAGGGCAGGCCTGGAGCCTGACAACAGTCAGCAGGGGTGACACCATGGCCCAGTGGTCAGGCCTGAGGGCCGTCTTCACTGTGCCTTCTCTTACCAACCCACAAAACCCCGACCCTGGCCACACGCGCACGCAGGCGCTCAATCACACGCACGCCCCTCTGGTGCCTGGGGCACACCATTCAGGAGTCCGGGCCTCCCCGCACCCCTGCCAGCGACAGCCCCTGGGACGCCGCCAGCTCGGCGGGCAGCACGGGCACTGTGCGCGGCGGGCATCCTCTGCGATCTTCAACCGCGCAGGGACCCCCGAAGGCAGACGCGGGGTCCACCAGACCTCGGTGCCCCAGGGCCACCCCCGCCAGACGCAGCAGGGGCTGCGCGTCTGATGGAGGAGGAGTAAGAGGAAAAATCACGTAGAACTTCATCCCCGTGTCTCCAGGCGGCTAAGGGCCCAACTCCAGCATATCGGCTCCTTCAGGCTTCCCCAGGGGACGGGGCTGGGGGGGCCGGTGCCGGGAGGGAAGGTGGGCAGAGCCAGGCGGACACGTGAGGCCGCACCTCCCAGGGCACAGCAGGCTGGACAGAGGGACCGGGTCTCTGCAAAGTGACGTCACCGCCCAGCCGGGACCCACCGCCAACCCCATTGTACGGCCGACGGCAGATCTCCTGACTCCTCGGAGCCTGACCACACTGCAGGCACACCAGAACCCCTGCAGGCACAAGGGAGCCCCGGGGCACGTGGCCGGCCCAGCCCCAAGGCCCCGGCCTGGTGGCATCCGCACGGAAAGGCCTTCCCACCGCCCCTACGGGCGCCCAGCCGCTCAGACAGCGCACTGTCCCCCACACCAGTCCCATCCTGGAGCCGGGATGGTGTCCGGGGGCCACTGGCCCGAGGAACCGCCAGCACTCGGGCTCTCGGGTCTGGAGGAAACAAGACGCATGAGTGAGAGGACTCTTCTCCCGGCAGAGCACCTAGCGGCCAAGGTCACCTGGACACAGGGGTCTCTGAGCAATTTGCATGCGATCACCACCGGCTCAGACCGTTGAAGTCTTCCAGCCCTCCAGGAGAGACGGAAAAGAGAGAGAGAAAAAACGGATCAGTAGGAGAGCTTCAAGCCGAGGGTGGGGGAGGATGGGTGTGGTCAGCTAACTTCAAGAGAGCCCTCCGATGGGGGGTCTTCCCGGAAGAGGCGCCTCGGCCAACCAGGGTTTTCTGCGAGGCTATAGGAATTATTTACGCTGGTTTTAAAGATACCTGACACTCTAATTTGCAAAGAAGAAGAAAATTGTTCAAGTACGGAGACACCTTTTACCACGTATCAAAGTCATTTGGCAAAAGCTTTGGTTTGCTCTAAGTTACCTTCTAGGAAGGTTCTAGAGGCTCCCTCAAAACTCAGTTCCCTGCCTGTAAACAGGCAGCAGTCTCCAAAGACAAAGAACTGGGATGAAAGCAAAGGAAAAGGGCAGAGCAGGGGTGGCCGCAGGTCCCCAGGCTGGGGAAGGAGTCAGGTGACCTCACCAGAGCGCGGCCCGCGTGCACGCACACCCTCCTCCGGGTCTCAGAACATGGCCTCGGAGCACCTTCAGCTCCAATCTAGTAACAGCTTTTACTGGCAAAAGCAAGGCCAGGACCGGTGGTCCCCCTGCCAGGCTGGCCTCGAGAACGGCAGGCCTGAGCTCTGGGCCCGCGGCGGAGACTCACCTCCACGTGCCGAAAACCATGAGCGAACACGTGAACTACTCAATGAATCGGCGTCAGACCGTCTCCCTGGTCAGACTACAGGCTTATCCTCAATCCTCTAAGCCTTGTAACACGTGCACGGGTTGGGTATATGCACCCATCTTACAGATGAGAAAAACCAAGGCTCGGGGAAACGAAGACATGTCCCCAGCATCTAAACAGCAAAGCCAGCGCTCTGACCCAGTCTTGCGGACCCTGGTCCGTCTTCCCTGCCCCGGCAGAAACCAGAGTCCTCTCTCCCAGATCCAGCGCAGAAGGACAGGCCTGCCTGGAAGAATACGGTGTGACGCGGGCGACGGGGGAGCGTGAGCTTGAAGAAGAAAGCAAACGACAGCGGCAGCAAAGCTGAAAACCTCCAGCGAACACCCACGGGGCCGACAGTCTCCTGCGAGGGGGTGACAGGCGGGGCGGAGCCGGCCCTGCCAGCCGGGCCGCGGGGAAGACACGGAGGGAGGCTGGTAAGTGGAAGGTGCTCCCGCACCCTCGGCAGAGAGACAGGGAGGGCGGCCGGCCAGGCCTCATAATGAACCAGAGGTGTTCGTTCTGGGAAAACGACAAACGCCAGGCCCCCCCGGCGGGCTTTCTGCACGCTTTCTCGACACGTGTTGTCACGGAGGGCAGAGCGCTGAGCGCCACACTTAGAAGTCCCCCCAACGTTCCAGAATCAATAACCACGGTCCGCGGAGAACGTGCGTCCCCTGCCAGGGGGGCCGCGTCACGTGAACCTGCACGGAGACCCCAAGACCCCGCTCTCCGGGGGCATTTGTGGCCGAGGACGCTGGGTTCCGGGATGGCAGCCGAGGGACTGGGCGCAGCCTGACCAAAGTGCCGCGTATCACCTGAGACGCCCGCTCGCTCTGTTTTGTCAACCACGGAAAACATGTCGGTCAAAAAACAAACAAACACGCCATCTGGAAATTTACATTTTACACTCATTCTCTCGCTTGTGAGGATGCCAACAACCTACGAGACGAGGACAAAAGTGAGGCACCAGTGAGCCTTGTGCCTCCTGCGCAGCCGAAGAAAGCCAGCCCCAGACCCTCGGACACTTTCGTCCCAAACGTCCTTCACGCCAGCTCCACCAGGACTGCGGATCGAATACAAAGCTGCCATCGCACTAAGCGTTCTCGGCGAGCGTGACTGACCGAGCCGCGGGGTCCGTCCGGGGGGCAGAGCTGGGCCACAGAACACGGATGGACCAAACCGGGGGACGCGCGCTCCCCGCACGCTCCAAACGCTCAGCCTCAAAGCAACCTGAAGAGGGTGGGGAAGGAACTTAATCCCCGCGGGACCACACTGCAGACCCTCTTGCCAAGGGACCCGGGGGGCACTCCCGTCCTGCGCCAGGAAACCGACGGTCCCCCAGCGTCCGCGGTTAACGGCTGACTACAAGAGTCTTCCCGTTGTCCCCACGCAGGGGTGTGCGTGCACGCCATTTAAAAAGCAACACGCTCCTAGGGGTGGCTCCTTCGCCCACCGAAGCCACGCACGTCCACGCAGGCTGTGCGACCACGGCAGGGGGCACAGAGGACCCGCAGCGCTGTCAGGAATCTGACGACAATCTACCGAGTGTGCAGGGGTGTGGCTGGAGGGGCCCCCCTCGGGAGCGGGGATTCACGCTAAGCCCTGAACCACGCGGGTACCTCTGAGCCCCCAAAATCGGGAAGGGAAAGCCTGGAGGCGGAGGGAGAGGTCCGGAGCGCAGGGGTCTCAGAACCGCGGCGGCAGCCCGCACGCAGGCCAGGGGACCACGTCAGGGTGCCGGGCAGCCCCCGCTGGCCGGACAGGAAGGCGGGGCACGCCTGGCACTTCCACCGCAGACAGATCGGAGAGCAACGTGGGCAAATGCGAGGAGGTGAGGCCAAGTACTCGGGGCCGCTGTTTCCGGTGCGTGTGAGCCCTGAATTCTGGGCATTTCATCTCATGCTGGCCGTGCTGGGCAATCTTCAGGAAGCAGCAGCGGCCGCCTGCCCGAAAGGCCCAGAGTCCTGGAGGAGGAGCCACCGGGAGGGGTGACCGACAGCGGGTCTGGGCTGGTGAAGGAGAAAACCGGAACTTGCTCCTGGACTCCTGGCCTGCACACCTCGACTGGACGGTGGGCCCGGAGTGATGGGGAGGAGCCATGGGGTCAGCCGTGTCACACAGAGCTGCCTCTGGACGTGGAGGTGGACGGCCACCCCCTCGGAAGAGCCAGCCCTGGGCGCACGTGGCAGGGCGCCCCCCCACCCCCCGCCGGCTCGTCAGGAGCCACGGCCAGACTGAGAAGGACCGGAAGGATCCCCGGAATGGGTCACTGCAGTCAGGGCAGTGGGGACCCTGCGTGTGACGTCAGTGAGCTGACGGGGAACAGAAAATGAGGACGCGGGTGTCACGAAGGCCGTGCTCTCCACGGATGTGGCCTGCGTGTCCCGGCGTCTCCAGAGCAGTCTCACCCGGGGCAGGAGCAGAAGCAGGAGCCGGGGTGAGGGGCAAGAAGTGAAGCAGGGCAGGGCGGGCCGGCTCAAGGACGCGTCATCAGGTGGCCGCTGCGTGGCCCAATCGAGTGCACCCAGCCGGAAGCCGCAGGTGAGCCTCTCAGGACTGTCTCCCTGGGGAGGGGGAGGGGCGAGCACCCCTCCAATGGCTCCCGCCGCCCGGGAGGCCAGGGGGGTGCGTGGCGGCCCAGCAGGTGTCCCTGGGCACCCACAGCAACGGAAGCAGAGACGAGAGGCCACGGGAGGGGAGGCCGTGCTGGTGCCTGTGCGGACGTGGGTGGCCCTGTGGTGCGGGACGGGAGCGGAGGGGAGGCCAGGGACCCACGGTGGCACTGGACACGGGCCGGCGGCACGTCCCGGTGCACCCTGCCACACCGAGGAGCGTCTCCGTTCGGACGCCACGCGTGAAAGCATCCTGCCAACACCCAAGCCACGCAGGAAGTGACGGAGAGGGAGCAGGAGGGGGCGCAGGCTGGGAAGTTCTACTCCCCCGTAACTTTTAATGTAAGCAATCAGGGTGTATTTAGAGGCCCAGCTTTCTCAGAAAGCAAGCCAGAGACAAGCAAGTGGCTGAAAATTCAAGACAAATGAGAGGGAATTCATGGGGAAAGGAGAGAACGGGATCAAAAGCAGGAAGGAAGTCAACACGTCGTCGTGTGTCTAAATTTACGCGGCAATCTAGCAAAACCGCTAAGCAAAACACGCCCACCCCCCAGTCCCGACGAGGCCGCCTGCAGGGCACCTACAAGGCCTGGCTCAAAGTCCAAGGACGGAAGGGGCAGGGAAGGCGTGGGGCCGGACACGGACACGGAGAGCCCCCAGGGTTGGGGTGCAAAGTCTGGGGAGAGACCAGGAAGCGGAGTGGATGTTGGCTCCCGCAGCCTGCACCCTCCTGGGGAAGGAGGGCGTCGTGGAGACCCAAGATTTAAGTGGAGGCGGCACTGGGCAGGTGAGCGTGACCGAGGTGGGGCGCAGGGGCGGAGGCCAGCGAGCGTGCCACGGAGAAAACCAAAGAAGGATCCAAAGGCCCGCGTGTGCACGGGCCCCAGGCCAGGCTCGTGGGGACACGGCAGGCAGGCTGGCCTCCCTGCTCTCGTGCTGCGGAAAACCCAGATTCTGAATAAAGTACAGTACCCAGGCGTGGCTGGGTGCACCCACAGCGAAGGGACCCCCGAAGGAGCCAGAAATAACTCGGATAAAAATTCGAGCTGGGCAGACGGCAGAGCCTGGAACAGAGAGCGCATGGGCTGGGTGAGGGGAGGCCATGGGGCGCACCCAGAGGTGCTGGGCTCAGGACACGGGTGCCTGGTGCTATCAGGCAGCCCCTCCCCCCCGGGGCAAGGCCACGGCACTCCCGGCGGGGCACTCCCAAGGGTCTCCCTGACCATGCCCACAGGCCTCCTGAGGAACAGCCTCCCCTCCATTCCCATGCCTACATTTTCCACGAAGGGAGACCACACATGAGCTCCGGGTAAAGACAAGCAAACACACAAAGAAATGACTGGAAGGCGGCAAAGCATCAAAGCACAGGGTCAAACACATACTTGAGACCCAAGCATTGTTGGGAACAGGATATAGTGTTACTATTTCTGAAACTTTAAGGGAAAAACTACCATTAGTGTTTTATCCACTTAAGTGCATTTTTCTGCATGTGTGTTTTGAGTCAATAAAACATTTACTAAGATACTTGTAAACATTAAGAAATAAAGAAAGTAACACCACGGTGAAACTTAGTCACCGAAGAAAACAAAACACACTTGCAAAAATAAGAATAATTTAAGTGAATTGATGAATGATGAATTTCAAATCATTTCCTAAAAAAATCCCAATGGGTGGTTTACTCAATGGATACCATGCGAACCCCAAAATGAAATAAAGTGAATTAGGAAACAGGTATGAAGAAGTTAGTTGGAAAGGAGGGAAAACGCAGAAAGAGCAAAGTGGGAAGGCCCAGCACCCCTGCTTGGGACGAGGGGAGGGGACAGACAGTGGAGCGGTGGCCGAGGATTTCTAGAACTGGTAAGAGACTCGGGGCACAGGCACAGAAGGAAAATGCACACCAGGAGAGTAGTACAGAGTGTCTTAGACGCACCGACACAGTCCCGAGCTGCCGAAGGCAAAGGCGTCCCCAGCAGCCAGAGGACAGAGGCAGGCTCGCCAGACTGGCACAAAAGGAGGAAAGAAGCATCATCTTAAGAACCTGTAAAACAATCCTTCTAGAACGAGGGCAAGCAAGTCAAACGCTTTCAGGTAACCTGAAACAGAGCTGCCCAGCAACAGAGCTGCTTGGCTACTCCTCAGGGCTGTGTGCCAGGAAGGAGGGACGGTGACCCGGAGGAGGCCTGGGGTGCGGAGGGCTGGGGGCACCGAGGGGATTTGGAGCCGACGCCGGCCGGGAACACGGGGCTCTGGGGCCGAGCATCCTGGAGGGGGGCCGGTGGCTGTCGACATCTCGCGCTGTGATGGTGGATTTGTTAGGAGTCGGAGCCGGCACCGACACACGGCCATCAGCCGAGGCCCCCGCTTTGCCCTCTTTCTGTTCCGGAACCTGCGCAGCACCCACGTGGCGTCTGGGTGTCAGTTCTCCTGAAGCTCCTTTGGCTGTGACAGTTCCCCGAACTTGCCGTGTTTTTGATGGCTCGGAGAGTTTTGAAGGGGTACAGGCCACGTATTTTGTTGCACGTCCCTCAGCTGGGATGGTGGGATGTTTTCGGAAGGTGCGTGTTTTCAGAAGGAAGACCACCGAGACCAAGTGCCGTTTTCCTTACCGCAAACCAAAGGTGTCTACTGTCAACGTGACCTTTCCAAAACCAGACTGAAAACGCAAGTGCCAGGGGTCAAACCTGTAGGCTGCACCTCACACCGTCCACTTCCGGAACTGTCCAGCTTATCCCAGGAGGAGGCAGGCTGAGCGTCACCGAGCTCACACTTGACCCCAGGAGAGAAAGGACAGCCAACAATTCCTCAGGAAGTGCAAGGAAAACAAGAACAGACACGAAGAACCTGGAAAGCAGACTAGCAAATCAACGAAGTCGAGAGGTAATTCTCAAAAACGCAAGAAAATAAACACACACCAAAAAGGATAAGTAACGCATGAAATTATAAAGGATAACATTACGAATCCAGTCGAGATTTGAAAAGAAAATATCATGAACAAGTCCGTGGCTATAAAAATCAAAGTTTACATGAAATAGGCCAATTCCTTAAAAAAAAAAAAAAATCTTAATACCACAAGAATTAGAAATTCAGACTATTGGTAACAAACCGGTAGTTTAAAAAATCAACCCACCGAGAAAACACGAACCTCAAACAGTCTAAGAATTGTGCCAAACTTTGAATACCATGCTAACCAGTGGAAGCTCTCGGCTACCGAAAACATACGCACCCGTGAACTTCACTGCAGGGAATCCACAAAAACCTATGGCGACCACCCACCCACCCCTCTGAAACCGGGACAGGTCAGAGGTCTTCCCTTTAACGTCAACGATGACAGAAGGAAGCCCAGTTTCCGACTCCCGCTCATCTCTGAACTGGGATCCTCGGCCGACACAGTGAGATGAGGAAAATAAACACAGTAATTAGAAGACACAAAGCTGTTATCATTGCAGTTCATGTTCTTTGTCTTAGAAACCCCAAAGACCTACAGAAGAAACTTCTGGAAATGGTGATTTTAGGAAAGTGAGTGGCTATAAAAACAAAATGCAAAACTCAACTGCATTTCCATACACCAGCAAAAGAAAACTTCACTTTAAAAACAAGATACTGTCCACAACAGGGGAGAAAACCCTAAAAGCTACCAAAGAATACATTTCATGCAATACGTGCAAGGCCTTTATTGAAGAAAATTATAAAAAATCTGTTGGAAGACATTAAAACCTTATCCATCAATGGAAGATAAGCACACAAAGGAAGGGGAAAACCCAATACTGTAAAGATGCCAATTCTCCCACATGCACCTATATATTCAATGCAATTCCACTCAAATTCCCACTTTGGTTGGTTGGCTGGTTGGTTGGCCAGGTGGGTGTGTATATATGGATGGATGGATGGAACCTGTCCAGGGAGCTCCCGTCTCTGGAGGGGTCACACCCGGGGAGCCCTGCGTCCCCTGCAGGAGGAGCTGGATGGAGCAGAAAGGCGGGTACTGAGCTTAAGCCCCTAAAGAAGCCGGTGCCTCGCTAATCCGAGGACGGGCTCCTCCTCCACCTGAGCCGGCAGAGGGGCCAGGAGCAGACCTAACCTGACCTCCACCCGAGCCGGCAGTGCGGCAATCCTGGGAAAGGGTAGCAAGTTTCATAACTAATGTTATCAAAATGGGAAAAGGAAAGGAAACTGGTCCCTACCTTGCACCACACGCAAAAATCAAAGACTTGAACAGGAGACAAAACTGAGGCAGTCAGGAGAAAATACACAAGTCTCCTTTATGACCTGGAGGTCTGTCTGGGAGGTTTCTCCTGCTGCTTTGTTGCCGGTGAGCATCAGCCGTAAGAGGAAAGGGTTGCTTTCGGCTTAGGCCAGTTGTCACTTAGGAAAAACAATTTTTGCACATACCCTTGCTTTGCATTAAAATATGCGCACATTTGTGTGTTTCCAGACAAGGGAAGCTGACGCAAATGTTTTAAACAACAGTTTGTTCCTTCTTCGCTCACAAAGCCTTCACTTGGTTGCAACCACGTGCCCAGCACACTGCCATAGAAAAAGGAGAGAGGACGCTTAAAAGTCAAGGAGGAGAGGCAGCACGTGTAGACGGGATAAACAGAACGGCGGCGTGAGCAGCGGTTACCACACGGGCCTCGCCAGGCATCCCTGAAAGCAGGTCCCGTCCACGCCTGCTCAGAGACCTGAGCCCACGAGGAGCCGCAGTGACTTCCCAAGGTCACCCAGCGAGGCGAGAGCCCGGGACGCTGAGCCCTGGGGGCCTTGAGAGGGACCCTCTCCTCACACCTGGCACCCCAGCCCTGAGCAGGTATGCACAGGTCTACCACAGCCCTGGCCGCGGAGTCCGGCTTAGACGGCTCCAAACCCCCCTCTGGCGGTCCCTGCCACTTTGCTCACCGTTTCAGCTTTGGGTCAAGCAAATGGGAGATGAAAAGCAATGCGGCCCGGAGCTCCAGACAGTATGTGTTGTTCCCTAATCAGAGCACCCAAACAGAGCAAAGCTTGGAAAAGTTAATACAGGTTTGGATTCCAAACATTGGCTTTATCAACACAAAGCCTCTTCGCTTGAAACCCCAAACGTATCAACAATTTTGACTAAATTCAACCCATTCTTTCTTTTCCAAACATGAGCTAACGTTTTCCGTATTATCTGGCCTTGCTCTGTCTTCTGAGCGCATTCCTCCTCGACTGTAAGGTCGGAACACGGGGCCGCCCCGCAGCAATGATGGGGACACACACAGCACCCGTCATGGGACACCGCACAGCAATGAGCAGCCCATCTTACACTGTTGAAGGACACTTCTCTGTGTGTGACAGCAGGTGGGTGATACAACCGACAAGTCTGGGGCTTTCGTACCACCAAGACGGCGGTGGGAGGGACAGAGGACATGGGGGGGGTCAACGTTCAGAGCAACAGACAGGCAGGGTGAGCTGCAGAAATGGAGGCCTGCACGCCACACACACACACACACACACACACACACACACACACACACACACACTACGTCCTGTTGCCCCACTGCCAACATGGCCACTGGGGAGACAAGGAGGGGGTTCCATCACTCACTCGGCAATTACGCATCACCGGGGAGGACGGGGATTGAGGATTTGACTTCAAAAGTTTCATCCAGTCGTGACTGACGAGCACGTGAGCCAGGCAGCACGACCACCGATGGAGACAGGAAGAAAGCAACTCGGAGGGTCCCTGTGTCCACCCGGTGGTGCGCCCAGGGCAGCGACGCCCGTCTCTCCCAAACAGAAAAGCCGGACAGGACCGTCTCGAGGGCCAACAGCACTTTTCCTGTGACGCCCACTCCAAGAGCCAGGGGGCGAGGTGTGAGGTCACGGCGCCTGGCCTGCCGGAGCTGGCCCGGGCCCCCAGGGCCAAGTGCAGGCCTGCGGCCAGCCGAAACAGCTGTGACACCAACCGGGGCGCCGAAAATAGCCGGGGAGCTTGTGTTGGTCGCCTGTCTGGAGACACAGCCTCGCAGCCTTCGGGAGGGATGCTGGGGGGTGGGGAGGGAGCCTGGGGGGCCACGCGGCCAGCACGGGGACCTCAGGAGAATGTCACCCAGAGACCGGGGCGCAGAGGACACCTCAGGAAGTGGCTGCTTGCCGGAAGGCTGGCTCTAAGGGGAGCCACCGAGCTGGGAGCCCCGCTAGGGCCCGGAGCCAGCCTGCTGCTGAGGCCTCGCAAATGAACACAGCTCTAAAGGACAACCTGCAATTAACACGGGGACAATTATCTTCCTAATTTAGGTTAATTTCTACTTCGCAGCGCGGGCTGGCAGGTGGGGGGTGCAGCACTGGAGATGTCTATGTGGGTGCTTTTTATTTTGTTCTTCTCAGGCCACGTGTTTTAAATACCGTAAAGAACATGTAAAACATCCCCCAGCACCTTCTAGAGAAAGGGCCTCAGCTCCAGATAGCCTGGGACAGCTGAACTCAGGCTGGAGGGCGGAGGCTTCTGGAAGGGGTGGCTGCGTTTGCATGAAAACAGAACCTTTGTTGTAAAGAGTCCCCACTCCCGCAGCCCAGTGCTGTGTCTATAGCATCCCGGCCAGGGCAGGGGCGGGGGCTCCCACGACAGGACGAGATGCCCCTCCCCACCCCACCGTAAAGGCGACTGGGGCCCTGGCCGTGGGGTGCTCTGCGGGCGCCCGTGGAGGCACAGCCCTGGTCTCCAGGAGCACCTGCCCCGCCACCCCTTCTCCTCAACACGCAGAGGCCTCCAAGTAAACAGGGTGCTCTGGCGGCCCTTCCGCGGCAAGAACACAAACCCTCTCAGCGTTTGTTGTTTGCTCCAGGCGTGACGCAAAGGCCTTTGAGAGCGGCTGCGATGAGAAAGGCAGTCAGGGTAAACAGCCAGGGTAAACAGCATCGGAGCTGAGCGCTGGGCCAAGGAATCTGGAGGGGGGGATGGCCTTCCCTGAGCCATCCATCTGGGGGGGGGGGCCTTCCCTGAGCCATCCATCTGGGGGGTCGGCCTTCCCTGAGCCGTCCATCTGTGGGGGGGCCTTCCCTGAGCCATCCATCTGGGAGGGGGGCTTTCCCTGAGCCGTCTATCTGGGAGGCGGGAGGACGGCCTTCCCTGAGCCATCCATCTGGGGGGGGGTCTTCCCTGAGCAGTCCATTTGGGGGGTAGGAGGGACGGCCTTCCCTCAGCCAGCCATCTGCGGGGGGCAGCCTTCCCTGAGCTGTCCATCTGGGGGGGCGGCCTTCCCTGAGCCGTCCATCTG
Organism: Felis catus; assembly: GCF_018350175.1. Lineage (NCBI taxonomy): Eukaryota > Metazoa > Chordata > Mammalia > Carnivora > Felidae > Felis > Felis catus. The sequence continues at coordinate 219,623,336 of NC_058375.1, forward strand.
GGGGGGGGCAGTCTTCCCTGAGCCGTCCATGTAGGGGGACGGCCTTCCCTGAGCCGTCCATCTGGGGGGGCGGCCTTCCCTGAGCCGTCCATCTGGGGGGGGGGCAGTCTTCCCTGAGCCGTCCATCTGGGGGGGCGGCCTTCCCTGAGCCATCCATCTTGGCGGGGAGGGGGGGGAATGGCGGCGGGGGGGGGGGGGTCTTCCCTGAGCCATCCCAACAGGAAACCAGAGAGCCTGGGGACTGGGCAGGGTCAGAAAAACACAGGCCTCTCCGCCTCTTGTTCAAAATGCAGACCTTCAGTTCCAGCAGAGCTGGTGACAGTTTTCCGTGTGAACACCAAAGCCAAAATAACGGGTCAGGTCACATAATCTGTGCGATTCTGGAACACCCCAAGTTTCCACAATGGGAAGTACAGCTGAGTGAGGGGTGGATGCTGTGTCTTGTCTCTTTCTTCGGAACGAGGGTGGGAGGGAGGCGGGCTCCCGGGGCCCAGGAGGCTGTTTGACGGGACTTCTGAGTGGACAGCCCCCTTTAAAGCCAGCCCATTAGCACTCAAAGCAGCACCCCATTCAGGCGGGGAAACGGGTTTTCAACTTCAGTTACCGCCCAAACAATAAATAGAAAACTCTATGAGATTTAGTTTTAATTTTTTTAATTATAAAATTCCCTCTAGAAATAAAACAGAACTGCCTACCTGGCCTGCGGGTTGGGGTCTGGGGCCAGCAGCAGCTTCCTGTTTCCCAGTCGTTACCCCTGCTCAGCCGAGCCCCCCAGAACTGTCCTTCCCAAAGAGTGCCCCTGAGGAGACCACCAGGCCACAGGCTACGGGTCCCTAAGTGGGCCAGAAAAGCCTCTTTCAGAATGAGCTCCCCTAATTCTTAGATCAGGGCCTGCCTTCCCCTGCCTAGCTTTCCTGGTGAATCTGTTAACATCTTGCAACACCCTGGGGTTCCAGAAGACCCTGTTTTAGTAGTGCCCGGCACTTTCCCAGTGGACACAAACCCCTGAGAACGGCTCCCACTGACCATGGGGACGGTGCAGGCAGGGTCCCAAAGTGGCGAGCCCAGGCAGAAAAGTGGGGTCTGGGGGGCCCTCACACATGAGGGTCTTGGGGCAAGTCGCTTAAGTGGTGTGGCTAGACTAGGTTAGACTGAGCAGGAGGAGTGGGACCTGATGAGAGCAGAGGCAGGGGAGGACCAGGCAGAGGGGCTGTGGGTTGAGAGGCAGGAAACAGGCCCACAGAGGAGCCTGGGGCCACCACCACGGTCCTGTAAAGGGACGGCCCCGTCCCTCCTCCTGAAGAGGCCGCTACGCACAGGGCACCACTGGGCGTGCCCTGACCGCCGCCCTCCCCAAGCCCTGTCCCCTTCAGGTTCATCTGCGCCCCACACTGGGACAACAGCCTCACACAGTTCAGGTGCATGTCCCCGCACGCTCCATCCCGCCTCCGAAGACTTCAGCGGGAAGACGGCCAATGACAAGGGTCTGCGGAGGGCTCCCTCCCGCGTGCTAAAAGCAACAGGGGGGCTTTACATCATCCACTTGCAGTGAGACACAGAAAGCCAATTTCCTAGAAGACATTTCCAGAAAGAGCTGGGCCACTCTAGTCATGCCCCTTTCTCTTGAAGCGAGCACGCATAAGAGCTCTCTCTCCCTCCAAGGCAGGGGGCGTTTAGGCCCCATGCATATGCTCCATCACATGACTCACACAGGGACACGCCAGCCACATGTGTGCCCCGAGGGCAGTGAGACAGGCCCTGAGGCTGGGGGCGTAGGGGAGTCACAGCAGGGCCATGGTAACCGCCCCTCCCCCAATCCCACATCCCAGAAAGATGTCCCTGGAAGCCAGGGGACAGGCTGACGGGAGATTCCAGAAGGTGGTGGCAGTGGGCACAGAGACAGCAGACAGCTTCTATGGATTTTTAGGGGCAGGAACAGACGCGTATAGGAAATGGACGCAGCGTGGAGGGCGAAGAAAGAGGGTCCTGCTGGGCCCAGGGCTCTGCGTGGCGAGGCGGTCTTCTCCCGCGAGGGAGGAGGACCGGGAGCACACCGGGGTGCTGAGGAGTGCTCTCCGGCACCGCAGAGTCCTCTACGTGCAAGGCTCGGGCAAGAGAGCAGGCTGGACGCGGAGGAGCACGGGGCAGGCGACCTCCCGGGCAGCCCCTCCGTGTTCTCCTCGGGGACACTGGGAGCACCGCGTGGAGCCGGAAAGGTGTGGGATCGAGCCCACGTCGGGCTCTGCACTGACAGCACGGAGCCTACTTGGGACTCTCTCCCTCTGGCTCTCTCAAAATACATAAATAAATAAAACTTAAAAAACGAAGAGAGAGAGAAAGAAACTCTCTGCTCCTGTTCTTACCCAAGAGGTCCGCCTACTCAACAAGGAGACTCCACCTGTCCAACGGGGGAGAAGCGGGCGGGTCACCTGCGGGACGAGACCCACGGCCACTCACCGTCCGTCCACGCGGGGTCTTCTTACAACGTGGAAAGATGGTTATAGAAAAACGGTAAGCGTAAAACGCAAACCAGCAAGATCTTATCTTCATCAAGAACCCGGTTACGGAGAAACCGACAAGACAACAGAACACACGAAGAGGGACCCGGCAGAAAACACCCTAACGTGGCGGTGACGGATGGTGGCCGATCGGACGGAGCATCAGGAGGGAGTTTTCCCCCCCATCTTCAAATATGTGTCTCCTTTTAAAGCTCTCCTAAAACAGACGCTTCCTACTTCTATGATTAAAAACAAACTAAAGCCAAGTGCCGCTGCTAGTTCAGAGAGCACGTTCCCATCACTTTTGCTTTCGTGCTTGCGCCTCCCTAAAGCTTTGGTCTGGTGTCCAATTTACTGTTCCTGAACTCAATTTTATTTCTTAAGTAAAATGTCCTCACCCAAACCCACAGCAACAACAAAGCCACTACCAACGATCTTCTGCGTGCACACATCCCAGGAGCGGCCGTCTGCCTCTTCCCGGCCTCCCCCTTCCCAAACCGGGCAACGAGCTTCTTAGGAAGTGGGAAGCCAATGACTTGGGTCATCCTTGCTGGAAGCTTCCAGCTCCAGGCAAACTCACACTCCCTCCTCCTGCCCCGCCCCCCCCAACCTGGCCCTTGGTCAGCAATTGGAGCTCTCCGAGGAAGGGACCCAATCCTCACCCAAGAGAGAGCTGAGGACCGCAGCATCTTTACTGTCCCTCCTCTACAGGTGATGACACCGAGGCACAGGTCCAGGCTACCACTCTACGTCCCCGGGTGGGAAAGAACAGCACCCGGACGCCAGCACCTTCCCTGGACCCTGTGCCTGCACGGCCAGGAAGTGTGTGCAGAGGGAGCGTCACTCACACACAGCGGGCTCCGGGCTCCGTAGGTGTGCCTCGGGGACCAAAGCCGCTGCTGTCTCCTGGAGGGGCCTCATTACCGCCCTGGGACAAGGTCCAAGGTCCGGCCCAGCCTCCTCCTCCTCTGGTGGGTATTGTCTCTCTTCTTCAAACGCAGACAACCAGCTGAGCACAGGACATTGTAAAGATCATGACATTTCCGTGGCCTCAGATACTCTCTCAGGGCTTCCTGGGATCAGGGTCACAACACTGGCTGGCATTTAAAAGAAGCCTCAGGAGTTTGTTTGCTTGTTTAAGGACTTAGCATTTATCTGGTGATTTCTGGCTCTTTCTCCCAGAACACGGTCATTGAATAAGGAATCTCACAGTCCTTCCCAATGCGCCCGGGGGGCTTCCCTGGAGTTGCAGGTGGGCGAGGAACTACAGTTTCCATCAGAGCCCAGAAGATTCTGGGAGCAGATAAACCTAGGAAAGCCTGGACTAATGGTGAAACCAGCTCACCAGGCCGGTCTACATCAGAGGATCTTAGAGCTGTTTGCTCATTTCCCTTGACATTCAATATTTGGTTATTCTTGCCAAAGAAATGGAACAGTGATCTAGATGGCTTCCAAAAGATGTTCCCTGGGGCACAGGAAAAAAAAAAACAGAACTTTCACTTTTGTTTATTTTTATATTCAAGAAAAGAATCATCTCCGTGCTACTTAACAGAAAACCTGGGCTGCCGTGCGTGACCCCACCGCCCCCGCCCCGGTCCATGTCAGGGACACGGGGAGGTCCCCCCGAAGCCAGGACGGGGAAGGGGGGGGGCACGAGACGGCCATCTGGGCCTGGGTCCCCTCCCTGGACAGAGCAGGATGAACCCTCAGAATCCCCGCGAGCCGTAGGCGGCCACGCAGACCTCCAAAATGAGGGTGAGGGCACTGCAGCTCCGTGAAGCCCAGGGGTGAGACCCCAAGGTCACCTGCACTTCAGAGAGGAGCCGCCGCTGTCTGCGGCGCCCCTGACCCGCCACAAGACGCAGACGCACCTCGCCCACAGGTGCCCAGGTGACCGGGAGCTGGGTGCAAGCCCTCCCGGGCTTCGTGGTGACCCCCTCCACGAGAGAGGGCGGCCCCTGTGTCCCTGCCTTCGCCGGCCCCTTGTGGCCAGGCCCCAGGCTGCACAGCACCCCTGTCCCAAACACTGAGGCCGCCACACGGCCACACCACTTGGGGATGGGGGTGGCCACACTGCTGAGCCTCCTCGAGGAGACTGACGCCATCCCCCGACGAGTCCAAACCACAGGAGATTCTATTTTTGCCCCCGGTAGCCGTGCGATGGTCAGGGAGCTGTTCTCATTTGGCTTCCTAATTGGAAGCCTCTAAATAAGCAACCAAAGGGACAGGACCAAGAGCAAACTTTAAAACAAAGCGCGACAGAAAAGCAGTCTGTCCGTCGACACGTGCCAGGGCTTGAGGGCAGAGCTACTGGGGCCCCCGTCACACAGCAGGGCTCCCCTCCAGAAGCAACGGTAATTCCACTCTAGAAAAAGCCACCCCTCTTCCTGGTGCCCCTGTTGCCGCTGGGGGACAGTCCACCCGCCCCCTCTCTGTGCCCGGCACCGCACAGACTCCCTTCCAGCCCAGCAGCTGTGGGCACCGGGACCAGTGGGCTGGGGCCACCGGGCACCGTGGCGGGGAGGCCGGGCCCTGCCAGCCGCACCTGCCCGGGGCATCTCTCCCTGGAGCTTCCCGGGAGAAGCAGGGGCAAAGCTCTTCCCAAGATTTATCTAAAAACGACACACACGTACACACGCATGTGAAAGGGGAAACCACCAGACCTAGCAGCGTCACTGGTATTTTCTTCGCCAACGGCTGCCCCTTTCCAAACGCTCACCGCAGCCCACAGACTAGTCTAATTGGCTCAGAGCTTGGCCTCAATTTTTTTTTAATTCAAATTTTTGTCTAAAGTTCCCTGCATCCTCCTTAGAGTTAAAAGAAAAAGAAAAAGGAAAAGGAAAAGAAAAAAAGGAAAAGGAAAAGGAAAAGAAAAAAGAAAAAGGAAAAGGAAAAGAAGAAAAAGAAAAAGAAAAAGAAAAAGAAAAAGAAAAAGAAAAAGAAAAAGAAAAAGAAAAAGAAAAAGAAAAAGCCAGGCAGCTTCCTAGAACGGCAGCCACCTGAGACAAGATGGCAGGTGCCACCGTATGACCGAGGCCGCCGGGCCCTGAGAGCCGTTCCCACGCTTGCCGGGCCCCGCCGGAGTCGCTCTGAGGCGGGCCACTGCCTGCCTGTAACTGTTTCCCTGAGAACCACCCTCTCCCCAGCTCCTCTGTGGGCCCAGGTCACCCCAAGAGGCAGGCACGCTCTCCGCACACGAGAAGCAACCCTGGACGGCACCACGGAGGAGGAGCACAGGGCAGGTGGCCGGGCCCGCGGAGTGAAGCCACCCCGGCAGGCGCCAAGCCATGCCTTCCAGGGCTTTCCCCCACGCGGTCTTCACAGACCCCTCCAAGGTCGCTGACCCCGCAATCCAGTGAGGAAGTAGAGGCCGGTGGAGATCAAGTGGCCAGGTGCCGCGGTCGGGCTGGGAGCACAGCCGTCTGGACCGGAGCCCCCTCCCCACACCCGGCCCTGGCTCAGCAGACGGAACCCCAGAGCCCACCCAGCACCCAGCACCCACTTCTGCGGCTTGGGGCGCAGCAGGATTGCAGTCCACACGCGTGTGGAGCTCTCCGCCCTCAGGCCCGTGTTCGGTGCACTGCTGTGATCGGTCCAGACGTTGGCCTGACAGCCCGGGGCGGGACGGAGGGCTCGGAGCCCAGGTGCAGGCCGACCGGTCGGTCTGCGTGGCCATGAGACAGCGGTCACCTGAGTCCACGGCAGACTCCCTGCCTGTGAGAGACACGCACGTGACCGGGCCACCTCGCGTGCCGGCTTGCTCACGGGTAACCCCGTTCGCCACCACTAGCGAACGAAGCTCGCAGGCGCCAGGCCACGCAGACAGCACGCGCACCTTCCCTGCAGAAACCCACCGCGCCACGGAGACGCCAGTGACCGTAGCCCAAGACCTAGCTCGGGACGGACACAGGCTCGGGCCACGCCTCCTCGAGCCTCAGAAAGGAAAAGGCGGTCTTAGGAAGACCGCGTCCACCGCCCCAGAACTCTGGAAAAATGGAGACCCGGTGAATGACCGCCAGTTTTCACAGCGCGAAGGTAAATGGTTATTCTTCCAGTTAAGGAGCCACAGGTCCGTTCCACAGCTGCCTCCGGCCCGCCCCTCGTGGCTGCTGCTGCGCGTGCGCCCGTCCCCAACACCGCTGTCCCCAAGGCCGCCGAGAAGGTGCCAGGAAGAGGCGGGGATGAAGAGGCTCAAGTATCATGGTTCGGTCGGTCTGATGGAACCGTGATGGGAGAGCAGACACACGGCAGAGTCACACGATAAAAAAAGTCAACGGCCTAAAACAAAAACAAGAAACACCAAACCACATAATCCTTGTAACCAAAGGCGTGGAGGAAAGCAGGCTCAGGGCACAGTAGGGGAATGTCTGGGCATTCCGGAAGCAGACAAAGCTGGGATCCAATCCAGTCTTCCTGGCGGATTTGGCCGGTCCCCTGGACAAGCTGTGGCCTGTCACCGGCTGGCACGCCACCTGAGCGTCACGGGGAACAAGAGAAGATGCTTCCAGAGCCTGACTCCTAGTAGGGACCCAGAAACACGACGGCCCTTCACCCCGGGAGACCGGGGCACCTCAAGTTCGAGTGTGGACACACGGCAAACCCCCGGGGCCCAGCCACCCTCACCGTCAGGACCCTCCGTGAACCCGGCCACTAGAACGCACGAGTCCCGTGGGCTAAGGGGTCTGTGGGAGATGCCCTCAGGGCGTTCGGCCCCGCCACCGTCCTCGCTCCGAACCCTGCTTGATCTCAAGCCCAACGAGCACACACGATGCCCAACAGGGAGAGCGGGAGGGAGAGCAGAAACATTTGTCACGTTTGCCAAAGCCCTGAGATGACGGTTAAAGCGCACTGTCCAGAACGCAGCGGCGCGGGAACCCGCACACGTCACCCCCAGGGGCCGGAGGCGGCGTCCACCGTAACACAACATAACGTTTGGGAATTATTTCCATCCAATTACTAAGAGCCTCTCACAGACTTAACTGTCTCCACGCAGACTTAACGATGAGTAACATCGTCTCCTCCAAAACATACCGTGTCAGGATCTTTGTCAAATATTTAAAAATTGGGACAGGGCGGGGGGGGGGTGGTGGTGCCTGTCACCAGGAACAGTCCCCAAAAGTCAAGACATCGGTGATCAAATCTGTCTCTTTGAACAGCAGAAAGATGACTGGGGAGCAAAGCCGCTTTAGACGGGGGGGCGCGGCGGGGCGCTGTACCTGGAGAGAAGGCGCGGTCGCTCCTCTGAACTTCAGTAAAGTACCCACGCGGTCCGGCCCCAGACAGACGCTCCGACCCCCCTGGTGCAGCGGGCACGGGGCTGCCGAAACAAGGACTCGCTCACTCGCTCACTCGGGGCCGCCCTCGCACGCGGGGCGATGAGACGGCAGTGCCCCGCAGTCGCTTGGTGTTTAACAGCTAACGACCAGCGTTTACTTATTGGCTGAGTAATGTTCAGGAGTGCCCAGGTCAACAAAAGAGTCCCCGAGTGACAAGAAGGGTCAAGGGGGGGAATCACGGAGCGAGGTCTGTCTACACTGGCTGGCTCCCACTGACTTTACAGACCCCGAGCTGTTGCAAAGTCCATCTGGATGTCCGTTTGCCTGTGTGTCCAGCTGCCCTGCCCTGCTCGGGCTGGCTGCTACCGGGCGTGTAACACGAGAGGGACACAGGAGACAAGCCAAACCAGTGCAGGGACACAGCTGAGGACAGAGCAGATGGGAAGGGAGGGAGGCCATCAGGGGGAGGAGGGATGGGGGGAGAGGGAGAGAGAGAAAGGGAGAGGGAGAGCGGGAGAGGGGGGAGGGGGGAGGGGGGAGGGAGAGGAGGAGAGGGGGAAAACAGGAGACGGAGGGGGCGGCGGGAGAGCTAGGGAGAGAGGGAGGGGGGAGAGCAGCAGGGGGGGAGACAGGGGGAGAGTGGGAGGGGGGAGTGGGTAATATTGCCTGCGGACTTCGTCGGTTGTGTTCTATGAATTTCTCCTGAATTCCATCAGCGGACCCCACGGCACCTCCGAGGGAATGTCTGTTCCTTGGACAAACGAACCCCGCCTGGAACCGTTAGCGTGCCCGTCTGTGACACAGGACTTCTCTCGTGCTATCTTCCAAACAGCCCCGAGAAGGGTCATAAATTCGGCACCGCACTGACACCGCCCCGGCCACTCACTGTTGAAATATTCCCAACACAAGCAATCCTCTTTTTTATCCCAACCAGGAAACTCAAAAGGATTAAGCCTTCTATTTCCAAACAACCGAATAAAGAACAGATCCTCAAGTCCTCGGTCTAGAGCCCTCCTCGGTGCTCACTCTAAGTGGCCAGTAGCCACGTGTGGCCACTTAAAATGAACTCAAATCCAATAAACCGTAAAACTCCGCTCCCCAGGCGCACCGGCCACATCTGAGCGCTCCGTCGCCACACAAGGCCAGTGTCTACCGTGCCCGGCAGAGTAGCTACGGGGCACCTCCACCCTCTCGGAAAGTTCTGGATAGAGGACCCAGGAGGGTCCCCTCTTCACAAAGCCATCTTTGTGTCCCCGTGTCTTGTCCTCTTCCTCCAAGTGAGCAGGAAAAAACACCGTCCCAAGCACAGCGGCCTGTGTCCTATAAATGCGAGTGAAGCTGGACCGAGCTTTCTGGCAGAAAGGGAACGAAAACACATGAGTGGAGCGAACACACCTCGGCCTCCCTGCGACGCCGGCAGCTGTGAAAACGCCCAGCCTTTACACCGGTTCTTACAGACTTTTTCCAGACTGCGTTTTTCTTGCTTTCTCCTTTTCCATGATCGCATATCGCTCGAAGGAGCAAGACGGAAAAGGCGAGAAGCCCATGACTCATTTTGCGCAGTCTATCCGAGTAAACCCATGCAGCTCTGGCGGGGGGGGGGGGGGGGGGGGGGGGGGAGCCGGTGGCCACGGGGCCCTGGAGAACCCTCCCCGGGGGCAGGCGGGTCCCCACGTGCCTCTGTGTCCCCACGGCTGCTCCCCGACCTCCTCCCTCAGCCTCCGTAGAGAACAGACCTTCCGACAGGAGCCCCTTCAGGCAAGGGCCCCCACCTCCTCTACTCAGCAGCCGGAGGCACTGACTGGAGAAGGGGCACCCCCTCTCTCCCGTGTTCTTGCTCCGAAAAGTCAGTCTCTCCCTCCAGCCACTATCAGAAGCGGTAACAGGTTTTGTGGCGTATTTTTACAGTCGATGTGTTTCTCACTCCTATGGACTGTTCCTCCTGCCTTCTGGCCCAAATGTAACCGTCCTCTATCTGCTCTGAGAGTAAGCACACGTCTCGGACGAGAGAAGCCCAGAGAACGACGCCAAGCCAGGCCTTCCACGCAGGCCCACGCTTCTGAACCCTGCGGAGGCCCCGTTCGCCTCGCTCTTCGTGAAACACACGTGAGAAAGATGTGACCGATGGCACGGTGCGACCACAACCGTGGCTGCTGAACAGAGTACGTGAACACGGTCTGTTCGTCCAACAGGAGACTGGCTCACCGTTAGTGTCCAAGAGGCTGTGCCTGGGACTGAGGCCACCCACCTTTTCCTTCTTAAAAATAAAATAAGTAAATAAATAAATACATAAATAAGGCCTCTGAGTTCACTGCCAGCACATCGTCACTGTGGAGTCTGGAATAATTCTGCAGGCGGAAAGAAGGTTCCGTGCCACCAACAACCGGTAACGAGGCTCTGAGCAGACAGCTCACCAAACTGACCAGAAGAGACCTGTGACGCCATGGCTCTCAGTCTGTGGACGGAAGGAGGCTGTGACCCCCGCGATACTCACACTGAAAATCCACGGTCTCCGTTCGAGTTGGAGAACGTTTTCTCCAAAGGAGCGTGCGGACCCTTTGCGGGGAACGGCGGGCGGTGGCCAGAGCCCAGGTGCCTGACTCGGCCAGAGGAGCCGTCAGGGGGAAGTTTCCAGGGTCCTCTGGGTGAGCCCGCTTCAGGGTCTGGGTGCGAGTGACGCCAGCAAATTCATGCGAGGCTCTAATCAGGACCCCTCATCCCACAGGCCCACCTCTGAGGCTTGGCAAGCCGAGGCGGGGGCAGAGAGTGAAGGCCCCCACACGGGGTCCAGGTCTGTGGGCAAGTCCGCTGTCCTCGTGGTAACTCACACCCGAGCTAGCAGGTCTGGGAAGAAGGGCTTCCCTCGAGGGAGGGACTCCCCATGCTGGTCTGGCCCGAAGGCTCCAAGCATCTCAACCAGAATCTTCCCTTCTCCGGCTGTGCAGCGGAAGGAAGCAGGACACCCAGCGACATCTGGCATTGAGGGCCAGCCCCCTAACCCAGGCCTCAGCCCCCCCCCCAGAAGCCAGGACCCTCCTCTGGACCCTCCTCTACTCCTGCTTGACCTGAGGGTGGACAGGCGGCCTTTCAAATGAGCACCCCCTCTGGGGAAACTGTCAGAGGAAATCATCTAGAAATCACTCATTCTTAAGAAAGGCAAAGTCACCTTTTTCCTCCCCAAAAGTGGCTCTCAGGTTGCATTCTTCCCCACCCGAGGGTCCTTGCTGGGCATCTGGGGCACAAGAACTTGTATGCCCACGAGGGAGAGAGGGGGAGCCCGAGGCAAGGAAGGGCCGGAGCGATCATCGCCCCACCGTCCTGAGTGGGACACCAGGACAGATGCGTGGGACGCCGGCCTCACGGCCGAGCCGGAGCAAGGACGGGGCTCCGGGGAAGCCGCCGGGCCTGGTGATTTGAAACACCTGCTTCTTGCTCTCAGTCTACACTAGCATATTCATTTTTGTCCCTGTCCAGTGCCTGGGTGAACTTTCGTTTCCTCTCCTCACTCGACCTGCCGTCTACGATGAAGGGAGGCAGGCGCTTTCGGCCTTTTGCAATAGTCCCCAAACATCTCTGGTGGGGCCCTGGCAGGAGACGCGCAGCCCAGCGGAGAGGTGGCCACTGGCCGCGGGCACAGCCAGCTGCTTTTCCATGGCTTTCTCACTGCAGCCGTTTCGCTGTGTTCTCTTGAAACACTCCGGTCCTAAGGTTTCCGGTGCTTTTTTTTGGGGGGGGGGACTCACAGTTGAGGAAACCAAGAGTTGAGGTGTCGCCTCAATTATCTGCTAATCAAGTGAAAATTTCAAGTCAGCCCGGAACCCCGTCCAGGTTACTAAAAACAGCTCATCTGCAAACCGCGTCCCTCGGCAAGCAGCGTCTGTTCGTCATTCTTACAAAGGAGCTTCAGGAGCTGTGCCCTCTGCGTGGATGGCAGGGCACTGCGCTCACCCACGCCTCCTGGGCGGGCCCGGGGCCAGGACCTCTGGTCGGGGACGCCGGAAGCCCCTCGATGCCAAGGTCCCCTTGCCCTGGTGCCCCTGTCAATGCTCTGCATGGAGCACCCACTACGGATCCTGGTCTCTGTTAGCCGTGGCCGCCTCAGGCCCTCCCTCTCCCCCCTCCCCCCCCAGCCCCCCTCACGGGACACCGGGCACCAAGCTGGCAGACCCCCACCCAGCACCAACCTCGGAGGGCCAGTGCCTCAAACCCCCCTTCCCGGTGCTGACCTCAGACAAGGCGCTCAACCTGTGTTCTTGGACATAAGTGCAATGAAGGTGGCAAATGCACAGAGCGGGGCCCAGGAAGCCGTCAATCCGGTGGCCTCGGGGTCGGGGGGAGGGAGCCGACGGCCAGCACCTGGTTCCAGAGGTTTTATCACCTGCCTCGAGGGTCGAACGAGATGCGCCGTGTGAACGCGGAGTGCATCCCGGCTGATGGCCCAGTGCTCCTTCATCACTAATAATGCAAAGAGCAGGTTGACAGGCCAGGCCCAGCTTAATTCTCAAGGCTCCCGCAAGGCTCGGAGGGAATCACACGGCCTAGGTGAAAACACCCTAAAAACTCAGGGTGCAAAATAAACTGCTTAAATAGCAAATTAATTAATTAATCTGTTTAAACTTCTTGCTCCTTCGAAAGGCACGCTGGTTTAAAAGGAGATCCCGGTCTGAGTAAAAGTTTTCTGCAGGTGACAATGTTCCCCTTTGCCGGCTCCAGAAACACCGCCGTTTTCCATTAAGAGGCCCCAGGAGTCAGGAGCCTGACCGCCACCAGGCTGTCCCCTCATGTCCAGACACTGAAGGTACCTGGCTCCTCCCCCGTTTAGTAGGGATTCAGAGTAACACAGTCACTAATGTCTGTTTTCAGGCAGAAACAGGTTTTCTAAAGCTAGCGAAAGAAAGAAAGAAAGAAAGAAAGAAAGAAAGAAAGAAAGAAAGAAAGAAAGAAAGAAAGAAAGAGGAAGGAAGGGAGGAAGGAAGGAGGAAGGAAGGAGGAAGGAAGGAAGGAAGGAAGGAGGAAGGAAGGAAGAAGGAAGGAAGGAAGGAAGGAAGGAAGGAAGGAGGAAGGAAGGAAGGAAGGAAGGAAGGAAGGAAGGAAGGAAGGAAGGAAGGAGGAAGGAAGGAAGAAGGAAGGAAGGAAGGAAGGAAGGAAGGAGGAAGGAAGGAAGGAAGGAAGAAAAGGAAGGAAGGAAGGAAGGAAGGAAGGAAGGAAGGAAGGAAGGAAGGAAGAAGGAAGGAAGGAAGGAAGAAGGAAGGAAGGAAGGAAGGAAGAAGGAAGGAAGAAGGAAGGAAGGAAGGAAGGAAGGAAGGAAGGAAGGAGGAAGGAAGGAAGGAAGGAAGGAAGGAAGGAAGGAAGGAAGGAAGAAGGAAGGAAGGAAGGAAGAAGGAAGGAAGGAAGGAAGGAAGGAAGGAAGGAAGGAAGGAAGGAAGAAAAGGAAGGAAGGAAGAAAAGGAAGGAAGGAAGGAAGGAAGGAAGGAAGGAAGGAAGGAAGGAAGGAGGAAGGAAGGAAGGAAGGAAGGAAGGAAGGAAGGAAGGAAGGAAGGAAGAAAAGGAAGGAAGGAAGAAAAGGAAGGAAGGAAGGAAGGAAGGAAGGAAGGAAGGAAGGAAGGAAGGAAGGAAGGAAGGAAGAAAAGGAAGGAAGGAAGAAAAGGAAGGAAGGAAGGAAGGAAGGAAGGAAGAAAGAAAGAGGATGAAAATGATCTGGGGCCAAGGTCTTCATGGGTCCAGCCCGAGGCCTACGGTGAGGCCCACACAGCCTGGGAATCCAGCACATTCCCCAGCGGGCCGAAGGCTGGGTAAGTGTTTCTCCAATCCAGGCACACACGAGCGAGCAATCGATGTGAAGAGCACGGATCCTGCCACACTCATCCTTTCTCTCCTTTTTTCTTTTTTTTCGGTTTTGCTATGTTCCCTAACTACCAGGACGGTAACCCAGCGGTGAGCTCACATGACGTGCTGCTGGTCTGCGGGTCGGTCTTTCCAGGAGGCAGCAGGTGCATCAGTAGCTGACGCGGAGGGTCCGTCTGGCAAACCTTTATCCTCGGTACACTTTCTGGACGATGACACGAACATCCCTTATTCCTTCTACACTGTTTGGTGGGGCCTGGTTCCTTGGTGCCCTGTGGGTCTGCGTCCCCTTTACCGGGGAGTCTGGGTCTCCCTGAAGGCCAGGTGTCCTCCCGGGGCACTCAGAGCTGGGGGCAGGACAGCCAGCTCCTGCCCCTTTCTTCGGGGAAACCACTCTGCCGGAGCCCGGAAAACGGCAAAGCGCTCTTTCACTTCTTCTTCATCCCTCTTTGTATTTTTGCATAATAACACTATTTCTGCATGAATTATTTTCAAAGAAGAATGCCAAAATAAGTTCTACAAGTTTCCAGATTTGCAGGCAGGATACATAAGAAGTCGGTCTGGTTTTCAATCACGTCCAAATTATTTGCATATGTGCAGCCTAGTTTCATTTAGTTACTAAATTCTAGCCGTCCCTGGACAAATGGACCAATGAAACTTGCATTTCAAATGTAAATCTATTCGTACACGCACAGGCACACATACACACAAGTGCGCACACACGGGGAAATCTGTGCAGACAAATCCTTAGCAAACACTCTCCTGCAGCCCGCTGCCTAAACACATTTGGGAATGCAGCTGTCACTGTCCTCACGGGCCATGAATCCGAACGACGTTCGGGATGACCACGCAGGCGGCAAACAGAGAAATATCAGGTTACCAGTGTTGCACATAATGAACTGTAGGCAGACTCGGAGTTACGGTGACCTCCCCCACAGCTGAAATTATCCTTGCCGCTCTAGACGGCCTACGTGTGAGAATCAGCACACTTCAATAATTAGTTGATGATTCAAGGTCTCAGAGAATGCCACCGTTGAGTCTCGCTTCCGGAAACTGATGATGATGCATCTGGGTTCACAGGCACCCCAGCTCTTCCCCCAGGAAGTCACTTCTCGGAAGAAGTCCCCGATTCCGGCAGTCTTCCTAGCGTTTCCACTTCTTCCTACACTTAGAGGGACGTGTGGGAGAGCTTCGGCTCCCGTGGTGACTCTCGGAGACCGACCGTCGGATGTGGGCTGCTGGCCCGGAGCCAAAGGTCACGGACTGTGACCAAGGACACCGAGGTCCTCAGAGTCCCTGGCTGACTTGTCTGACACCTGCTCCCAGGCCCAGCAGTCCCGGGTGAACACACGTCTGGGCCCCTCACCCAGTCTTGTCCCTCACAGGTGTCCCTCACAGCCATGCACTGACCGTGCTCCAACTTCACGGCCTTCAGCCCCCCCACCCCCCCAAACACACACAGAAAACAAAACAAAAAAACCTAATTTGGAAAAGATGCTCTTGATTTCAAACAAACCATCATATGCCTGCTCAACAGCAGGGCAGGCCACCTGGGGCAGGGTCCCCACGCTGCCCCAGCTGACGGCCGACCGAGACCCTCAGACAAGACACAGCCTGGCCCCAGCACTCAACCGGTTTAAATGGAATGGGGGTGGGGCGGTGACAAAAGAGCAAAGTCAGGACCCTCAGCCCCCAGGTACCCCAGATGGTACGGGTGACCCTCACCTTGTTTCCCACCCGGCCCCACACCGCATGGGGACTCTCCCATGAGAGAACCTTCTGGAAGGGGCTTCTGATATGCATGGGACGTTCGGGGGTACATGAGGAGGGCCTGAACACCTTTCTCCTCCTGTTCCACCTGCCTAGGGAGCTAAGCACCCCAAGTCCGGTGTGACGGAGCGGCGGGGGCCACGGGGGCCGCAGACCTGGGCGCAGTGCTGGCTGCTCTGCTCGAGCTCATCTTCCGGCCTCACACACTCCAGAGGCCACGCTGTCAGAAGATCCTTCTCGGGCAGGACCCACGCACACTTTGCCAGAGGGGTCTGCAAACCTGACACGAAGGAGGACAAGAGCCCTGGGCGCACGGTCTAGCACCTAGGGTGGGCTCCGTGCCCCAGTGGCCGTCCTCCGCCGGGCGGTGTCTACACCCCAGACCCTCAGAGAAACACAAGGAAGGGGTTATATTTAGAAACAAGGCAGAGCCGGAGACCCAGACAAGACAGCGGCCTCCCTGTGATGCCCTGGGGCCCCTGCTGGGACCAGACGGCTTTGGAGGTCGCAGACAGACCAGCTGGAGGTCCCGGGGGCTGGGGTCCCTGGCACGTTCACAGCAGCCCCACACTCTCCTGGAAAACAGGGTGCTGCTGCTTCGTAGGCCCTCACAGCTCACCACGGATTCCAAGTATGGTTTTCTAAACAGTCGAAGGGCAACTCCTGTTTAAGAAAATGATTTCAGAAGTTCTACTTACTTGGATAAGTTACCAACAACCACACTTGGCCTTCCAAACACCACTGGGTGGGTTTCTCGCAAGTTCTCTGGTAGAACAATCAAAATGCAGTAAGGCCATTGGAGTGTTTCCCCTGTTCTCCCCGGACCGGGGGCTTAGGAACCGTCACATCTCGCTCTGTCAAGGGAAGGACCTCCACCCTTGGCTTCCGACGTCCCGCACACGCTGAACACACATGGCCCAGGAGCAAACACCCAGAGACGGCCCCTCGTCCGTCCACCGGGAAGTCAGGGCCACACAGCCAAGAGTGGGGAAAAAGCCAGAGACATCCTGCCCGGGCTGGATCCCAGCCACAGCCCCCAACCGTGAGACCTTGGGCACGGCGTCCACCCTCTCTGGGCCTCAGATTCCTCATTGGGACACGCGTCATAAAAGTACCTACTCTTACAGGTGTGTTTTAAGGATTACGTAAGAATTTCACTAAGACGCTTGGCGCTGGGCTAGCATCCAGAGAGCAGTCCATGAACACTGGCTACCGCTTCGGAGATGAGAGCTGAGAACCCGGAGGGGATGTCCGAACTCGGACCAGAAGGAGCCACAGACCCAGCTCTGCCTCCCTCACCGAGCTGGTTCCCTGGGGGCACAGGACAAGCGTACAACGTGAGCAGCAGTCAAGCACAGATTTCCCCGACAAGAATTCAACAAGCCCATGCAGCTTTAAAGCAGCCCGGGGCTGAGACGACAGCCAAGATTCCTGGGTTTTCTGTTTCCGAAAGGTCTGCTGAGCAAAGTACGGACTCTACCGATCTCTCTGGAAGATCAGCTACCGACAGAAAGTAATGGTAAAGGAGAGATTTTCTGGTTTACATGCAGCCACCATCCGTGGACGCTGTGGCCTCCCGCGAGGGAGGAGCCCCGCTTCCAGCACAGGTCAGCGCTCCCGGAGCAGTGCACGCAGGGCGCGCTGCACGAGGCCTCAGGTGCCCCGGGAGAGGACACGGGGGCCGGCGATCGGTCCCCGCGCCGACAGCGCCTGGACAGCGACCTGCCCCCACGGCCCCCCCGCGCGGTGGAGCCCCTTACCGGGCGAAACGCAGATCCCCCTCTCTCCCTGCCCCAGCGCACGGGGGCCGGAGGACGTGGCAGACAGGCCACTGCTCGCCACGCGCTGAGGCTCAACGTTCTGAGACGACCCCGGACAGCAAGTCACTAGGCCATGCAGCACGGCACTCCGCGGTTCCACCACAGGGCTCGGAAAACCCTGGACAAGCTCCGTAAAAAAGTTAATCGCGCTGAATCTGTACCTTACCTTCAGTCGAGCCTTTTGTTTAGACCCCAGCAGCCCCTCCAGAGCCGGGTCTCCCGGGACAGTGAGCCCGGGACAGAGGAGGAAAGTCCAGCCGGGCCCCACTGGTGCCCACTGATGAGGACTCTGTCGCCCCGCCCCGACATCTGGTTTCTATCTCATACCCATGTTGTCACATTACATAACCAGCAGATGATACGCGGGATCACCACAGACTCCATCTCCAGACTCGCGGAGAACGCCCCAGAACCGGGTCTCCGTTGGGCGGTGAGTGCCCCCGGAAGCCGAGGGGCCGACCTTTAACTCCGCGCGCACAGCAAATGCCCGCGGAAGATGCGAGGCAGCCCCGCTCGGACCTGGGACCTCGCATGTAAACTGAGTTCCACTCCTAATCTCTTCTTCCCGTTCCACATGCAAACGTGAGGACGCCATAAGTTATCTGTGGCCAGGGGTTGGTTTTCCAGACCTCGGCCTCGGAGATTGCGGGGACGGGGACGGGGAAGTGGCCGCCCGCTGGGCAACAGAGGATCCGAATGAGAAAGGGCCGGGAGCCCCCGCCAGCAAGGGGAGGGGTGGGGTCCACGGGGCGGGGGGAGGAGACACGCTTCTGGCATGCGGAGCTCTGGAGCCACACTGGGGAGCAGACCCTCCGCGGCTGACACGAGAGGCGGCGAGGATTCCACGCGCACTCCAGGCCGTGGAGGTTGTGACGGCTGACGTGCGAGCGAGGAGCCCCCCCACCCCGGGCTGCCTTCTCCACCCGCCCGAGCCACCAGGTGGGCCAGGGTCAAGCACAAGGGTGCCAGGGGCACAGGGTATCTGCAAGGTCGCCTGGAGTGGCCCAGCAGCTGTGGCCAAGAAGGATCAGACCCCAGGGTGGAGGTCCCCCATCTGGCAGCACCTAAGAGGCTTCATGCAGGGCAGAAATCAAACCACTAAGCCACAGAAAGTCTCCTCAGCTAAGTGGCCCAGGGCCATCACCAGCCTCCTGGCGAACCGTTCTGCACGAGGGGAAGTGAGAATGTAGAACCTTCTCTTACTGATACACAGCAGTGGCAAAGCCGACTTGATTGGTAAGAAGAAACCCGAGGGACCCGTGCACCTGGCGGTCTGGTCCGGGCAGAAGCCCCAGGGCTACCACACGTGGCCCAGGCCGCGTCCACGGCCCCACACACAGAAGCCCTCAGACGTGGAAGGACAGCGGTGGTGCTCAGGGGACTTCAGATTTCTCTCTCCTCGCTGCTTCCAGGGGCAGCAGATGTTTGTGGAGGAAGAGCTATTTCAGGGGCAACACTTAGCAGGCAAGGGCCCGGTCCGGTCCCCCCGGGAGTGCGAGGTCACGGAGGGCCTGTGGCTGGCGCCGGAGGAAGGCCTGGCTACTGACCAGCGCGTTCCTTGAGCCCCGTGGGCAGAGGCTCAGAAGGCCAGGCCCAGGAAACGGCGTTGGGCAGCCACGCACAGGCAGGGCCATCTCTCTGCCCCCCGCGGCACGTGAAAGGGGACACGCCAAGAGAGGCCCCAGACGAAACGCAAGGCCCGTGGCTCACCCTAACGCCACAGAGCTGACAAGGTGCACGTGCGTAAGGAGCGCAGCCACGGAGGACATTATGGAGCCCCACGCGGCGACGGCCACGCCCCCAGCTAACTGGTAAGGGACTTCTGGAACAGGTCCTCTAAATGGATCCGCGTTTTCCTAACCTGGGGGAGGGTCCTACGTGGTGCACAGCGGGCCGTCTTTTGCTTGTTGGGGTGATCTGGTTAGGGCAGACTTAAGGGGAACAACAGAGAAGAGCCAACCTACGCCGGCAAGGGAGGCCGGCCAGGGTCTCCTGGGAGCCCCCGAAAACACGCCTTTCTCCAAAGCAGGCACACGGGTGAAAAGCTCTGACTGGCCACCCGACTCACCGCCGCCCCGCTGCAGGTCCGAACACACTGCCAAGGCCGTGGCCACTGGCCACTCAAGAAAAGAAACCCTGTCTTTAACCTGCCTGAGCCCTATTACTGCGCCAATAGACCGTCCTACGTGAAGAAACGCCTGTAAACGTTCCATGGATACCCACACTGTCCGCTGCAGGTAGGTCTGCTGAACGACGTGCGATTTCACTCAAAGCTCCTCGAACGTTACCAACTGTTTGCAGGTTCTGGTCTTATGGACATCTCTGTCCAGGGGCAGTCAGACCAAATCAAAGGAAAGCCCCCCCCAAAGCAAATCAGTAAATGACCCTCTTCCCCTCACGAACAGGGCCCCCAGGGAGCTTTGCAGGCCTGGAGGGCACGGGAGCACCTGTTCGAGCGTTGGGTCAACCGCAGACTCGTGCCTTATAACCACAGCGTGGGAAGATGGGCCGCCCCGAAGCCGCTGAGGGGCCAGAGCAGCAAACCCCGCCCCAAGCGGCGTGCCCCGCCCTTCCCGTCCAGCTCCCCCTCCCAGGCTCTCCTGGGCCCTCCCCAGGCCCGCCCCTCTGTCCCGCAGGGCCCTCCCCACCGACCGGGAGGGCCCAGGTCTGACAGTGGCAGTGTCTGCGTGTTAGCGGGCGTGGCCACAGACACGCTCTTCCTCTCGGCTCCCGCCTCCTCCAGGTTCAGATTCGTCATCTGATTCGTCATCTGATTCGGTAAAAGTCTGGCTCTGTCGGTTGCCAAGGTCGAAGGCCACACCTGCACCCACGATAAGGAGGATTGGCTGGAAAGCCCCTGGGGCAGCTCCTGGAAACTGGAGGACCCCCCGCCCCCGCCATGCCTCTTTAGAAAAGCGGGCTCCGGGCACCTCAGGAGCCCGGGGGACCGGCATCACCAAGCGTCCAAGGCCCGTGGACCGCTGGCCGGCCCGCCCGCGGCAGCTCCCCAGACACCGGCAGCCAGCAGACGCGAAGGGGGATCCTGCCCCAGCTCCGGTCTGGAGGATTCCCAAAGCGGAGCACTGCCGCTGGTGTCCCCACCCAAGAGCACAATTCCTCCCTTGCGGTGGGGGGTGCACCCCCTATCAAAATAAAGACCGAAAAAAAGTTAACAAATAAGTGAAGAGAGAAGCAGCCAGTGTCCGAGCCCTCCTCGAGGACGCCAGAGGAGACAGAGCCTACGGGCCAGGTCCCCAGGAAAAGGTGCCCCTGGGCACTGCCGGGAGCTGAGCCTGAGCAGGGCCACCAGGCAGCCTCAGGGCCTCGGGACAAAGGTGACAGCCACTGGCATCCACCTCCACTTGTCCTCAAACAGCCACTAAGGGAACGGGTGCCCGTCGGGTCGCATTACAAGCCAATCCCACCATCCTCCCTGCCACGGACGCCAGGGGGGTTCAGCCACGTTTACAAAAAAGCACGCGGCACGGGATGGCTGTCTGGCCCTGGCGCTTTCTGCCGGGTCCAGCGGCAGTAGTTCTGTTTCACAAAGAAGGAGACAGAATCTGCCGGGGCGTCGCAGCGCCGGGCCCCGCCCCGAGCTCCCTGCGCTCCTGGGTGGCGGGGTGCCCGTTCTCCCGCTGGGCACCCCCACGGCACGCGAGCGAAAGACGACCGGACCCCTCGGCACGCTCGTTTCCACCATGTCGCGACGTCTGGCACCGGCCGAGCAGCGTGGCCCGGCCGGGCGGTGTGGGCAGTCAGGCGAGTGGCCACACGCGGCCCCGGAGGCAGGATGAAGTGTCCTCGGCCGGCGTCAGCTGTCCCGATCCACAGACACGCAACACCCGGCGTCTCGTTCTCGTCTCCGGGAAACGGAGAAGCCTGGGTGTCGCCGGCAGGTGGACAATGACAGATTCGAGAAAGGAAGGGACACTGGACACCGAGGACTCCGTTGGAACACAGGCCCCAACCCACGCGTACAGGGAAGGGCTGTGCAATTCTCTCCAGGCGAGGGGCAGAGGGGAGCCCCGCGGGGGAGGGCGGTCCGGCCCCGCCCAAATCACACACACAGCTACACAAGTGACAGGACTCCTGTTCCCGTTGAAGCAAACATTCAAGCGTATCCTTTAAACTTCACTGCGCACAAAATTCCCGTGCTGAGACTTTCTAACAAGCCCCCAGCAGCTTCCCCCCCAGGGGGAGGCACCCGGGGGACCGTGGGCAGGGCCAACCACGCCCCACGGGCCCCTCCGGAGCCTAAAGAGCTCAGAAAGGACTACCTACGTGTTCCCCCAGAGCGGAGATCCCCCCAAGCATCCACGTGATGTGCTCACTGCTCAACGCAAGTCCCAAGGAAAACTCCAAAGTCACGAAAATCATAAACAGATATTCTCAGCTTGGACGTGAGGGATCTTCGCGGTAAGATAAAATCATCACCATCAGTCAAAAGGCTCCAGACCCCGGCGCACGCTCGCTGCTGGCCTAACCCCACCGCGAGCAGGCAGGCTGCACCGTGGGCTGGGGCTGGACAGCAGACCCGCAGGCCAGCGTGCGTGGGGCCGGAGAGGCTCCCTCTCACCTAGGCAGCCCCAGGGCCGTCACCACGCCCTCTGCCCTGGGCTCCGAGTCCACGAGGGGCCGACAAGAGATGCCACCATCCCTCCCCCGCGGGCAGGGAGGAGGCAAGCAAGCCCCTGTCTGCAGCCGGCACACGCCCCGCGTGGAACCTGCGTGGAACCCGGCACGGCGCGTGCGTCTGCGCCTGTGGTCACCGAGGGGTCAAACACAGGCACACGTACACACACAGGCACACATACGCGATTTTACATTCTGCCCTTCCTTCCTCCATTACTGAGGAGGCCAAGGCCAGATATCAAAATCCAGGAGTAAAAACTTCCCCTGTCGTCCTCCATTCTAAAGCAAACGCTTGACTGTTATTTACAGTTTTGCTAAGAAAGATGACCCACTCTCCTGCTCAGAGGAAAAATTCGTACTTTTCCTTGTGTCCAACTACATTAAAACTTTCACATCTGCCTTCTATAAAAATGAAAGCAGCCGCTGGGGCAAGGACCGCGACGCGTTTGCCAGCACGGCCCAAGGACGTGCCGCTCCTCTTCCTGGGACAGTCCCTCGGGGCGCTCACCCCACACTCAGCACCGCAGCACGGACGACACGAATCGCGGCCTGTCCGTCTACTCTGGCCCCACGCACGCTGCCTGGAGAAAGGGGCACAGGGCTTCAGCGGGAGGCAGGGCCCCTGGGCCAAGGCCCGGGCAGGTGACCTTAGGCAAACCGCGCCCCCTTGGGCTTCTTCGTCTGCAGAACAAAGCTGCTGACTTGGAGGACAGAGACCCTCAGAGCCGGCAGGCGCTCTCTGCACCCCCGCGCTCCTCACCGACGGGGCCGCGGGGCAAGCAGCCGGGAGGACTCATCCCAGGAAGACTCATCCGGTGGTGGCCCTCGCCCAGCACACCGAGGGTGCCCACGGGCCGGGGGCTAAAGGAGGCTGGTGGTAAGAAATCCTCCACCCAGCCTCGACCTGTGCGCACGGGAACGTGAGGGCAGGGAGGCTGGACGCCCTCCTACCGGCACACAGACGTGCTTACTTAGCAACGGGGTCTTGCTTCTGCCTGAACTCATGTTGTAATTTTAAATATACTGTTAACGGAAGAAGTGCTTGACAAGACCAGAGGACATAAACGTCCCCTCAGCAGCCAGTGTGCAAGGACGGGCTCAGGCAAAGCCCAAGACGCGATCGCACCCTGGGCGCGTCCTCTGACGGCAGAGAGCCGGGCGCTGAAGCGAGGAGCCACCCGGCCGTGCCTCGGCCCCGCTTCACGTCGGGGCAGGGCTGTTAGCACAGAGCTCTGACAGCCGGCACGGACCGTCACAAGCTTTCCAGGGGCAGTGGCGGTGAGAAATTACCTGCAGTTTTCCACGTCACTTAGCGGATGTGGCTGCTCAGGCCTCAGCATCCCCTGCCCCCCAGATCTGCCAGCCTCTCCGCCTGAAATCAGGGGAGACAAGGTTGGTCTCCTGTGAAAACACGCACCCTCAAAAGAAAGCCAGCTCACCGTGGTAAGAGAAGCCTCTGACTCTGGCAGTGCGGTGTCCAGTTCTCACAACCTCCTCTAAACACAGCTGAGGGGTCAGAAGGGCAAGGAAGCCCTCAGAAGGCAGGACCTCGAGGAGGCCGAGTCAGACAAGAAACGTCACGGAGACCGGGGCCCATCCTGCGGCTGCCACTTGACTCGGCCACAGCTCGCTGGTCACGGTAAAGCCCACCTGGGCCAGGAGACCAAGGCGGGGGCTGAGCCGGAGGGGAGCGGACGGTGGACCCCCGTCGGGGAAGGTGGCGAACATCCCTGTGGAAGGGACACAGCCGTGCCCAGACCAGACACTGGCTGGGAGAGCAGATCAAGGAAGGAGACGCCCCTGGGGGCCCCCGACCACGGATCAGCGGGCAGGGCTTTGGGGGAGACCCCGCCCAGCCCCAAGACCGGACAGACACCGCGGCAAATACGTCCTCAAGTGCATCCAAGGCGAGGCGGCCCGGGCCTGTGCTGCGCTAGCCCTAGGCAGACACAGACACACATCCCCTCCCCTGACGGGCACGCCATCAACCCCAAAAGAATGTCTGCAAAACATTACGAGGCATAAAGTCACAATCTAAAATCACAAAGCAGGGGAAAGGCCGGGAGGGGAAGCCGGGCCAGCACAGACTTCAGCTACAGGAAAATCTGATCTGGCCCCAAAATACATCTCGACAGCAGGCGTGAAGAAACGAATGGCGTCATCCAGGGAGGAGGTGAGTGCCTGTCGGGGACCACTGCTCAGCAGCTGCACAGCCCTGGATCCTCTAATCGCTCTCTGTGCCTCAGTCTGCCCCCTGCCAAAGAGGGACAGTAAGAGCCACAACCTGCCCCCTGGGGTAAACGAGATTACGTGTCACCTGGTACCACTAACATCAAAAGCGGTCAGGCCCGTCCGAAGATGAAATAAAAAACCGCTGAATAATTAAAAACTAAATGAGTGAATTGAATAACCAGTTGGCGAGGGCTGAAGAGAGAACTGGTGAGCAGTCAAACAGCACGGGGGAAACAACCAGGAAGGAAAGACACACGGTGAAGAGTACGCGGGGAGACGGAGGGCGGGGAGGCACCCTGACCGCGCTAATCCGAGGGCGGCAGCGGGAGAGACGCGGCCAGCAGACGCACACGAGGGTCACGAACGCTGTCAGAACAGGCCGAGAGCCCAGCCTGACGTTAAACCCCCCTGGGAGCCCCTGTGCTGGAGACGGTGCGGGACGGGCACACGAGCAGACAGACGGAGCAGCGAGGGACACGGAGGAGGTGTTTACCCGACGGTGCTGGGACGACCGGGTAGCCACCGGGAAAAGACAGAACTAGATCCAAACCTAACGCGTGCACCAAGGACCTAGCTGTAAAGAATGAACAAAACAGGGGCGTTCCTCTTGCTCAGGGGACAGAGGAAAGCTTTCTGACTGCAACTCAACAGCCAGAAGCAGTTAAAGAAACAAAGAGAAAGAAAGAACCAAATGGGGAGGGGGGGGTGCTTTTACATGGCAAAGAAGCGCCATAAAGCATTCGAAAACACAGTTGACAAACTGGAGGCAAGTATTTGCAATAGATCTCACAGATAAAAACCAATATTCCTGATGTACAAAGAACTCTTAAAAATTGTGGGAATAATGACCAAGCTCCTGATAGAAAAAGAGGCCAAAGGCATAAAGACAGAAAAAGGCCCTCACACTGAGATTCCATCTCTTATCTGCCAGACCGGCAAAAAGTAACATTCTCTGCTCTGCGCAACGGTGTGGGAGCGGGCGCTCGGGCCTCACGGGTGGGAACACGGAAGCAAACTGGTCCAAGCTCTACACGGGCAAATTTGGCAAAATCGAGCCCAACTGCATCTCTGCACATCTTCTGCAGGTACAGCCCGTATACGAGCTGCTGAAGCGAGCTTTCTCCGGAGGTCCCGCGGAAGATGGGACGTGGGCACGAGGTTATTCGAGTGCAGAACCTGCTAGCCACCCAAACTCAGGAGAGGGGCTCCGTGGAGGGATGGCTGGGCCTCCGGGACCTTCCGGGACCTGCTCTGGTGCGGAAAGACCGCGTGCCAGAGAGCCGCCTGTCTGATGTTCCTTTGGTGCGAGAGAGAATCCAAAATAAAGCACACGTATTTGCTTGACTGTCCAGAAGGCAAATCTGGAAAGCGAGGGCGGGGCTGGGGGCGGCCACAGGCCAGGCAGGGATACCACTGGTTTTAAGAACGGCACTCGTGTCTCATGCGCTCAAAAATAAAAGAAGTGAGATAAAGAAAGCAGGAGGAGGGTAATAAAAGGGAATACAAATAGAAACAAATGAACCGAACCACATTTCAAGTGAGTAACACAACTGCACAGGGCAGGGGCCGGGGGGTAGGGCTGTCCCAAGCGGCGTTGGGACCCGGCATTCAGACTGCATTTGGACCATGTGCCCCAGACAAATCCTGAACTCCGGCTAGCGGGCTTCTTTCTTACAGAGGCCCAGATGAACAGTTTCTGAGCCAATAAGTAAATGCATTACAGAAACCGGAAGCCCAGTTTCCCACCGTGGGAGGAGGGTGACCATCGAAGAGAGGGGGTGGTCCGTCGACCCCGTGAGGCTGGACCGGAATTAGAAGTACCAGGGTGAGCTCCGCAGTTTACGTGTCTACGCGGAACGAGATGGGGGGGCGGGGCGTGTGCCCACGGACACGCGTGCATCTCCCCACTCCACCTGCCCACGGCACGTGGAAACAGCAGACGCACCAGCACGCACACCGGGCTTTCTACATACTGGGTCCTGAGAGAAAGCAGCACGCTTCCTTGGAGGAAGGGCCGACTCCAGGTGCGCGGCAGGGAAGGCACACACGGGGAGGCCAGACTACCTTCCCATATCAGAAAGGGGGGGGGGGCACCAGATCACGGGGGACCTGCCAGAGGGGCCAAAAGAGGACACTCGTCACCAAACTAAATCATGATAGCAAAGGACTACAGCCCAGTTAATGAAATACGAACCCATGACTCCAAACTAATATAAATAAGCAAATAAATAAGGAAGGAAGGGAACCTTTTCTCTAGAGGAGGAAGCCAACCACCGTGTGTAACGAGAAATGACCGCACTAGAAGACCACCTCTCAGCCGCCATCGTCACCAGAACGGATGCAGGTAAGAATCGGCCATGGCTGCTGGGAAGCTAGGGGCCACCACTGTCACAGCAACGGAGTCACCCACGGCTGCTGAAGCTGGGGGCACCACTGTCCATCACGGTAACAGACGCAGGCAAGAACCATCTATGGCTGCTGAAGCCAGAGGTGAGTGCTCAGGAAACAACAGGGTATCAGCACGGTTGCAGAGCATCTCACACGAGATACTCATCAACTATAAAGGGAAGCAGAGGGGCGTCTGGGTGGCTCAGGCGGCTAAGTGGCCGACTGTTGATTTCAGCTCAGGTCATGACCTCACAGTTCCTGAGCTCGAGCCCCAAGACGGGCTCTGTGCTGACGGTGCGGGACCTGCTTGGGGTTGTCTCCCTCTCTCTCTGCCCCTCTCCTGCTTGCTCTTTATCTCTCTCAAAGTAAATAAAATTAAACTTAAAAAAAAAGGGGAGGGGAGTATAGTAACTTTACAGGGGAGAAGCCCGGTGCCACCACCGTAACCAAGCGGTCAGGGCCAGCATCCCCAGAAACGGGACCTCTGGGCAGCTGGAACCTCACACGGGATGTGCAGAGAACAGAGCATCAGTGAGCGGGGCCCTGAACCATCCCCCAAAGTAGTTCTGTTTAAAAAAATCATTAAAACATACGGTGTGGTTTCACTTATATACACAGCTCAAAACCCTACAAAACGAAACTCATACTGTTGAGGAACGTGCTCACATGTATTTCTTTAAGCCAAGGAATGACAAGCACAAACGCGAACACTCTGAGAAGGGCCTCTGTCTCCCGGAGCGGAGCGGAGACACTGGAAAGATGCCCACAGGGTCTAGGTACATGTATTCATTACGAGGTGAAATACTTCACGATTAAATTCAGAATAAACGTGTGGGAAAAAAAAGAGGACGACAAAGCGGGCCAGGAGAATGATAAAGCATCACAAAAACTAAATGTGGGTTGAACTGCCCAGAGCGGAGCGCTGAGCGCCACCAGCGCTGATGAGGACACAGCCGAGTCCCGCCCACTGTGCTGACGAGGAGACAGGAAACGTAACCTGTGATCTGCGAGGCTTCCGTTCTTGAACTTTTCTACGAATGAATGGCAAACACAAAATGGATGGATTGTAGTGAGTTTCTTTACGGAGTCTTTTCGGCTTTTGTGTCCATCTACATTGGTTTTCCTCACCCTAAAGAAATTGCCGGCATCTGAAACGATACTGACACATGTGTTAAGGCCCCTGTCGCTGTTAGCGCCTCTAGACTTTTCCGGCCGTGGGGAAGCTTATTTCCGCTTCCCAATGATCCCTCACCTACTCATAGGAACTATGTGTTTCCTCCCAATTTAGAGATTTCTCAACTAAATTATGAAAATGATTTACCTAACCTTCTTCTTGAACATTCTCCTGTACTTACGTGAACGCCGTAGTTCCCACTGAACGATGACACTTCTGCCCCGACACTCCTGGTGACAAACTATAGAATGTGCTCTCACGCTCTTTCCCCCAACGTTCCGTTCAGCGCTTTTATCTCTGTTCGTAAGTAAAGTTTGCTGATAATTTTTGTTTTTTTTTTGTTGTTTCCTACAGGTTCTACAATGAGGGCACTTTCACCCCACAAAGTTAGTTAACACTTTCTGAGGGTTGGAAGCCAGGAGAACGGACGCCACGCCAACTTGAGAAAACGCAGAGCGCTCCCTAAAGGAGTACGCACTTTTATGACACATCCAGTCCCAAGCCCACACGAGTCCCCCGTTGCGTTCAGTCGAGACACTGGATGGTACGGATACTCTGGCACACTTCCGAGGGCAGCGAGCTACCTTTCCAGCTAAATGCCGAGAACCCTTCCTTCCAGGTGACCTTGCCTCCTGCTCCCACAGAAGCCTGACTGCTCGCACTGTGCCCAGGTCCCTTCCGTGTGGCAGCCCACGGGACCCGCCTCCTCGCCGCTGACGGACCTGTGCCCTAGGCCAAACGGCCCTGCGAGCCTCCGGCCCCCTTCCGCTGGGACAGGTGCAGGCCACGGAGGCTGCACTTGAAGTTTCCAAAAACAGTGTGAATTCTCACTTTTACGGCAACAATGAAAGCGTTCAGTTATTGAGACTGTTTCTATCCAAATTTCCCATTGGATGTATTTCTTCTTTGGTCTTGGATTTCTCTTGGCTCTTCTGGTTCGTTTTCTTTGTTACTCAACACTTTTAACATTGCCATCATTTATTTTCAGCATTTGCCTGACAGTTTGGGGTCAGAAGAAGTGTCCTAAAGGTCCATACTAGTCTACGGTCTTTCCTAAAGTCTGGATATTTGCAGACTGACAAACGTTAAGTGAGACCAAAAATTCTAGCATATTCATTCTTCATCAGCTACAATTTATTTACACAAGTCATAATGATTTATAATTAAATGTAACATAAATACAACGTGTACATAAAAAACTCAATTGTTTTAAACAACTTTAACTCCCACTCAGCGGTGTCCGTGGGCTGGAGGGGGCTCAGCACGTGGCTCATCCTTGAGTCTGCCTGCCCACCAAGGCGGACCCCAACCCCCCAACCTCCCCCGGGCCCCGCCCCCACGCAGGTACACCCCCGCCCCCATAAGACTGACCCTTCCCCATGACAGCACATCCCTCCTCCTCAGGGCCTGAGGGTCAGAACACCAGGGATAAAGTGATTTTAAGTGCTTTTAAAATATAGATGCCTATCGACACTAGAAGGCTTGGAACAGCAGTTCTCATAATTTTTAGTCTCGGGGCCCCTCTACCCTCTTGAAAATTACTGAAGACACGGGGCCCCTCGGTGGCTCAGCGGTTAGGCAACCGACTTGATTTCAGTTCAGGTGCTGATCTCAGGATCTGTGAGCTCAAACCCCGCATCAGGCTCTGCGCTGACAGCACAGAGCTTGGATGGAATTCTTTCTCCTTCTCTCTCTCTCTCTCTCTCTCTCTCTCTCTCTCTCTCTCAAAATAAATAGAAGGCATTTTAAAAAAAGCTTCAGAAACAATTCCTGGGGACCCCAGAGGGCGTTGCTTAGGTGGCTATACCTATCAGCAGTTGCCATATTACTCATTAAAACTGAGATTTTTTTTTAAATGTTCACTTAGTTCATTTGAAAATAATAGTGTCACTGAACGTTAACATAAATTACCTATTTTTATGCAAACACAAGTACCTTTTCCAAAAACACAAAACGATTAGTGAGCAGGGTGGTGCTGTTTCTGTCTGTAAGCATCTGTGGGGTCTGGTTCAGGCCGTTAGCGGGACTGTCACGCCTGCTTTGGTGCGCCGTCCAACGGGACAGGTTGCTCAGGCAGAAGAGACAAAGGTGGCCCAGCTCCCAGGGGCGCGGCCGGAGGGGGAGCGGGGTCCCAGGCTGCAGGGCCCGCGGGCTTTCTGGATCAGCAGCACCAGGGCCCCGGGCCGGGACACTCAGTCACCTGCAGGGCGGCCGGGACCCTGGCCAGCGAGCTCCGGGGACCCAGCAGCATCGGGGCAGCACCACGAGGGCTCCTGACCCCGCCCAAGTCTGCGACATCAGGACCTGGTCACGTGGAAAGGCCCAAGCCCTCCCCAACGTTGACACGTGTCATTAGACAACGGGGGCGGGGGGTGCACGGGCTCCCAAATTCCCATTTCCACTTAAGAGCCAGAATGTCACTGCCGGCCACACACACCGTCAGCTGTTTTCCTTAAAGGGACAGCCTAGCGCCATCTTTAAGAAAGTGTCTGGCGAGTGCCCAGGCGTGAACACCCACAGGTTACCTGTCCGTTACCCCTTGGAGCACAGTCGGTGTCCGCGGAAGAAGCGCGCATCGGGCGGGCCGAGGACGCCAGCCCGTCCCACCTGGGCACGCGGAGCACGGAGCACTCGAAGACGCGTACCTCCAGGGCGGAGACGTAAATACCTCATGAAAGGAATAACCGCCCCGCCTCATCAAGAACATTCCCAGGTGAAAGTGGCTGGGTCCGTGCGCGTGCCAGGCAGCGTGGCCCGAGGCCTGTGTGGCACCGCAGCCCTGCCCGCCGCCCGCCCGCCACCAGGACGGGCTCGGTCAGCTCGGCGAGAAGGCTGCATCTCGTCCTCTGACGAATACAGCTCAGGCCACCTGGCGTGCCCCGGGGACCCCAGGGGCCCAGCGGCCACACCTCGAGCGCGGTTCATTTAGCACAGAAGTACAATAAAGCATAACACGCTCCACAAAGGTAAAGACCGGGATGCCCGAGCGAGGTGAAAAGAGGATGACGCTGGCTAAAGTAAAAGGTTACGTGGAAAAGAAAACGGGGTGGTCACGGCTTCTACCCGGAGGGGAGGCCAGGTCAAGATCAGGCTGATGTCGGTCTCCACAACCTTGTTCAATAGCGCCACCGGGCCCGACGCAAGCTCTCGAGCACAGTCTGCAGCCCGGCCCTGCGCTCCGTCCTGCCCGAGAGGTGCTCCCTGGCCTGGACACGCCCACACAGGTCACTTCACGGACAGGTGGCCCTGCTGTCACTCATGCCCCTCCCCGGAGTTAAATTACGCCGAGCACCGAGGCGTGTACTGTGAAAACTGAGACGTCACCGTCCTGGTCGAAGCCCCTCAGAGCCATCAGCGAACTGCTTCTTCCCCCGAACAAGCTCTTACTTCCCACCCCGCTTCACCGTCACCAGCGACACCTGAAATCACACGAGGTTCAGAGGCGGGAAACCGTGACGCTTAAGAGCACAAACCGCCTGGCAGAGTTCCTTGGGCAGATGACGTCCTTCCTCAGCGCCTCAGTTATCTCACCTGGAAAATGGGGATACCGTAGGGATCATGAGCCCACTCCTGGGCCGTTACAAGAACTAAATCCGCAAACGCGTAGAGGGCACGTAGAAAAAGCGTCAGTTACAGCACAGACTCACTCAACGTTAGCTATTTTTACCATTACACAGTTATTTACTTGCCTACTGTGTGACGTTCCCAGGAGCGCAGATGACACCGGGCGGGACTTGCCCCGTGCGGTTCACCAGCAGAGCCTGGTGCTTAGGACAGCCGGGCACACAAGACAGGCTCGATCAGTGTCCCTCGATCAAAGGAGTGAGGTGGGGACAGCAGCAGCAGAGGAAGGCTCTGGGACATTTCTGGACTTTCCCTCTGCCCTGGTGCGGGGCCGTCCCACTCCAGCAGCCGGGCCGGTCTCCTGACCCCATCCCCCACAGCCCCACACCTGGGACGGACAGACTCCTGCGGACGTCTCCTCTCTGTCTCTCAGGAAGGAACCCTGAGACCAGCTGCTGCCGGGCATCGGAACGGAATCCTCACGCACAGCCGGGGGCCGCACGGCCGCTCACATCTGAGGGGTGGCCTGGAGACGTGTCACTCGCGTGTGTCCCAACGGTGCTATTTGTGAGCCTTTATCCCGATAAAACGAGAATAATAAAAGCCATCAGCCACAAATGCAAAGATGGAGGTCTAAGAACGTCCCACCGGAGTGTATTTACTACAGTCTAAAACCCTGAGGTCCCTCTAGTAGAGGACCTTTGAGTACTGAAATAGTACGCAGCCATCCCCAGGCCCGCTTGGTTCCACGGCACACACGGCAGGTGTGGGTACAGGTGTGCATGTGCGCACAGATGCCCAGGTGGAGAATCGAGACGCAGTTTAACGCGAGTCTTCTCAGAACTGTCCCCCCAGCCACCCGTAGGCCACTGGGGCCAGGAGGGTGTTTCCTTTTCTTTCCTGTATCTTTCGGCCTTGTCCGAATACGAGACTACCTTAACTTTTAAAATCAGGGAGAGGAACATGTCTTCCCATTTATTGAATAAACCGTTTTCACAAACACAAAATCAACGACTGGCCCGTCCTCTGAAAGTCTGGTCTGTGCAAGAACCACTTCTGAGTGCTGACCTCGGACCTCTCTCGCGGGTTCCTCCCGAGCCCGGACTTCCAGGCCCGGGGACAGCACTACAGGAAACCGGGTATTTGAGGAGTATCTCCAAGCACAAGTAAGAAGATTCTAAACTTCGAACCCCAACCAGCCGTGCAAAGGCAAAACCCCAACCACAACGAGCCGAAAGAAACGCGGCCCGGAGGCGTCCCACGAGAAATGTGCCTCCGCCACCACCCATCGCTGTGGCCCCGACACGGAGGTCCACACCACACGCTCCGCGAGACAGAAACGCTGCTAACAGAGCGAAAACTCAAAGCAAGAGGACAAGAGCCACCTGGGTCTTTAAGCAGTTGCCGTTAAATACAGCGCAGTGGTGCTTGAACACGTTGAAATAGAAGAAATAAATCCTGCAAAGCCCACTGTCATTGTGTATTTGCCCTGGCAGGTGCTGGGCAAAACCCAGGCGTCTGCGTGTGCCAGAGGCAGCTTCCGACTCACCAACGTTTGTAACGGCATTATTCAAAACAGCCAAAGAGTGCAGACAACCCGCAAGTCCATCAATGGCGAAACGGACGACACGTGGTCACCCACACAATGGAGTATTATCCGGCCTTAAAAAGAAAGGAAATTCTGACATTTGCTACATCATGGATGACCTTGAAAATGCTATGTCAGGAGACACACAAGGCCAAAAATTTTCTGATTCCACCTGTGGGACCCCAAGAATAGACAAACTCATAGAGGCAGAAAGAATCCAGAGGTTTCTCGAGGCTGGGGGTGCAGGGCTGGGGAGTTAGTGTTTAGTGGGCACAGAGTTTCTGCTTGGGAAGAAGAGAAAGTTCTGGGGACGGATAATAACACGGATTATACAACACTGTTTACGTACTCAGTGCCCCCGAACCATACACTTAAACATACCTAAAATGCTCAATTTTATGTGGTTCGTATCTCACAACAACAGAAGCACCGTGAACAGAGAAATTAGAAGGCCTGTCAGTCATCCCCGTGTCAGCAGAGAGGAAGGGACTGCTTTATTAAGTAAGCGATACAGAAGAAGCTTCAAGAAGTAACAAATGAAAGAGCAACCAGTTGAGAAAAATCGACAGAAGGCAGCGTTCTTTAAAACCTGCACGGTTTACTCAGGGGCTCCTGGGCCTCTCCACCGAGCGCCCCCCACAGCTTGCTTGCGCTCCGTCCCCAGAGCACCACGAGCACAACACCTGAGGACTCTCCCAACGGCGACGCGGGGCAGGTGAGCGGTCCGCACACCAGCCCCCATCACACAGAAGACACCCCCCCCCACAATGTTCCTAAAGAGAAGCCAACTCAAACCCACAGACTCCACCTCCTCAAGCCCTGTGAGTTCAAACGCAAGACACAAAGAACAAGGGAGACCACATCGCTCGCTCACGGTTCCTAGCAATCTGCACCTGTTTCTGGTAAACACCACGCTTCGACCAGTGCTGCAACGATTCACCAACGGCCTTCCCGAGCAAATGTTTCAGACCTTCCGATACGCAGAGCCCCAAGGCAGCGGCAGGAGCTGCAGGCCGGCCCAGTGCTGGCTCTGCCCTCACCAGCCGCCGGTTTCTTCAAGCACACGGCTTAGCCTCACCGTCCCTGCCCGGGACAGAGGACAGAGGTAGCGCCCGTCCCACTGAGATGAGCTCCTGGCATGAATGAAGCGAGCCCAGCCCTCGTACGCATCCTCTCCTTCCCGAGGGAACAGGGGATACAGCACAGATGCGGGGTGGCCCTCCCTCCCATCCTGCACTAGAATAGAATAGACAGAATATACCCCGGGTCCAAGGCACCTGCTCTCCGGCCGCTCTGCGGAGCCCGGTCCTCAGCGAGCGAGGCTCGGATCGCGGCTGCTCAACTAGAATAGAGCAGACTCCTCTCAGTTTTACACAGAAGTTAATATTATCAACACCTCTGATGTTTGTCGTTTAGACTCTTCCTTAAAATTCTGATCCTGACCACAGCTTGTGTGCACAGGCTAAAAACAAGCAGAAACCAAAGACCCTGAAAGCAGTCAGCTCAGCTCCCTGGCCGGATGTGGACTCGGTCTTGGGGGTTGCCGTTCCGTCTATGGGCGCTGGAACAACACCCCAAAGCATGCCCTGTGCCCTGCAGGGACCCGAAGCAACCCCATGGCCAAGTTCAAGGGCACGGCCAAGTCCCAGCCAGTTCCTTCCTGACCCTAGCGAGCATCCCAGGATGGCCAGCTGCACACTGCCTGATACAGCGTGGCTGCTACCGGCCGCCCCGCGGGCCACACGGCCGTCGTTTCTCCCTCTGAAGGTCCGTGGAGGCCCGGCCCAGACCCCATCCACGAGGCCCTCGCTACGCGTCCCTCACCATCTGCCAGCTGCTGCCTCCTGGAGCCATCCTCTCACGTGCCCAGTGGGAAAGCGGGCTCCTCGCAAACACCCTGGAAGCCAGGGTTTTGCGTCACCCACCTGTGGCAGGGCTCCATCACCCCTGGCCGGCTGCCCAAACCACCCACGAGAAAACCCGAGGCAAGTTCTTTCTCCCCATAACCCAGGAGGAGCCGTGACGCAGGGGCGTTCTGTTCAGTTCCGGCCACCGCACGCTGACCCGTAAACTGAGGGCCGTGGGGACAGCAGTTACTTGTCTGTGACCCGGGCAGAGCCTGCGAAGGGCCTCAGATGGAAAGGCCTCCACCGAGGCGGGTCCGGCTGCAGGCAGCCCGGCGGCTCTCTGGAGCTGTTCCGTGCTGCCGACGGAGTGGGACAGAGTGTCACGGGAAGCCTGAGGGCCCCACACGCGAGGGGTGGGCCGCACGACCTCGGGGAGTCCCAGAGGGGCCGAGACAACGTTCTGAAACCGCCCGCGCAGGGCCTTTCTAAAGGTCACAGGAGACCTGCTGGAAGAAGGCAAAGGTCCCCCGCGAAGGGGACACGGGAAGCGGGGGGAGGACACACGGACCTCCCAGTAAACAGAGCACATCTGTGCAGCGCGCCCGCCAGCTCAGCCTCCTGGAGAAGGGCTCCTCCCAGAACACGACGGATCGAGCCAGGCGGGCGGGCCGGGGGTCAGGAGCCTGGTGTTTACGTCCGATCCAGACAGCGGAGGGTTTATGACGACGTTTACTGACGCAAGAGCGCCCCGCTGCCGCTCGCCAGAAATTAATCAGGGGAAGAGGAATTCTTTTTAAGAAACCACTTGGCGGCCACTGCCCCGCCTGAAAGGCCGAGTGTAAGCTGAGCTCCTCCTCTGGGCCCGGGCCGCCAGGGAGCAGCAGCATACCCGGGACTCACGGGCCACGGGCCCGGGGCTCAGGCAGGGCACACGCGCCGGGGAAACGAGGGCCCCAGGCCCCCCAGAATGGGGGTGAAGGGTCCGGTTGCGGGGCCCGCCCCCCCGCCCCACACCATTAACCACAGCTCCCCAAACAGAAGCCAGGGGCGCGCACCTGCCCTCTCCGGGCCCAGGCCACTCCGGAAGGCCTCACTGTGACGGTCTGAGTGGACCCCAGCCAGCTGGCCAGACCCTGCGGAGACTTTCCCATTGGAATAATGGGGGCCCCCAAGCTCTGCCATCTGTTGGTAAAATCCCTTTCGTAAGAGTCCTGTTTTATCAACAGTCACCAGAGGGCAAAACCCTACAACACACAGGTCTGATCCGGGTCCATCACGTGGGTTCAGCAGAGCCTCCCCGCGGGCCGGGCCGGGCCGTGTACCCAGAGCGGCAGGCTTCTCTCTCTCTCCGGCCGTGTCCTCTGCATCCCTGCACTCACAGGGCTCCCTGCTCACTCCCCCCGCCACCCCCGCCCCTGCACAGCCTGTGCCCGGAGCAGCCAGCCGCTGCGGGTGGAGACCATTCAGCAAGGTCATGGGCTGGGGGAGGGTGGCTGACGCGTGCAAACACCCCTCCTCAAATCTGCTTCCTGAAATGATGTCAGAGCCATCCTGAAATCTCAAACGTGGGAACACCTTCAAACAAGGTATTAACATTTGTCAGAAAGGGCAGGAGTCTGACAGCACCGGCAAAGCTGAAACTTGCCAGATGCTCTGGGACTGGTTCTGGGATTTGGGAGGTTCTGGATTCCCGTAAGGATGACAGCAGCGGACATCCCGGGCACGACCGGGCCCTGGCGACGTGCCCGCCTCACGCAACCCTCCCAACATCAGTCGGTGAAGCCTCTCGTGTCCTGGGTTTTCAGAGAAGGAGACCAAGCCCAGAGGGAGGGTCTCTGAGCCCCGGGGGAGGGGCCGGGGGCGGAGGCCGGGCAGTCCACCTGCAGAGGCGGCATGTGATGAGCAAAGGGGGGAAACTCAGGCAGGGCACTGTGAGTGGTCCTGACTCTGGCCCCGTGCCCCCACCTGTCAACCTGCACACCGACGCTCTTGCTCCACGGCGCTGGATGTGAGGAGGTCACTGAGAAGGGGCAGTGGCAGCTACAGGACAGGCGCTCGTGTCACGCCGAGATCTGCCGGAGTGTCACCGTCCGGCTCAGAAAGGACGCGCACAGGACCATCGTCCCGCGGCCCCGCGGTCAAGCGGGCACTACCTCTGCCGTGGCTAACTAACGACCCACTAACTCCTAGCTACTCGAGAGAGGCCCCCAAGTCACGATGTCATGGGGGCCGCACCCACCACCGCGGACACTGGCAGGGGAGCAAGGGAGGCAGGACTGGCGCAGGCTGCGGCTCCCCGGGCCACAGGTGGGAGCTCAGCTGCAGGGTGACTATTCCCTGGACCGAGGCCCCCCAAGACACCGCGAGGAGGGGGCAGGTCCCGGGCCCGTGCTCCAAAGGGCCCCTGAGTCTGAGAGGAGGCGCCGGGAACGATCAAGCGCAGCGAGTGACAGCCGCTGATCCTGCCCAGTCACAAAGGCCTGACCGAGGACTCCCGTGAGCCCTACCAGCTGCCGGAGACAGGCCTCAGTGCCCGCCCGCGGCATCCAGGGCCGCAGAAGGCACCGGGCAGAAGGGCATCTAAGCAGCCATGCCTGAGTCCTGCCTCCGTGACCACCGTCCCCTCCCACCACTCCAGCGTCTACTCTCCATCGGCAAGGGAGACAGACCGCCACGAACCCTGCGGAGCGCCAAGTGTTTCCAAGTCAGCCAGACTTCACGCTGTGTGTGTTTTGTTATCTCGAAGGAGGATGCACATTCCGGAAACCATCTTACAGCAGCGCTGAGATGGTCTTCTGGTCATAAGGCCTCACCTCCTGCGGGGAGAAGAAAAGCCTGGCTTCCTTAAAAGTAAGCAATCTGCAATTCCACTTGAAAGTGAAATTGTACTTATTTTTAAATGATTTGAATTAGTGCTTACGTGAACATAACGTACTTCCAAACGCAACAGACCAAGCATGGTATTTATGACCTAACTATGTCATGTGAAACGCACGAGTTACAAAACAGAAAAGGTGAATTTTAATGTGGAAAACGAGTCCCCCCCAAAGCCCCACCCCCCACTAAAAAAATCATTGAAAAGGAGAAGCTGTGTTACCCTCCGACCCCCCAGGATGAAAATGTGCCAGCCTCTGGCTTACTTCCAACCTTCTGGCCTTGGCTTCCACTCGAACATGAGGATCATGGAATCTCGGGGGAAGGGGAAGAACGAAGACACCATTGAATACAGCCCCCCGCCCCAAAGCATGAGGAAAATGAGGCCGAGAGAGACGTGGGGACACACTCGAGCTCTGCCCTGTCCGGAGGGAAACCCGATGCCGGCACAGTCATGACACGGAAGGCCCGAGAAGCAAAGGCCTACAAATTCTTCCCCGGACTGAATCCACAATGAGCTCTGCGTCTGTATTGTGGGAAAAAACACAACTTGGTAAAACCAAGGCGGGAGGGGGCGGGGGAGGGCAGGCTGGCAGGAAGCATCCCACAAGTGCACGGTGCGCCCAGATCTGCCAGACTTCGCCATTTATAAGGTGGGACGGAAACCAGCTCGTGAAATACCGGAGTTAAAGTGCTGTGAGAGCAGCTCGCGGTGCAGATAAATTTCAGGCACCCTAAAAC
This sequence comes from Felis catus, assembly GCF_018350175.1. NCBI lineage: Eukaryota > Metazoa > Chordata > Mammalia > Carnivora > Felidae > Felis > Felis catus. Next base: position 219,661,587 of record NC_058375.1, read on the forward strand.
GCGCCCGCAGCTGTCTGACCACAACATAAAGATCAATACGGCCCGCTCGGTCACCTGGGAAACCTAAATAAGAACCAACATGGATGGGGCGGGGGGGGATAAACATCTCAATGGTGACACTGGGAACACGCTACTAGCACTGACACGTTAATCTCACCCCCACTCTGCCCACGGCAGACCAGCTTACGGCACACTAACCTCTCAGCCAAGGCCGAGGAGGCCTGGCTGACGACGGTGCTCCACGCACGCGCCGTGAAAGCTTCCGAATCAGAGCGCTACTGAGGCAGCGAGGACCGCGGGGGCCAGCGCGTGAGAGGAAGAAAGCGAGGGGAGGGCGTATTTGAGCCCGTGTCTCCCCCAGAGGCGTGCGCTCACCCCGGAGGGTGCGGAGCTGAGCAGACTCTGGGGAAAGGAAATGGGGTCAGAGCCTGCCAAGGCAGAGGCAGGTACTAGGAGTAAGGAGAGGAAGGGCTCCTCGCATACCAGGACTCAGGACGAGGAGAACTCGGCTGGCCCTCGCGGACACCGAAATCAGACGGTGCATGAAAATAAAATGGTTCTTCCAACAAGACAGTGTAAAATTCTAAATCTAGATGGGCTTAAAATAGCTTCAAATATTCAAAAGCAACAGACAGAACTAACAGGAGGAAGACCGCTAACCCGCGATCACAGCGGGGTGTTTAAATACCACTTATGGCAACTGGCACAAAAAGGGGGCCACAGACCAGTGGAGTGGGGCAGGGGGCCGAGCACCGCCAGCAGCGTGCTTGATGCGCTCGACGGCGACCTAGAGGCTCAAGTCTTCCTGGCATACTCTCTGATCACGTACACGAAACAGACAAAATTGACCACACGGCAGCAAAGCAAACCTCACGGAATTTTCAAAAATTGAAATTCTTATACACAGGAAATTCAGCAACCAAGGTGAAATTGAACTGGAAATCAATAACAAAGGCAAGATAATAAGAAATTCACAAAAAGGTAAAATGAAGAAAGACCTTCTTAAATAACCCCTGGATCCAAGAAGAAATCCAAAGGGACATTAGACATCATTCTAAGCTGAATTATAATAAAAAATGACACACCAAAATGCTCGCGCAATCCTGCTAAAGCCATATAGGTTAAAATTATAGCCTTACATCCATGTATTACAAATGAACGTCTGGAAAAACAAAAACAAAAACAACAACAACTCAGTGACCTAAACACTTCATTGAAAACAAAACAAAACAACAACAACCAAAAAACAAAACAGAAAACGCAAAATAAATCCAAAGAATAAAAGGAAGCAATGGGAAGAGCAGAAATTGATTTCTTAATCCAATAGAGATAATCAAGAAAACTAAACATGGCAGCTGAAAACTATCAATAAACAATCAAAAAGGAGACATCAAAACATTGCAAAGATAATGCAAAAGTATTTAAACAACTTTATACGATACATTTAAAAATTCAGACGGAATGAAAAAAATTCTTTGGAAAACCCAAACACGTTAAAACTGACACGAGAAAAAACAGAAAATCTGAGTAGTCCTGCATCCGTTGAGGGTACAATTTACAAACGTTCTTACAAAGAAAACAGGTTCTGAGACCAAGAAAACTCCAGGGCAGCTTCACCAGTATCTTCTTCCAAATAACATCAATCTCATATAAACTCTTCAGGAGAATTTAACAGCGGCCGGCAAACTATGGCTTGGAAGCCAAATACAATCTGTGGCCCGATTTTGCACAATCTGCTAAGAAAGACTGGTCTTTACATTTTTAAATGGCTGTTTACAAAAATTTAAAGAAGAAAAATACATAAGAGAAGCCATATGTGGTCCACAAAGCCTAAAATGTTTACCATCTGACTCTTTAAAGAAAAACTCTGTCCGCCCCAGGATTAGACAAAAAGGAACCCGCTTACCACACTTTAAGCGGCCGGCACAACTTGGACGTCAAAACCTGACAAGGCTATTTCAAGAAAAGAAAATTACAGGTCAATCTCACTCATGAGTCTGCGTGAAAGAAATTAAGCCAAATATAAGCAAAACAAATCCAGTAGTATAGAAGGAGAATATATTAAAACCAGAGTTGGATTTATTAACACATGTAAGGCTTAGCATTCAAGCCTCAACTGAGAAAATTCACGACATGAATCAAGCAAAGGAGAAAAGATCATGATTAATAGATTCAAAAAATCTAATATATTAGATTTGGCACCGCTAAATCAAAGGTGCCGTTCAGTAGACTAAAAAAAAGAGCAAATGTCTGCACTATCATATGGTTTAACCTAATAACTGAACACCTACTTCTGAGAAAAACTCAGCAAGCTGAGGACAGAAGAGAAATGCACTCACGTGATGAAGCCTACTTACGCAAGCCTACAGCACATTTCATACATAGTGATGAAATGTTGGATATTTTCCCCTTGATTGTTAAACAAGACAATCACGACCACTATCACCAATTCTGTTCAGCATCTGACGGAGGGCCCTAGACAATGCAACGATGCAAGAAAAAGACAAAAGGTTTAAAAATGAGCAAAGAAGAAATAAAACATTTGCTACCACGGAGAGTTGTCGTAAAAAGCCCGAACGAATCTACACGCAAGTGGTCTAGAGACAAGGCGGCTCTACAAAAATTAATTTCTAAATACAAACACACAACAAAAAAATAAAGTCTTAAAAACAAAGCAGCATGAAAAAAAACAAAGTAGAAGTAAATCTAACAAAAGAAATGAACGGCCTCTACCCTGAAAACTACAAAATGTGACTGAAGAAATTAAAGACCCCAATAAATAAAAAGATACATCGTACGCATGGACTGGAAGATTTGAAACAAGCTGATTTTAAGGCAAATCCATATATTCCCAAAGGAGATCACAGTGGTATCCGGCTGAAATCAAAAAGCTGATTTTAGGTCAGAAGGAAAGACCAAGGGCTAAGAAGGACCATGACATGCTTTAAAATGATCAGAAGTTGCAGGAAGCACATGACCGACAGGAGCACCAATTACGAAGCTACAATTACTAAGACAATGCTGTGCTGGCATGCGGACAGACAAACAGACCAACGGGCCAGAACAAACTCCAGAAATAGACCTAGACGCATACCTGACTGAGGACAAGATGGCAATTGCAGAGAAGTGGAGAAAGGATGAATCTTTCAAATAAACCTTTTGGGCCGGGGCGCCTGCGTGGCTCAGTCGGTTGAGCATCCAACTTCGGCTCAGGTCATGATCTCACCGTTCGTGGGTTTGAGCCCCACGCTGGGCTCTGTCCTGACAGCTCGGAGCCTGGAGCCTGCTTCAGATTCTGTGTCTCCCTCTATCTCTGCCCCTGTCCTGTTCGTGCTTTGTCTCTCTCTCTCTCAAAAATAAATAAGTGTTAAAAAAATTTAAAAATCTATCTATCTATCTTTTGGGCCAAATGAATGTCCAAATGGGAAAAGTAACCTTCAATTACCACCTCACATCATATTCTTTTTCAAAATCAATTCCAGGGGTGCCTAGGTGGCTCAGTGGTTAGTTAAGTGTCCAACTCTTGATTTTGGCTCAGGTCACGATCTCTCAGTTCATTAAACTATTAGCCCCGCACTGAGTGTGGAGCCTGCTTCGGTTTCTCTCTCTGTCTGTCCCTCCTCTGCTCGTGCTCTCTCTCTCAATATAAATAAATAAACTTAAAAAAACAAAATCAATTCCAGGTGGGCTGCAAATCTAAATGTGAGCGGTAAAAACAACGAGGCTTCTAGAAAATAATACAGAGCATCTCTACAACCTTCAAGTCGGCATAAATAAAACCACCAATAAACTTAGGACTGTGTTAAAATTAAGAACATCTGTTCACCAAAAAAATAATTAAGGGAGAAAATAGCAAAGAAAATCACTAGCGAGGAACTCGCCTCTCGTCTACATAAATAACTCCTACAAACCAGTCAGAAAAATACAGACAGCACACACGATTTTTTAAATGAGCAAAAGACACGCACAGGCACTTCACCGGAGCGGGCACCCAGGGGCCCGGCGGGCACGCAGAGCTGCTCTCGGCACCCTTGGCCATCAGGGCGGCGCAGACACCGCTGTGAAAGAGGACAGCGCCAACAAGCATGGCCGAGGGCAGGCCGGGGGCCTCTGTGCGTCAGCGCGTAAATGGGTTGGATTGCTTGAGAAAACTGATGGCACGTCCACGTCTTGGCACGAGAAACGCGCGCTTCGTGTGGACCGGCAGCTGTCCCGACAATGCCGTAGGAGCGCCCCAGTAGGAACCCCAAACGGGAAACCGCCCCTAAGCCCTCAACACCAGAACACGTGAACCGTGGCGTGCTCACACGGCGAGATGCCACAACCCACAGAAGTGAACCACCCCCGTAAATCTCAGACATCGTTGAGCGAAAGAAGCCGAACGGAAAGAGTCGATGTCTGACGATCGTGTTAATAGAAAGTTTAAAGAGAGGAAAAACGGATCCAAGGTGTCGGGAGCGAGGCCGCTGATCCCCAGGGGGCAGGGGCGGTCCGGCAGCCAGGAAGGGCGCCAAGGGCGTCTGGGCGCTGGACGGCTCCAATTCCTTCATGTGCACGTCAGTTCCGAGGGTCCCGTGGTGCGAATCTATCAAGCGAAGCGCCACAGGTGCCTTCCACGGGACGCCTGTGACACTTCAGGGACAAGCTGGCTCGGGAACGGGCGCTCCGGACCAGCACCATTCACAGCAGCCACGGCGGGAAGACTGGAAACGCGGCCACGCCTGCCAACACGGACCGGTCCGATGAGCGACACTGCGGCCATGGACGACCGTGACAAAGAATAAGGAAACGCGTTCCACACTAATCTACGAGAATCCACAAAGGGAAGACGACGAATGCTGGGTGCCGGGACATCTCTTGCACACCAGCCACTCGTGCCCAGCGTGAGCAAGAGACCAGCTACGAACTCATCTTATTTTCTTCGCTCACGTTTTATCAGCAGACCGGAACACCCCGTCAGGAGCACCCCACGCTTGCTGGGAGCACCAGTCACAGCGCACCGACGCTCAGAGACGAGCACCAGCTCAGACGGCCTCAGTTTCCCCCGGCGTCTTCTCCCACGCCGGGAGCCAAGCCGGGGTCGCACGCGGCACTCAGGCGTCGGGTCTCCGCAGGCCGCTCTCGGCCACGGCGGTTCTCAGACCATCCTCGTGTGTGGTGGCCCGGACAGTCCCGGGGGGCCGGCAGGTGCAGCACAGGATGCGCGTCCACTGGACACGGACGTTCCCCTCACGCTCAGACGAGGGAGGAACGCGGCAAGGGCAACGTGCCGGTCTCTTCACACACACCGTCCGAAGCCCACAGCCTACGACCCCCCCCCCTCACCCCCCTGCTTGTCCTCGACAGCCAGCTGTCACACACCCAGAGCCCTCCGAACACGCGCCGGCAGGTGCACAGAGCCTCCTGTGTCCACGCTGGCAAGGCCGGGAGTGGCCACTGTGCCCCGGACGTGCTCTCACTGCCACCTCCTTTCGAACGGGAAGAAATCGGGGCTCAGTCGAGTGAACACAACGAGGCCTGAATGTGGCAGATGAGGAGGAGGAATCGAGCGTTTCCATCTCAATCACACCTTGTGGTGATCAGCAACCCGGTCAGATGGCCGCTGCCGGGCCTGAAACCTCCTTCCTCTCCCGAGAGCTCACAACCCGCGTCCGAGAGGGAGGAGGGATGGACGGCACACACACCTGCGTCTGCCCAGGGCCAGCTTCCGCTCCGACACACGGCGACGGAGGGGTCAGGATGCACCCTGCGGACCCGGCCGCGTGCGAGCAAGCTTTCCAGGACCAGCACGGGCCACGGCCACGGCCAGACCGACCAGCCCAGGCGGGACAAGTGACAAACAGCAAGGACAGGGAATGCCGGCTTGGCTCCTGCTCTCCCTGCGGGAGGAGAAGAAAACGGGAAAGAGGAGGGCACCCTCACATCCCTAACCCCAGGGACCGGGCCCAGAGGAAGACCCAGAGCCGGGTCTGAGCACAGGCGGGAGCACGCTGAGCGCCTGGGGGGAGGAGCTGACCCCAGCCGGACGGTCCACGCCACCAGCTGCGTCTGCCCCACCTCTGACCCCAAGCGAACTGCCCTGTGACCTTCCGGGGCACCCCCCCACCCCAGCAACCCAAAGCTGACGCATCCCCGAGGACCGGTGCTCTCCGCACCGCCCCCCCACCTCCCTCTGCTCGGCCAGGCAGTCTCCCCCATCGCCCTCTCCTCTTGCCCGAGCCTGACCTCCGCCCCTGCTTCCCTTCACCTGAGAAGGACCCAAAACCCCTTTTATGGGTTGTCTTTTCCAACCCGGGCAGAAAGCACCAGATTCTGCAAGATTCTTGGGCCTGACCCTCAACTCACTGTCCCCAAGTGTAAACGTCACACAGCCCGGACTTTTCTAACTCACGCGCTGCTGAGTAACAAAGCCACATTCAAAGTCTACTCATGTGTTTGTCTTTTAAGCCCCGAACTCGAATCTCATGTTCAGAATTCCCATGGCACTCGATGAAAACGCGAGCAGGTGAACTGCTCTCCTCTTCCCGGGGCTCTTTCCTAACCGCTGCGGTCACCACGGGTCTGCATGGACTTCAACATGCACACTCCACGACCGACAGAGACCACCGCAGTCAGTGCGACTCAGCTCCGTCCACCCAGAAGATTCCATAAGCACCCAAGGCAAAAGGGAGACGCAGCCACGGAGAACATTTCCAAAGCCACTGGTGGAAAGTTCTAGAGCAGGATTCTTGGCCCGAGCCTCACAGCTCTCGCCCCACGCGGAGTCTATCCCGGCTGGTTGCAGCTTCCTGGTGTTTGAGTTCTGTTTCCAACAAGACCAACTGTGTGGAACCGACTTGAAAGGTATCCCCCCAAACCGTGAAGGCACAGGACACCCGTTTTTAACAAAAACTTGCGAAAACTATGTTTTTAGTTTACACAGAGCCAGAAACTATAGAACCTAGCTTTGTAGAAAACAACAGTAGAGAGGTTTTCTTGGTAAATGATTTTAAACAACATCCCATGATGAATACGGGGGCTCGTGCGTCAGGCCACCTGTCCGCCCCTGTCCAGGTGAAGTCCAGCTGCTCTCGTGGATCCAAACTCGTCCAGGTGAGAACGAGGATGGTCACCCCTCCAGGTGCGGCAGGCCAGGCCCAGCTCATTCCGAACGTCCACCCCCTTTCTACGGCCAAAGGGTCTGCTTTCAACTCTAAATACGGGGCCGCCCTCCTCGGAACCCTGTACCCAGTGCCCCGGGGGAGGCCTCTCAAGGGGGAAGGACAAGATCACCCATCTGTCAGCCATACCGCCACCCTCTACAAAACCACAACGCAGGCGCTGGCCTGAGGCCAAAACCAAAGCCACGTGTGCCCTTCTGAAGGGTCAGGGCCCGCCAGGGGGCAACATGGCCCCACCGTGAGGGGACAACGGGGCCAGGCCGACGAGCCCCACCGACGCTCCTCTGGCAGAGGGGTCACGACCGGCACAGGAGCCAGTGGGCACAGAGCTGCCTCTACCCCGCGGCTCACCCGGTCCCTCCCCCTGCCCAGCCCCCAGTGAAAGCCCAAATATTTCAGAACTGGAAACTGTTGAGAAATGCTAAAATGATGTTCTTTCGGGTAACTTACGCAAGTCAAGAAAGACCCAAATTGCACTTTTCTTCTCACGGATGGTGCCGACGGTCGAAACGATATCCCTCGGCCGGAGCAGACTCATCCCACGGCACGACGCACGCGCGGGCCAGATCCCCCCAAATCTGCTAGGAAAGGGTTAAAAAGCCCACCTCCCCAGGAGCTACAGCTGTCGAGGCCGCACTCGTGCAAACTGGTGTGCCAAATCCACGCCCACCAGGACCCACATAACATCAGAAGATGTAAGAACACCCACCACCACAGACATCCCACCTTGTGGCTCTCACGCCTCAAGCCCCGTGGCCCCTGGAGAGTTCAAGGAAAGCCCAACCGAGAACAGAAAGTCACACCCGCATCCCGCCAGGGCCACCAGGCCGCGTGAGTGTGACCTCGACAAAGGTGCTGGCCAGCTGACACGCACGGACCACGACGGGCCGTGACACAGAGGCCGGAAAGCGGAACAGGGCACAGTGGGAAGCTCCCCACATCCCGCCATCTTCCTCTCCAGCACGGCCGGGCCGGGCCGGTCCCTGCAGCCGCGCAGGACACGCGGTCTCCAGCTCCGGGCGGTGTCCCCTGCCAGGCGCTGCTGCTCCATCACACCCGGGACGCTCCCCACCCTTCTGAGAACCACGTCCGTGCCGGCCACGGGGAGGCTGTCCTGTGTCCCTCACCTGCCCGTGTGGACACGGTCCCGCCTACCTTTGCACCCCAATTCTATGAGAAACAATGTTGTACAAAATGCCCCTGATGTCCGGGGAGTAGCAGAGGGGACCGTATCACCACGTAAGAGCGGACAACTTGCTCCCAACGAAAATCTCTGCTGCCCAGGTCTCCAGTTCGCCCAACACCATTTCAAACGTTCTAAAAACTCGTTCTGTCTACTAGTACCTAAGAAAGAAATCCACTAACCCTGCCTTGCTCCCTTTCCCCGGTCCTGTCTGGGAGACTAACATACAGCAGCCGGTGCCGTGTGGCTGCACGCGGGTGACCCAGGATGGAAAGCGCCCGTGCCCTCGCACGGCCACAGGGCGAACGCAGCGTTCCGGCAGGGACAGCTGGGGCCACGCGGCTTCTCGAGCAGGAAGGAGCCAAAGGGAGAACAAAAGAACGGCAGGCGGGTTTGCGTTCTGTATGTCAGACCATGGTGGGGAGATGGGGCTTTATGGGTCAGCCAGTCAGCCCCCGGTTTGGGTCACGTGAACGTGAACATGAGACACATCGAGAATTCTGCACCCAAGACTGTTCAATACCGAGCGGAGGGTTTCCGCTACCTGAACCTTCACCCTAAGAGGCGTGAGCGGGCGAGAAAGGACTCCCCATACAGCGCCTAGAAAACCTCAGTTAGGTGAGAACAGACCCCATGCGATTCTCTGGGGATTCTCAACAGCTGTAGAATCCCACGTAGAATCCCAACAGCATCTCACAGATCCCACGGAACCAACGCGTCAATGAGAAACAAGACGCTAATAAAAGCCCAGTTTCTACAAAGGATTTCCTAGGAAAACGCATAGACATCTTGAAAGGAGGAAGCTTTGGCCATGATTGCGAACGGAACACATTAGAATCTTCAGCTCTTCAAACGCAAGGTTTCCTCTTGGCTTCAGACCTCAACAACCGGGTCTTAAGAAGCAAGCTTCTAAAACATGGCCTAAGAGTTGAAAATTTTAAAAAGTGAACAACCAGCCACCCACCGCAAAAGGTCCCCAGAAAAACTCTGAGGACGAGGGCTTACCAATGAAAAAGGACCCCTGAACAAACACAGGAAGCACGGAGTGCCACGTGGCCATGGCAGGTAGCTGGTTTTGCTCAGAAAACACACTCCCCCCATCAATGATGACCAAATACTTAACATCAAGGGGCTTAAACCAATTTTGCAGATTTCTTTACAAATGCTATTTGAAATGGAACTGTTAGATACAAGACATCTATGTATTTTATTTTAAAAATCGTTATCACTTTTCTGGGGTGCCTGGGTGGCTCAGTCGGTGAAGCATCCGACCCTCGATTTCAGCTCAGGTCATGATCTCATGGTTTGTGGGTCTGAGCCCCGAGTCCGGCTCTGTGCTGACAGCTCGGAGCCTGCTTGGGATGCTGTCTCTCTCCCTCTCTGCCCTTCCCCTGTTTACTCTCTGTCTCTCTCAGGATAAATAAATAAACTTAAAAAAAAAAATCATTAAAAAAATGTCACACAACTTTTTAACAACCCTCGCCTACTACCTTTCCGAAGGATACCGTTTAGTAAGTGAGAAAATGGTTGTGACTTTGAACATTGTTTTCCACGATACAATCCCCGAAGCTCTGAAGGTGCATTTCAGCATGGAATGTTCCAGGTCCCAGTCAGGAAGGATCACAGCATTCAAGAGCAGAGGCAGGAGCACTGGGCGGAGGAGGGGGTGACAAGGACCGAGGGTGGCAGGGGGCCCGAAGTCCAACAGGACAGAGGCCCCCGTACAACGTCTGGGTTTATGACTCTGCAAGACGACCCAGAGCCGGAACCCAAGCCGGCCCTCCTGGAGAGCAGCTGCGCCCTGAGAGGGCCACTCTCCCTTCGGCCAGCGCCCTGGATCCGTGAGAGGCAGAATCTCTCTCCTCCATTTGTTTTGTAGAAAGGGGAAGGAAGGGAGGGGCAAATGTGGAAGAGAAGGTTTCCTTTCATCATACACTGCTTATCACTCATTAAAAGCCAATATTCCCAATATCTTACTAAGTGGCTAAAAGCAGACCAATTTAAAAACACAAAGCCAGAGATGCTTCCAGAAGCTCGAAGTTTAGATCTGAATTTTTCTTAATCGTTATTTTCCTAAAAGTCACTATTTTATATCTTGTCCTCAAAAAATAAGTAAATAAAAGGTTCCTTGTTTTTATTGTTTGTTTGTTGAGAGAGAGAGAGAGAAAGAGAGAGAGAGCATGAGCAGGGGAGGGGCAGAGAGAGGGAAAGGGAGAATCCAGCAGGGAGCCCAACATGGGGTTCCACCCCATGACCCTGGGATCATGACCCGAGCTGAAATCAAAAGTTATTTAACTGACTGAGCCACCCAGGCGCCCTCCAAATACAAGGCTCTTAAGTGGAAGTAAAATAAAAAGTTTCAACCCAAATCTCCCCAAGTACCCTGGTCCGCCAGTCACCTGGCCAGTCTTCCAGCCCCAGGCTCTAAGGACGGGGCAAAGACAAGCCCAGAAAAAGTTCAGAAATACACGCAAGGCACATCGCAAACAGCACCAAAGCCTGGCTCGACCGTGGCAAAACCCCGTTCATTTATCAATGTTTTTTTTTTTTATTTATTTTTGGGACAGAGAGAGACAGAGCATGAACGGGGGAGGGGCAGAGAGAGAGGGAGACACAGAATCTGAAGCAGGCTCCAGGCTCCGAGCCATCAGCCCAGAGCCCGACGCGGGGCTCGAACTCACGGACCGCGAGATCGTGACCTGGCTGAAGTCGGACGCTTAACCGACTGCGCCACCCAGGCGCCCCAAAACCCCGTTCATTTAAACCAATGGAACACAAAGCGTGTGTCCCAGGAGGGGGCACGGTGCTTAGGGGCAAGAGACCAGGAGCCACGATCCGTTCTCCACACATGTGGGGTCTCAGATCCCAGGGAACTGGGACTGTGTCGCCCCCCCACCCCAGAGCCCATACCCCAAGCCCATCTCTCTGTTCCCAGTCTCCTCCCTGCGCCACACCAAGATCTCACCTCCAGGCCCCTAGGCCCAGCTCCATGTGCCCCACCTGGGCAGGTGAGCTCCTCTGTCCCGACCTCGCGCACCCCTTCTGGCGGCCTCCGTGCCCCCACCCACCCCCTCTCACCACAGGGACCGCACGACACGGCCCACGAGCTCCACGGAAGCCAGCAGCCTCCACTCCTGACCCGGTCCAGTGCGCACCACGTCTGCCAGCACGGGGCGTACGTCCGTCCCTCAAGGACAGAGGACCCATCCCGGTTCCAGGCTGGCCTCCGATCAGCTGCCTGACATCAGGCTAAGCACCGGACAGCAGTAGATAACCAGTTTCCTCATCTACGAAACAGGAATAACGGCGTTCTGGCCCACTCCACGGGGCTGTCACGCAAAACGAACGTGAGAGCTGCAAAGCACAATTCAGAATGAAGACGCCGCTTGTGTCGGCCTCCGAAAAGCACGTCGGGTTTTGACCTGGAGTACGCGAGGGACCAACGTGGGTCTGTCGCCATGGTAAGTTCTACACGTGAACCAGAGCCGGATCCGTGGCGCCACACAGCTCCGCACCTGTCCACGCCGGACCTGCCCCCGCCACCGGGCGCATCAATCACGGCCCTTCTGTTCCGCCGCCGAGCTGCACTCAATGGCTTCTAATCATTCTCGCGCTGGGTTTTCTGTGTCAAATACATAGCGCGGGGTTCATTCTTAAATTTCAATATCATTAATCATCCAACATTCAGCATCTCAGAACTCAGAAATTTGCATTTCTACAATGGTGGCTTTGAAAAAAAGGACATAAATGCAAATGTTCCACATACTGTATAAGAATTTTCAGAGAATTGCCAAAACAAACCATCAATGCTCCATTGACAGTGAATTTTCCGAGCTCTTCATGACGACTGAGTATCCGTGATTTTTAAAAGACAAAACACAATTTGAGGATTTAAAGAAAAAAAAAAAAAAGTAGGTTGAAAAAGAAGTCGTTATGTCTCCATCATTTCCAGAACAAACCTTGACTGATTGAGATCCCAGATAATGATAGCAGGGGACCAGGGATGGTGGTGGTTCACGAGCTGCAAACGTTCGCACTGGGCGCTCCGGGAAGGCCTGGGAGACGCAGACGGGAGACGGACCGGCCATTCTGAACGCCTTCTTTGAGAAAGCAGAGGAGTACGGAGTACAAGAGGCACAAGCATCTCCCATCCAAAAATCAGTTGGAAGGACTGAGGCGTTTCCTGGCCCCCGTCTCTGGAACACCTGCATTCGGCCCTCGTCAGGAACCGGTTTACCCCCCACACCGCACCCAGCCCCGGGTCCTGCCCCCGGCCCAGAACTCCCCCAGGTCCACCAGCCGCTGTGGACTCTCTCACACCTTCCCCGAAGGTCACGAGGAAGCTCTTCTCCAGCTGTCACCGGCTGCTCCTGTGGCCCAGTCCCCTGACCTGAGCGGCAGGACTCCCCGTCGGCCGGCTGTGCCCACTGGCTGCACAGCAGCGCTCCTGAAAGCCTAGGCCTGGGCTTCCCCGGGCCTCGTTCAAGGCCGCTCCCGGCTGCCGACCTCCCCATCTGCTTGTCGCGGCCCAAGGCCTCGTGCAGGGTCCACGGCCCACCTGTCACCACCTGTCACCAGCAGCTCCGAATCCGTGCCTTCCCCGGGTTAATCACACGTCCTCAAAATTCATTTCCTCCCCTTAAAACTTCGCAATGTCCCTGAGACGTGCAATCACTGCAAAGCATGATGTAAGTGACATACAAATGTTCCTTTCTGAGATAATTTCTGTATTAAAATATAACAACCTTGGCAGCCAAACTGGCCGAAACAAACAGAGTCAGGATCAAACGAAGGAAGCCCGAGTGTGCGGATGAAGGAAGCCCAGAGCCCCAGCTCGGACCAGCCAGAGGCAGAGCCTTGTCCCGGGAGACTTTCAGGATTAAAACTTTATGACAGTTCGAAGAAATGAGACTATGTTGAAACTCACCAATCACTAAGTTATTGTCAACACAGACTTTTTGGCTGCTTTTATGCGGATGGGGCATTTCACACTGAACAAAATATTAAGAAATCAAAGAACGGTCCAAACTAAAGCGCTGATCTGACGTACACGAGTTTTCCTCAAAATAGTTATTCTGTTTTTAACTCAACACTATATACCCTTTTCAAAGATACAGAGAGAGATAGGGCACTTGAATTACTCACTTCCAGTCCTGCTCAACCAGTTTTCCATCAAGGGCATGGTCTGGAGGGACGCAGGTCCCAGGGACTCCACTGCGGGCTCCCTGAGATTTACCAGGAGGGCAGAGGAAAAAGGGCGCCTTTGCTTGTCCTGACGGGAGGACCCCACGTGTGTCCATCCTCCATCAGTGTCGGGCCGGGGACTCACCTCCAAAGCGCACGCCCTGTGTCCTAATAAGCCCATCCTGGCCTGTTTCGGCACGTCCCCGACAGGGAAGGGTTTGGGGCGCCGGCTGAGGCAAGACGCAGGATATTTCTGTACCTGTTCTGTTCTTCTCGCTATCAAAGAGGAGTCCTTGTAGCTGGATTGCCCAGGCCCTTTCCCCAGGCTGCTCACATCATTAGGAATAGTTATTCAGGGCAATAAAACCCCAACAGCGAACAGTTTTACGTCAGAGAACCAGGGCCCGGCTCTGGCAAAGTTCAGAAAGAACAGCAATAAAATCGTAATGCATACCTCACCCGGCACCAGAGGGAGTTTTAAAGAAACACAGGGGAGAGAAAAATCATACACATCAGACAAAAAGGTCATTTTATCATCAGGGCAAAGCCAACTCACACTGCCAAGTATGAAGAGGGGGAACGAAGGCAGCTGGGCTGTCCCCGGGCCACAGGGGAGCACGGCAGGGCGGGGACGGCCAGGAGACAAGGGAGACTGCGCACTGGGCGGCCAGAAACAGGTCTCGGCCCCTTGTGTTCGGGAAAAGCGACAGAGAACTCCTAGAAGTTTCCCACTCAAGATAGCAAACTGAACAACCATTATTCCCTACCTCGCGTAAATCCACTCAAATTGACATAAATGGAAACATGAAAGCATTCACAGTAAAGCTGGGTAATGAGAAAATGGCAGCATAAAGTAATAAGGAGCTCGGGGTACTTGCTAGAAAATCCCAATCCCGCGGGATCAAGGGGACGGGACAACAATCCCATCCGAGGCGGGAAGGAGAGTCACAGCTCAGCCCGACTCATAGGCCGGCGCGGTGCCGGGAGGTGGCGGCAGGGCGGCCGAGGGGCGTCCGGTGTGCCGGGCCGTGCAGGGCTGCTCTGGGAAAGGGGCAGAGGCCTGAGGAGACCCGGGCTAGAAGGGGGAACATCCCCGGGGCTTCAGCCCCCCCCCCCCACACACACACACCACCGACACCAGAACCGACACGGGAGGGACCAGGGAGGTCTGGGCTCGCCCGGTGGCCCTGCCCACACCATCCTTGACCCTCTGAGAGGGACAGAGATGACAGGGGTCAGTGGGCGACAGGGCACACACGATCAGACAGGGCAACGACTATAATAAACATCAGTGGACGAATTCTCCAGATAAAAGGCAAAGGCTCTCGGAAGGAGAACTCTGCCACTTGGTGAGACAAACCTGGAAGGTTAAGATAAGTGTGTAGAGACATGTCTGTCAGCTAAAGAAGCCAGGGCAGAACCGCTTTTAAAAGATATAATAAACTTTTAGGGGCACCTGGGTGGCTCAGTCGGTCGAGTGTCCAACTTGGACTCAGGTCATGATCTTCTGGTTCGTGAGTTCGAGCCCCACATCGGGCTCTGTGCTGACAGCTCAGAGCCTGGAGCCTGCTTCGGATTCTGTGTCTGTCTGTCTCTCTCTCTTCCCCCCCTCACTCACATTCTGTCTCTCTCTCTCTCTCTCAAAAATGAATAAACGTTCAAAAAAATTAAAGGCATAATAAACTTTTAGGCAAAGAAACATTAAACAAAGAAAAGTACCATATATTCTATTCCAAGAACTGAATTACCAAGAGCTAGCCGTTAATGTTTACGCACAGAAAAACACACCAAAATACGTAAAGCACAAATGGATCAGCAGTGCAAAAAGAATACTGCAAACTACAATTGTAATAGACAACTTCACATCTTTGTAGAAATCGAGCACCAAAGAGTGAAGCTATGCTGCTTTAAATCACTCGATGAAGGTAACATTCATAGATAAACAACACATAAAGACTACGTACACTCCTGTATATAAGTATATAATACGCACGCATGAGAAAACTTTATACACATACGAACTTCTTTAGACACAAAAACAGGAACAAAAGAGCATTTTTGCCCTTCAAGTGCGTGGGTGGCACGGACCAGATCAGGTCATGTCTATACCAAAACGTGCACCCCCATGTACACAGGGATGTACATTCAAACAATCATTTCCCCTAGCATAGTGGCAACAGTGAAATGGACTAAATCCACCGAGTGCCGGGGCAGATGAAGAAAGGAACACCCTGTGTGCTCCTAAACTGTAATTAAGAAGGTAAGTTAAGACCGTGTCTGGACCAGCGTCTGAAGCTCATGCCCCCAACCTCGCAATTCTACTTCGTGGAACTGATCCACAGGAGACGACTTGCAGAAGCGTCCGTACAAAACAATTACGTGATGCCAATTTGGGGCTGTTATAAATAGTGCTACAGCCGCATGGATGTCCACCTATAAGCTATCGAAAATAAGATTTATGCACATACCAACATCAGAAGATGCTCGTAACATATTAAAATTGAAAAGAGAACACAGAACCCCACATACGGAATGATTACACTCTTGTAAAATGTTTGCACCCACACCCCTCTATGTTTATACACAGGAACAAGGCACACCCCCAACTCAACAGCGGTGGCTCGAGGAGTGGGAGGGGGAGCTGGGCACCGCTCGCGTCTACCTTACACACTTCGATGCAGACTGCTTAATTTTGCTTTACGCTTTACAGCAATCAATACGCGAACAATTTAAATCAATAAAGCTTTCCCATCTAAATATAACCGGGAATCCTGCTCTTTGAGGCTTCTGGCAACTCCAATCAGAGCCAGAGGAAGGTGTGAGAATGTTCTGGAGCGATCCCAAAGGGGAAGACCCAGACCCTGACCCTCCACGTCCACTCTACTGGGCCAAGCCCCGGGGCACACTAAGAGAGACGTGGGCGCCACAGGGACACTTAGCATCCGTCCGGGCGAGCCCCACCTCGTCTCTCACACGGATGCAAGACAGAACTGATCTCTAAGTGCCCTTAAAGACCACGTTGCACCGGAAGAGGCAGCAGGCTGGGCAGCAGACAGTGCTGGCTCTGGAGGGGGGTCGGTCCCGGCGGACAGGACGGGACAGTACCACGGGCTCTACGCGGGAACACACAGTGTGGCTCCTCCACAAGGGCGGAAGGAGAAGTCCTGAGTGCACGTGCCCGTGACACTTTGCCGCTGACTAGCTCTGTGACCTCGGGCAAGTCACTTCTTCCCTCCGGGTCTGAGATTTGTAGGGCCCTGTGAAAACTTTGTACAAGGCAGATGCTCCGTGCAGTGCCTAATACAAAGCACGGACCCAGGAGCGAGTCCCGTGGCCACCGAGACAGGTGCGGATCGGGTGCCGCACCTCAGACCCAGCCCAGGTGCCCCATCACAGAGGCACTCCCGCCCCACCAAGTCCCCTCAAAACCAAAGAAACCGGATGAGGAATTAACTCTCCAAATCACAGACCGGCCTAAATGGCACCTTGCTAACCACGAGCCTCCTCTCCTCGCATCAATGGAAACCACACGCCATTTTGGCTGCGTGCAAATCAAAACCAAAGGCACGACCCCAAACCGCTGAGGGTGAAGAACCCACCACCTACTCTGCACTGGGCGGTCACAAACCAACAGTGGCCATGCATCGAGCCAGCAGCGGCCACGCGGTCTCACCTCGAAAGGACGGCCCTGCCATCTGCCAAGAGACAAAGGGCCGCGTCTTACCTGGATGGCTTTGGGAGCTCATTGCTAGCAACGTCCACTCCTTTAAGCGGTCCACAACGGCTCACAACTTCCACGTAAACAACAGCTCCAAAGAGCCCCCGAGTTCCACGGACACATACACGGACAGCAGCAGGGAGTGCTGGCGCACGGCCACGAGAGCTCCCAGTCTTGCTGACCACGCGTCGTAGGCCAGGTCATCCAAGAGGCGGGCTCTCAGGAGGTGACCTGTGTGGTTAGAGAAGGAAAAGCAGCGTCAGTGGGGGTGTGAAGGCTCTCGTCCGACAGCAACAACTGAGGAAAACAACTGAGTTGTCCCCGCGGATTTTACTACCGATGGTAAACGGTCTGCCGTGGGATCGGCTCTCCAGATACAAACCACCTGGGGGTTTTGTGAGTAAATAGGTGTGAAAACACGTTGTAGAGCAGCGGCGCTAAGCCTTGGCAGGATCGACGCGAAACATTTTAGAAGAAAAATCTACACAAGCCTGTTCCCACCATGCGGTTTTTCATTTGTGCGTACTTCCACCTGGCCCATCGCACAGACGTCCATATCCACACACGCCGTATCCGTTCAGCCGTCCGTATCCAGAGACCACGTCCGTACAGACACCGTATCCACACAGACGTCCATATCCATACAGACATCTGTATCTGTACAGCCACCATATCTGTACAGACACCATATCTGCACACATATCCGTATCTGTGCAGATATTCGTATCTGCGCCGACACCATATCTGCACCACTGTCTATAACCACATAAACACCATTATCTGTACAGACACCGTATCCACAGACATCCACATCTGCACAGACATTTGCATCCATATAGACACTCATATCCACACAGCAGTCCGTATCTGCACAAACACTGTATCTATACAGACATTCGTATCTGTACAGATGCAGCATGCGTATAGCCACGGTATCCGAACAGATGTCCATATCCGCACAGACATTTGTATCCGTACAGACACCTGTATCTGCACAGCAGTCCATATCTGCACAAACACTGTATCCATACAGACATTCTCATCTGTACAGATGTCCACATCCATACAGACACCGTATCCGTACAGCCGTCTGTATCCACACAGACACCATATCCGTACAGACGCTGTCTCCATATAGCCAAGGTATTCACATAGACATCGTATCCGCACAGATGTCCGTATCCATACAGACATCCATATCCACACAGACACCATACCTGTGCAGACATTCGTATCTGCAGAGACGCCATATCCGCACAGCCATCTGTATCCACACAGACACCGTATCCGTACAGACATTCGTATCCGTACAGACACTGTATCCATACAGCCACCCATATCCTCACAGGCACCGTATCCGTACAGACTTATGTATCTACATAGATGTCCGTATCCGTACAGACACCATATCTGCACACCCATCAGTATCTGCACAGACATTTGTATCTGTACAGACACCATATCCACATAGCCATCTGTATGCACACAGATACCGTATCGGTACTCAGTTTCCACACAGCCATCCATATCCACACAGGCACCATACATCCATACAGACATATGTATCCACACAGATGTCCATATTCGTACAGACGTCCATATCTGCACAGACATTTGTATCCATACAGACACCAGTATCCGCACGGCGGCCCGTATCTGCAAAAACACTGTACCCGTACAGACATTCGTATCTGTACAGATACTGTACCCGTATAGCCATGGTATCCATACAGATGTCCATATCCGCACAGACATCTGTACCCGCACAGCGGTCCATATGTGCACAAACACCATATCCGTACATCCATATCCGTGCTCCACATTCCCCAGTCCTCGCTCAGCTTCCTCACCTGACGCTGCACCTTCAGTACCTCCCCAAGTTTCCGCCTTCGTCACGGCCACCTTCTCAGCTGATTTCCATTTTCTGATTATAAAAGTAGTAACACACTCCCCACAGCGGAGTATTTCAAGTTATCCATGATGCTGCCACAGAGGCCAACACATGGTAAGGTTCGGACCTGTTTCCTTGCTGTTCTTATTTGCCCTCTGCCCACACAGACTGCTAGCTCTGTGGTTGTGTGTCTTATTCTCTGTACTGACGTTACAGCCAGGAATGGTGCGACTCTCTCTCTCGGTCACACAGCTTTGAAGGCTGCTTCCTAGTCCATATACGGCCGGGGCTACCCCTCCTCACAACTAGGCTGGCACGTGTTACAAGCCACACTCATCAAATCCTCTCCCCAAGCCCAGTCTCCGCCATGAAACACAGCCACTTGATAGAAGGGCCCGGAGACAATTACAAGAACTCCTACCACCCACTGTTGGCTTCTGGGGTGGCATCACGGATGATGTCTTTAATACTCGCCTGTGATGGCATCATCAGAAAACGGAAACAAACTGGAGCGTCCAGCTCTTGATTTCAGCTCAGGTCATGATCTCGGTTCACGAGATCAGCCCCGCATCGGGCTCTGAGCTGATAGCACAGACCCTGTCGGGACTCTCTCTCTCCCTCTCTGCCTCTCTCCCTCTCGAAATAAATAAACAAACTTAAAAAAGAAAAAGAAAGTGGAGACAAACTCAGAACGTGGTAACCATGGCAAGTCTCCTACTGACCCTGCCTCAAGGCCCCTCTGAGGCCTCTGTCATCTCTCCCTTTCGTGATGTGACAGTTTCCCGCTCTTGATTAAATTATTCAAGGATCCTTTCTTTGCCCATTGCTTATAATCAAAGAATCTTAACCAGTCTGTCACAAGAAGTACCACTCTCCCAAGGGTAGCCGTTTTGGCGGTTTCCATTACGCGTTATCCATAACTCTAGGATTGATAGCCTCACAATTATCGTTCTGTATCTGGTTGTTTCCTTAGAAAACACAGTAAATTATTTACCTCAGGTTCAAACTTTTCATTCATCTCTTGACCAGAAGGAAACACCGTTGTCTGGAAGACAACGTAAATGGTTTGTCTGGCAAATCTCCAATGGCTCGGTATCCTTCGCACACAAGTCACAACTCGGCTGGGTATAAAAGTCTTAGAGCACACCTCTTCTCCCTTGAAACCTTCAGACCCTGCCCCACCCTCAGCCCTGCCCAAAACCCCACGTCCTGCTTAAGGACACTTCCTTCCCTTTGGGGACTGAGTTTCAGTGAAGATGCTGTTGCCATTTTTCTGCTGTCTGGATTCCACTACAACATTTTCCTTTCATCTTGAAATCCAAAAAGGCACATGGTAAGAGTCCCACTTCATTTATTTTGCTCCAAACCTGAACCTCTCAATACACGCAGGTCTCTTTCCTGCTCAGAATGCTCTTCAATTGGGCTTGGGTTACTGTTTTTGTTAAACTTGTTCTGGCTTCCTCGGAGACCCCGATCCTGTGAGGCTGGCATCGCCCTCGTCTCTGGCCTCTCCCACCACCGGCACATGTGCTGTTTACTCTGCATTCCTGGGCATCTTCTCAAGTATGTTCTCCACGGCAGGGCTATTTTCCACCCTATCACTTGGATTCCTTATGGCCTCTGATACAGGTTTTAACTGAGCCCCAGACTCCCTGTTCTCGGCCGCGTGCCTCTGCGACTCATTCCTTTATCTTTCCTGCCCAGCAGACAGCCTGCTCCTCACTGGGTGTCCCGCCTGCAGAGCCACGTCTTCTCCCCACCACGGTCTCGTCAAGTTTGTTTTTCTTTTTCTGATTTTGACTGTGAATCATTTTCAGAGGCATATTCCTCTTCTACATGCCAGGGTACCTCCCTATTCACCATATTCTGGGAGACCCCATGTGGGGATTTTCTGTTTATTTATCCTCAGATGAGAATAGCTCTAGTCCAGACCCCGAGTTTGGCCAAAAGGCCGTGCGTACTTGCTCCTACCCCATCCTGCGTCTACTGCTTCTCAGAGCCAAAATCTGCTTCTTGGAGCTACACCTCTGGCAGCAGAAATACACGGTCCCCAGCCCAGTGCCCGGTGCCCAGCAGGCTCTGGCCTAGGGCGGTCTTGCCCGACTGAGATGCACTCTCTCTTCGCAACTGCAGATTAAACAGAAGGCAGGTATTTCTGCCACAGTACAATGTATAAGTTCTAGAAGAACCTCACACTCTGCAAAACTATACTGAAAACACCAGGACTCGTGAAAGAAAAAAAAAAAAAAGATTGGAGTGGACTATTCAAAACTGCAGTTTGATAACCAGGCCACTGCAGAAATCAATAATGACACCAATAAAAACATTACCACAGGTTTTGTAAAAAGGCATATAAAGCTCCTAATAAATAAAAGGTGCTGCAAGTGTAGAATTTTCTCTTTTAAAAAAAGGTGGCAACGGCTTTATGAGGGAGAATAAAAGGTAGAATTGAAGCCTCTGATTTATGGAATCGGGGACAAAAATGCAATCATGGGGAAAACCGGGGCACTTGGGGGGGCTCAGTCAGTTGAGCGTCTGACTTCGGCTCAGGTCACGATCTCGCGGTTCATGGGTTTGAGCCACACGTCGGGCTCTGTGCTGACGGCTCAGAGCCTGCTTCGGATTGTCTCCCTCTCTCTCAGCCCCTCCCCTACTCATGCTATGTGTCTGTCTCTCTCTCAAAAATAAATAAGCTTTAAAAAAAATAACGGGGAAAACCACGCGACAGAGCACGTGGCCAAAACGGGCAGGAGGCAGGGCCAAGGAGGGAACGCGTGCATACCACGAGGGCCACGACCCTCCTCCGTGGACCATCACGCTCAGCAGGAGGGTCCCTCACATTCCAATACTGTTCCTTGATGACAGAAATCATCAACATACAGAAAAACCTAAGTATGTCTTGACCCAGCTCAACTTGTGCACCACGGATCTCTTTCTCCCAGGAACCAGCAGCACTCGGGCCTTGTCACGGGACAGAGTGTGCACCAAGTGGGTCCAGTTCCTAGGGCTGCCACAGCACCGCGCCACTGACCACGTGGCTTAAAACAACAGAAATTTATTGTTCACAGTTCTGGACGCATGAAAGTTCCACAAGTCTGCAGTCAAGGCGTCGGCAAGGCCATCCTCCCTCTGAAACCCGAAGGGAAAGTCTTCCTTGCCTCTCCCGGCTTCTGGTGGTTGGTTGCTGGCAATCGCTGACACTCCTTGGCACCCTGCCTTTGCCACCACATGGCTTCTCCCTGTGTCTCTGCCTTCACACGGCCACGTTCTTGTACGAACAGCAGTCATACTGGATGAGGGGCTCAACCCACCCAGTATGACTTCATCTGCACGAATGACATCTGCAACAACCCTATGTCCAAATGAGGTCGCATTCTGAGGTCCTGGGGGCCGGGACCCCCACATATCTTCTCGGGGAGGGGTCCCACGATGACACCATTCAGCCCGTCACAGCCGGTAGGCACCGCCCATGGGCTCTTCCTGACTGCTCCCACACCAGCCCATCCAACGCTGTATGAACGAAGGTTCCAGAAGACAATGTGCCCCCATCACTTCACAATGCCCTCATCAGACCCAGACCACGATCTATGTAGACCACCTCTTCCTGGAGGCCACCAGTACCAACGAGAGATATATCTGAGGCAGAGGCATAGGTAGCACAGGGACAGTTGTCCAGTGTTCTGGAGGGTTTCCTTTGCACTCTCAGGTGAGCCACCGACCGCATCACCAGCCAGGTGCCTCTGGCTTCGGCCGCACCGAGCTTATCAGCACACTCTGTGCCCCAGGTCTCTAGCTGAAGCCAGAGAGGCCTTACCAGAAACTTCCGGTCAGCTGTTGGTCCACAGGACAGCATGATGGCCAAGAGCACGGGCTTGTGAGAACCAAGACTGCCAGAGTCCTGGGCTCGGGGTCTGATGATCAGACCACCATCGTAATATGTGACCCTGAGTGAGTTACTTGACCTCTCTGTGCCCCACGTCCTAACCCATAGGAATGGAAATGACGACGGGAAAGCAGCACCGTCATAGAAGCAGGACTGACATAGCTTGGAGAGCGGAAGGGCACGCGCTTTGAACTGTAAAACAGATCCTCCCCAGGGATTACAGACCCACTATGCACTGCCGACAAGGAACTCATTTTAAGCATGAAGATATAAATAGGCTTAAAGTAAAAGACAGAAAAAGGTAAATCACGCGAATACTAGTCAAAGAAAGCTGTGACAGTTACATCGATGTCAGACAAAGTAAATTTTACAGAAGGCATATCATCGGGAAAAAGAAGATCACTTCACGATCTCGAAGAGGACATAACCGAAACATCTGGGAACCTGATCACAGAGCTTCACACGTGAAGCAAAAATTAATGAAAGTGTAGAGAGAAACGGACAGATCTACAATTCCAGTTGTAAATTCCAACTCTGCTCTTAGGAACTGTGAGAACAAACAGACCCCAAACCAGCAAGGACGGAGAGGACCGCACCACAGGAGTGTTTCTAGAACACCACCAACAGAACTCGCGTTCTCCGTGTGCCTTCTGGGAGCACTCAGAATGCTTGCCGACACAGACCGTCTTTAGGGCCATGAAACAAATCTCGATAAATTTAAAAGGACGTAAGTCAAACATACGAAGCATGTCCTCTGACTCATTCGAAGCGAGGTATCAAAAACAGAAAGATACCCAGACAACTCCCAATTATTCGGAAATCAAATGATACGCTTCATGGGTCAGAGGTCGGAGGGGAAAGTAAAGCAGACATTAGAAGGCATTTTTGAAGTGAATAAAAATGAAAATAGCACATATCAAAATCTGCGTAACTGGGAGGGGGGAACCCATAGCCCCAAATGTCTACATCAGAACAGGTGTCAACTCCATGACCTCAGGGCTCACCTTGAGAAACTATAAAAAGAAGAAATTACACCCAAAATAAGCAGGAAAAAAAGAATAACAAAGAGCAGAAATCAATTGAAAAAAAAAATACACAATGAAACTAAAACTCCTCTGAGACAATCCGATGGATAAACCTCTAGTTAACCTGGCCTGGAAAGAGAAAGAGAAAGAAAGCACAAATTAATAATATCAAGAAGGCAAGAAGCAACTAACCAGAGACCAAACAGATATTATTAAGTGGACAGTAAGGGGATATCACAGCAGCTTTACGCCAATACATTTGACAATTTAGATGAGACCCAAGCTGCCGAACTCGCTCGAGAAGGGAGAGCCCACGACCAGCGCGTCTTCACGGCCACCGGACCCGTCGGGGAGCCCGCGTGAACCACAGGAGGTAGGAACTGGGGCTCTGGGGTGCAGGCAGCTGAGAACAAAGGCACCTGTGTCAGGGGCAGGAGAGACGGACCGGGTGATCCACGCAAGCACAGGAAACTCCCAGAAGCAAACCGGGTGGCGGAGAACCTGGTGGAGACCCGGAGGCGGGAAGTAACAGGCGGTCCCCCTAAGACCCTTTTCTGAGACTCCCATCCCCAGGGGCCCCCATCTGTGGGGCCGTGTGAGTCCCCTGGGCCAGGGCAGGGCAGGACATGGCGACTGGCAGCCAGAGTGAACCTCACAGAAGAGGAGTCACTCCCCGGAGGAAAGCCGCAGGGCCATCACCAGGGGGAGGCAGGGACTGGGCAGTAAATGCCACAGAGGGCCACAGGGGAACAGGGCTCAGACGGTGGCTCCCTGCGGCCAGGACGCCAGGATCCCCCCCAGTCGCCTACCTGCCCCCCACAGGACCCCGCCGGGCGGGCTCCAGCCGGTCCGTGACGGCACACCTACTGGCCCGGCCGTGAGTTCCACGACAACCAGCAGGACGCGTCTGTCCCTTGCCACCACTGTCCCGTCGTTGCCAGGGGAGCACTGGGCGAGGAGGTCCGAGCCCCATCCACCCAGCAAGGCCACAGCGGGCTGTACGGCCCCGGGCCAGCCTCTGTGAAATTCCTGGGTTGGAGTAAGGCCACACTCACTGAAACTTCCAGGGCCCCTCACGGGACAGGCTCCACGGGGAAGAAGGCTCGGTGGCCACCGAGAGCACTTCTAGACTCACATGCGTGTGCGCACGCGCACACACACACACACACACGCACACACACACACACACACGAGGGGCTCTGAATAGCCGGGCACAAGGCTCTTGAACTTCCTACACCTTCTCTCTCTGGGGTCCCGTCCCCACACCTCCGCGGGGCTCCCTCCAACTTCCTGGGTGCCCAGATGGCAGTCCCCAGCCCTCCCACACACTGGTGCCATCACCCTGCTGTCTGACACAGTCACTTGTTCGTTTTTCCACTGTCATTCCCGGCCACTCCAGGCTGGCTGGAGGCCCCACCACGGCAGAGGGTGTGGTCCACGGCAGGCGTGCAACAAAAATGTGCTGAACTGAATCAACTCTCCAAACGTTTTCCTGCATCCACCTCAGAAATCACTGCAAAAGGGGCTGAGCTCAGAAGCCAACTGCAAGACCCACATCAAGATTAAGGATCGCGCCTGACAGGGAAGATTCCAGAAATCCACGCTCGTGGGCCGGGGGCTGAGAGGAAGACAGAGGAAGGCGAGCCCTCGGGCCGCCAGAGGAGCGAGGTTACACGAGGAACGGGCACACCTTCAGGAAGGTGGCAGGACCCAGCGGAGAAAAATCCAGGTGATCAGAACCAACTCTTGTAGAGCGGGGGACGCCATTACACTCCCACCTCAACCCCACAAGGGAGGCAAGGCCCCTGCTCCCCAGGCCAAAAGGAGCGCCCAGCAGAGCTGTGGGACGTGTACGCCCCATCTTCCCCCTTCTCCTCCCCCGCCATGGGCATCTCTTCAGGTGGAAGGTTTCTGAACAACCCAGTGCAATATTCACGATATAAAAATGGACCAGGAGCTATTTAAATAAAATAAAATTCACGCATCACATAGTTCCTTTTATCTGGACGTAAGCATCTAACGACACTTCGCTAACCAAGAGATCATTGCTTTTCTAAGAAAACACACACAGAGCACATGGTACTAAGATCTCAAAAATTACAGGTGCGTAACGTTTCTGAAACCGATTGGGGAAGAGTGGTTCGAACTGGTGTGTGTACTGACTAAAGTGTGTATTCCTTATAAAAGTAAACAAACGTTGCACATATTATGACCTGAGACACAACCGCTCTTTTGACGGCATTCTCTCCTGAGGTAGCCCACATTCTTGGGGTGCCTGGGGGGGCTCAGCCAGTTAAGCGTCCGACTTCGGCTCAGGTCATGATCTCACGGGTCGTGAGTTCGAGCCCCGCGTCGGGCTCTGTGCTGACGGCTCAGAGCCTGGAGCCTGCTTCGGAGTCTGTGTCTCCCTCTCTCTCTGCCCCTCCCCAGCTTGCTCGCTCGCTCTCTCAAAAATAAATGAATTAATTTAAAAAGTCTATGCTACCCAAAGCAATCGACACATTAAAAAAAGGGGAGAAAAAAGCCCACATTTGGAAACGTGAGCAGGAGAGAAGACTCTGTAATTCTGACCCACAGGCACCTTCAGAAAGACAGGCGCCCTGCTAACTGGACAATCTCTGACACTAAGCACATATTCATGTACGGACTTCTCTTTATTTTTACTTCTGCTCCACACAGAATAAATGAAACGAAGCGCGTCACCACAGCTTAAATGTACGCTAACGTTTCCTTCACCAAAACGTTAGAATCTAGGATGACCTATGGTTCTCTCCTGCAGCTGCCCTTAAAAACCTTAGTTGACCCGATTTCACAAAATAAGCTATAAACCTTCCAAAGAGTAAAAGTCTTAGAAACTAGAAATCCTTAAGGGAACATTCTTTTCGAAATCTTATTAAGTGGCCACAAACAAACGTGGCCGCTCGAGGAGGACGTGCTTCCCCACTCACCGCGTCCTCTGCACCCCGTCACGTGGGCAAAGGATGGCCACAGCTCAAAGTCCGGGCCCCTCCCCACCCCGGCCCCGGCCCGCCAGGTGGTGGGAGAACAGCAAGCTGTTAAGAGACCAAAAGCAGAGCCAAGAGCCACCCGGTGCGGAGCAGCCTACTGCACCCCAATGCAGGAGGGAGGGCTCAGGTCGCACCCCAGTGCAGGAGGGAGGGCTCAGGTCGCACCCCAATGCAGGAGGGAGGGCTCAGGTCGCACCCCAGTGCAGGAGGGAGGGCTCAGGCCGCACCCCAATGCAGGAGGGAGGGCTCAGGTCGCACCCCAGTGCAGGAGGGAGGGCTCAGGCCGCACCCCAATGCAGGAGGGAGGGCTCAGGTCGCACCCCAGTGCAGGAGGGAGGGCTCAGGCCGCACCCCAATGCAGGAGGGAGGGCTCAGGTCGCACCCCAATGCAGGAGGGAGGGCTCAGGTCGCACCCCAGTGCAGGAGGGAGGGCTCAGATCGCACCCCAATGCAGGAGGGAGGGCTCGCACCCCAGTGCAGGAGGGAGGGCTCAGATCGCACCCCAATGCAGGAGGGAGGGCTCAGGTCGCACCCCAATGCAGGAGGGAGGGCTCAGGTCGCACCCCAGTGCAGGAGGGAGGGCTCAGATCGCACCCCAATGCAGGAGGGAGGGCTCAGATCGCACCCCAGTGCAGGAGGGAGGGCTCAGATCGCACCCCAGTGCAGGAGGGAGGGCTCAGGTCGCACCCCAATGCAGGAGGGAGGGCTCAGGTCGCACCCCAGTGCAGGAGGGAGGGCTCAGATCGCACCCCAATGCAGGAGGGAGGGCTCAGGTCGCACCCCAATGCAGGAGGGAGGGCTCAGGTCGCACCCCAGTGCAGGAGGGAGGGCTCAGATCGCACCCCAATGCAGGAGGGAGGGCTCAGATCGCACCCCAGTGCAGGAGGGAGGGCTCAGATCGCACCCCAGTGCAGGAGGGAGGGCTCAGGTCGCACCCCAATGCAGGAGGGAGGGCTCAGGTCGCACCCCAGTGCAGGAGGGAGGGCTCAGATCGCACCCCAATGCAGGAGGGAGGGCTCAGGTCGCACCCCAGTGCAGGAGGGAGGGCTCAGATCGCACCCCAATGCAGGAGGGAGGGCTCAGATCGCACCCCAGTGCAGGAGGGAGGGCTCAGATCGCACCCCAGTGCAGGAGGGAGGGCTCAGGTCGCACCCCAATGCAGGAGGGAGGGCTCAGGTCGCACCCCAGTGCAGGAGGGAGGGCTCAGATCGCACCCCAATGCAGGAGGGAGGGCTCAGGTCGCACCCCAATGCAGGAGGGAGGGCTCAGGTCGCACCCCAGTGCAGGAGGGAGGGCTCAGGTCGCACCCCAATGCAGGAGGGAGGGCTCAGATCGCACCCCAGTGCAGGAGGGAGGGCTCAGATCGCACCCCAGTGCAGGAGGGAGGGCTCAGGTCGCACCCCAATGCAGGAGGGAGGGCTCAGGTCGCACCCCAGTGCAGGAGGGAGGGCTCAGATCGCACCCCAATGCAGGAGGGAGGGCTCAGGTCGCACCCCAGTGCAGGAGGGAGGGCTCAGATCGCACCCCAATGCAGGAGGGAGGGCTCAGATCGCACCCCAGTGCAGGAGGGAGGGCTCAGATCGCACCCCAGTGCAGGAGGGAGGGCTCAGGTCGCACCCCAATGCAGGAGGGAGGGCTCAGGTCGCACCCCAGTGCAGGAGGGAGGGCTCAGATCGCACCCCAATGCAGGAGGGAGGGCTCAGGTCGCACCCCAATGCAGGAGGGAGGGCTCAGGTCGCACCCCAGTGCAGGAGGGAGGGCTCAGATCGCACCCCAATGCAGGAGGGAGGGCTCAGATCGCACCCCAGTGCAGGAGGGAGGGCTCAGATCGCACCCCAGTGCAGGAGGGAGGGCTCAGGTCGCACCCCAATGCAGGAGGGAGGGCTCAGGTCGCACCCCAGTGCAGGAGGGAGGGCTCAGATCGCACCCCAATGCAGGAGGGAGGGCTCAGGTCGCACCCCAGTGCAGGAGGGAGGGCTCAGATCGCACCCCAGTGCAGGAGGGAGGGCTCAGGTCGCACCCCAATGCAGGAGGGAGGGCTCAGGTCGCACCCCAATGCAGGAGGGAGGGCTCAGGTCGCACCCCAATGCAGGAGGGAGGGCTCAGGTCGCACCCCAGTGCAGGAGGGAGGGCTCAGGTCGCACCCCAATGCAGGAGGGAGGGCTCAGGTCGCACCCCAATGCAGGAGGGAGGGCTCAGGTCGCACCCCAGTGCAGGAGGGAGGGCTCAGATCGCACCCCAGTGCAGGAGGGAGGGCTCAGATCGCACCCCAATGCAGGAGGGAGGGCTCAGATCGCACCCCAATGCAGGAGGGAGGGCTCAGGTCGCACCCCAATGCAGGAGGGAGGGCTCAGGTCGCACCCCAGTGCAGGAGGGAGGGCTCAGATCGCACCCCAGTGCAGGAGGGAGGGCTCAGATCGCACCCCAATGCAGGAGGGAGGGCTCAGGTCGCACCCCAATGCAGGAGGGAGGGCTCAGGTCGCACCCCAATGCAGGAGGGAGGGCTCAGGTCGCACCCCAATGCAGGAGGGAGGGCTCAGGTCGCACCCCAATGCAGGAGGGAGGGCTCAGGTCGCACCCCAATGCAGGAGGGAGGGCTCAGGTCGCACCCCAATGCAGGAGGGAGGGCTCAGGTCGCACCCCAATGCAGGAGGGAGGGCTCAGGTCGCACCCCAATGCAGGAGGGAGGGCTCAGGTCGCACCCCAATGCAGGAGGGAGGGCTCAGGTCGCACCCCAATGCAGGAGGGAGGGCTCAGGTCGCACCCCAATGCAGGAGGGAGGGCTCAGGTCGCACCCCAATGCAGGAGGGAGGGCTCAGGTCGCACCCCAGTGCAGGAGGGAGGGCTCAGGTCGCACCCCAGTGCAGGAGGGAGGGCTCAGATCGCACCCCAATGCAGGAGGGAAGGCTCAGGTCGCACCCCAGTGCAGGAGGGAGGGCTCAGATCGCACCCCAATGCAGGAGGGAGGGCTCAGATCGCACCCCAATGCAGGAGGGAGGGCTCAGGTCGCACCCCAGTGCAGGAGGGAGGGCTCAGGTCGCACCCCAGTGCAGGAGGGAGGGCTCAGATCGCACCCCAATGCAGGAGGGAGGGCTCAGATCGCACCCCAATGCAGGAGGGAGGGCTCAGGTCGCACCCCAGTGCAGGAGGGAGGGCTCAGGTCGCACCCCAATGCAGGAGGGAGGGCTCAGATCGCACCCCAATGCAGGAGGGAGGGCTCAGGTCGCACCCCAGTGCAGGAGGGAGGGCTCAGATCGCACCCCAATGCAGGAGGGAGGGCTCAGATCGCACCCCAGTGCAGGAGGGATGGCTCAGATCGCACCCCAGTGCAGGAGGGAGGGCTCAGATCGCACCCCAATGCAGGAGGGAGGGCTCAGGTCGCACCCCAGTGCAGGAGGGAGGGCTCAGGTCGCACCCCAACACAGGAGGGAGGGCTCAGGTCACACCCCAATGCAGGAGGGAGGGCTCAGGTCGCACCCCAACACAGGAGGGAGGGCTCAGGTCATCGGCTGGAGGCGTCAGAGAGCCAGCCCCTGAATCGAGGACACCCCTCTCACCGCGTCCATTCAACACGGCAGTGGAGACGTGAGGCACGATAACATGGCAAGAAAAAGAGGCAAAGGGCACAAGGACTGGAAAGGGAAAAGACACTGCATTATTTCCAGACAGTACACTGTGTCCACAGAAAACCCCCAATAACGCACCAATAACTCTTAACATTCCTACCTACTCTTCACAAGACCGCTGGGTACGAGGTCGATATACAAAAACTATCGTATGTTTACAGACCAGCAAAATTACAAATAGAAAATAAGCTCTGAAAAAGATGCCATTTACAGTAGCACCCAGGATCGGCAAATATCCAGGCCCAGATCTGCCCAAGGATGTGTGAGAACGTTGGCCGCTAAGCTATGGAACACCAAACGCGAGATCTCAGATCTCAACAAACGCACGCCACACACGTGGACCGGGAGACAGGTGTGGCTACGACGTCCACATCCCCAGACTGAGTGGTGGTCAATGCAGTCTCAATCCCACCAGAATTTTCTTGAAACTGGACGAGTGTATTTTAATTTTTACATGGAAGTACAAAGGACAGGGAACAGCACGCCTGAAGGAAAAGACAGATACAGAGGAATTAAACTACTCAAGACCCAGATTTACTATAAACCTAACGTAATTAAGGTGCTCGTATAAGAACAGGTAAAACAAGGAACAAAATATTCTAGAATAGACTGACACAAAGATAGTAACATGATTACGGCAAAGGCTGCACTCCAAATCCACAGGGAAATGGGATCTTTCCGCGGACAAGGCTTGGGCTCCTGCTAAGTACATGGAAACAGAAAAGAGCCAGGACCCAGGCAGCACCCTGCCATGGATATTAGCTCCGGGTCAGACAAGGCCTAGCCTAAAAGACAACAAAGAAAATTATCTGCAAGTAGACAAAGATTTTTTTAATTGATCTTTCAAAAACACGTTTAAAGAAACTGACAATAAAGGAAAGAAAATGATACATTTCACTGCGTCAAAATTAAGAACTTCCATTTATCCAAAGACCAGCAGAGGAAGAAAAAGGCAACCCAGAGAGCAGAGGATCATCTGCCCAACTCACACATCCAACAAAGGGCTGGTGTCCATGATCTGTTAATAACTTGTATACATCATTCAGAGAAAGGCAGACGACCCAGATAAAACATGGGCAAGAGATATGAACAGACACTTTTACAAAAGAGGATTCCAAGTGGCCAGTCGCCATGTAGAGAAGTGCTCGGCATCTGTGATCACAGGGAAATGCAAATTAAAGCCGCGAGGGCATATTACAAATGGCTAAAACTTAAAAGCCGCGCAGAACCAAGTGTTGGCAAGGATGTGGAAGGACTGGAGCTCTCATATCAGCCACGAGGGTGTGGACGCACTACGACGAGGGGAAACGGCTTAGTGATATTACCTGTTCCCCAGCAGAGCCACTCCTACGTGCATACCCAACAGAAATGCACACAAAAAGGACACAGCAGCCTGTCTGTGACGGCCAAAGCCTGGAAACCTCCCAAAAGTCCATCCACAGCAGAATGGATAAATTGTGGCATAATCCAACATAGAACAGGTAGACGAGAGCAAACTCCACCTATGCGCACAACACAGATGAATCACACGAACAATGCTGGGCAAAGAGCCAACAGACACACTGGAGAACAGGCCGCGTACTTCCATGTGTATACAACTTTGAAGCAGGCAGAACCACTCTGTGCTGTTAGAAGACAAGACACTTGCCCTTGGGAGTAAGTGGTCGGGAAGCAAGCGGAAGGAGGAAGGGGGGCTTATACAGGTACGGGTCACGTTGCTTCCTAAACCAAGTGAAGATCAGTGAGAAATTCACACACCTGAACCCTTCTGGCTGGGAGGGCAGAGGGAGCATCAGCTACTCAAAGACCACCTTGCACCAAAGATCCAAAATAATACCCATTCCATTCGGACTATCGTACTTAGATCTTCTGGCCAGTGGATAGATATTTTATGGTTCTTGCTACTATGTTCTTACAATCAGCACATACACAGGAAGTATTTGCCAAATTACCCCTTCCTGAGACAATTACACCTCACAGAAACGGGACAGGGACTCATCCTGATGACACAAGTACAGGATGGGCAATTCAAGCTGACGGAATGTACGGAAGTCCCACGGAGACCCCAGGTCAGGGTATCAGGCAGGAAAAAGATCCATGAAATAATTTATTATTTTCTTTTTTTGAGAGAGAGAGAGAAGAAAGGGCACGAGTGAGAGAAGAAGGGCAGAAGGAGGGAGCGAGAACCTCAAGCGTGCTCCACGATGCGGGGCTCGATCCCACGACCCTGGGATCATGGCCTGAGGCACAATCAAGGCAGAAACACTGCCAGCGAGCACCGCCAGGTCATCGGGGTCTCACCCAAACACACACTCGAGCTCACAAGGGCACCTGCGTACACAAGCACACACTCGTACACACAAACACACTTGCACACACACAAGCACACATGTATGTGCACACAAGCACCTGCTCGTGCACACACACACTGGTGAACACACACTTGCACACACACGCACGTGTTCATGCACACAGTCACATAGTAACTCAAGCGTACACAGAACAACTACCTATCAGGAACAACACAACACCCGATTCTGTCTACAAAAGAAAACAGCCTATGGGGCGCCCAAGAGGCTCCGTCAGTTGAGCATCCGACTTAGGCTCAGATCATGATCTCGCGGTTCGTGGGTTCGAGCCCCGCGTCGGGCTCTGTGCTGACAGGTCAGAGCCTGGAGTCTGCTTCAGATTCTGTGTCTCCCTCTCTCTCTGCCCCTCCCCCCACTTGTGTTCTCGTTCTCGTTCTCTCTCTCTCTCTCAAATATAAAGGAAAGCAGCCTCTCAGCCCTCTGGATCCTTTTCCCAGATGGCTACGTCTATTTTGTGATAAATAACCATATCTTAGTTTTTTTTTTTTAATTTTTTTTATCTTTATTTATTTTGGAGAGAGAGAGAGAGAGAGACAGAGTGTGAGCAGGGGAGGGGTAGACAGTGAGGGAGACACAGAATCCGAAGCAGGCTCCGGGCTCCGAGCTGTCAGCCCAGAGCCCGACATGGGGCTCGAACTCCCGAACTGTGAGATCATGACCTGAACCAAAGTCAGACGCTTAACTGACTGAGCCACCCAGGCGCCCCCCATATCTTCGTTTTAACATGTATAAACTTCTTGATAAAATAAACTCTTTAGATTAAGGGTTCAAATGGATAAAGCCTCCAGATAAGACAATACTTGTTTCCTATAGCTGCTGAATAATTTGGGAGGAAAAAATTCTGGCAGGGGGCCCCAGAATTAGGGGATCATTTCGTGTCCACGGGCTGTGAAGGCACGTGAGATGGCCGAGGCCAGGGTGCCCCAGGCAGATGGCTTCCACCCCCGCAGGAAAGCAGGACTCAGGGCGGGGCGTACACGGGACCCCCCGGGGCAGGCGACAGGCAGCCTCCTAACCTTTCCACTGTCACCGCCATAAACGCAAGGACACCTCACTTCACCAACAAGCCAGGAACCTGCCACCACCAACGGTCACACGAGAATGAGAAACAGCTCGGTGACAGCAGACTCCTGTCAACCAAATGCCTGGTCGGCTCCCGTTAATAAAAGGCTGAACCTCCTTGTTATCCTTCCCTCAACCACAAAGAAACCACTTTTTCTAAAAGTGGACGGTCAAAGAGTGGTACCAGGTCCTGAGGGACCCCCCAGACCCACACAGGGGGTCTGAGAAGTCCAAATTGCTTTCATAGTAACACTAAGATGCTGTCTGCCCTTCTCCCTCTTCTTCCCTCAAGGGTGTACGGTGGAATGTTCCAGAAATCATAACAGATTAAATGTTAGAGCCGGATATGGGAATCCAGCTGTCTTCCACCAAGCCAGACATTACAGAAACGGGCAAAAATGCTAAATGATGCCTCTCTTCTATGTTTTTTGTTTTACATAATAATCATTTTCATTAAAGATACGCTGGCATATTACCCTGTGATGGGTTTAGTTTGAAATGGATGTTTTTGTAAT
Organism: Felis catus; assembly: GCF_018350175.1. Taxonomy (NCBI): domain Eukaryota; kingdom Metazoa; phylum Chordata; class Mammalia; order Carnivora; family Felidae; genus Felis; species Felis catus. Next base: position 219,696,211 of record NC_058375.1, read on the forward strand.
TTCTGTGGCAGTTTCTAATACCCTAGGTATCAATAGACATACGCCATTTAAACAACCGCTCTCTGGGGTCCCCGCTCACTTTCCAGGACATAAAGGGATCCTGAGACCAGACTTCTGCCCTGCAGATGTATCCCCAACACTCCCCCTCAGGAGAAGGTCTGCGTTTCTAGGTGTCGGATACAAGAGATGGGAGCCAGCAGAGACGAAGGCCCTCAGCCGGGGCCGGATCTGGGGAGCAGAGACGGAGGGCACGGGAGATCGTGGACGGCCCCACACTCCACAGCAGAACCCCACCTGGTGCATACCACCCCCCAACTCTGTACGTGGACGTGGCCTCTAGGCTGAAGTGGACAGGCTCAGCCAGCGGCCCCACGGGCTTCCTTCTGGCCGGAGAGTGGGGTCCCCGAGGGGAGGGGGCAGGGTGTCTGGCACCTAAGGGAAGAGGGACACTGACACTCCACTGGTCACCCCAGGCCGGCCTCTCCTTTACTGGCCTGCACGGTCCTGGTGCACAGTCCTCCTCTGCCGGTGCCTCGGGGCTGTGCAAGGTCCCCACAAAGCCCGAGACAGGGTTTCAGGCAGGCAGCACGTCCTTGTCTCCCACAGGCGAGGTATCTGTATCTGGAGGGGGCTTTCCCAAACCCGAATCCTCTGGACTTTTCAAAGCAAGGGAACCCACTCTGAGTCAGGCGCGACCGTCTCCAAGGGCAGGGGGCCCAGTCACCCCGGTCATTCCCAAGTCCACGCCAACCGCCAGGGTCAGCACCACCAGCCCGGCGGCCGCGCTGCAGTCAGATGATGCCCGGGGCCCTGCCCACCCGGTGGCCTTGCTGGGCGCCCTGGCCTCTCACCGGGAGCTTCCAGTGAGCGCCTCCGGGCAGCCTTCATTCCCCAGGACCGTGACTGTCAGGGCAGAGGAGGGTGCCTTAAACTCCCACTTTCTGAACTTACTTATCGTCGAAGCTATTTGTTTAGAGGGAGCATTTTTATCAGAAGGGAAAAAACAAAGCTGTTTTTATTTTAAAAAAAGAAAGAGAAAGTGCCACAGACAATGAAGGCACAGAATAACAGTCAACCTCTGCTTTCTCCCAGGGCATCCACCGTACAGGCACCTGTTAGCACCTGCTGTTGCCAGATCGATGCATCAGAGAGCGAGGCACGCCGGGGACGGACTCGTCCCTTCTCGGTGGGCCTGCGGCTGTTGCCAGAGGACATGCGGAGAACTGTGGTTAGCCTTTGATAAAACACAGCCTGAGTCTCGAACTCGAAAGCAGAGGGCGTCCCGGCGGAGAGAGGGCACGGGCCCGACAGCACCCGCCCCCAGTGCCATCGCGTCCCTCTCGGGCGCACTTCCCACGTCCCCCGGGGGACAGAGTCCCAGTGCCACCCCATTCGTCACTGCCATCCCCTGCTCTTGGAAAACGATCTGGCAGGCCACGCGTGTCACCAGACAAGCCCCCCGTCCTGCTCTGGAAACCCGTGACCAGCAGGTCCGGAGCAGAATCCCGATCTCCCCCAGGGGCCACACAGGGAAAGGGATTTCAAGAGCGGAGATACGACACCAACAGCCATCCAGAGGGTGAAGGGGAAAGGAGGACCCCTCCCGCCGCCCCCGCCGCCGGCCCCGTCAGGAACACACTGACGTTCTGGAAACGTCTGAACCAGAAGATCAGACGCCCAAGGCAGCAAGCGCAGGTTTCTAGGGCTGGCCACGCTCAGGTGACACCGTGGCCTGCTGTTCACGGCCATCCTGGGGACAGCCACGGCCGCATCTGCCTCCCAGCCGGACGCCTAGCGGGGAGGCCAGGTGCCCGCAGGGCCTCAAGGGCCGGGCAAGCCCCGCTGCTCTCGGGCTCTTCCCTCGTCCTCGGGACCAGTCTGCATCGCTCGCTTGAGGTCCCGTTCTCCCAAGGTATCGCTTCAAAACCACCGTCGGGATGAGTTACAGACAGCCAAATACATCATCGGCGTCTCCAGGACGGTCAACACAGCGCAGTCTCCTAACTGGGTAAGTGACAACAGCTGTGGTGTGGGCCACTCCCCCCTCGCCCTGAGCAGCCGCTGTCCCCGGCGGGGCCTCCCACAAAGCCACCGGACCCCAGGGCACCCTCGGCGTGCCCGCCAGCGCCAGCTCCCGCTCTCCACCCCCGGCGCTGCGTCTGTGCCGACATCGGCCTGAATCCCGACCCACCCCCGGCCACCAGGGCCCACCTGCCGTTGCTGCCAGGCCCGGCACAGGTGCGTGCACGCGTGCACACTCACAGACACACTCACCCATGCGCCCAAACACACACGCTCAGAGTGGAGACACACGCACACTGATACAGTCACAAAAGTACACTCAGCCACTCAATGATGCGCGTGCACACGACTACACGCACACGCTCAGTCACACTCGCAAGTGCGCCCACTCATAAGCCTGCTCGATGCACTGACCGCGCTCACGCACGCTCCTTCACACAATGATACGCGCAGATGCACCCCCGCACCCACAAGCAAACGCGTGCCCTCACTCACACACGAGCAGCCCAGCACAGGAGACCCGGCTGGCTGGCGACCCGGCTGGCCTGGTGTGGCCGGTAGAGGCAGGGCAGGGCTTTGAAGGCCAGTACAGATGGAGGCCTGGGCTTCGAAGGCCGTGCTGTCGGGGACCCAGCGCGCCAAGCCTGCGCGCGGGTCTTATGGGACCACCCCATCCCCAGTCTCATTAAAGGAGGGACCAGGGCAAAAACAAGCGAAAAACCCAAGGGGGGTGGGGGAGGGGGAGGCGGCCCCAGCGCTCAGAGGCCTCGGCAAGCGCCCGGCCAGCACCTGGCATGTGCAAGCGCCCTGCGGTGGGCAGAGGACTCCTGCGCCTTTGCCGCACCGGCCTCGCGGCTCGGAAGGGAAGTCGTTTTGAATCAGGAACCCTGGACCAGATCGCAGTGCGGATGAAGGCAGGGGGCCGCCCATAAGGATCTGGGGGGGAGGGCAGGAAGAGGTGGTGGGCTCAGGGCCGAAGAAGGAAGCGTGTGGCGTCCGTGGGAACCCAAGGGGAGAGATCCGGAGGGCGGCTGGAGACCCAAGTCCGCGGCCGGGAAGGACGCGAGCTGGACCCGCACTGGGGAACCTGTGGTCGCAGGCACGAACAGAGACCTGGGAGGGCTGAGCCGTCGGCGAGGAGCGCAGGGTGTGAGGGCCACCGGCGTGCTGGGGGCACGGCCACCCACGCGGTGAGCGGGACAGAGCAGCCACGCAGGAGGGGGCCGGGGGCTGCAGGCCCGGGACCCAGGCCCGGGACGGGCACCCAGAGGCGTGAGAGGAAGGCCGCGGGGGCCGGCGCTGACCAGGGGGCGGCAGAACCCCGTCTCTGAGCTCCCCACCGGGCCCGACCCCACCCTTCCGCCCGTTTTTCCTCCAAACGTTCCCCGAACGCCCGCCCTGTGCCTGGTGTCCTGGGCCAGGCCACTCACCGCTTGTCCTAACGGCCAGGCCGGGCACCACTGCCCGGGGAGACAGGAGGCAGCGACACGCTCCGGGAGCAGGCAGACCACCTATCCTCACAGCTGCCCGCCCCTCCTCCCACACCCTCACCCACCCCCAGGCAACTCCAAACATTCACGTCAACACGAGCTTCCAAACAGCCTGACCGAGGAGAGGCCTCATCTGGAAGATTACAAGGGGGAGGGCGCTGTGGGCGGCCCCCCCCCCCGGCACCACGAGGGGTTTTTAGCAGGTGTTTCCACAGCGGCATCTGGAGGTCGGAGGGGTCTGGACGCCCCGCCACCAAGCAGATGCGGGTCCCCAGGAGGCCCCACCTCTCGCCAGTTACCACCACCTGCACTGTGGGCACCGTCATCCGGCCCCGACGTGGCCCAACCCTCGTGGAGGGAGTGTCAGAGAAGAGGACGCGTGTCCGGGGTTCGCCCCCCCTTGCAGGTCACATCGTTGTCACCTTCACAGCCCACCCCCCCCCCAACGACTCACGCTTGCTGTTCCCACAAGCTTCGGCACGTACTGCATTCACCCTAGAGCAGGGCTGGCAAATGCTGGGCACCGGTACCCCACCCCCGCTGCCCCCAGGAGGGCGCTGTCTGGTCGCGGCCCCCTCGGCAGAACCCTCTAGACAGTGCTCTGGACCGTCACCAGGCCATGAAGCAGGAGGTGCGCGCTGCTGACTGCCGTGGCCCTACAGCACGTGTCCGCCGTGGGCGATAACGTGGCATTCCATCTGCGGCACCGCCACTCGCCTCCCGGCCACGCCCGGGACCTGCCCCCAGAAGCCGCTGCACCCCGTGGGCCAGGCCGAGATAGTTAACACCCACCAGCCAAGACCAGACAGAGATCAGGGCCCAGGTGCCACTCCTCTGCCCCCAATCGCCCCGTCCCGCTCGGACCCTGATACTTGTTCGCTCCGACCCGAGTGACCACGCCTGGGGGACAGTTAAAGAAAACCAGCAGGCAGGGGCTGGGGTGGGGGCCCCTGGAGGTGTTGGTCAAAACACACCCTTCCCGTGATGGGACGGGTCCGACGCACAGCACGGGCACGACGTGTAGTAACACTGCGCTGTGCACGGGAGATTGCAGAGAGCGGGTCCTGAGCGTCGTGTGGGGGCAGGGACGTCTTCAGGGATTAACCGACGTGGGATCACTTCACAACCTGCGTCAAATCTGCACGCTGTACGCTTTAAGTATGTACAATCCTTTTTGCCAACGATGCCTCCAGAAACCTGGAGGAAACCCCAGCAGACAGCAAGGGAGTACTGTGTTGCTGTCACAAACGTGACAGTGCAGACCAGGGTGCGGGGTGGGAGGGGAGACCCCTGTGGAACCCGGCTCCACGAATAAGCCCGGGCAGAATGTTCCGGCACCATGACGGCAGTGAGAAAGCACCAGTGCCTCACAGACCAGAGGCTTCGTAGCAGAGGCTTTTATGGAGAAGGCGGGGGAGGGGGGGTCATTCCCAGTCAGCTCCTCTGGGACAGGGACCGCGTCCTCACAGGCTGGGCCACCACACCAGACACCACAGCCGGGGGCACTCACAGGACCCTTCGGCCTGGCCCGGGGCATCTGTCGCTGGACCACGGCCAGGGTGAGGGTGGCCTAGGGTACCGAAGATTCTTCCTCCAAACGTCCCATTCCACCCCCGTCTCCGTCAAGCCCAGGAAGACGTCACCAGGGAGCACTGCCCCACCAGTGTCCGCGCCACGGGCACGGCTTGAAGGCCATCTGCTAAGTGCAGCCGCGTCTTCACGTGCCAGTGCCCCCGCTCCCCGGCCAGCTGGGGCAAAGGGGGCTTGGCCGGCCAGGAAGGAGGAGCTCGTGCGAGTCCTGGGGTCCACGGCAGGCGTGGGAGCACCGGAGACACACTAGCGGCCACATCCGGGGAAAAAGACAGGACGCACTGACAACAGACAGGCTAGTGATTATCCACGGACAAGTCCTCAAACACTGTTCCCCTCAGCAGGTCCCCACGCACCCCGGACCTGCCCACCCTGACACTTGTCTGGTGCTGCAGGCCTCCTCGCGGTTCCTAAACTTCGGGGCCAGCCCCCCGCCCCGCCCTGCACTCCTCTGCACCCCCAGAGACAGTCCCACAGGGCCCTGCTCCCCGTGGCCCACGGGATAAAGCCTGAGCCAGCCTGCGCCCACCAGCTGTCGGGCCACCTGACTCCACTCCACTACCTCTCCATCCAGAACACTCTCCCTCCTCCGCCCAGCCCCCCAGCCTTGGCCGTAACGCCACGTAGCCGTGCTGAGCCCCCAGGCTGGGTGCTGCCCTTCCCCGGGGTTCCCCTCTACCACAGGGCCCCTCAGTCGCCCCTGCCACTGGAAACTACAGGGTCCTCTGTGCCTTGGACCAGAAGCCCTGCCTCAGCGCGATCACGTCCGTGAGCAAAGTTCAGCCCGTGAACCAGGGCGCCGATGGTTGAGGGCCGGGGTGCAGTCAGCTAAGCCCCCTCCCGGTTACAGAGCAACTGCTGTAGGAGAAGGGTCCCAACCAGTCTGGCAGGTGCTGCAGGAAGACAGGTGGGCTCGGGGAGGTGGCACGGGCCAATCTGTGGCCCGCGAGCCACGTCCCTTAGGGAAAGGGAATGACATGGTCAGGCTTGGGAACGTGGAACACGGTAACTGGAAGGAACAGGCTGCAGAAGGCCTGACGACATTCTCCAAGGGCTCCCCGTGAGTTAAGCATGAGCACATACGTGCACACACGTGCAGGTGCACACTTAACGTGTTAGACAGTATGACGCTAATGATACATCGCACACAGTGGGTTGTGCTTTCTATACGCAACGCGGTATTTCACGTGTCATACTTACATGTACACGTACGTTTTATATACTCGCAAAGATGTATAATTATCACACACACAAGTGTTTGTGTCTTCCCATCTCCTCCCCCACAGGTGGCAAACGACAGAACGAGAGCCGCCGGTCTTTAACCAGAAGTGACGTCTAATGGGTACGAAGGTTCGGTTTTAGGAGACGAAAAAGTTCCGGAGATCGGCTGCACAGCAAGGAGAGTGCACTCGGTGCCACGGAGCTGCGCACAGAAAAGCGGTCAAGGTGGCCAATTTTAAGTTACGTGCTTCCTACCGCAGTTAAAAATGAAGATCTCTTTTGGGAGCTAGATACACACACACACAAATTCAATGAACTGCCCCAGCGGTTTACCGCATGGCATATTTCCCTTCTTTGTCCCCAACTTCGCAGCCGCGTGTGCTGAGTGGACTTCTCCCCTGAGCCTCGCAATCCGTTTGCGAAAATAAGGAAATGCACCAGCTGACTTCCCAGAGCACAGCGGGCACTTACTACGAGCCGGCGGTCCCCGGTCAGCGGCACCTCCGGGTGACGACAAAGCAAACAGACACTCGTGTCCCCATCGCCCAAGAAGACGGCGGGAAGGGACTGGCCCAAGCCCCCACCCGCACCCCCATCAGGACGTGGGAAGTGCATCTGCAATGAATGAGCACGTGACCCGCAGGCAACGCTCGGGTGACGGCCGCGGTCAAGGGCCTGCCTCCCTCCATCAGGACAATGAAGCGCGCAGCTAGCCGGCTGGGCCGGGGACAAACGACTCGCGCTTGGTGTTAGCAGATTCTAAACGTGCGATTTCCAATTCAGCAATACCCTTTCTTTTTATGCAGTCACTACCACACAAACATGCCTCTTTGTTGTCTCTAACTACATCTGCATGCAAAACACAGTCTAGCCAGGAAAATGCAAGTTCTGGGGGATGGAAACCCATTTTTCAAACGTGAAAGGGAAATGAAAAGAAAGAGAGAGAATAAGGTACGCTTTATTCACATGCGAAAAACACAAATGAAAGCTGATTTCATTTCTTCACCCCAACCTGGTAAATGAGGTATGTAACTTGACCCTGAGTGGTTTCAATATTACTGCTCGAGCTCTATCTCTGGGCAGCGGAAACAAACCCGTCTCGGGCCAGATGCACGTCACGTGGTCGCTTACTTTCGTCCTAAAAGTATTCTGCACTTGAGGACAAGAGCCTCACTAGCGACATCAAAGCTGCCCTGGGTGAGGACCCCCGCAGTGGCCTCCCGCGTGCAGGACTCAGGCCGCAGGGGCAGTCACGTAGCCACCGCCCGGTCCCCTGTGACACAGGCTCCATCAGCTGACAGAGGCTCACTGGGCACCAAACCGGTCCCCAGGCCCCCGGCCCCCGGGCAGACCAGACCCGAGGGACGACCCGAGTGCCGCAGAGCTCACACCGCCCCACCAGGCGACAGCCTGACTTTACCTGAGGTCCCCTGATCCCTGGCGCCCCGCGGCAATCAACTACACAGAACCACACCGACAGCAGCTGGCTTCCCAAGCGAGGCAGGGCGCGCACCCACGTTAGCAGATTAAAATTAGGCACCCTAATTATTAAACTGTCGCTGCAAAAGCCGGAAATACCGTTTTTTAAATGAACAGCAGAATCACCGGATTTATTTGCCCGCATGTGTGTGATACCCAGCCTGTCTCTCCTCATCAAGGCAGTCATAAAACGTGCCGCTGCGGATTAAGTCATTAGTATTTTCCCTAATTACAGTAACCGCTTGTTTGTAGAGCTGATCCATTCTCCCCGTTCGGTTCCCTTCCCGGTAACGAGATCGGGAGCGCTGTGCTCCAAAGCTCTCAGGCAACCCGAGAGCAAGGCTTGGCGCGAGACGCCTCTCCGATCTGCAACCGCGGGACCCCTCCGCAGCGGCCGAGATCGGCCACCCGAGAGACTGGCCACGGGGCTCTCATCGCTACGGGTCGGAGGCGGGCTTGAGCACAGAGGGCCCCGGGCAGGGGGTCTCCCCCACGGTGGGGAGAACCAGTGTTCCCACGGGCAGGGCCAGGCCGGGCGAGGCCAGCGCACCCCAGGCGGGAGCTCTGCCGTGCCAGCTCGCGGCTCACCCGCGACCCAGGTGAGGCGTGTGCCCCTGCTGCGTGGCACAGCCACGGGCCACGTTCGCGTTTTACTCCCGTGGCTCCGAACCTCACTAACCGTCCGGCTCACCGGTTTCTCTCCCTTCAGGCCAGTCCGGTGCCCAGGAAGACACGGCCGCTCCCCGTGGCCGTCCCGGTGCCCGCCTCACGGAGCACCCCCGCTGCCCTCGCTGCTCCAAGCCCCCTCTTCTTGCGGTGAAGGGTGCGGGCACGGGTCGGGCCGGTCCCGCACACCGCAGCTCAGAGGTCTGACGTCTGGGGGTTTGGAATCCGAAAGAGGGAGACTCGCACTGGCTGCTGGGAGAGCGAGCCCGGCTCGGAGAACAGGCCTGATGGCACCGGGCAGGGCCGGGACGGGAGGAGAAGCCAGGGCCGGTCTCTTCACCCCTCGGCCAGAACAGGTGCCTCCACGCCTGGCGCCTCTGAGAGCCCAGACGTGTCCACGGGGAAGGAACAAACAAAAGTTCGTTTTCCAAATCCAGCACGCCGAAAGTTTGCCGGCTGACCGCCGCCCATTCCTTTCCGTCGCAAGTAAAGTAACCCCACAAGGACTCGGATTCAGTTCCGGCGTCCACTGCCGCCCCACCCCCCACCCCAACACCCGAAGGCCACGCTAGCCTGAGGAGCGCAGAGGAGGCAAGGACAGAGCCGCCCCGTGGCAGGGAGGAAACTGGGAAGGGGACCCCGGCTGGGGAGGCCACCGGAAGGCGAACCGCGTTATCATCTGAGCATTCGCTCCGAGCGACAGGGCGTGGCCCGCCTCCACCTTTCTGATCGGGGAGCCAGGAACACCCCGGGGGAAAAAGAGGAACACGGGTGTCCCCCGCTGCCGTGCAAAGTCAGGAAAAACGGTGGGGCCTAGCTGCACAACAGTTTAACATTCTGCAGCTTCCACAAAACTCCCAAGTACATTAGCCTGTGGGTCAAGGAGCCTGGAGCTGCTCTCAGCATCTCCTGGCGGCCCGGGCGCAGGAGATGGCGGTGTGGGCGCTCGGTGCACATCACGGGGCGGGCGTCCGAGGGAAAGGCCTCTTCTGGACCCCCTCCTACTCGCACAGGCACCTCGGCTCTCTTGCCCAGTCTTTCGTGGGCCTGGTGTGGTCACAGGCCCAGGGCCCTTTTGGGAGAGACTCTGAACCTCAGTTTCCCGTAGCCTGAGGCCTCCCAGCCTTGTCCGCGCCATGCAGAGCTAAGAAAACGGTCTTTCCTCGGCACAGGGGGTGAGCTGCTGGGGACAAGAGCCGAAGGATGGGGGCTCCAGCCGTGAGCTCGGCACTCGCAGCCCAGCCCTACAGTGGGAGGAGCTGGGGGCAGAGACAGGCCCTGGGAACGTGGGGACGGGTGGCCACAGACACCACCTGCTTCCTTACGTCTCAACCTCAAGCCTAGGAAAGAGCCGCGCCTTGCACAGCCCAGCCTTGGGGCCGAGGCTCAGAGACAGAGCCCGATTCTATTGGTTTCGCCCCTGGGGACTTCCAGAGGACGGCATGACAACAGCAGGACTCGGGAGCCCCTAACCGTGGCCGCCTCATCTGTTATTCATTACAAGGCTGGAAGAGGACAGAGTCCAGGAGAGACGACAGTCAGGCTCAGAGACAGCAGGAGGTCACGAATGCACCTTCTCTGTACCGAATCAAAAGGGAGCCGCCCAGCCACCCAAAAGAGGCAGTCTCCTGCCGCTGTCCTGGGAACCCAAGCAAGCCTGACGCGGGCATTCATAAAGGCCGAGGGCAGGAAAGCCCAGGAAACGAGGTCGAGGCAGGTCCACGCGGCCGGGAAAAGGTCACAGATGGTGGAATGTGGGGAACGGAAGCTGGACCCAGCCCTAGAGCCCCCACAGGTGAGGCAAAGGACCGAGTTTTATGCGGGAATGGGGAGCTGTGACCACCACGCAGGTGTGCCGTGACATGGCGAGGAGAAGACTGATGAGGTCAGGAGGCAGGCAAAAGAGGGAAGGGTCCCAGGGAGCACGCTTCAGGGTGGCGGTCTAGGGCCCCGGCGTGGAGAGCCAAATGCTGGGAGAACGGGGAGCGGAGGCACAGCTAGGAGAGGGTGGGGACCACAGGCGAGGGGCCACTGCCACGGCCAGGCAAGAATCCTAGCTCCGAGCGGGCCCTGCGCCACCCCTCAAGGTCTCACCGGCTGGTGTGGACAAAGGGGCGCCGTGCCCTGGAAAGGCTCCAGACGAGCGTGGCCCCGGGAAGCAGGTCCTGTGGGTGCCCGGGGCAGCTGGAGGCCTCAGGGGCCAGGGCACTAGCTGACCGAGAGCCAGGAGCCATCGACGGGAGCACGCCGGTGCCCGGCCCCAGAAAAGGGGAAAGCTGGTGGCTCCAGGGGTAACCGCTGGACCCCCTTAAGAAGCACCCATCAGGTCTAGAAGAGGGAGAGCCCGGCCCAAAAGGACCCCAAGCCCCTTTAACAGGAAAACTCCTGCGTGCACAGCTATGGTCCCGAGCACGCAGCCCCTGCCTGAGCAAGCCGTGCTCAGGGCTGGGCAAGGGGGTGAGGACAGCACGCTGCGGAGGGAGGACCTCATTGCACCACTGTTCCAGAAGCTCTGCGTTCCTCGCTAAGGGGTGGGCGGCCCAAGGTGAGCGGCGGAATTCCGTCCACGGGAATCACGAGAGGAGCCAGACTCTCAGACTTCACACGTGCCCCCGTGTGCGTGCGTGCCTCCGCACACACAAGTACACGTACGTGTCTATGGGCGTGCACACACGTGCACACGTTATGTGGGCGTGTGCACGGGGCTGGGGTGCACGCACCGGGGCCAGACATCCCAGAACTTGACCGTGAGCTGAAGAGAGGGGAGACGGGGCACTGGTGACAAAGGGCCAGGAGGAGGCCACCTCGGGCGCAGCTGCCCCACCCTCAGGAGCCAGCGTGGCCACAAGCAGGGGCCGCACCGGGTGTCCCACTCCCCCCCCCCCCCCCCCGTGCCCCGGACAACTGCCTCCTCCAAGCTCAGTTCCACCACACGTGACCCAGCTGTGCACCTGACCACAGGGCCCGTCACCACCAACAGGACAGCCGGGAGAGGGTGCACCTGCCACCGAAGTAAAACCTCCTGGGGTGGGACCCTTCCCCACCTGGGGAGCTGACAAGGCCCAGCTTTCTGTCAGCAGGAGCAGGGGCTGCGACTGGCGCCAGGCCGAGGCCCCCGGGCCGTCAGGGCACCCCTCGGCTAATCCCCGCAGCTCAGCCAGGCCAGGGGCTCGATGTGCTGACTGTGCAGACAGAAAGCAGACCTGGGCGCACCGGGAACGGCCGGGGTGCAGCTTGAACGCGGCCAGCCACGCACACCCGGCCCCCTTTTCACAACGCCGGGCCCTCGCTACTGCTTTTCCGGCCCAGAAGCGCACCGCACAGCGAGCCCTGCGCCTCCGCCCGAGGGGCAGACGGCTGTGCTGTGCGCTCCTGGTAGTGTGTAAGGAAAGAGGCCCGGGCTCGGCGCTGCCTGGCTCGAACCCAAGCTGCCCACCGTCCCACCACCCTGCCTCCTCTACCGTCAGCTGGGAGGAAGTGAGGCGGAGAGGACCCACGGATGACATTTAATAACACCGCGGTGCCCGGCGCTGAAGAAATACCGTGGGATGCAGCCGGGCATCCTTCCCAACCCATAGAGGCCACTGGCCTCGGAATGTCGCTTGATCATGACAACAGTCCTCCCCAGCGGAGCCCCTCACGCCCACTTTGCTGACGGGAAGACTGAGGCACAGGGAAGCTGGATATCTGGCCACCTACACGGTGGGAGGGACGTGAAGGGGGATTTTGCGACACGTCCACCTGATGCCAAAGCTTGCTCTCTGCGTGGACCCCTTGCCTGCAGGGAGGCGGATGCGATCGGAGGGGCTCTCCAGGAACCGCCAGGCCCGAGTGTGCCACAGCAGGCAGGACTCACCCTCTGCCTTCTCAAGGACACCCTCAGCGTGTGCCCGCCTCTGTGCCGGGCAGGAGAGCTGACACGGGTTCAACGCCTTCCGGAGCGTTCTCAGATACCTGCCTTGGTCCTCCTGGGTTGCCTGGGAACGCTCCCCTGAGGGCAGGGGGTCAGTCCTTCGACAGGCATCAGGAGGCCCGGCCCCTGCCATCTTGTGGCTCCACTGTCCCCACTCCCAGGGCCCCTCCCAGGGGTGGCGGGTCCAGCAGGTCAGCCGGTGGAGGGCCAGAGTCGAGGAATCTCCCTGATGAACTCCCATCCCCCGTACCCACCTTGCCAACAGGCCAGCTCTAGCCACATGCCCCAGACTTCCGGTGCCCGGGGTACACTGGTGTGCCCCAGCGGCCGCTGCCACGGAGGTCCTGGTCAGCGCCTCGTTTCTGGACCCTGCTGAGCCCTTCGACCCCCGTGACCCCCACAGAAGGCTGTTCCGGAACTGCTGCTAGGGCTGCAGAGGGCAGGGTGCTCCTTGGTGGCTGCTGTCCACCAGGTCCCTCTTCAGCACCCGCCCCTCTCCCCTTCCTTCCAACCACAGCGATTTCCACACAAGCGAAGCTGACTCCCCAACCAGCTTCCGGAAGAGGCCGAGCCCCTCCGTGCGGCCCATACCCACGGCCAGTGACAGTTCAGAGGTGGACAAGCGACCTCAGCCGCAGCAAGCAGAATGGATCCAAGACTTGTGCTGGGACAAACACACTCTTTCCCGGGGGCATGAACCAGTGTGCCTGCAGCTCTGAGAGCAGCTCCCAGGACCCTCTCAGGCCGGGAACGGACGACGCTCCCAAAGAGGGAAAGAACGAGCCCGTCTTGATGACGAGGCGGAGGAGCTGGATCAAGCCCTGCCTGAACCCTGCCAGCCCTTCACCTGACTTCCCGGGAAAGCAAGTCAATCCGTTCCCTGCAGCACACGGTGCTCCGTGAATCCACCGTGGAGAGATCCCATGTGACGGCCAACTGCCGGAAACATCTTCCTGCTCAAGGCTGAGAGCTACTCCCGAGGATCCCTCAAACAGCCTTTCCCGTAATCCCCGAGAGGACCTAATCTGGTCTCCTGTTTCCGTGCTCCCCTGTTCACCACAGGCTACCTGGTCCTACAACAAGGCCACCGCGGTCCCACCTACGGAAGGCTGTGCCCACAGGGCACCAGAAGTACCCAGCCGCTAAGCTCTTCACCACCTTCCCCTGCTCCCCCCGTCCCACACCGGCAGCCCCTCCGCCCGGACCTGCGTACCCAGGCCACACAGGTCCCCTCGAGCCGCCAGCCCGCAGCAGAGGGTCATCGGAGAGCACAGCAGCACGGTGGCAGGAGGGGAGGGATACCCAGTCCTGTAGCTGACATGCCACGTGGAACGGCGAAGAGAAGTGGAGACGGGGCCGACCCCCAACGGGACTTGAACACGCACCCGGCTGGCCCTGGGGCTGCTCCCTTTTCCAGAACGCCAGCAAGCATCACGGACGGTGAAATCCTGGCATGAGATGTCCATCACTTATGTTCACGGATCACCCTCGGGGCTGGGGACCTTGGCACCACTGGCCCGGGGACGAGTCACACCGTGGCCGAGGCCCAGGCGCAGCGGGACAGCCGCCGCCATGCCCCAAGCCCCGTGTGCGACAGCAGAAGGCCCTCCGGGTCCCTGACGCGCACAGCGGCGCCCTCGGAGCTGCCGGTGTCGGGCGTGCTGTGTGCAGGGTGCTGTGAGCGGTCAAGGGCAAGAGCTCTGTAGGCTAAGAGACAGCACCCGCGGAGACCCGGACAGACGACTGGGCTCCCACACGTGACTGAGGTCCTCCGGGGAGGCGCTCACCCTGCCGTGACCTCAGCCGACACAGGCAGAGACGCCCTGAGCCGGCACGGGGACCTCAGGGGGCCCTGAAGTGACGTAAGGGACACCAAAGTCACCAACCCCCCCCTCGGTGGAGGTCGGGGGAGGAGAAGGGCCGAGCCGTAGGCACAGGCTCCCCGACCCCGCAGCAGCCCCTTCGGCCTCCCGCCTACAGCCGGCACCTCCGACTCGTGGAGGCCAGGCAACACGGTCACCACAGCGAAGCGGAGATCCCGACCCGGGTCTGACCCGACACCCACCTCTGCCCGCGGGAAACAACACGTCTACACCTGCGGAAATCCCTCCCACACACCGCAGGCCCACGGGCACCACAGAAACGGAGCTGGCACCCCCGCCCACACCTGGAAGAGTCCACTGGAGGAGCCCTGGGACTCAAGCGCCCGACGCCAGAGCGCAGCCCCGGCTGCTACTTAACGCCAAGAATTGTGAAAACGACAGCTTCCCCAAAACGCACCACACGCATGCACGGACGTTACCCACGCCCGCACAGAAGGGCGCTCTGATCTGGGGAAGGAGCCGGGGGCACACTTCACAGTGCTGTTTGTAACCCCAGGTCCCCAGAGGTCAACTCTCCCGTCAGGGCCGGGAGGGGAGTGGGCGCTCCTCGGCTGGGGGTCCCCGCGGCCGGCCCACGCCTCCTCAGGGTGCCTAGGAGTGCGCGGCAGGTGGGGTGTCGCAGGCGGACCGCAGGCCAGGCTGGCCACAGGGCACGCGTGCGGGCGGCTGCAAAACCAGCCGCGTGCTCGAAGTGCAAGGACAACAATGAACTTCAGACAAAGAACTCACCGGGGCGGAGGAAAGAAGCGAGGGGTCCAGGGACGCGTCCTTCAATGCGTCCCTCCAGCCCGGTGGCCGAGGAGGGAATGATGACACGGCCCCTTGTGCTGGCAAAGCGAGGCTTTCCAAGGAACGGGGACCGGAGCCGCCCAGCGCCTTCCCAGGGCAGCACCACGCAGGACTTTGAGAGCAGAGCGGGCCTTCAGGCACCACGGCTTCCCCAACGGCTCCTCCAACGGCTCCTCATGACTCGCCCTGAAGGCCCACGCTGGCTGAGGGCCACCGCCCTCACACGCACACCGGTCACCACCCCAACTGCACGCCCTGGCCCCGCAGAGTCACCGGGCGACTTCACCTCCTCTAGGCGTCCACGGCCCCAAAGGGGAAGTGGGGGCCAGGCTCACCAGAACGCTCCAACCCCTCGGCCCCGGTGGGGCTGGAACAGCACGTCTAAGGGGGAGAGCCTCCAACACCAGCCCGGAAGGGCCTGCAACCCCCGCCGTGATCTGTCCACCTGCCGGGGCCCTGCTTTGGGCCGGGACACTCTAAGGACACAGTACCTGTGGAAAAAGACCCTGCAGGCGGCCAGGTGGAGCTCAGAGTTAGCTTTTGAGTCCCCACATACGAAACCAACAGCTGGATTAGAGGCTGGCTCAGGTCCCTTCCAGAATGTTCTCCTCATCGACTCCCACCGAGCTTGGGCCCTCACAACTACTCTAAAGAGTCCTGGACCCAGAAAAGGCCTCTCAGTGACACTGGATGCAGGAGAGAAGGACCTCCAGGGCCCCCCTAGTGTGAGCTGGGAGCACATGGGGCCAGCGGGCCACCCGGGGGGCTTCGTGGCAGGTCCCGCACACACCGCTTCCCCAACCGCGTTGCCTCCACCAGGTTAGACCAAGAGAAGCCAGACACACGGCACCTCGCAGGAACCAGAACGGAGAGGCACGCAGAAACCCCGACTCCCCGATTAGGTACAAGCAGACCGCCCTTCGTGGGGACAAGCCCCCTGGTCCGTCCAGCTGGCCCTTCCTCACACGCTGCGGCCTCGGAGCCCCCAGAGCGGGCCGCCGCGGCCCCACAACTCTGGCTCCGGCTCACGGGGCTCAGGCTCTGCACCCATTGGCCCCCAGCGCCCCCAGCTTCCCACGCCCCGGTGCACCCGTGTGTGCTCGCCCCCTCTTCCTCCTGTCCCCACCGACGTCTAAGCTCGCGCAGCAGAGGCCGGGGCTTCCTGGTCAAGTCGGGGGGCCTCTGCATCTGCCCCCGAGGCCCCCCAAGACAAGGAGCGGTCACGGTGCGTCGCCACCCCTGTGAGGGACGCCCGTTCTCGGGGTGGGGGCAGGCTGAGCACCTGTAAGATAATAACTGACCCGTTGGAAACTTGTAGGGAACAAGCTCCCAACCACAACCACCCCCAGTAAAGAGGGCCTGGGGTGGGGGGGGGGGGCCACAGAAGCTTCTCTTCCAAAGTCTGAAATAGACCCGCTCCGGCAACAGCACGGCAGACGCCAGATGACGCCGCTTCTGCGGGAACACACGGCCGGGTCCCCGCCTGCGCGGCACCCCCACTTGGAAGGCCAGCTCGGGCGGTCGGCCGTAAGAACTGATTTATTGTCTCAGGCTCAAACTTCAGTCCAACAAAAGCACTTGACTCACGCGGACGGAGTACTTCGTAAACAATAGTAAACTAACACAGCCTAACATTCACCGCTCTAAACGGAGCAGACCACAAGACGTTTACACGCAGGCTCGTATTAGGGTATCGTACTAAAATTATGAGGTTAGGTAAGAAATGACTTAAATGATGTCATTAATTCCGACATGAAACAAACGGCGAAGTGTCATTAATAAAAGCCGCGGCTCGCCCTCTGGGACACCGGAGCCCCGGACCCGGCCAGGGACGGGCTGTGCGCACAGGCCTTGGCCCCACACGGCGGCCCCATGTGCCACTTCGCCGCGTCACCAGGATCCACTTGACTCGTGTTTATGGTGTCCACTTAAAAGTATGTCATCTCCAAATCAGGACCAAGCAGTTTCCAGACTGAGGCCGGGAGGAAGCGGGCGATTCCAGAGCATGGGCAGAAGCAGAGATGCCCCGAGGCCTGAAGACCGGTCCCCGACCAGGCTCTCCACCCAGGCCGACGCCGTGCCCCCTGTTCAGCCGCTCCCCCACTCCCTCGTGGAGCAACTCCACCACCAGGACTGGGCACACGCAGCAGGCACGCGGCCCTCGGAGCCCCTCAAGCCCCTGGAGCCCCCAGCTAGTAAGAAGAGAGAACACCAAACCGCCAATGTCCCAACGAGCTACTGAAATTCCACCGCTGGACCCTGTCAGCAAGGAATCAAAAGGATGCTGGGCTGGGGCGCCCGGGGGCTCAGTCGGTTAAGCGTCCGACTTCGGCTCAGGTCATGATCTCGCGGTCCGTGAGTTCGAGCCCTGCGCCGGGCTCTGTGCTGACAGCTCAGAGCTGGAGCCCGCTTCGGATTCTGCGTCCCCCTCTCTCTGCCCCTCCCCAGCTCATGCTCTGTCTCTCTCTCTCAAACATAAATAAACATTAAGGAAATTTTTTTAATAAAAATTTTTTTTTTTTAAAAGGATGCTGGGCTTACGTGTCACAGTTCCTCGCACGGATGAGGGTCAAGGAAGAGGGAGACGAGGGAACGTAGTGCCAAGGACCAGCAACAGTGTGGACAAAGTCTCCAGGTCGAAGGGGGCTTGCGAAGCAAAGCAGGTAAAAAGACCGAAGCTCAGGGAACAGGACAGGTGCTACCAGATGAGGCAGGGAAAACAGAGGCCAGGGTCAGGCGGGCCTTCCGGGATCCCGAGAACAAGGTGAGGCCATAACAGGGTCTTGCAGAAGGGAAGGAAGGGTACAGGCCTACTCTCGGTAGAGACCACTGAGGATACCACGTACAGCATACGGACTGTGCCAGAACAGCCCAGACCCAGGAGGCCAGCTCCCCGAGAGGAGAGCTTGCAGGCGAGTCAGAGAACCAAATCCCCTAAATTCTTCTAATGCTAAGCATATTTATCAACTTCCCAAGGACCTGGTTTTTCTCCTTTATAAATAATCAAGCTGAAGAGGGTTTTTTTCACCAGTGGAAATAGCAGGGATAAAAAAAAAAAAAGTATTACTATTTAAAAGTAACACATGCTCGGAGCAAACATGTATGCAACACCAACGTTTACGAAAAGTCAACGAGAGTCCCTCACAGGACATTTCCCTGACACCCCAGAGGACCGCCATCATCACTTTAGAGACCCAGGTAGTTAAGAAAGAAAGATAGATAGATAGATGGGTAGATAGATACCCTGAGTACTGCTCAGGACCTGCTTTCTTAACACACTGCACGCTTCTGACGTGTGAGCCCGTGCACGCACATTCCAAGGAAGAAAATACTGAAATGTTTTTAAGAAGTATCGCCTTTATGAACAATGGACAAAAGATCTCCCGCACACATCTGGACACCCAAGTACTTCTCACGTTCTTTCCTAAGAATCAACAGTCCCGACAAACAGAATTGCTGGGACCAGAAACATGACCGTTTAAGTTTTTGACTCACAAACTTTTCTGGAGAGTAATTAAGTAATCAGTTTGCTCTCCAGAGAACAAATAGTAACAACAACCAACACTTATATTGTGCTTACTATGTACCAAGCCCTATTCTGAGCAATTTCCACATAATAACTTATTTCGATTTCACAAAAACCTTGTAAGATAGGAATTATTGTTATCACCACCAAGGGGGTGTTATCAAACAACCCTCGCTGATATGATGGGCATAAATGAAATCTTTCGCCTAAAATTCTCTGTTAATGAAGCTAAGCTTTCTACATTAGCTACTGTAATTTGTATCATTTATAGGCTTTGCACATCTCACAATAGAGATACTCATCCTTTTCTTACTGGTTTGCAACAGCTCTTTACATGGTGGCTATTAAGCTCACGTAGGCACATCTTGTTATGTATTTTTTTTCTCTTGTTGCCTCTTAACCTCACTTACGGAATCTTTTGCCAAAAAGAATTTTCTTCCATCCTTACGCGGTTCTATCTGTCAACATCTTCTCTTGAAGGTTTCTGGCGTGGTGTTACGATAAGGATAGATTACATTGGTAGTTTTTCAGAGTTTTTGATCTTTCGAATGCTTTCTTCCAATAAAATCTTCCAAGGCAATCCTGCCGACAAAACAGTTAAGGCCGAAGTGCATTGGTTGGAATGGATGTGGAACACAGGGTGTTCTCTCTTATCCTCACCAGCCCCCAGGCAGGCTCAGAAGATCTTAAGCATGGGCTATACCTGACACCAGCTAACAAGACTGTTAAGATCCCTTCCAGTCCTGGGTGGCTCAGTGGGTCGAGCGTCCGACTGCGGCTCAAGCCATGATCTCGCGGTTTGTGAGTTCAAGCCCCACGCCGGGCTCTGTGCTGACAGCTCGGAGCCTGGAGCTTGCTTCCGATTCTGTGTCTCCCTCTCTCTCTCTGCCCCTCCCATGCTCACGCTCTGTCTCTCTGTCCCTCAATAATAACACACACACACACACACACACACACACCAGCAGACAGCACGAGAAAGCCAGAATTACTTCCCAGACCCTACCAAAACTCAGGTGTCAGCGACAGCCGCTCCAGCAACAGTCGACACCCCACTGAACCCAAAAGATACCCCAAAGTGTCATCCTCTCACAGAGGCCATGTCTTCCCAAAAGCCTCGACAACGCTGAACTCCAGCCTCAAGACCATCGCTGGCCCGGAAGCAGAGGCATGGAAGGGAAGAGGGAATCGGCATCTGGGACCTGATTCAGCCACGGGGACCAGATGCTCCGTTTCCTCCTCTGCAAAACGGGTACAGGGGAACCGCGTCATGAGGAGGGGTCCTTACAACGCGGGCTTGTTACTTGTTAGCTAGCGGGCCACGCCACAATCGCTAGTGTTCGGATCTCCCTCACTAGGAAACATTCTGGGTTCCGCGTCCACTGAGGCAGATGATCTGTCCCCGATGTTACATGGGGGGTCCCAAGGAGAGGTCACCTGTGGAGGGCCCTGGACCATTTCTTTTCCAGGAAATGCAGGACGGGGCACATCAGAAAAGGCATTCAAGCGGCCACGGATGCCACAGCCCACCCCGCACCCCTAAACAGACCCCGAGAAGAGAATACTGATCCTAGGAAGAGAACTCGCAGATCTTCCTTCAGGACATTTTTTTCCCCCAAAGGAAACGCTCTGGTAACATATGTTGCGAAGGTCTGTTAAAATGGAGCATCAATTTTGACAGGGAGCCCTTCGTCTGACTTAGACCAAAGGACGCTACACCCTCCCCTCGGGTCAAGCCCGACAACAGCCTCGAACCCATGCAGACTGTCTGCGATTGAAACGAAAACCCCTCCCGACTTGACGCCTGCCCCAACCCGATGGGGCAGGGGGCTCAGGCCCGGCCTCCCAGGCCGCAGAGCGTGGGCAGAAGCTGAGGCCTCCACACACCGAGGCCGGGCCGGGCCAGACCCCCAGCTGCAGGCACCGAGTCGGGTCCAGGAGCCCGAGCCTGGCCACAGCCCGTCGCCCGCGGCCTCTGGGCCAGCAGCTGCCTCTCATTCTGTGCGTCTCCCTCGCTCCCTGCATCAGGTATTAATCTAGTATCCGGGGCAGCTTCTGAGTGATGAAAGCCCAGCCGTTTTCAATAGAGAACGGTATAGACGGATTCTACGGGAGTGATGAAATGCTTCTTCTGCTCTGGCAATTAAGACCGCACAAAGTCGCCTTTGCCCTGGTGCCACCCCCAACATCAAAGGATGAGAAATTCAAAGCCATTCATGCTGCATTGAAGCCTCACAATGAAGCTGGGAAATGGAAGTCGATTACTGGGCATAAATATGCAGCAGTTAAAAGGAAAGTTATAACGAAATTAAACGGCAGCAACCCCACAACGTGTTCTGGAAACTTCCAGAACTAGAGTGCCCCTGGTAAACACCGAGAGGGGCACCCTTACGAAGCGGGTCTCTGACCGCGCCAAGGCGAGCTCTGCCGCCCCAGCTGCACGCGGACAGGGTGCCGTGTTGCTCTGTCGACCTTGCTGCCCTAACAGCCCCCGAGGCCTCGGAGAACATGGCGTGTGGAGTTTGATGTCGCATGGCTGTGAAGCTGCTGACCACAGAACATTCTGGCTCAGGGCTGCTTAGGCCACATCTGTCCTTGGTCCCGAGGCCTACAGTAGTCCACAGTCATCCCCCCGCCCTCCTCTGCCCCCCGGGGCTCCCCCAGAGGCACTCCCGCCGCCAGCTTGCAGGAGAAAGGACTAACCCTAAAGAGGGCAGTGTTACATCTCCCTGCTGCATAAATCTGCTTCTCTTCGGATTGATTACTGCTCTCCTTACGAAGGTATTTGATCTTTAAAATAAAAGCCCAGAACACAGAAAGCTATACAAGTCTTACAATGTGTCAGGGTGTGTGGTTTTAAGGCAGGAAAATACTTCCCTCCCACACAAATGTGAATTCTGGGGAAAGATGCCACAGATCCAAGGGAGTAGAGTATCTGGGAAAGCTGGATCAGCCTTAAAAATAGATAATTGAACACAGATTTTAGATTTCTCAGGAGCTACCTGGGAAAAAAAAAAAAATTAAATCTCGCCTATTTTTGATATCCAAAACTCCATTCTGATGAAACTTCTCTAGCAGGGTGGCATTTTGCATTTCCAATTATAATGGAGTAATTGTGTTGCCATAGTTACCGCAAAATTCTGCAATAACTTTTGTTGCTTTGTAATTGCTGTAGCGTATATTTGTGTACAAGCAGCCGAGTTTTCCTAATTCAATGCCTCTTCCTCTCCCCGATCCCCACTAACCACCACCTTTCCTGGCTCAATTCTGAAATCACATCGGTTTCAGAGGACGATCCCTGGCATAATGCACGGAATTACCAGAAGCAATTAAAACTCCAGGCAACCTCGATCGTATTGCAAAAGAAAAAGTGAAACCAGGCCAAGGTGCAAACCCACCAGCATTGCCCCGATCTTGCTGGGCTGGCGCTGGGCGAGGGCTGTTTACATGTTTACTCCCAGGCCTTCCATGCTTAGGTGGTTTGTGGGAATAAACAGAAAAGCCTGAGTGGAGAAAAGAGAGGAAGCAAACTAACTGCCCAGGCCCCTTCCTCCCTCACCGAGGGCAGAGCCGCCCTCAGCAAGCAATTAGGTAGGTCTCTACAGTAATGCAATTAAGATTTAGTTAAGAAAGTCATTAGTTTTAAAATAACTTAAGTTTAATTTCTGCAACGCTTTATTTGAAAATTGTGTCACAGCAGGTCAATTTACAACATGCAATAAAGAAAACACTCATATCAGCTGCTGCAAGTTATTACAAATTTTTGATGTGCATTAAATGAGTACACTGGGTTCCACCCCCGGCCTTTCCAACTGATACGCACGGTCTCGTGCTGTAACAGTGTCAAATATTTCAACGTTAAATGTAAATACGAGATAATTTGCTCATAATCCCGCGGTGTGTTTTTGCAACGCGGGGAAACGCGGCTCCCACCATCTGGGCAGGACCGGGCCACAGCTCGGCCCGTGGAAATCCTGCGGGCACCCTCCCGGGGTCGCGGGCAGCACCCCCACCCCTCCCGTCACGGACCGGGGCACCCGCGCCGCGAGCCCCGGGGAGGGACGTTTTTCTGCAAACTCACAGCCCTGGACAAAGTTACATAAACGGCGCCCGCCCGGCTCCGGGCGCCCCCGGCCCACCTGCCGCGGGCTCGGCCTGGGCGGGCGCCCCGCGCGTGCTCCTCACCCCACCCCACCCCCCGGAGGCCAGCCGGCCGTCCTGGCCCGGCCTCGGCGGCCCGGCTCCGGCGCCCGCTCCGGAAAACCCACGGGCTGGGCGCCACGCGCGGCCTGGCGCACGGGGCCGGGGCCGGGCCGGGCCGGGGAGCGGACCCGGGCGTCCACCTGCCGGGCCGGCGGCGGCGGGGGGCGTGGGGCCGGCGGCCCGCGGGCTGGGAGGGGGGGGCGGACGGGGGGGCGGACAATGGCCCGCGGGCCGGGGCCGGGCCGGGGCTGCGCTTACCGCGGCGGCGGCGGCGGCGGCGGGGCGGGCGCTCTAGCCCCGCGCGGGCGCTCCGAGCCGCATCTCCTCAGCCTGCGCCGCCACCACCACCACCACCACCACCACCACCGCCGGCGGCGGGCGGGCGGGCGCTCGGGCGGCGGCGACAGCGAGGACGCGGCCGCGGCGCGCCGGGCCCAGGCTGCTGAGGCGGCGGCGGCGGCGCGGGCGGGCGCGCGGGCTCGGGCGCGGGCGGCGGCGGGGACGGTGCTCCGCGGCGGCGGCCCCACAACCTCCCCTCCTCATTCACAAAAAATTGACCCACGTTGAACCATGATGCCGCTCCCCCCTCCAGCACGGAGCCGGGCGCTGATAGGTCCCGCCCGACGCCCGTCAGCCGCCCCGGCCCCGCCCCCCAGCCGGCGGCTCTGCAGCCATTGGCTGCGCCAGCCTTGCATCACCTCCCCTCCCGGGCCCCTCCCTTCTGCCCGATTTCTAACGAAGAGCTCGTCAATTACGGTTCGGCCCCGCCCGCCGACCGCCCTCCCCGGCCGCCCGGCCGTCCTTCCATTGGTCCACTGGGGCCCCGGGTACCGCCCCGTGTGCTCCCGCCCCTCGTCCCGCGGCGGCCAACCGCTAGGCCAGACGCCGCACAAACGGCAGGGTTGCTCCACCTCTGCCCGCCTTCCCGCACACGTCCTGGACCCCGTTGGCTGCTCGAATTGCCAATCCTGGGGGGCGTGGCTACCAAAGGACGCTCCAGGCGCCAGTCGCTGGGCGCTTCGCGGTTGAGAAAGCGCAGGGAGCCGGGCGGCTTGTGATTGTAAACGTGGGCCCTGGTCCTGGCGAGCCCCACTCGGCAGCCCCGAAGAGCTGTCCTGTGCCGGCCTAGTGATCGGGACTGCGCGCCTAGCGAGCGCACTCTTGGGCGCGGGCTGAGACAGGCGGCCGCTCGGGCCTGGCCGCGGCCTCCATCTTGGGTACTGGCGGCGGTCACGTGGTGCGGCGTGCTCCGGGAGACGCACGGGCGGCGCGGAGGGCGAGTGCGCAGGCGCGGCGGGCCCCGCCCTGCCCCGCGGCGGGAACGCGGCCTGCGGGGCGGAGGGGGCGCTGGCCGGCGGCTGTTCCCCGACGGGCGGAGAGCGGGCCCGGTGCGCTCCGCCGGCCAGAGTCGGCCGCGCGCGGTGGTCCCGGGCCACCTATCCGCACCCAGCGCTCCGGGCTGTGAGCTGCCGTGTCGGGGTGGTTTGGGCCGCGTGGTGTGGCCGCTCCGTGTCCCGCCGGCCCTGCAGACCCCGCGGGCTGCCCGGCGGCGGGCGCGGAAAGCCACCTGCGGCCACCCCCGGCCTGTGCCCCCCCCGCAGCAGGGTACTCGCCCTGCGGCCTGCGTGCGCCTCCCGCTTTCCGGAGTGGCGTTTGTGGCCCCGTGGGAGGGAGCACCCGCGAGGAGCGTGCGGGTGCCCGCGGGCGGCACCTGCGGGCTGGCGCCGCGCTGCGACGGCCTCGGAGGGCCCGGGCTCCGTGGAGTTGTTTGGAAGGTGCTTCCTGCAGCCAAAGTTCGGCAAGGCACCTGCAGCTTGCGTGACTTTAGTTTGCTTCCGGAAAACTTCGCAGCTGGCAGGATGCTCAGAAACCTCGCAAGGTGTTTCTCAGCCCAAACTAGGGACTGAGAAAACTTGAGATCTTAATAATCAAAGTTCGTTAAATACGTTGTCTCCTCACTAAAGCAGCTTCTTTCCTAGAAAGCAGACTCTAAAGAGAGAGATCATTTAACTGAACCCAAGGGATTTTTCCCCGCTCCAGTGCCACAACGTACTTACTGGTCAGGCTCCCCTGACGTGACCCTGCACTCGCATTATACTGCAGCTCTCGCGAAGATACGCAGGCGGGTCCGTTGGAACGGGAATGCTACCTGCCTTGACAACGTGGTCATGACAGAAGAAAAGTCCATGGAGAAATCTCCAGGGGTGATTTGGTCCTCGGAAGTCACCCACTGGATTGGGGGAGGAGAGGGTAGGCCTGCGCTGCCCCACCGTTGGCCGCCCTCGGTGCCCACCATCATCTAACAGAGACATGGGTACACTTCACTCATCCACTGAAACCTGGGCCTTTCCAGCTTTTATGGCCCACATGTTTTTCCAGGAGAGAAAATTAGAAGGATTTCTGTTTTAGTGAAAATTAATGCATTGTGGTATTATTTGTAGTATAAAGAAACTTTGGGTTTTTTTTTTTTTTTCCCGTCAAATCTCCAGAACTTAAAATCAGAAAACAGGTCAGTTTGATTATCAATCTTAGAAAAATCCTAGAGGCAACAGTGGTGAAGCCTGATGGAGTGTCTGTGACAAAGCTGGCCTGTGGGGTGCTGGCAGAGATGTGTGGCTGCTTGTTTTGAGGGCCTTTCTCTTTAGAAATGAGCAGAGATTAGTGTTTAATGTTGTTCTTGATCGTTGGCGCCTAGAGGGGAAAAAATGTAGAATTTTCAAAATGAAAATGTGCAATTTTATAATATATTAAACGTATTGAAATCATAAGTAATGGTTAGAAAACCTTGGACATGCTAAGTAGAAACGGTGTGTCATAAGGTAGCTTTACTTTGAAGCGAATGGTGAATTTCAGAATTTTAAAACAGAAGTCATAGCTGAAGATCTCCACTAGCGACCTGGCCGTTGATAGAGGAGGTACATTTATGAAATGTTCATATAAGGTGAAACCGTCATGGCCGCGTGACATTCAGATGATAAAAATTAAGTTACAAAGTTATTTCACGGATTACTAAAAGTGTACAATAATCAGAAGATGCAGGGGAAATGGGTACAAGTCTACTAAAATTAATTTTACGAGTACAAAATGAGAGTCACATGCCTGAAGAAAGAGTCACATGGAAGAGTTCTGGGGTATAATCCAAGGGGGGACTAATTGGAAGGTAGAATTGCATTCAGAGAGATGAGCAGTCACATTGTGGTGTGCCAGGGAGCCTCGCCTCCGGTCCCCAGAGCGCCTCCAGAGGGGTGAGGCAAGAACCCCACTCACCTTTTCTGAAGAACGTGGGAGCCTGAGCAGCTGCGCCCGCTGAAGGAGACCACCCACGGCTGGTAAGGACCATAGAGTTCCGCACGATGAGAGGAAGGTCTCTAACACTGAAGCCGGGAAGGCAGGTGGAAAAACAGTCCAAACACCAGGCAACATCCACTTGGGGCTTCATATAAAGGCGTTTTACAGAGAGTCCCAAACTCAGAGGGTTTTGTTTCAGGAAGGAAGTGAAGCCCAGTGTGAAATAAGGAAAAAAAAAAAAAATCCTTCGATCAAAAATAAAGACAACCCCAAAGACTCAAAAAAGAAAAAATCTAGAAGTTCAGCAAGGTGGCCAATTATAAAAAAGAAAAAATATACAAAAAAGAAAAAAAAAAACCCAATAGCTTTCAGATATACATTCAATCAATAATTATAAATGTTACTATTTACCAAGGTTTGCTATACGGCAAGCATTGTGGTTGGCATTGTATATGCATTAGAAAAACATGACGGAAAGTTTCCAGTCACGTCAGCAAAAGAACATTATAAATACCTAACTGTAACATTAAACCCCAGTGGAAGTTCATGGGACTTGACAAGTGGTTGAATAGTTCACCTGGAAGAAGAAACATTTGAAAACAGTCAAAAAGAAGAGTAATGGGGGAGAAAGTGCTTCCAGAAAACAGAACCTACTGCCGAGGCTCCATAATGAAAGCAACGTGGTACCGGCTGAGATGGATGGAAAGTCCTAGAAAGTAAAGACGCATCCCCAAGCAAACAAGCTGAGGTGTAGCCGGCACGTGCGCGTGGTCTGTCCCAGCTCCTGGCGGGCAGCCTTCCAGGCTGGTCAGTGCCTGTGTCACGGCAATTGGCAAGTAGCTAGAACATCACATCCTGTAAGGATTTGAATATAAAGGCAGCTTTTCAAATTAGAAAGCGATGTGGTCGGGCACCTGCTCATCAGCTGAGGAGAAGAGTACAAAAATCGGGCTCCTGCCTCATCAGATGAAGGTTCAAGTGTTAAACAAGAAAAGTCACGAAAGTACTAAGAAAAATCTGTTACGGGCACTTCCGTAGGATTATGGAATAGGACACCGCCACCAATCGTAAAGGGAAGTACTGATAAATTTGACTGTGCTTCAGTTAAAATTTGGGGTACCATCAACAAAGAAATAGATAAATTTTAACTGTGGCACATTCATGCAAAGGAATGTTACTCGACCATTGGAGAGGATGAGCTGCTGAGACAGACGGATGAGCATCTACAAGCCCCACAGGAAAATAAGACACTGTGACTCCATTAATATGAAATTCAGGTGCCAGCCTGAAGGATCCACAGGGATAGAGATCAGACGTCTGGAGAACATTTCAGGCCGAGGAAATGGCACACATCCCGATCGGGGTGGAGGGCACTTAGGAGTCAACAGGTGTCTGAACTCAGTGAATTTAAGAGTTGTGCCTTTGGGGCGCCTGGGTGGCGCAGTCGGTTGAGCGTCCGACTTCGGCCAGGTCACGATCTCGCGGTCCGTGAGTTCGAGCCCCGCGTCGGGCTCTGGGCTGATGGCTCGGAGCCTGGAGCCTGTTTCCGATTCTGTGTCTCCCTCTCTCTCTGCCCCTCCCCCGTTCCTGCTCTGTCTCTCTCTGTCCCAAAAATAAATAAATGTTGAAAAAAAAATTAAAAAAAAAAAAGAGTTGTGCCTTTCACGGGGAGATTTTACCTCAGAAGAAAACAACAGGGGAGGCAGTAGCTGCCCCAATTTGGGGGGCAGGGGTAGAACCTCCTTGTGCATCCAAACTATAGATCAATTTAGAGGACAAATCACTGGGGCATCTCATGTTGCATAAAGGCTGAATCTCCTTCACAGTAAGAGAGCTTTCAGAGCTGACACGAAACAAACGTCGCAAAAGCAGAGTCGTGAACAGCAAACACAAAAGGAGAATTGCCCAATAAACGCGACAGGATGTTCCATTCCCCGATAATAAAGGAAATACAGCACTTTCTCTGTTTGATAAAAGCAATATGTGAAGAAATAAACGCTATCACACGTTAGCTGTGTCAACCGGTAGAAACTTAGCTACCGAAGAGGACACGTACATGAATCCTTAACGTCGTGCGTGTTCCCTCACCTAATGATTTCACTTCTAGAAGTTCGTTATTTCGAATGAAATAAATAATTGATGTTGGTAAAGATCTAGATGAAAGATTCACAGCAACAATGATTGGAAGATACATTAATTCATGTACAGATCCATACGGAGGTAGGAATATCTATCTCCCAGTTTCCAAAAATAGGGGATTTAATATTATGGAAAGAAATCCACATTAGAATTTTAAGTGAAAAGGAAGACTATAAAACATCATTACAGCACGGCACAGTCTTTATAAATGAATACATTTATAGACACAGCAAAGACAGGAAGACGCCCATCAGAATGTTCCCAGCGCTTCTTTCTGAGGATGCGGGAGACGAGACAGCATTGTTCACTTTTTGCTCGTCCCAGCTTTCTCAATTCCCCAGTAAACGTGGGTTACTTGCGTATAAAAAAGAAATCTCTAGAGGGATATGAAATTAACTAAGGAAGCTGTGGGGCGAGGCGCTGAGGGGGTCAGCCGACCGGTCCCTGAAGTGCAGGGCTGGCCGACAGGCGGGGAGAGGCACTTCCAGGTTTCAGATGCAAAGACGGAGAGGGGTAGGAGCAGGGGAGCGGCCGCTATGAACCTCCGCCGGGCTTGGATCCTCAGCCGGGCGGAGCTGACCTTGACCGGGCAGACATTCCGAACCTACCAAAGATGAAGGTCTTGTTTGTTTTCATCTCTTTTGTTTTTTGAGATAGTGTTGAGGTCACCGGCCTGTGGGAAGGACCAGGGGAGGGGGCCGGGGTGTGAGCAGAGGGGAAGATGTGGCAAGGGGCGGAGGGGGGGGGCACGCCTGGAGGCCAGGGCGTCAGGAAAGCAGCAGATGGAGTGAGAAATGAGAAAATAACTTTGAGCATGCTGGTGTTTTGAGGAATTTAGCTGCAAACTGTCTTAGCCTGGGTCCCGCACAGCAGAGCGTGACGCGGGTCTTAGGTACCAGCAGCTGCCCGGGAGTGCGATCCCAGGGCGAGAGCGATGGAGTGGCGTGCCAGGGCCAGGGGCCAGGCAGCAGGGAGAGCCAACGCCGGGCCCTGCAGCCAGCTGACCGGAACCGTCCGCCTGGGGGAAGGGGGTGCATTTACTCAGAGTTACCATCCAGGTGAGAAGTCCCCACACTTGCAGGTCAGGCAAGCAGAAGTCCCAAGACGGTCCCGGGAGCACCCTACCCTGAGCATCAGAGACAGTTCTGGCAGGAGACCAGAGGCACTCAGGCCTAGAGAGGAGCCCTGGCGGGGGGCACCCGAGGAGCCCGTAGCAGTGGCTGGGATGGGAGCGGCCCCCGGAGAAATGCAAGGCCGAGCCAGGCATGCAGGCAGCCGGGAGGTTCAGGGTCACCTGCCGTCCCTGTGAAATTGTTTGTAGCAGCCCCAAGCAGCCCCAAGGGTGTCTGGGCACAGAGGATAAGCCACGTGATCACCCAGCCAATGCAGGCAGTGAGGAAGAGTCAGGGAGCCGGTATGGGAAGACGTGCGGGTGGGATTTTGTTTTCTCCCAGGGCAGGGGACTCCTGCCCGTCAGTGACCACGGAGGAGGAGACTGTGGTAGCCCGAGATGGTCCCGGAGGGCACCCTGGAGGATGGGTAGAAGCTCCAGACTGTCCCTAACTCGTGGTCCTGGGGCAAGGGGCTGGGGAGGGACACACTCACAGGTCTAAAAACTTCAAAGGAGCAAATCAGGCCAACAGACCGTTCCCTCAGATATGCCCCGCATGTCCCCCTCTGACACGCTTGCTCCATAACTGGCATTTCAAGTCGTCCCCCTGCTTCCCGTGCCAGAGGGGAGCCTCTGCCCCGGCTTGTCCCCTTTCTCTTCCTACCACCTGAAGGCACTTTACTCCCACATGCTGGACACCCCAGCCCACTGCACTTGGCCTCCTTCAGCCCTGAGGGGGGCAGCCTGTGGTGCCGGCTGCCTTTGGAGGGCAGGACTGAGGAAGGGGCCCCTGCGTGGGTCCAGGAAAGGGGTTCTGAGCACTTGGACAGGGACTCACGGGCTCCAGTTGTGTGGAGCAGAGCCTTGAACGGGGAGCCCGGGCCGCAGACTCCTCACCTGGGAGAAGGATATGCTAGGGGAGGGGGTGGGCGATGGAGAGCATGAGCCCAGGCCAGGGGCCGTCTTGCTCAGGTCTAAGGGAGGTGCTGGAAAGCCCAGGCAGAAGAAACCTTAAGCAGGAGAAGTCTCTAAAGGGTAAGGGGCAGTGTACGTACAGATACAGACATGTTCTCGGTGTGGGGCAGGAGGTGAGGGTTGCACCTTATTGTAGACGTGGTCGCAGCTGAGAAACGAGCCAGGACAGGCCAATCACGGCAACCAGCAGCACTGAACGTTCTGGCTACGAGCCCTGCGTGTTGGAAACGGCCTTGGTGGGCTATCGAACGGGAACCGAGCAGGGGTATAAGAAGGGTTGCTGAGTAGTGCCGAGGACCCAGCCAGAGTCAAAGGCAGTGTCTTTGTTGTGCCACAAAGCCGCGTCGTCTGTTTTTTCTGGTAGCTCTGGGGAGCCGAGGTGCAAAGAACCGTATGGGTGGATGATGCAAGATTGGCTGCTGGATGAGGACCGCAGGGCACTGGCCGCAGTAGCGGATGAGAGTCGCCACAGGGTGCAGGCTGGCTGGGGCAGGAAAGGGACTTGGAGACAGAAAGGTAGAGCGGAGGCATGGGGGCTCCGGTGCAATGCATCAGCAGGCTTAGTGGAAGGGACTGGAAGAGGGTGTGGAAGACGGCTGTCACCCGCAGCCTGAGATTTCAGTGGTCGAGGTCAGGGCCAAGTGCAGGGCTCTGGCAAAGTGGCTGACTGGTCCACCCGAAAACATTCTCGTTTCAGAAGACCTAAGAACATACCTACAAGGTAGCGCTTTAAAACACACGTGGCTGAGTGCACAAGGAAGTAAGGGAAATCCCAGAGACCAAATCCGGGAAGGAAACAAAGATTAGAATGGGCTAGACTGGACATTTAGGAGGAAGATGTCACTGGCCTCTCAACCCCAGGGAGTGGGTTTCATGCCCAGCTGGAGAGCTGGCTCGGAGGCTCCTGTGTGAGACGTTCTCAAGCATGGCACCCTTCGCAGAAGGATGGGCTAGGAAGGAATCTGCCCCTTGGGGCGCAGACGACAAAGAGTTTTCCTGTCCGCCTTGGCTCTCAGGGTGGTGGGGCGAGGCTCCCCGAGGACCTGTTGCAGGGCCTGCCCTCGGTTGGATTTGAGTGCATACGACCTACGGGATCTAGGGACCCTCAGGCCAACAAAGTCACGTGGAGAGTAGTCCAGGTAGGGGATACTCGGGGCGCCCGGCAGAAGCAAACAGCTGTAACAAGGAAAACGCCCTCAGCCCACAGATAAAGCCTCACTCAAAATGAGCTCTCCACCCAAAATTATAAAACCCTGAAGACGTATTTCACCACGGGCAAGAGTCAGCAGAAGAGTAAAGATCAGGGTAGTATCTTCTCCCCACCGCCCCAAGACGTTGAGATAATATAACCGAGTTTAATACATATGTGCTAGATAGGTGTAAGGAAGTTAAGGAAGAATTGAATGTGTAACAAAAGAATAAGGCACTAGGGGAAAAAAAAAGATGAATTTTTCAAAAAACAAACAAAACCTCTAGACCTGAAGAATGGAGCCATTAAACTTAAACATGCAGTGAGAAAGATCAGAACATAGAAACAACAGAAAATGTTATTCGCAAATGGGAAGACAGATCTGGGGAAATTATGCAAATGGGGACCAGAGAGACGGGGGTGGAGGCTAACATCCCTGGGAGAGTCCTGGATCCGCTGGGACCCTGAGCCCGGCTTCTCCACCCCAGGGGGCCTCAGCCCCAGATGCTGCGAGAGTTGTCTGTTAATGGCTCACAGCTGCATCCTTCTCCAGAGAGCTGTCCTTGGTCAAAGGGGAGTCACCTCACCTGGAAATGCTTGGGAGCG
The DNA here is from genome assembly GCF_018350175.1 of Felis catus. Taxonomy (NCBI): domain Eukaryota; kingdom Metazoa; phylum Chordata; class Mammalia; order Carnivora; family Felidae; genus Felis; species Felis catus. The sequence goes on from NC_058375.1 coordinate 219,728,298, forward strand.
TACCCCTCCCCTTCCAGGGGGCCCTCCAGGGATGTCTGACTGACAGGGGTAGACAGGGCCAACCCCCAAGGTAGGAGGCCTGCTTCTGAGCCCCCATGGGACAGGGCTGAACCAAGGCCTGAGTGTAACTCTAACTTGCTCGGCTCCTCCCTTGCCCTGTCCCGCTGACCCTCCCTCCTCCTGAGAGAAATCCCTCAAAAATAACTTGCACAAGAATCCTCACCTCCAGCTGTGCTCCTGGGGCATCTGATCTGAACAGGGTATTTCAGGAGAAGAGAACGGAGGGACCACATAGGAGTTCTTCCTCCAGAAGCACATCTGTCTCACCGTGGGTTGGTGGGGTTTGCAGACCTACCCTGTGGTCATTTCCCCAGTCCCCAGGCATGGATGTTATCAGTTCATGGTACACATTAATATTCCTTCTGTGGCCTAGCGTGGGGCCATGGCCAGTGGTCGTAAATGTTTCATATCTGCCTGGAAAAAGTTGTGTTTGCTAATTTAAGAGTTCAGAATTCTTTCAATATGTGAACATTAGTTTCAGCTTGGGATGGATGAACTTGGCAGACACCAGAGCCCCTGCTTTTGTTCCCTCACCTGCGGGGTAGTAGTTATCGCAGAAGGAAAGGCCGAGAGGAAAACCTCTCAATGTGCCCCCACTGCTCTGGCCAAGATGATAAGTCAACTGCGAGAAAATGCTGAGCAGAGAAATTGTACATGCGCAAGTAAATCCAAGCGCATGCTAAGTATGAGCTAGAGCAAACAATGGTGTCAAATGATGGATGCTTTCTGGTGTCTAATAAAAAGGCAGAGCTGGTAAGGCAGCAGGGAACGTTAGAGTTTAAGCATTTTAAGATCCTTGTATTATCTGGGAATTTAACTTTCGATTTTGTTAAGCAAAAAGTGCTTCTCACAGGGGCGCCTGGGTGGCTCAGTCGGTTGGGCGTCCGACTTCAGCTCGGGTCACGATCTCGCGGACCGTGAATTTGAGCCCGAGTCGCGCTCTGGGCTGATGGCTCAGAGCCTGGGGCCTGCTTCTGGTTCTGTGTCTCCCTCTCTCTCTGCCCCTCCCCCATTCATGCTCTGTCTCTCTCTGTCTCAAAAATAAATAAACGTTAAAAAAAAATTAAAAAAAAAAAGTGCTTCTCACAAACTTTAAAGAAGGTACTAAAAGACTTGAAACAGAATGGACAGCTTCCACGGCAGTGAGGAGCAGAGGAGAAGAAAGGAAGGAAAGACGGGAAGAAAAACCATCAGTCTGATAGAATGTAGGGAAGAAGAATAAAACAAACATGGAAAGAGAAGGTGAAACAGAAGACCCAGAATAACACTCGAAACTAAGCCTAAGTAGATCAATTATCACAATGAATATAAACAGACTAAATTTTCCAGGTAAAGGCAGATTGTCAGTTTGGGTTTAAAAATACAATCCATCTTCCTACTGTTTTTAAATGATAGCCCTAAACATGAAAAGTTATAGTCTTCAGGGGCAAAAAAACAGTGTTCTAGGTCAACGCTAAAAAAAGGAAGTCCCTGCTACTATAATATCAGTTAAAATCGACTATAAAGAAAGAATGTATTAGAGGCAAAGGTGATCACTACATAGTGGCAAGAGGGACAATCCATCAAGGAGCTGTATCAGTTTAAACTTAATCTGGGGGGTGCCTGGGTGGCACAGTCGGTTAAGCGTCCGACTTCAGCCAGGTCACGATCTCGCAGTCCGGGAGTTCAAGCCCCGCGTCAGGCTCTGGGCTGATGGCTCAGAACCTGGAGCCTGCTTCCGATTCTGTGTCTCCCTCTCTTTCTGCCCCTCCCCCGTTCATGCTCTGTCTCTCTCTGTCCCAAAAATAAATAAACGTTGAAAAAAAAATTAAAAAAAAAATAAAATAAACTTAATCCAGGACAGAGGTTGCGTTACAGAGCAGGGAAGAGGTGCTGCTAAACAACCGATGCTTGGACAAGTGGTTGACCACACTGAAAAAAAAATTACAGTTCCTGTAATTTACAGTCACATCAAGCACATAAATATTCCAGAAAAAATAATCTATATGTGAAAAGTGAAACTTTAAAGTTTTTTTGTTTTTTTTTAAATGCCTGTTTGTTTGTTTGTTTGTTTGTTTTTGAGAGAGAGTCAGAGTGCCAGTGGCAGAGAGGAAGAGAGAGAGGGAGACATAGAATCTGAAGCGGGCTTTATTTTTTTTAATTTTTATTATTTTATTTTTAATGTTTTTATTTATTTTTGACAGAAAGAGACAGACAGAGTGTGAGCTGTGAAGGGGCAGAGAAAGAGGGAGACACAGAATCCGAAGAGGCTCCAGGCTCCGAGCCGTCAGCACAGAGCTCGATGTGGAGCTTGAACTCATGAACCGCGAGATCATGACCTGAGCCGAAGTCGGACGCTCAACCGACTGAGCCACCCGGACACCCCTGGCAGGACTTCTTTTAAAGCAGTATGACACAGAACACAAAAGGCATAAACACGAAGGGAAATATTAACAAATTTGGCATCATTGTTCAACGGCATTAGCCATTAGGGAAATGCACGTTAACCCACAATGACATACCACTTCACACCTGGTGATGGGATCGAGCTCTGAGCTGGGCTCCTCACTGAGCATGGAGTCTGCTTGAGATCTCCCTCTGCCCCTCCCCCACTGGTGCCTGCAATCTCTCTCTCTCTCTCTCTCTCTCTCTGTCTCTCAAAAATGAATAAAAATTAAAAAGAAAAATTTTTTAAAAAGAAAAGAAAATATTGTTTATTATGTGAATCTTTTCAACATTTAATGCCCAAAATATTGCCATCACTATAACTTAGACTGATGAGCAGACCTGTCTCCTCGTAATTTAGATGTCTGTGCAGTTACTACATAGAGGGCACCCAGGGAGGTCTCTCTCGTTGAATCCTCATGACAACATTACCCTACAGGTGCTCTTAGTCACTGTACTGGCGAGGGCCAGGCAACTCGGGGACAGAAGTCGCTGCCTGAGGACACGTGTCTAGACTGGGACTTCTGTGTGGGTAGGAGAGGGGTGGGGACACAAATCTGTCCTGTGTTCACTGCTGTGGCCCCAGCCCTCAGCATACTGCCCAGCACGGGTAGGCACTCAGAGCATCGGCTGGGGGGATTATTCTAGAAACATCTATGAAGCGTTGATGGTAGAGACTGGACTCGGGTCTGGCTGATTCAAAGCATTCGCTTTTTTTTTTAATCAGCACCATAAATCTGGCTATTTCTCTTCTTCAACCCTGACCCATTAGGCATTTTCTTTCTAAAATGTAGTAGAATAGGAATAATTAAATAGTCGTTCCTTTATTGAAGTGAAAAATCACTCTCTGCTCCATACACCATAGGTAGGGATCATTTAGAAACAGTTTCCCCTTCTGCCTGATGCACAGCTTGGAGCCTGTCCTCGGGGGGCTCGTGGGGAGTCTCCAGTCCTCACCCGAGACTCCCTCCAGCCCAAGCCTCGCAGCGTGAGACCCACCGAGCACGCCTCGCAGCCTCCCTGCACCACTATAGAAACGTAACAATAGGGCATCTGATTTTTAATTTCAATTTTATTTTTTCCCCACTAAAATATTCGAGTGAGAAACATTTGGAGATTTATATTCAGGGCACAAGACCAAATGGCGTCTGAAGCATTTCTTTGTTACATATAATTAATTTTTCTTGGCTTTTTTCTCCTACGTGACAAAGCCAGATCTGTACCATTCATCCTATTTATAGGTGAATATTTCTCTTCCCCAAAGATTCTCAGCAACAGTCACGGAGATGCCAGAAGGGAGAGCTCGGGTCTGCTTCCTGTCTGCCCTGTCTTCACAACGTCAAACAGAGAAAACACCTGAACAGGCACTCTGAGTTACTGGCTTGAATCTTTAAAAACAAACAAACAAACAAACAACAAAGCAGCCAACAACCAAAACCCCACCCTCGGCTGGCCTCCGTCTTACCGAGTGAGACGGACTGAGCTCGTTCTGTGTGACTTCGAATGGTCAAGTGAGAGCACCCTCCAGCAGCCGGAGGGGGGCGACGGGGGTGGGAGATGGGGGCGGGCACAAGGGAAGTATTGCTTCTGCCTTTTCCTTGTGTTTTTCTAGAAGAAAACCCTCTTTGCTTCGTATATCCATCTACACACAAAAACCACCCCACAATTAGAATCTCAAGAACTGTAGGGAAAGAAAACTTAAGAGAGAATGTTATTTTTCCAATAAAAGATAGATGTGATCTGGCCCCTGGGTGTTGGTTTTAAGTGGAGATATTGACTTCCAGCTGACTGATGAGTGGAACATCTTTCTCCTGAAATATTGATGGTAGATTACACGAAACCACAAACTATCTCCATAAAGCACATCATTTCTAATCCTAATGGTGTTTTCTTTCCTCTGGATGACTGCTACATTCATGATATGATGGCTTTATTCTATCTTGGGGAAAAACTTTTTACCATACTGCTAAATTAACTTGTCAAAAGGCTTCAAACTTCGGAAGCTTTTACAGCTCAATTCAATGCTATTATTCAAGATTGAATGGGAAGGGCCGTGGACTGTAAAAGCTTGCAAAAAATAAATTTCACAGGCTTTCACAGACTGAGTGAAATACTTACCTTTTGTCCAGGTTGTATATCTTTATTGGGGAGTCTCAGAATAGCTGCATTTTGCCTATAAATCCTCGCTCTTACCCTAAAAGACTGTGCGTTTTGTCTGTTGCCCTTGAAGGTCCTATGCAACACATGTCCTCTTGATGACAATTCATCCCTACAGAGCACGATGGGGACTGGAGTGCTCTCCAAAACATGGGGCAGAAGGGAAGACAAAGGCTGCCAGCTCCCGGAACGATCCTTGAATTTTTTTACTTCTTTTATTCTCAAAACAGATTCACAAGGGATTTCATAGCCAATTACTGCTCACAAATGCAAGCCAATGGTGGCGGTCCTTTCCAAGGGCTGTGTCTGGATGGGGGCGGGGGGAGGCACATATAAGGACATGGCAGCGATCCCTGTCAGCACTCTAACTGAGACGGGGCCATTTGGAACACCAGGTGAAGCACAAATGTCCAACGTGAAATGGGGTCTCCGTGCCAGACTCCAGAATGCTCAGACCACCAGGTAGTCAGGTCAGTGCCACGAGCCGTGCGTGGATCCATTGGCCTCACGCGGTTGCGGCCCGTGACTGACATTGAGCAAGCTGCTGCTGTCTACCTGGGCACGAAGCGATTCCAGCCGTGGGATGGGAAGACACGTGGTCTGGTTTGCCTTTCCTGTTTGCATGGAGCCTCTGTTTTCACCAAATCGCTTCCCAAGCAGATGCCCTTAGCGGATGCCGGGATCGTTTTTGCTCTCCGAAGCACTTAGTAACGACGGGGAGACTGCTCTGTAGTCTTGTGGAGTGAGTTTCTAAGATGTCTTCAATCTGTAAAAACGTATTTCAATGCCAACTCCACATGCTCAAGGTACTCATAAAAAAAAAAAACAGCAAAAAAAACCATGGAGATGTGTGTGCCTGTACCCCGAGACGACAAGATGGTTGGAAGGCCACGTATGTGTCCAGACACCCCGTCTTTCTCACGTGTAAAGGCAAGTTGAAACGCCTTGTCTCGATAAAGCCTTCTTGCGAAAGAAGTCTCTTGTCGCAGCTTTTTGGCAACGTAGCCTTCTTTTCTTTCACGCCCAGCGATTCCAGTCGTGTGTGATGGTGACGTGCACGCATGCATTCCTGCTCTCAGACTAAGTGTCTGTTCTCCCCCTCTCCCAACGCCCCTCCCAACAGCGCACACCCGCCTTATACCTCTGGGAGCGTGGCCTGGGATCAAGTACTTTGGGGAGCCCGTCGAGGAGTCCAATGGGCATCTAAGATTGCAAACAGCTGTGCTAGGTGACCTGCGAGTCAGGAAATCCCCTGGGGTTTCCGACAAGTGCCAGGCAGGCTCAGGACATAGGACGGGAACTGGTCTCCAGCGGACTGGTGTGGCTGAAACATTTGCCCCAGAGACGAGGCCCCAGACGTCTGGGCAGGGGAGGAGAGTGCAGGGCCAGCCCAGAAGACAGGACCTGGACCCGGCTTCGCAGGGCGGCATCCTGGTGCAACAGCATCGGGTTTCCAGCCCCAGAGGAGGGGGCCGGGCCCACCCTGTTGCCGGAGCTGGGGGAGCCCCCCCCGGGCCCCCTCGCTTCTGATTCCCAGCCCCCTTCGTGGTCATTTCACAGGGGTTCTGGCTCCGGTGTGGATGAACCGCTTGGGCCTGGGCTCTGATCTGGCATCGTCTCGATCTCTCAGTTCTTCTCGAATGTCAAGCTCAACTGGATGTGATCCGACCGAGAAGAGGGATGGGAGCGCTGGTGGGTTTTTGGACACGGGAGCGTCACACGAAAGGTGATCACTTGGGAAGCCTTCTTACAGACACTTGGCTGCTGCACCCAGTAAGATTCCTATGGTTCAGGCTGAGAGGTGTAAAGGGAAGGGAGGAGCAGGAGAGGGAACTTACGTTTACGAGCCTCTACCGTCTGCCGGGCTCCGTGTTTGGCGTTTCACTTACGGGACACGTGGTTCTTCCTACAACCCTCAGTCACTGTATTATTACCCCTCTTTTCCAGAGAGGACGACCGAATGCTCAGAGACTCCGAGCAGCTTCCCAAAGTCACACAGCCAAGAGAAGTGAGGGCCGGGGTTGGGCCTGCTCTTTGCCTACTCCTGAGGATTTTCCCCACACACCACACTACCTTCCCACGGCTACCCGTGGCCGGGAAACACAGCCCCTGGGGGTGTGAGGCCGCATCTGGGCCTAGGACGATCTGGACTCAAAGTGAGAGAGGAGTTTTCGATTGACCAGAGACTCTCTTAAATACTGAAGGTTTTGTGTGTTTTCTTTTTTGCCCCCAGTAGAGGTGTCCTGGTGAATTCAAAATCCAACTGGGAAATCAGGAATGTGACTTGCTGTCTTTGTGAGAATGTTAGTTTTGGCAAAGCATGCTTGCGAACGCTTACACGGGAGTCAGCAAACTTAATGGGACGCGTCGTGTGTCCCCAGTGACATCTGCTCAGGTGGCCTTCCCACGGTCAGGCCCCAAGGACACACGCAATCGTACACAGGAGGCAACGCCAACCAGGAAGCAAAAGCAATCCCTTAAAAATGCTCCCGGGAGCGCCTGGGTGGCTCAGTCGGTTAAGCGTCCGACTTCGGCCCAGGTCACAATCTCGTGGTCCGTGAGTTCGAGCCCCGCGTTGGGCTCTGTGCTGACAGCTCGGAGCTTAGAGCCTGTTTCAGATTCTGTGTCTCCCTCTCTGACCCTCTGCCATTCATGCTGTGTCTCTCTCTGTCTCAAAAATAAATAAACGTTAGAAGAAAATTAAAATAAAAAATGCTCCCGGTGCTTCCAAGAGGATGTAGTCCTCAGGTGTGGGAGAGAGCAAAAAAGAAAGACAAGGTTTAGCTAAAGATGGAAAGAGTTAAAATCTAAGGAGAAAATTCACTTGATATGTATCCATATCAAGTGTTTATTAAGAGTTTTTGGTATTAGGTTATATCTAAAGCAGAATATGAGTCAAGAAAGAGGACAGGACAACACTATCAAACAGGCAAAGAGGGTCCGTACAAGTGGGTGAGGACACGTGTAGAGACAGCCCTGAGTCATTTCCTTCAGAAGACTTCTCAAGAGTGGCCTTGACCATGGTCGGCTCTGCCTTCACTGCGACTGCCCCTGGCTGTGGGGAGCCCCAGAGGGCCAGCGTCTTCCCCGCCAGGGACCTGACCCTTCAGGGGATGCTCTCTGAGGGTTCGGAATAAGCAACCCGCAGAGCTCAGAGGCTCAGCAGCTGTCGCTGGTCAGCTGTGCACCTCCCAGGGCCCCGGGCTTTTCACCCACAGGACGACTGTGAGCCCACCCTTAGAGCCGCTGCTGGGACACAGGGGTCCCCCATTGGAGACTGAGCGTCCAGCACGAGCCGGCCGCAGAGATTCTCAGCTCGGGGGCTGGGGGCCTGCCAGGGAGAGGGCTGCTGGACAGGGCAGAACGCTGTGGGCAGCCTGCTGGCTGGGGCCGGGGCACAGGGTCCAACCCCCTGGAAAACGACTTTTCTTTAAGTGTTTTTAAAAGAGAGAGAAGGAGATCTAGAAGCATTATTTGTGAGACTAAGACCAAGAATAAGGTCTCAAGAGAGAAAACGTTTATGCCACAGAGGGAATTTTATTTTTATTTATTTTTAATTTTTTTAATGTTTATTTATTTTTGAGGCAGACAGAGCGTGAGCGGGGGAGGAGCAGAGAGAGAGGGAGACACAGAATCCGAAACGGGCTCCAGGCTCCGAGCCGTCAGCACAGAGCCCGACGCGGGGCTCGAACTCACGGACCGTGAGATCGTGACCTGAGCCCAAGTCGGATGCTTCACTGACTGAGCCACCCAGGCGCCCCTACCGGAGGCAATTTTAGAGAAAGGAGAGAGAAAGATGGTTTTGAGAACACTAAGTGCTACATGTTCGTGAAAATGAGGATTTTCTCAGGGGCCGCACTGCAGGGGGACCGTGCGAGACAGAGACGTGACTTGTCGGAGGGTTAGCCCAAGACCTGCAGGGCGCTGCTAGGAGCAAGGAAACCCTTGCACTCATTATAGTGACATTTTTAACAGGGAGAGAAGCTGCCGTCAGCCAGTCAGCCGTGTCCCAGCAGCGGCTCGCGCAGCACGGCTGACTTCCGAGCTGGAGAAAAAGGGCCTTGGGGACAAAGTGGGGCAAAGGTCGCAGCTCAGTGCTGCTTGGCTGTTTGTCCTCTGAGTAGCCGGCGTCCAGAGAAAAGACACGGTGTTCTCTGGGCGTTTGCTCCGAGGCCTCCGGGTGATCGCCAGAGGTTTGGGAAAGAGGCCCGCAGAAGAGCATTGTGGGAGCATCTCTGGACAAGGCCGGAGACACCTCTACCAGCCCCAGCAGGAGTCACAGTTTGCTGAGAAGTCTGGGTGTGGAGGGTTCTCGTCCCCAGACGCCCCCAGGCCTGGGCACCCGGCATCCGAGGACACTCGCTGCTTTTCTGTTCAGCTGCCCCCAGGCACCAGGAGGCTTGTGCTGTCCCCGTGTGGGGTCTGGCTTCCTGTGCTCCCCGTCTAGGAGCTTCCAAGCCCGCCCTGTCCGGGATGCCCCGGCAATACTGACATCTTTCTATGTCGGCTCCCAAGAGACTTGAGACGCCAGGTGGAGAAGCTCGGAGCGTGTGGTACCAGCAACAGCTTTTGGAAATGGAGTTTCCTAGCAGGTGCTCCACATGTGAAGACCCGTTCCCGTCCGCCTCAGCTGTGATCGTGCTCCTCCTCCAACGGTGTTCTGGGGCAAGGTCCCCGTTGTCCCCAGGCCGTGGCCATGCCCACAGTCCCGTGGGCACAGTCCTCGCCGGGCACAGCCCGGAGGTCGGCTGGGGTCCTCGTCCCCCACGGTGCTGGCCAGAGCGATTTAAACCCTAATCCCACGACTTTAAATGCAACCCCCCTGGACAGCTCCTCTGTGTCCGCTCTCCTTTCCCCATTCCGCTGGCTTCACCAACTCCCACTCGGGCGTTCTGTGGCCTGAGTCTTTGCAGAAGATCCAGGGAGCTGCAGGGGGAGGCCCTCGTGGGGTGGGGAGCTCTGCCTCCACCTGGTTCTTGACCCCTCGGGGTGCGGCGCACAGAAGCCCGGCCGCCTCCGGGCGGCCGTGAGGCTGGCGGGCGTCCCAGGGCCTTATCCACCGAGTGGTGGCGCAAGTCCGATGACCTGGTCCTTCCTATCATTTCTCGCCCTGCCTCTCTGGGGGCCTTCCCACCACACACACCCACGTCCCCCTTCCTACGGAAGCCCCTCCCAGAAATCACAGCTCCCTCCCTGAGGGTTCCGCTGGAAACAACCCGCTACCTTGATGTCACTTGGATTTTTCGTACAATCGACACAAGAGTCCTCCCCTTGGTCCCCTTTTGAGCAATCGTGCGGAGCAGACTCGGGCGCAAGAGTGCTCCGGGTGGTCTCCGGGAGCACGAAGACAGGTGCCGTTTCCCCTCCGCCCCCAGCATCCGTGTCTCCTTCTTCTCTGACAACAGAACACCATTTTGTCCAGATGGGGGTTGCGATGTCTGGGTCTCAGGGAGACCGCACTCCCCTCAGCCTGTCTTCGGTGTCTCCTCTCTCTTGGCCAGTGGTTGGTCTGGGATCCGCAGGAGCCCCAGTGCTGACAGGTTGTGAGTGGGGGTTAGTCGATCACCAGGGATGTCTTGCTTTCCGGATAATAAGGACTAGACTTGGAAGAGTTCCCTCCTTTACTCTTTGCTCCTCGCTATTTTTGTTTGTTTTTTTTTTTATTTGAACATGGGTGTGGTGCTGGGTGTGCTGCAGCCTGCTGTCCTCAGGAGACACAGCGTGAAGATGAGCGCTGGTTTGCTAGGGACGTGGCACAGGATGTTGGGAGGAGCCTGCGTTCCTGGACGGCACCAAGGAGGAGCTCTGGGCCGTTCCACCTCCAGACTGGCCGTGTGGGGTGACTGGAAGCAGCTGGGTTGGACCGTCTTTCTCTGTAGCCAGAAGCATTCCTAAGTGGCAGAAAGTACAGTTAAAAACATTCTTGGGGCCCCTGGGTGGCTCAGTCGGTTAAGCATCTGGCTTCGGCTCAGGTCACGATTCACAGTTTGTGGGTTCGAGCCCCGCGTCGGGCTCTGTGCCGACAGCTCGGAGCCTGGAGCTGCTTCGGATTCAGTGTCTCCCTCTCTCTCTGCCCGTCCCCTGCCCGTGTTCTGTCTCTCTCTCTCTCTCAAAAATAAACATTAAATAAATAAATAAATAAGTAACCTGGAGCCTGCTTCGGATTCTGTGTCTCCCTCTCTCTCTGCCCCTAACCCACTCGCGTTCTGTCTCTCTCTCTCTCAAAAAGAAATAAAATATTAAAAAAAAAAAACAAAACACATCCTTTCACGTATATTCAGAGGTAACAGGGCCCTGGTGAATATAACTTAGCTCTCTCAGCAGGGCTCTAGAAAAGTCCTACGGAATGGCTCACATTTTGATCTAGGCCAAGAAACACCTTGTCTACACCTTAACCCGCGGACAAGTCTGTATCCCAGATGGGAACAAATGCAGATCCCACCCTGAGGACCGGGGGTCCGCATCTCCCAGGAACGTGCTTTTTGGCGAGTGATATTAACGCTCAGGTGTGTGCCCGATTCATAACTCTCTAAGCCCCCGGGGGAGACGGCAGCGCTTGGCAGGAAGTGTGGCATCACCAATTCGACTTGGTTCTTGGTAACTTTACAACCAACAGCACCTCTCTGCCTCCGGTTCATTTTCCGGTCTTGCGCTCAGAGCACTGCCTCCGGTGAAACCAGCCCTCTTCGGGGCGCCTGGGTGGCGCAGTCGGTTAAGCGTCCGACTTCAGCCAGGTCATGATCTCGCGGCCCGTGAGTTCGAGCCCCGCGTCAGGCTCTGGGCTGATGGCTCGGAGCCTGGAGCCTGTTTCCGATTCTGTGTCTCCCCTCTCTCTGTCCCTTCCCCGTTCATGCTCTGTCTCTCTCTGTCCCAAAAATAAATAAACGTTGAAACCAGCCCTCTTCCAGCGAAACCAGAATCAGAATCGGGGCGATCGTGGGAAGTCCCTGCACGGTCTCCCCGTGCAGCTGCCCTGCAGAGTCTGTCCTCTCTCCTCCGATGCGGTTCACGTTGAGGGACTGGAAACGAGCACACGTCACTTCTTCTCTGCTTGTTATCCCCAAGAACAGTTGTGGCCCTGAGATCCCCTATATCATGGAAGCAGAAATACCTGTGCCGCACATTTTTGTACGTGGTTCCTTATTCATAGAGGGGTTTCAATTACGAGCAGAGGAGAAACCCTGTCAGAAACCGTAATTCCGTGATCTCAGATGGAGACACAAACGCCAACTCTTCAAATTTAGTTTTTCAGCAGTTTTCCTCAAAATGAAAAATGTTGGTTTCTATAAACTTCTTTGCACTTTTTTTTTAATGTATGTAAAGGAGGTGAAATATTGTGAATTTATAAACAGTGCACACGTTCCTATGTGTATGAGGAGAACATGAGTCCCTTAAGGAATTCCTTTGCGTTTATTTTCCTCTATGGACTTGTGGTTAGAGATGATTTGGGGGTGTATGATATATAAAGTTTCTATCATAATTCAATTAATGTGTGTTTATACATGTGTGATCAACCAAGTTTAATCATTTAAATTAATTATGATTGAAACTTAAAAAAATTTTTTTTAATTTTTTTAAAATTTGTTTTTGAAGGAGAGAGAGAGAGGCAGAACATGAGCTGGGGAGGGGCAGAGAGAGAGAGGGAGACACAGAATGCGAACCAGGCTCCAGGCTCCGAGCTGTCAGCACAGAGCCCGACATGGGGCTTGAACTCACGGACCGTGAGATCATGACCTGAGCCGAAGTCAGACGCCCAACCGACTGAGCCACCCAGGTGCCCTTATGACTGAAACTTTTGATGTCATTAATTGTTACCTGAAATTACGTTATTGTTGGTCTTCTTGTCAATTTTTTTATTTAAAATTTTTTGTAATGTTTATTTATTTTTGAGAGAAAGAGAGAGAGAGAGAGGGAGAGAATCTTAAGCAGTCTCCACGCTTAGCGCAGAGACTGACTAGAGGCTCGATCCTATGACCCCTGGATCATGACCTGAGCAGAAATCAAGAGTCAGACACTCAACCAACTGAGCCATCCAGGTGTCCCAGTGAGAGAGGAATTTTGACTTTCCTTTCCACTTCCGGGTGCCCAGCAGAGAGCCGAATGCCTAGCGGGTAGTAAGTGCTCAATAAATATTTGTATATAATAATTATTGACAGTAGAAATGTATTATGCCATCATGGTGGTTTCTCTGTGACACCACATTTCATGTTGAACTCCAGATTCAGTGTTTAAAAACAAAATAAACTTTGGGGTTTCGCCGGAATTGCAACATTCCACAAAATTTCATGATTCCTAGATTCCAATAGAATTTTTCATAGGCGATTTCTGTTGTTGGGTATCATCGGGGTTATTTATTTTGCCGTTGACACGGCGCTGGCGAGCTGGTGGCCTCCCGGGTCTGGTTCCGCCGGCTCGCTCACCCATGCCAACCGCAGCTGCCAGTGTGTTTATTTTGGTCATGTATTTCAAAGGACCATTTCTACCCGAAAGTAAACAAACATAATGGAACAGCTGTGACTGATAAAAACTCCCAGGCATCATCATCACCCTCTTGTACATATCCTGTGGTTTCAGATTTAATTTTTAAAATTTCCCTTAACTCTTGATTCACAGTCGGCACAGCGGGTTCCGTGGAAAGTAGGTGCAAACCTGGGCCCCTCCCCGCGTCGGGCACAGACCCGGGGGGACCGTCGAAGCCACCTTCTTTCCTCCTCCGCCAGTGGAGACCGCGGGCTCAAGGCTGCCCCTCTTAGGCTGAGCGCGTGGGCACGGACAGGGTGGAGCTGGCAGGGGGTGGGTGCGGGGGTGGGGCAGGCGACCTCCGCAGGGGACACCCCTCTCCCCCCACCCCCGTGTAGCTGGGCTTTGAGGCCACCAAGCAGCTCAGGCCACGGGGGGTGGGGGAAGGTGGCCCTTGGCTGCTGTCCTCCTGTCATTTCGTTCCTACACCAGGTATAGTCCTCAGCTTCCTGGAGTATGACAGGTAGACCGAGCAAGCAGATAGGCTGAGACACCCCCTCAGCCACCGCCCTGAGCAGTTTATTTGTTCCACAAATGCCACATTATACCTTATTTGAATCTGGAACAAATGTTCCTTTCCCCAACCATCCCAAGCTCTGGGATTCTTTTTAAACTACCAAAAAAAAAAAAAAAAAAGAAAAAGAAGAAAAAGGTACATGGATACGTTTGACAGCAACAACACACTGTGGTAGATTAACGATGCTTTTTAAAACTGAAATGTTCCTCAAAAGATTAAACACAGAATTACCGACCATATGAGCCAGCAATCCCACTTCTGGGTATGCACCCAAAAGAAACGAAAGCAGGGACTCAGAGAGATACCTACCCACCCATGTTACTGCAGCATTGTTCACAACGGCTCAGGTGTCCAATATGGTGGACGGGAAAACCAAAATGTGGTCCGGCCACACAACGGAATGGTATTCAGCCTTAAAAAGGAAGGAAGCTCTGTCTCCTGTTACAACGTGGATGAACTCTGAGGACATTATGTTGAGTGAAACCAGCCAGCCACCAAAAGGACAAATACTGTATAGTTCTGCTTCCATGAGGTCCCTAGAGGAGTCAAGTTCAGAGACAGAGAAAGTAGCGTGGCAGGTGCCTAGGGCTGGGGGAGGGGCTGGGGAGTCCGTGTGTTATGGGCACGGAGTCTCGGTTTGGGATACGGACAAAGTTCTGAGGAGGGGAGGGGTGATGGTTGCACAGCATCGCGAGTCTGCTTAATACCACTGAATCGCACACTTAAGTTGGATTAAAATGGCAAGTTTTACATTTTACCACAATAAAAATTTTTTTTAAAAATAAATACAATTTAAAAATGAAAACAATATGGGTGTTTGGAAAATACATTTCAGAAAAAGTCCATGCGATTATTAATAAATGATGTGACTCGGAGGGTCCCACGTGGCCTTCCGTCCCTTGTAACGGGGGATACACGGCTAGGCGCCCAGGTAGGCTGACAGCTAAAGATCCGCTCCTCCTGCTCCCCAGCTCCACGCTCTGGTAAAGTCTAGATTCTTCCACAGGATTTCTGGGCACACCTGTGGATTCGGAGACACAGGAACGCCAGCAGCTCCTGCCCATGACCCAGCTTGTTGTGTGAGGCCGCTCCCACATCCACCAGGGAGGCAGAACCCAGCGCTGCCACGGGTCCCCAGGAGTAGGATCAGGACCAATGAGTCAGTTCATGGCTGAGCGCCCGCTGTGTCACCCAGGTGATGCATCGTGATATGTGGCTGGGGAGTGTCCCGTGGTTCTCTTCCCAAATCATCCTAACCCTCCGTGCGCCTTGTGCTTACACATGAATTTCAGGAACAGTTTGCCAGGGTTCATGTGAAAGCTCGTTGGGATTTTTGTCAGAATTGCACTGAGTTTTTAGATCAATTCAGGGGAGAGTTAGCATCTGTATGACTGGAGTCTTCTCGTCAATGAACGTGATTTTTTCTCTATTTTATTAAGGTCAGTTTAAACAAAGAGACAAAAA